>NC_138548.1:236432595-237032595 GCF_964273705.1 Natrix helvetica | reverse complement strand
TATGTTCTACATTGAACTGGAAATAGCAAACTGAAGGGAAAGGGAATATCTACTATATACTTTAGATTCATTTCCTTTTTTTATACAAATTTAACAGCAGGCTATTGGATGGAAAGTTGTTCACAGAACCTTCCTTAGATACATGACGTGCACAGAGTTGAGAATGAATAGGTATATTTTCTGCAAACACCATGGTTTTAGATAGGAAGTCTGAAGATGAGAAGGACTTGCACTGGCTTCCTCCATGATCCAGAATCCCAGACAACCAATGTGAATACACTTTTCCCCCAGACTTCTTGCCTAAATATTTAGAGACTGGATAGAGATTTGGGAGGTCTGTATGTGCACAGTCTCATTTTCTACCCTGAATTCTGGATTTTACACATAACCAACCAAATGCCTGAACAAGATTAGAAGCAGAGAAATTAAACAATTTTGAAGTTTTTGAAAATCTAATAAACTTTATATTCAGAGACAAACAAGGCACTTTAAGTTACTGTGCAGTGGAGGTAAAACAAATTTGGCTTTTGATTAATTATGTCATTTCATGCCAAGAATTGGTAAGAACTGTATTTTCTGGAAGGAAGAGTGGGCGTCTGTTCCTACTTTATTCACTTTATTAGAAGTGACAAACAAAAGAATAAACTTTACTTATTATATGTACAAAAATTATGTTAAAAATTTTCAAAGGTTTTGGCTTAAAATACAGATGAACAGAAAACTTGCTCTAGGACTATTTTTGAAGGTGTTATAATGTTTTTTTAAACTCAGAGATGGAATAAAAGGTTGGCTTATTGATCAGGATTAAAAGAAAAACAGTTCATCTGATTGCCTTTACTGGATTTTTGCTGCTAAAGAACAATAGTGAAGCATTTGGATTCTGTTTTTACTTACTAGATAAACTTTTTTTTTGGGGGGGAGAGGATATATTAATTTGTATTTAGTTAGGGTGATAAGTTATGAAGATTGTCTGTAATGGTTGGATGAAGGGGGAAGGTACTTTTTTCACAGTTTTTTCTTTTGCATTTTTTGTAGCTTGTATTGTTTTTGTTCTTTTCATTTATAATTCTTAATGAAAAGTATTTTAAAAAAGAGAAATGTAATTGTAGGGATAAACAAAATTCAGTAGGAAGTGAATATTTATTTACCCAAACAGCTAAACAGAAACAGCACAGGCTTGGATTAAAACAATGGGAACAGGAACAGTTACAAACATTGAGTTTTGGAAATCACAATCACATTTGCAAATAAAAATGGTATAAACATCATGGAGATGTCAATTCCATAGGAATAATATGTCCTGGATTATTTGTGCCTTCTTTAAATTAATGGATTTTAGGTATTTTGATTTCAAAATTGTTGCAAGATACCAACTTGAGGGTACTTACAAACAAACGGCTAAACACAATAAAAGAGTAATGTATATATTTTCTTTGTCTTGTAACTTTCAATCAATCAATCAATCAATCAATCAAATTTTATTTGATTAGCCGCAACCCTCTCCCGAAGGACTCGGGGCGGCGTACAATCAAAAGGATAAAATACACATAGGACACACATACATACGAAAAAACAAGGACAATTACATTTGTGCATGGAGGAGAGTAGACTTGTAAGTGAAAGACAATAAACACAGCTAAAAACACAGTTAAAACACAGTTTAAAATCCCCTAAATAAAATTGCTAAATTAAAAATCCCTCAGGAGCGTAACGAAGTTATGGTTGGGCCAGGCCAGATATTTGAAAAAGGTGGGTCTTGAGCTTAACACGGAAGGAGCGGAGGTCTGTAGTGGTCCTAATATCCGGGGGGAGGTCATTCCACAGGGCTGGGCCCGCCACAGAGAAGGCTCTGCTCCTAGGCGCCGCCCCATGGCATTGTCTAGTGGACGGCACCTGGAGAAGTCCCTCTCTGTGCGAGCGAATAGGTCGTAGGGATGTATGGGGCAGAATACGGTCCCGCAGGTAACTAGGTTCTGAGCCATGGAGCGCTTTAAAGATCGTAATCAAAACCTTGAAACGCACTCGATAGACCACAGGAAGCCAGTGCAGCTCGCGCAGGTGTGGTGTCACATGGGAGTACCTGGTGCTCCCCATAATCACCCGCGCGGCCGCATTCTGGACCAACTGTAGTCTCTGAGTGCATTTCAAGGGAAGCCCCATGTAGAGAGCGTTACAGTAGTCCAGGCGAGACGTCACCAGCGCATGGGTGACTGTGCGTAGAGCGTCCCGGTCCAATAGGGGGCGCAATTGGCGCACCAGGCGAACCTGATGGAACGCCCCCCTGGCCACGGCTGTCACATGTTCATCCATGGACAGCTTGGCATCCAGGAGGACGCCCAAATTGCGCGCCCGCTCCACGGGGGCGAGTTGAATGCCCCCAATGGCCAGAGATGGAATTATCTGGTTGAACCGGGGAGCCGGAACCCACAGCCACTCCGTCTTGGAAGGGTTGAGCCTGAGTCGGTTGTCATCCATCCAGACCCGTACGGCTTCCACACACCGGGACATCACTTCGACGGCCTCGTTGGGGTGGTTCGGGGTGGAAATGTACAGCTGAGTATCATCAGCGTACAGGTGGTATCCCACCCCAAAACCATGGATGATCTCACCCAGCGGCTTCATGTATGTGTTGAACAGGAGTGGCGAGAGGACCGACCCCTGTGGCACCCCACAGATGAGGGGGCTTAGGGTCGACCTCTGCTTTCCTGCCAACACACGTTGCGTCCTGCCGGAGAGGTAGGAGCCGAACCACCGCAAGACGGTGCCCCGGATCCCCAACCCCTCCAGTCGGTGCAACAGGATACCATGGTCGATGGTATCAAAAGCCGCCGAGAGGTCTAATAGGACCAGGATAGAGGAACAGCCCCTATCTCTGGCCCTCCAGAGATCATCTACCAACGCGACCAAGGCCGTCTCAGTGCTGTGCCCAGGGCGAAAGCCGGACTGGCGCGGGTCTAGATAATCATTCTCCTCCAGATGTCGTGGAAACTGAGAAGCCACCACACTCTCCACAACCTTCGCCAAAAAGGGAAGGTTGGAGACAGGACGATAATTGACCAGCTCCATAGGGTCCAGGGAAGGCTTCTTGAGCAAGGGTCTCACCACCGCCTCTTTCAAGGCGGCCGGGAGAGACCCCTCACCCAACGAAGCGTTCACTAGGTCCAGGAGCCAGTCGCGTGTAACCTCCCAGGATGCCAGTACAAGCCAGGAGGGACACGGGTCCAACAAACATGTGGTAGGTCGCAGTCGCCCACGCAATCTGTCCAAATCCTCGATGACAACCAAGTCAAACTCCTCCCAAAAAGGTTTCTCAAGACTCGCCACTGGCGTCTCGACTGGGCCACTGAAGGGGACCCAATCCTTCCGGATTTGAGCGACTTTATCCTGCAGGTATTTCCCAAACTCCTCCGCCCTGCCCTGTAAAGGGGCCTCCCGTGGCCTCTGAAACAGAAGAGAGCGGGACACCCGAAACAGGGCGGCAGGGCGGTTCTCTGCGGATGCAATGAGAGCGGCACAATATTGACGTTTGGCCGTTCTCAATGCCACTAGGTACGTCCTTAAATGGGCTCGTACCTGTGCTCGGTCAAGTTCGGTTCGGGAGGATCTCCAACGACTCTCTAGGCATCTCTTGCGGCGCTTCATCACCCTTAGCTCCTCGGTAAACCAAGGGGCCAGGGTGGATCGTTGCCGCCGGAGAGGCCGCAAAGGCGCCACCCGGTTCAAGGCCCCGGTAGTCGCATTATTCCACGCGGCCACCAGGTCCTCTACCCGAGGGCGGGTCAGGGCTGCAGGAGGTGGCCCAAGCTCCGTCTGGAACCTGTCTGGTTCCATCAAGCGCCTGGGGCGGAACCATCTAGTGTTCTCCAGTTCCGCCTCCCCGCAGCGAGGAGTAGCACCAGGGAAGTCAAGACGGAGGAGTGAGTGATCTGACCATGACAGAGGAGTGATGGTTAAATTCACTCCTCCCAGATCACTCAACCACTGGCGAGAGACAAAAACAAGGTCCAAGGTGTGACCTCCCTCGTGTGTCGGGCCCTGAATCATTTGAGTCAGGTCCATGGCTATCATGGAAGCCATGAACTCCCGAGCCCCCTCTGATGCTTCTCCCACCGACGGCAGGTTAAAATCCCCCATCACTAAAAGTTTGGGGGTCTCAACCGCCACCGATGAGATCAGCTCGAGGAGCTCAGGCAGGGTCGCTGATGTATGGCGGGGAGCCAGGTATACTATCAGCAAGCCCATCTGCCTCCTAGGGCCCCATTTCACAACCAGGGATTCACATCCGGACGTCTGTAGCACAGTGGACTCCCTCGGCTCTAAATCCTCCCGGATAATCACTGCTACCCCACCGCCCCTTCCCCGGGCCCGGGGCTGGTGAAATGCTTGGTAACCTGGTGGGCACATTTCCACGAGGGGTAACCCTCCCTCGTGGCCCAACCAGGTTTCCGTTATTCCTGCGAGGTCCGGCTCCCCCTCCAAAATCAGATCGTGAATGAGGGGGGCCTTATTGACAACGGACCTCGCATTGCATAACAACAGCCTCAGGCCCTGGGCCTGCAGATCCTGACCACCTAGAACGCGGGGGTTGGTACAAGCGACCGGGTGTAACCAGCACCCATGGTCTCCCAACCGACTACGGGTTGTTAGTCTGTCCTCGTATCTGCCCCTCCCTACGACTGTTGGAATCACGAAGCCCTGTATGGGAATGATATCCTCTCCCCCCTCCTCCTCTCTGCTCCTTCTGCTCAAGACCCCGCCTGGTGACCTGGCTCCGTCATCGCTCCTGATCTGGCCCACCCCCCCCCAACCCCTAAACCCCTAAAAGAATTTAAAAAACATTTCACTAAAAACCCCCTAAGTCTCCGCTTCCTCCACCTCTCGGGATTAAGAAATCCGTCATCAAGGTGGGCCCTAGAAAGGGCGGAGGGCCACACCTGCGAGAGGGGGGATTCCCGCAGTAGGATAAGGTCTAGCCTGGAATACATATGCTTTAAATATTTACATTTATTTTTACATTTTAAAATGTCATAATACCTATTCTTTTCATTTGGGAAGATTAGTGCTATAATCCAGCGTTCTCCAATCTTTCCGGGTTGGCAGCCTTGCGCAGGAGGAGGAGAAATAAGGAATGGTTTTGTATGAGGGGTAATCGTGCACGTGCACAGCTTCATATATGTAAATGGCAGGCTCATGTACCTGCCGCTCACTTGAGAAGGACTGTGAGCGCTGATGCCCGTCACTTGTGTGGGTTGAGCTGCGCAGCCCAGTTGCACATAGCCAATGGCCCAGTCGTTGGGGACCCCTGCTGTAGTCTCCCCCCCCCCCCAATGATAGGAATGCTGGGATATACTAGTAGAGGTGGCAGTTTTTCCTCCGCATGGGGAAGTAATGCCTGAAAAGGATTAGAATGCTTTCTTTCTTCTTCTTCCTGAGCACCTTCTCCTGCCTGGGTTTTTGCCTCCAGGGCTCACATCTGGAATAGGCTAGTTCCAGATGCACTTGATACCTATTGTTAAATAATGTAAAATTAATGTCAGTGGAACAGGTGTTTCTCTTCTTCTATCTTGAAAAGGAAGCTTTTAAAATGCTTTTTATTCTGACTCCCAGAATATAAATGTTAAATTGATCCCTTTTTTAAAATAAATCAATCCAGCAACTTGTTGAAAGCACAAGGTGAGTGACTGTAAGCCTCCTTTTTTATCATCCGTGTCCCTCAATAATCCTGTCATCTTGTGGCACATGGCATTTGAATGCTCTCTTTTTAGCTCTTAATTTAGTTTAATCTTTGTGGCAGTTCATTGTGGGATTTTATTTCCTATATTCTCGGTGGTGATGGAAAGCAGCCAATGAGTTTTGTTCTCTTTAAGGAACCCTGAAGCTTGGCAGTGCTGTGAGTCATTGATAAGATAATTATGGCAGCAAAAAGACTTCATTAAACACACACATGCCAGCAAACTAAGGTGGGATTCTGCACTGCAGCTGTCTCTTTCCACAGGGTACCATGCCATAAGAAGTGAAGTTTACCTAAATATATAAAATAAAAATGCTGCACTTTATCTGACTTTCAATATAGATAGGTTCTCCATTGCAGTGTATCTTATGTAGTAAGGCTATGACAGGAAATCCTACTGCACCATAACAATTTTTCAGCTTGGCTATCTGCCCTTATAAATTTGTTGGGAAACGTTAGGCTTTTGTCAGTTTACTCAGATTTCAAGGCTAGCGAGCAGAGATTCAAGCACAGAATTTTTGATAAGCTAGTTCAGTGGTGGGCAACCTTTTTTTTCAACTGAGCCAAATCTCGCCAAAACCACGATTGAAATTTATTTTGAGAGCCACATTTTTAAAACCGAAAATACATAGGATGGTACACTGTTTTTAGTTTCAATAAACTCTGGCATTTGAAGCACGCAAGTCTTAAAGCTGTCAAGTTACAAGATCCTTGCACCCCTAACCCTTTAGAAAAAAAAAAACCCCAGGGGTCTTCAAACCTGACAGCTTGAAGACTTGTGGACTTCAACTCCCAGAATTCTGAGAATTGAAGTCCACCAAGGGCATCAATCATATTAGCCCAGGGATCTGCAAAATTGGCTCTTAAGACTGGTGGACTTCAATTCCCAGAATTCTGAGAATTGAAGTCCACCAGTCTTAAAACAGCCAACTTTGCAGACCCCTGTGTTAGCCCAAAGCCTGGTGCTGGGCCTTGCTCCCCCATTGGTGGAGCCCCAAGAAGCGAGGAGGGAGAAAAAGAGACAGAGGCCAAGGAGCTCCCCCCCCCAGCAAAAATCTAACCGGGGAGCAGGGCAGTAGCAAATTAGCCAATCATGCGAGGAAAGCGAGGTCTGACCGGGTGGGCAGCGAAACTCCAGGGCTCTCTGTTCTAATTCCCCGTGAAAACTGTTGCCTCTGAAGCGTTTGCTCTACTGTTTGAACCTTTAAGCGTCCCTTTCCCTTTTTTCTTTTCAACCCACAATGATTAGGGAGGATCCTGAAGTCGGGCGGGGACGAGAAGCGAGGAGGCAGAAAAAGAAACGGAGCCTCCTTGCTTCTCGTCCCCGCCCGACTTCAGGATCCTCCCTAATCATTGTGGATCGAAAAGAAAAAAGGGAAAGGGGCGCTTGTTTTGAAGTGCCCGAGAGGAGGGAGGGGAGCGGGCGCTTCAAAACAAGCGCCCCTTTCCCTTTTTTCTTTTCGATCCACAATGATTAGGGAGGATAATAATCCGGCACACAGAAGAGCCGCATTAAAATGTGTAAAGAGCCACTTGTGGCTCGCGAGCCGCGGCTTGCCGACCACTGAGCTAGTTGATTACTGATATTAGTACTAGAGTAGGAAACCAGCTGTAAATAAACCACACACAAACACGTATACATATATACATGTATGAATAGATATATTTGTGTGTATATGCATGTATGCATAGATATAATTGTGTGTGTGTGTGAGAGAGTGTGTGTTATATACATGTATACATGTATACATACATATACATATATATATATATATATATATATATATATATATATATATATATATATATACACACACACACACATATATTTATGTACATATGTATGTGTGTTAGATATATGTGATATATGTGATATATATGTATGTGTGTATGTGTATATGTATATGTATGTATGTATGTGTGTGTGTGTGTGTGTGTGTAAAACTGTCCAAAGGTTTGAACCTTAACATCTCTTTTTCCTGCCTTAATGAACATTATTGCTCAAGGAAAAGTTTATTTTATTTATTTGCTTATTGAATTTGTATATCCTCCCATGTCGCTTGTATGTAATTCTGGGCAGTATATGCAATTAAAATAAAAATTAAATAAACATTAACAATGCATATAATTAGCCATTAAGAATCAAATAAAAACAGTTAAAGACTATGATAACAAAAAGAAAGAATACAGTCCTCACATAAACCATTTACAGGGGTCCCACTTTTCATGGGATACCCAGGCCCAATGGCACAAACACCTTTTGGGGGCCAATTTGACTGCAGGGGGAATGAACTTTCTTGTATATTTTTTTTATTGTTTTTACATTTAAAACAATGCAATACCGCGGAGTCGGAGTGATCATACATTCATATTATGTACAGCTAGTTTCAACCATTAACAATTAATCTACTTAATACATTGTCTGTCCTTCTGTTCAATCACAATATATACATTTGTTCCAGTCTTGTCATCTTGTCTTATACCAATCATAAAATCTATTCCATACCTCAAAATATTCTGATTCCCCTTTATTTTTAAGTTCAAGAGTGAGCCTAACTGCTTCTGCACAGGCCAACACATTTCTGATTATATCTAGCTCTGATGGTGTATTTTCTTTTTTCCAATACTGTGAATAGGTTATGCGCGCTGCAGTTAGTATATGTATAATTAGATAAAGTGTATCTTTCTTAAACCCCTCCGGTATTATGCCTAGGAGAAAAGTTTCTGGTTTAAACATAATTTGTTCTCCCACCATTTGTTCTAACCATGATTGAATCATTTTCCAATATTTTTTTGCCTCATTGCACATCCACCACATATGATAGAAAGTGCCTGGTTTTTTTTTTACACTTCCAGCAATTTGGGGCCAAATTTTTGACAGGGGGAATGAACTTTCAAAGGGTGAGTACCATGGCAGAAAAGCCTGCCTTCCTGGGTCCTGCCAAATAAAATTCCTTAACTGACAGGATACACAACATGTCCCTCCTGTTGAACTGATGAGAAGATGTAATTGGGAAGAGGCAACACCTCAAAAACCTGGGCCTGTGGCTTGTGGGGCTTTCAACGTCAAAACTAGCGCCTTGAATTGGATTTGGAAGCAAACTGGCAATAGTGCAGCTTAGGGAGCCCAGGCATACCATCCGCAGTTTACAACTTCCTGTGCCATTGACTTTCATACCAACCGAAGCTTCCATATACTTTTCAAGGGCAGCCAGATGTAGAATGTGCCACAGAAATCCAAGAATAGTCCGGATGGATCAGGTCAAAGTCCATCTTAATCTAGCATGTTTTCTCAAAGTTACCATCAAAATGGTGCTGGGTTGATTCCAAGCAGGAGATTGAGGCCTACCACTCTCCTAATATTATAACCTTGGAACTTGTATTTGATCCTGACTTAGATGAAATACTTTCCTATTTCTTCTTACTCTTTGCATTTTATACTTTAAGTGGTTAGCATTTCATAAAATCATAAGTCCTTTTAATCTAATGATCATTAAATACGTTTAAGAAGATTTAGTGAAAAACTAAAGCTTTTTAAATATCCAGATATGCAGTGCAGATAGAGCTATATGCAAAAGTGCCTGTTCACAGCAGGAATTTTTCCCTTCAAGAAAGTTCATTATTTTTTTATTATTTCACTTCAGTTAAGGTGGCATACTGCTGTACAGATAGTCTTTGACTTGCAACTATTTATTTAGTGATCATCGGAAGTTACAACAGAATTGAAGAAAAGTGAAATGATTCTTCACACTTACGAGTGTTGCAGCATCCCCATGGTCATCCGATCAAAATTCAGATGCTTGTCAACTGGTTCGTATTTACGATGGTGGCAGTGTCCTGGGGTCATGTGATCACTTTTGGTGACCTTCTGACGAGCAAAATCAATGGAGAAGCCAGATTTACTTTACACCTGTATTACTAATTTAACAACTGCAGTGATTCACTTAACCATTGCAAGGAAGACCATAAAATGAGACAAAACTCATTCAACAACTAACTTGCTTAGCAACAGAAATTTTGGGATCAATTGTGGTCATAAGTTGAGAATTATCTATATACAACTTCAATGTATATATGTGGGGGGCTATATCATGAATTAGTAGTAGGCATATTTATATAATATTGATGTTTGGGCTTAGAGTGTGGAAACTGTATTTATGAGAAGAAGGTTCTGGGACAGCTTTCCTTTGTCTCTAGGTTAGGAGTGTCAAACTTGTGGTGTCACGTCACATGACGTATCACGACTTCTCCCCCCCTTTGATAAATACGGTGGGCGTGGCCAGTGCATGATGCATCTGGCCTGCAGGCTGCGAGTTTGACACCCCTGCTCAAGGTGAAGCCTAAAAGCTGGGTACTGTTCTTATGCCATGTGACTCATGTTTTTCATTATCTCGGTGGAGGAGCCTTTCCATTGGACTCACTGATGGCTGTCTGATTGCTTATAGTGATCAGAAGGCATTGTGAATTATTTATAGGCAATATTAGCATCTGGTGGCTACAATGGAGAGACCCATTCACCACGATCATGAAAAATTATTGGTACGTGGAGTGGAAACTTCTGCTTGTGGTAGAAGCGGGACATAATAGAAAAAAAAACTTCCAGTGTTGGAGTATTCACAACTTCTGGAGGCAAGTTGTTCCATTGATTAATTTTTCTGTCAGGAAATTTCTCCTCAGTTCTAAGTTGCTTCTCTCCTTGATTAGTTTCCACCCATTGCTTCTTGTCCCACCCTTAGGTGCTTTGGAGAATAGCTTGACTCCATCTTCTTTGTGGCAGCCCCTGAAAGGATAACTTCCTCTATCACCAGATGAGCAAGTTGCAAAGAAAAAGCGCAAGGAAGTACAAGGAAGCCACATATAACCTTTCAATCAGATTGCCCAGTGAGAATAGCTACAGTTGAACAATGAGAAGGAGAGCAAATGCATATGCATTGGGAGAGAAAGTGTAGCCATAAGCTCACCCCTCAGGTCTTAACTTCTGAAGATCTCATTATTTGTGGTTTTGCTATTTGCATTCATGATTTGCTATTTACATTGTTTCATGTCAGAACAGAACCCAGCAAACGATGAGATTACATTTGCAATGTAAAATCATCTTAGTATTATTTTTATCTCTTAGTTTTATAAATGTAAATGAGATGTTTTCTTTCATGTTCAAATTGGGGTGGTGGAGATAAAGAAAAATAAATTTCATGAGTTTGGTTGCTGATTTTAATTATGAGAAACTTCAAGTGCATTATTTGTGTGCCTTCACAATTTAGAGTAATTTCTACTGTGCATGATAGCTATTCTTGTTACAAGTAGATTACTGGTGTACTCCCCAGTGTCTGATCTGTAAAAAATATTTTGATGTTATTACTACTCAATGGAATAAGTCTGCCAGATTTTTCATGCTAGTTGCTACACTTCAACTGAAGAAAAAGTTTCTTAAGAGTTGAGCTTAATCAGGACTTCGGGTTCCGGTTGTGGTACGCGACTGGCAAGTTTTGCTCATCCCGCGCACTCCTTGTGGGCTCCCCTTTGATCGGGGGGGCACAGGACGCCCTGGAGGGGCTCCTGCCGAGGGGGCAGCATAGCGGGGGATCTCCTGTGTCGGCGGCGGCCGGGGGGGCCTGCATCGCCCTAGGCACCGGGAGGCAAGAGGGGAGGCGCCGTGGCGTCTTCGCGTTGAGGCAACCAGATGAAACCCAAGATTCGAAGGACGCAGTTGCTGTGCGGTGAGATGGAGATTCCCCCCGTTCCCCTTGATGATTGAATGAAAATAAACAGACTGTCAGCTATTTGGAAAGATCTTCAACTCGTGGCTGGGAAGTGTGATTGGAGGGAGGGGGATTTCCCCCCCCCTTGGACAAGCGGCTTGAAACTGTTTTGCTCCCTGCCCCCAGAAGAGGAGGAGGGGGGGAGCCTTGGAATGGAATCACCCTCTTAGCAAAAAACAGATTTCCTTTACTGCAATTGTGAAATGAGGTGATGATCTGTTTTATTTTGAAAACTTTGAAAACTTTTGCCTTTGGATCCCGGAGCTGGCAGGGCAAGATGGCACACTTCCGTTGTCTTTATGTACTTTGAAATTTGACTCCACCTACAGAAGTTGCAGGCATTTTGTCTTTGTCTCCGTGGCACTCAGAGAAGTCTCGTGTTACATCTTAACCTGGACTTGGAACAAAGGACTTTATTGCTTTATTACCTAGGTCCCTATTTGTCTGGGCTCCCAGCCTCGTGATCTCTCTCGGCTACCCGCCTCCCCAGTTGTTTCTTCTCTGTATTGACATTTTCATCTCCGAGCTTTGATTACCACAATGCCACCCAAAAGACCACCACTGGGGAAGCCGGGATATGCGGGCTCTGCCCCAACATCCTCACCGTCCAGCCCCAGTGGACAACAGACACTAACTTCTTTGTTCCAGCCCAAGCCCTCGGAGGTGGACTTTCAACAGATGTTTGAACAACTCTTAAAGGGGCAGGAGGAATTAAAAAATCAACTGAAAGAAATGAATGAGCAGATCAGAGAGAATAAAGACCATGTGACCCAAAACTTACAGAGACTGGAACTTTTGGAGGAGGGGACGGCTGAGATGAGAAGAGAGGTGGAGGGAGTGTAGAAAGGAAATCAAGAACTGGAGAACCACTAGATAAAAACGGAATTTGAACGAATGTCCTTCTTTCTTAGGTTTCAAAATGTAATTGAGGCTGATGATGAAAATTTGAGGGATATTATGGCAAATTTATTGGCTGAATTTATTGGAAAAGACAGACAACAGATGGGGTGGGACATGGACATGGTTTATAGAGTAAACTCAACATATGCTAGAACACACAATGTTCCAAGGGAGGTACATATTAAATTTCTTAGAAAGACCACAAGAGACGAGATTCTGAGTGCACAAAGGGGGCAAACATTAAAATATAAGGATAGAGAAATAGCCATTCTGAAACAGATCCCAAAGAAAGTTAGAGATAAAAGAAAAAAATATTCGCTCTTAGCGAATAAATTATATCAGAAAGGGGTGTGGTTTCAATGGCTGTTGCCAGAAGGTATGCTAATATTCTGGGAGGACACGAGAGTTAGAATCAACACGACCACTGAGGCTGAGGCCTTTATGGAAAAAAATAAAGTCCTCCTAGATAAACCTAATGACACTACACCGGACATACAGGACATGGGAGGTGCCGGAGCCCTGCCAGGGGGTGGGGGGGAGAAGAGGCAACATTGAGAAAACTCAGATCACAAAAATGAACTTGAAAATCTGTGTGATATAAAATGATTGAAACTATCTTAAGATAAAAGTTTATTGCTGACAAAATAGTACTAAGTAATAACAAACCAATGTATTAGTAAATGAAAGTTATGAGAATGGGGGGGAGGGCCATTTCCTGCATAATGTAACTGTCAAAATTTGTACTTCATCCATTACCCCTTTCCTTGAATATTTTGTTTTAAAAACCAATAAAATTTTGTTTAAAAAAAAAAAGAGTTGAGCTTAATCCATAAAGTGTTCTCATAGGAATAGACAACATGCATTCCATCTGAATACTATGCTGCTGTCATTTGTGTAAATAAATATATTTAGAACTCAGAAAAATCTATTGTAGCATCTTTGGTGTAAAAAAATCATGCTATTTTATATTTTGACACCTACTGTTCAACTGGATTAGGAAAAGGCTAGACGGGGAGTGTGGGAGGGCAGAGGTGGGCTGATGTACCCTGGATAATTACAAAAGCCAAAAATACCAAAAAGAAGTCAAGATGGGCTTCATTGATTATAGGTATGCCTGGGATTCCGTTGATCACATCAAGCTATGGATTGTGGTCAGAAAAATGGGAATCTCAGAACATCTCATTGTCCTCATGAGAAGTTTACACGCAGGCCAGGAAGCCACAATAATAGACAGAATATGCACAGTTTTAAAATGGAGGAAGAAGCATCAATAATCTGTGCTATGTTAATGGCACTACTCTGGTAACCAAAATGCAAAACATCTTCAAGCTCTAGTAATAAAAGTGAAGGGGCGCAGTGAAAAATGGGATTAAGTTAAATCAGTGGCAAACAGGCATGACAACCATTTTAGAATGGGCAGTGGAGATATCAAAATAGTAGACTGCTTCTGTCTTTTAGGATCAATCATTAGGCATAAAGAAATAACCAGTTAAGAAATCTGGAACAATCTGGAGATGAACATGCTTAAAACTGTAGAAATGAGAGCGGATTTTTGGAGGAGCTCTTCTATATTCAACTATATCCAACAGCACAATATTAACAGTAGAATCATTCAAGTTTTGGGGTTCTATAATCTTCCAGGATTTGAAATGGACTCCCAACATTAGAACTATCATCAAAAAGGCACAACAAAGAATATTCTTCCTGCATCAATGTAAGAAGTTCAGACTGCCCCAGGAGCTGTTGATACAGCTCTACACAGGAATTACTGAAACTGTCTTTTGTATTTCTATAACTGTCTGGTTTGGTACAGCAACTAAACAGGATAGGTACAGATGCCAATCAATAGTTAGGACTTCAGGAAAGTTCAGAAAAAACAAAAACAGTTGCAACCAGTCTGCCTTCCATAGAACACGTGTATATTGCATGGGTCAGAAGGAGGGCTGAGAAAATAACTACAGATCCCTTACATCCTGGACATAAACACTTTCAACTCCTCTTGGGCATTACATGTCAAAACAACTAGATATAGGGAGCCATCACTCTCCTGAACACCTAATCCTACAGTACTGCCTTATGTCTTCACCCATGTTGTATGGCTGTAGTGTTATTCTTCTTCTCATCTCCTCTACTACTCCCTCTTATTGGTATCATTATTATGATTATTATTTCTCTGTTGCTTTGCACGTGCACTGAGAGCTTCTTTATCAGAGACAAATTCTTTGTGTGTCTAATCACACTTGGCCAGATAAAATGTCTTGTCTTGTCTTGTCTTGTCTTGTCTTGTCTTGTCTTGTCTTGTCTTGTCTTGTCTTGTCTTGTCTTGTCTTGTCTTGTCTTGTCTTGTCTTGTCTTCTATTCTATTCTATTCTATTCTATTCTATTCTATTCTATTCTATTCTATTCTATTCCTTATTCTATTCTATACCACCATCTGATCCCTGTCATAAATTAGCACTTGATAGATCAGCCACAAAGGCCTTGGAAAAGATATTAAGATATCAGGATGGTGAAACTACAATATTCCCTGTAATGCTATATGGAAGGGAAAATTGGACTTAAGTAGGTTAGGAAGATAATGAACAATTTTGAATTTGGGCGTTAGAAAAGACTCTTGAGAATATTGTGGACAGCACGAAAACAAATTGAACAAATCAACCCAGAGTTCTCATTTGAGGCACAATTGACAAGGGTCAAATTAGCCTAGTTTGGACATAAGTGAAGACCAGCTCTCTGGAGAAGGCTCTAATGAAGGGAAAAGTGAAGAAGAATGAGAAGGAGATGACTAACAGCAAATGTGAATGGACCCAGTTGCAGTGGCAATGGGTGCATCATTGGAAAACCCAAAAGATCAATTTAGGGACAGGTCATCATGGAGAAAACTATGTAGTCACTAAGAGTCAAAAAGGATTTGATTGTTCAAATAAATTCCACAGTAGTATGCAATATGAGTATGCACAGTTCAATGCAAATGTTAAAGATATGCTTACATTGTAAACAGAAGGCAGCACATACAGAATACCAATGGGGAAAAACCCAATCAATTAAAATACCTCAGTAAAGCTCTTGTGGAGAGGGGATTTGGGATGGATTTTTAAAAATTGATCATTATTTTATTTAACGAAACAGTGATCAAGAAAGTTTAAGATAATTGAATAAATGATAAACTGACATTCTCTGAAGGCAGGAATAAATATAGCTAACAGTTCAAGTCCTAACAATCATCATTACGATATATTAAGATTTAGCCCAGGTGTGCTTTTATAAAACACCTGCTGCACTGCTTTTAAGGAAAAAATTGATTGGGTGAAAACAACAACAGCTTGTGATAAAATATAGGAATTAAGCAGGAATAAATAGTTGGATTGAAAATTGTCAACACTTCTGTGCATTCTCAAGGGATAGCTGAAAAATCTTTCACCGATCTGCTCAAATTGCACTGGTCAAAGCCATAGTGAAAAAGCAGTGGTTAAAACAAGCCTTTTATATTCCATAATAAAATGACCATTTGGTAAAGAGCTTTTAGATTTTCTTTGGAAGCCACATATACCGAATATGAGATTATTAAATATGAGATTAGGCTGAATGGCCCCTTCCCAGCCTTGTGGTTCTATGATTCCTAGGTAACAAGTTGCTGACTTTTAATTTGAAATATTTAGACTCTGCTTAACTTTTTTTGTTTAAACCAAGGAACAATGCGTTGTATATAAATCCACACCGGTTCCTCCCTCTCTGTTTGGTAAATTGAAGTCGATATTAACAGTGACTTCCTTTCATTGGGTTCTCAGGGAATGAGTATGAGGTTGCTTTAATTGTGATTTGAATAGCCTACTGTCTTCTGTTGTTTAGGTTATGCTGGCTGCTTCTTACTGGTCCCTTCTTGAACCTGCAATTGAGCTAGCTGAGGACTCTGGGAAGTTTGGAGCCTTGGCCTTCCTCCCTGTAGCTGTTGGCTTCACTCTGGGAGCAGCTTTTGTATACTTCACTGACCTCCTGATTCCATGGCTGGTGAGTAGCTCTCAAAATCTGATCATCCAAGACCAAGAGTTATTTTTGGTGTGCTGGGGATTACTCTTGACCTGCCCTGAATGAAAAACGGGTACCAGTAAGGTGTATCATTTTTGATCCAGCTTTCTTCTCAGAGCGTTGAGCGGTGTGGTGAGTTTGGGGAAGATAGGAGATGGAACAATGTTTCTTTGGTGCTTTGCTCCTTTGATATGCCTCACTGTGCATTCTAAATCACAATTATTAATAGGAAAATTCCAGCACTTGAGTGACTATAGCCAGCATCATGACTATGAGTCTGAATCTGTTTCTTGCCTATTGTGAAAGCAACCATTCCAGATAATCTCACTCGGTGAGATTCCTGTTGTTTCCCTTCTCCAATTGGAACAGGAGTGAGACACTTCTGGCTTTTATAACCTCAAACAACTTTCTCCTAAATTTTGCTTATAAATGTTTCCTTGCTTTTGCATCTTTTTTTGTTTGTTTTCGGGGCGGGGGGGGGGGGAATGTTCAGAGAAAGTTGAAAGAAGACCAAAGAAAGAGAAAAAGACACAGAAGGAGGGAGGATCAGGTGTGAAGGGCTACAACTGGTGTGATCTTTTTTTCCTGGGTCTTACCAAGACATGCAAAATGTTTAAAAATTCAATAATCTTATTTCAATTCCTGAAGATTTTATTTGCAGTGTTCTGAGTGTGCTGAAAACACTTTAAGCTTAAACATTTGAAATTCATAATATCTGGACATCATTCTTCTTCTTCTTCTTCTTCTTCTTCTTCTTCTTCTTCTTCTTCTTCTTCTTCTTCTTCTTCTTCTTCTTCTTCTTCACCATATCAATACCTTCTCTGTCTTTTTTGTCTCTGTGTACTTGCTAGATGTCAAGAAGCCAAAACCATTCTGTTTTTCTGTCTGCCATGTACTTTGTCTTACAATGGGAGGACAGTAAACAGAGGAATCTAGGATGGGCACGGATGGCCATCTTGACAAATGTACATGTCTTTTTGATCAAGCCAGTCTTAGGATATTGGACAATTTTGGTGCTTATATTTCTGTATTCTTTGTGCTTATGAAAATGAGATAACTCATTTTCTTTTCTCATTTTCTTTCTAGTAGATGTCTTCTCTATTTTAAATCTAAAACTTTTAAAAAGTAGTTTATGGGAAGGAATTCTTACTTTGGAGATTTTGAATTGGTTTTTTGAGCAGTGGTCTATTCCCTTATTTTTTTTAGCAAAGAGCTAGAACATAGAAGTAACCCTCAAGTGCTGTCTTTAACTTGGAAATGTTTTCTCAGCTCCTAGTTGGAAGGATGGGCCTTAATTAGGCAGAGAGAGGCAGTTACTTCCATGAATATCTTTTACAGAGGTGCAAATTGACAGTCACAGGTAGTCCTCAACTTACATTCTTCATTCAGTGACCATTCACTGTTATGATAGAGCTGAAAAAATGGATGTATGACTGATCCTGAAAGTTCTGGACATTGTAGCATCCCTGTGGCCATGTGAATGATGCTGGTGCTTGGGTGCCTGGAATGCAATTATGATGTTCCAGGAAACCATGATGTGATTGCCATTGGTGACCTTCCCTGCTGGGTTCCCCACAAGCAAATTCAATGGGGAAGTCGTAGGGAAGGTTCCAAGCCATTCTAATAAGTCACTTCCACTTTATGTCTCATCCATAGTACACCCCCATCTCATCCACAACTGTCTTTGGTCTCTCCAGGCCTTACTTAAATGCAGCCTGCACTGGCCCTCCTAGATCCTCTGATGGCCTCCCCCACAGCACCCCACACTCCTTACCTGGGACTTCTGCCTCTTCCTGCTTAACCACCCACATGTCTTGAGGTTATGATGACAACTGTGACTGGCTGGGATTGAATTCAATTGAATTGAATCAAATACTTTATTTGGTCAAGTATGATTAGACACAAGGGATTTTCTCTGGTTGGAAGTTCTCAATGTACGTATAAAGTCACAGAATAATGATAATCATAATAATAAAGAAGTAAAGTAAAGGAGTAAAGAAGATAAGGATAATAATCCTACAGCCATACTACATGGGTGAATACACATAGACAATAAATTGCTATTGTTAAGTAATGTAGTCATGTGATGTTACGGTTTATGATCACTTATTTTAGCAATGTGAATCCAGGTTTCAATTGCCAATGTAACCTGACAACAACTTGCACTTTGTTGGTATTAGCTATTAATTCAGTAGATACAGGTACATATAGAACAAATATGTACAACTTAAAGGCCTATACATTTTTTCAACAAAAAATAATAGTGTTTCAGGAAATGTACCAAGATTTCTTGGCAGATGTACAAAAAGGATAATTCTATATATAATAGCATATGTAACAGGAGGACATTTTTTCGAGTATTTATGAACCAAATCTGACATTTTCTGCTAATAATGAGAAAACTTTTATCTAAATTTACCATAGAGAATGTAGTTAAGTTCCTTTTCTATCTCTTTCCCTCCTTCCTTCTCTTTTTCAGTCTCCCTCATGATAAAAATCTTGCTATAGCAGCTTGTTAATGCTGTTTTTTCCATTAGCTGAAACTGAAGTGAGGAAGAAATCCCTTTTAAGGTTTTTACAACGTGACTGAACTGCTAATGTCTTCTGAATTACTTAATCAGGTCTGCGGTATTGAAGTCAAGGAGTAGGTTCAAACTGCTGAACTTCTGAGATTTCCTTCTATTCTAATATTTAATGTAATACTTTATTTATTTTGTTTCATTGGGTCCCCAACATCCTAGTAGATTTGGAAGGTTATGTTGGTTTACAATCACAAGTTAGGATTTCATTACTTTTAGTAAGTAATTCATTTCAATAAACATAACTTTAGATAGTTAACTTTGATCTTAGAATCCTTCTGTTTATTCTCTGAACATGCTAAGAAGTAAAATGTAGAAGTAAAATGACCTTTAACATTGCAATCACGTGAAGATCAAGATCACATGAAGTGTTAATACCACTTTATAATGCCTTGGTAAGGCCACATTTGGAATACTGCATCCAGTTTTAGTCACCATGATGTAAAAAAGATGTTGAGACTCTAGAAAGAGTGCAGAGAAGAGCAACAAAAATGATTAGGGGATTTGGGACTAAAACATATGAAGAATGGTTTCAGGAACTGGGTATGTCTAGTTTAATGAAAAGAAGGATTAAGGGAGACATAATAGCAGTGTTCCAATATCTCAGGGTGGGGGTGGGCAACATATGCTCCAAAGAGGGAGGGGGGCAACATATGCTCCAAAGCACCTGAAGGCAGGAGAAGAAGCAATGGGTGGAAACTAATCAAGGAGAGAAGCAACCTAGAACTAAGCAGAAATTTCCTGACAGTTAGAACAATTAATCAGTGGAACAACTTGTCTCCAGAAGTTGTGAATGCTTCAATACACTGGAAGATTTTAAGAAGATGTTGGATAACCATTTGTCTGAAGTAGTGCAGGGCTTCCTGCCTAAGCAGGGGTTGGACTAGAATTTCACTGCATTTATTTGGTTTGCCAGCTGTGCCTACATTCTGAGTTATATGGCAGAATGAACTGTCTCTTATCAGCAGTGATTTACTGCGCATGTCATACATTCCACATACCTTTCTTCCTTTGTCCATCTGCAAAGGCAGACAGGAACTCTCTGCCAAGATGTAATTATTTAGTAAGTTTGTATTTTTACTTTATTTACAATAAAATGTTTTTCTTAGATTATGCCTCAGGTTTATTTTACTTATTTCAAAAGTATACTTCAAGGATATGCCAAGATCCATACTCATTAATTTCCAGGGCGGAGTTCACACCCTGACATAGAAGTCTTCCAAGGTCCCTTCTAACTCTTATTCTGTTTTCTGTAATACAATAAACAACCTTTTATTTAGATTAACTACTAGACTGCTGGTAACAAAGGAGACATCTTGCTTTGGTAGATAAATAAACTACAGAATTAAACATTTTAAAGTATTATAGTCTGGCAACTTCTTAGTTCAATGTTAGTTTTGAAGTTCTTCGTTCCTTTTAGGATGGCTGTTACAGTCAGTTACAGAACGTTCTTTTAGTTTGGAATAATTTCTCCCTTTGGTTATTAATTTCTGCCAGTCTTGATCTCAAAAGTACATTTCTGTATTATTTTGTGCAAAGTCTGTTTAATCAACAAGTGGTTGAAAATTGAGGACTACTTATAGTCCTCATTTACCAACTGTCTATTAGGACTGACAAGTCTGTTTCTAAGTGGTGTAGTTGTTATGTGTCAGTGTCAGACCTTGGGCCATCAGGCCTGCCACATTTTCTACTGTGGGAAAATGGGAAGGGTGAGATATAGTCAAAATAACATTCTTTTCTCAATGAGTCAAGGCCACCTTTCCCTGCAGCTGCGATTGTGTAACTGGGAGGCATTTCCAGAGTTGGATGATGCCTGACTGGATCATGTGATGTACATGTGGTTGCTGGGCAGGGGCTTGAACTTTCTTTTGGGTGGGGAAAATCTGGAAACCTTCAGATTCGGGTTTTCCCAGATATTTTCCCGGGATCGCATCCTGCCCCATACATCCCTACGACCAATTCGCTCTCACAGAGAGGGACTCCTCCGGGTGCCGTCCACTAAGCAGTGCCAAAGGGCGGCGCCCAGGAGCAGGGCCTTCTCTGTGATGGGCCCAGCCCTCTGGAATGACCTCCCCCCCGACATTAGGATCACTACCGACCTCCGCTCCTTCCGTACAAAACTCAAGACCCACCTTTTCCAACTAGCCGGCCTGGCTGAACTCTAGTTCTATCTCTAATCCTCCTGGCAATTTTAAACTTTAAATTTTAAATTGGGGTATTTTAATTTTTAATCTTATTATTATTGTTGTTGTATGTATTGTAACAATTGTTGTGGTGATTTTTATACCTCCTCCGTGTAATGTCTAATTGTGTAACATGTGATTTATTTATTGTACGCCGCCCTGAGTCCCTTCGTGGAGAGGGAGTGGCTAACAAGTCTAAAAAATAATAATAAAATAATAATAATAATAATAATGCCAATATGACATCTCTAATAACATGGAACTTTGAGGAAACTCAAGCCTTGGAGTCTTCTTTCATTGGGGGTGTTACTTGGAACCCTGACAATGAGACTATGACAGATTATGTCAGTTTTCCATAGAGTGGAGGGAGGGGTCACAGAAGGGTTATCACAGCCTGATTGGTCCATTTGACTGAGAGAAAGCTTCTTAACCTTCGGCTTCTCCCGTTGGTTCCGAGTTTCCTCTCAGTCAAGGTCCAAGACTCAGGTTTGGTTCCTAGTAGGAGTGTTTTATGGTTTTCTAGTTAGTCAGTAGCATGACAATTGATCTTTGTAAATTTAGAATTTTTGATTTAGTAAATTTAAAATTTTTTTTGTAGTGGGTCTGCCTTACAGGGCTGTTGTTCGGCTGCCCTCAGAAGGCTGGGAGACTCAGTGGGGGGGGGGCGCTGGCTTCCTTCCCCCGTCTCGAGGGTCGCTCCGGACTGATGCCTGGTGTCTCAGGCGTGCCGGGCGACCCTGCGTTCTCTGCACATGTTTTAAGCGAAAGTTGCAGCGCGCCAGGGCTTTTCAGCGCGAAAGCGACAGATCGGCTTCAGATTTGAATTGCTTGCAGTCCGGGGCTGGTTACAGCCCGCAGCAGCGGCACAGGGCCGTTTTTTTCTAGAATTTGGAGATCTCCTGGTGATTTAGGAGCTCCAGCGACGATCTTGGGTGCCGTTGGGGGCGGCGAGCATGCGAGCGGCCGCCCGCAGGCAGAGGAAGCTAAGGGCGAGGTCGGCGGCCATTTTTAGGCGCGCTTTTGCCAGGGACCGCCCAAAGAAGCCGGCAGCCATTTTGGATCACGTGTCTGGGCATTGCAGCACGGAGAGGCTGGATACAACGTGGCCGTGCAGTTTGCAGTTTTACCGGAGGCCCGGAGCAGGCAATCCCCACCAGCTGAAGGGCTGTTTCTACTTCAAAATTCATTTGGTGCACGTGAGTGGGGCGATGGCTGATAGAGCAGAGGCCCAGCAGGCCGCGCCGTCTCAGGCAGGCGATGATAAGGCTGAACCCACTCCCCCTGTTAGGCCTCGGGCTTCTAGGCCTTCGGCAGAGGACAGACCTTCCAGAGCTCTGCAAAGGGATGAGCTCAGGCGATCCAGGGCTATAGAGAAGGTCATCGAAAGAGCTGAGAAAAGACAGGCCCGGGATCCTGGGCCTAGATCCAGATCTCCACGCCCTGTGGCTTCCTGCCCTTCCCCACCTGTGGCCAGAGGGTTCAGCCCTTCTTCTTCTTCCTCTGCTTCCTCATGCAGATCTGATAGGAGTCAACAGCGGGGGGGCCCTCGCTCTCCTTCTGTTTCCCTGGGGACTAGAGAGGCAGATAGGGGGGACCCGTTGGAAGGTACCTCTGCAGGTCCCGTTAGGGGCAGGAGATATAGTAGGCCCCACGTGGCACCAGACTCTGATTTGGAGGGTGATCAGGAGGATCTAGAACACCTTCCTGAGAATCTCAAAAGACTAATTTCTGCAGCCATTTCTAGGGGCATAGCCCAAAGAGACAGGCCTTACCATCACACTAGGGTTACTCCTTTTAGTAGGTCCAGATCTAGGGCTTCTTCCCCCTCTCTCATGAGTGAGGTCTCCTCTAGGGGGGAGACACGGAGGGATGATTGGGGGTTTTCTGAGGAGGAGGATGCGGCCCCTGAACCGCCTCGTTCTTCCAACCTTTTCCTCCAGGCCATGTTCAAACCATTGCTTAAGAAGGCTAGGAGGACCACCAAGGTGGGCACGGGGGACCCCACAGTCCCACCACCCACGGATCCAGACATGGTCATGTTCTCAGCAACGGCCACCAATAAGGAAGAGATTCCTGCTCCCCCCCTTTTCTTAGAGGTGGCTACCAGCCAGTGGGCCCGTCCCTCTAATTTTTCTCCTCCAGGCAGCAACGACCGTCGCGCCTACAACATGGAAAAGTCCTTTGTGCAGGCTATTCAGCTTCCGGTTATAGATCAGCCCATAGCAGCTCTAGTCTCCTCTTCCCCGGTGGTCTCGGGGGACGCGGCAGACAAGCTTAAGCCAGAGGACAAGAGGGCGGAGCTCACTTTACGTAAAAATTACAAGGCCTCAGCATGGGCGGTGCAGGCGGCGGCTGCCGCCTCGTACTTCAACCGTACAACGGTTATGTGGCTTCGCCAGCTTCAGGATCGTATTCCGATCCAAGATGAGCGGGTACACCAGGATTTAGCTAAAATTATGGCAGCGTGTCAGTATTCGGCTGATGCGACACTAGACGCTGTTAGATTTGGTTCTAGTGCCTTGGCCACCTCTGTGGCCTCCCGTCGGCTCCTGTGGCTCAGGAACTGGCAGATGGACTATAAAGCCAAGTGGGACCTGGTGGCTGCCCCCTTTGCAGGCACTAATCTGTTCGGGGCTTCCTTAGAGCCGATCTTAGTAGAGAATAAAGATAAGAAGAAGGTTATGCCTACCTCCACCAAAAAGGCGGAGTCCCGTAGTCACCCCTATCGCAGGACCCAGTTCAAATCCTATGACAGGGATCAGGATCAGCGTTACCAACCATACAGGCAGGACAGGCAGTTCAATAGGCAGAACTTTCAAGATCGTTCTAGGTATCAGCCGCAGTCCAAGCGGCCCTTTCGAGGGGGGGGCGGCCGTCCCTTCCGCAGGGGGAAATGACTCGAACCCGAGTCATCCCATCGGAGGCCGCCTGGCACTGTATGCGGACAAGTGGGATCAGATCACATCAGACGGTTGGGTCAGGGCGACCGTTCGCCACGGCCTAAGGTTAGAGTTCCTCTCCAAACCCCCGAGTTTTTTCAAGGTCTTCCCCCCGGCTCGAGACCCGGGACGCCGTCGTCTCATGGACCTCGCTGTCGCCCATCTCCTAGACATCAGGGCAGTGGAGGTAGTTCCAGGGCCGGAGAGGGGTCAGGGCTACTACTCACATCTGTTCGTAGTCCCAAAATCCTCGGGGGGTTGGAGGGCAATCCTCAACCTGAAACGTCTCAACCGCTACCTAGTCTACAGGCGGTTCAAGATGGCGTCCCTGAAATCAATCCTGCAGGGCATTCGGAAGGGGGATTTCATGGCCTCAGTAGATTTGACGGAGGCCTATCTCCACATCCCCATTCTCCAGTCTCACCGGCGCTATCTCAGGTTTTCCCACCAGGGCAGACATTACCAGTACCGGGCCCTCCCGTTTGGTCTGGCCTCAGCTCCGCGGACGTTCACCAAGGTCCTGGCAGCACTGGCAGCTTACCTACGTTCCATCCCGGTGAGACTTCAGTGCTACTTGGACGACGTCCTGGTCCAGGCGGAGTCCCTCCCCAGAGCCACGTCGGATCTTCGGCTGACGATCCGTTGGCTTCAGGAGTTAGGGTTTTCAGTGAACTTTCCAAACAGCCACCTGTCCCCGTCCAAACAGATCCTCCACTTAGGGACAGTGATAAACTCCGAGTCAGGGAGAGTTCGCCTATCCCCAGACCGCTTGACCAGCCTACGTCAACTGGTCTCCTCCGTAAGAAAAAGAAGGTCTGTTTCCATCCTGACCTTGTCTCAACTTCTGGGGAAGATGGTCTCTTGTATAGGGATAGTGCCCTGGGCTCGGCTCCATCTGCGACCTCTCCAGTGGGCTTTGATTCCAGTCCAGAGAAGGATGATGAGCAACTCCTTGCGGCCAGTTCCTCTACCAGCGGAGGTGAGGCTCTCTCTTCGGTGGTGGATGTCCCCAGCGCTGCAACAGGGGGCTTGCTTTTGGGAGCCCGAGAGAGTCACCGTGACGACGGATGCCAGCCTCTTCGGCTGGGGGGCCGTGATGGACTCCGACATGACCCAGGGATGTTGGTCTGCCTCGGATCTCCGCCACAACATCAATTGGCTGGAGCTGAAGGCCGCGAGACTTGCCCTCAGGACTTTTCGTCATCACCTGCGGGGGCGCCATGTCCTCCTGCTCACGGACAATGTGGCGACAAAGGCCCATGTCAATCGCCAGGGGGGCACTCACTCCCGTTCCCTTTGGCGAGAGGCGCAGGCGTTGGGCTTGTGGGCAAAGAGACACTTAGCTTCGATAGTAGCGGAGCACATCTCGGGGGTGTCCAATCTTCAGGCGGATTGGCTGAGTCGCACAACCCTGGACGACGGCGAGTGGCAACTGGGGCCGGAGTTGTTTCTGAAGATATGCAGCAGATTCGGCACGCCCCTGGTGGATCTGTTCGCCTCCCCCGACAACGCCCAGCTGCCGCGGTTCTTCACCCGTTTCCAGTCTCCGTCAGCGGAAGGAGCGGATGCTCTCAGGAGCCGGTGGCCCCCGGGCCTTCTTTATGCCTTTCCTCCCCTTCCCCTCGTTCCCCGTACGATAAGGAAGGTAGTCACAGAGAGGGCTCTCGTTATCCTGTTAGCCCCGTACTGGCCGAGGAGACCATGGTTCGCGGACCTGGTCCAGCTGTCGGTAGCAGACCCCTGGAGGATTCCCCCAGGGGAGGTCGTTCTGAGTCAGGGGGCTTTGCATCACCCAGGGCCTCAGTGGCTTCATCTGACCGCCTGGCTATTGAACGGGGGATCCTGAGGGGGAGGAGACTATCGTCGGGAGTTATAGCCACCTTAGAGGCGTCTAGGAGACCGTCCACGGTTAGGATTTACAATGCCACTTGGAGGGCGTTTGCAAAGTGGTGTATTCCATTGGGGTTGGATCCCTCTAGGGCTACCGTCCCGGACGTATTGGAGTTCCTTCAGAAGGGGTTAGAGGACGGTTTGTCGCATAATACGCTCCGGCGACAGGTGGCGGCTTTGGCCACCATTCTGGGGGGGGAGGGTTCCCCCACCCTTTCTCGTTCTCCCTTGGTTAAGCGTTTTCTTAAAGGGGCGGCTAACATCCGTCCGCCTCCGGTTCATAGATTCCCGACATGGGACCTTACTCTGGTCCTCAAGGCTCTGACAGGCTCCCCGTTCGAACCACTTAGGACGGTGCACATGCGCCTTCTCACCCTTAAGGTGGTGTTTTTAGTGGCCATTACATCGGCCAGGCGCATTTCAGAATTGGGGGCTCTTCCTTCTCGCAGTGATCTGTGTATAATCCACCAGGACAGGGTTGTCCTGCGTTTGGATCCTTCGTTTATCCCGAAGGTGAATTCTCAATTTCACAGGGCCCAAGAGGTTGTGCTTCCAAATTTTTGTCCCAATCCTGCAAGGGAGCAGGGGTTCGAGTGGCACAGGCTGGACGTCCGCCGCGCTGTCCGCATTTACCTGAAACGGACGGAGGGCGTTAGGAGGACCGAGGCGTTGTTCGTCTCTTTTCAGCCGGGCTTGTTGGGACGTAAGGTGTCCTCTTCCACTATCGGGAGATGGATTAGGTTGGCAATAGTTGAAGCTTACAGTGCTTCCGGGAAAACTCCCCCGTCAGGAATCACTGCCCACTCCACCCGCAGTGCCGCTACCACTGCGGCCTGGGCTACCAGAGCGCCCTTCGAGGATATTTGCAGGGCGGCCACTTGGGCCTCTCCTACGCCTTTCATTAGGCACTACCGTTTGGATGCTTATGCCTCGGCTGAGGCATCTTTTGGGCGGCGGGTCCTCCAGAGGGTGGTGGCCGATCCTTCACCTGGGACCCAGTCTGCCCGCCCGGGGACGTAGCTTGGGTATGTCCCTTCTGTGACCCCTCCCTCCACTCTACTGGAAAAAGAACGTTGATCTTACCTGAACGTTTTTTTCGGTTGAGTGGAGGGAGGGGTCACATTCCCGCCCTAGTTAGATAGACAGGGTCCGGGAGGTGTAGGATCGGGTGGCCCCGGGGGGGCTTTCCCTTGTCTTTGTTTGTTGTTACAGATGCATGCAACGACATCGCGGAAACTGGGAACCAACGGGAGAAGCCGAAGGTTAAGAAGCTTTCTCTCAGTCAAATGGACCAATCAGGCTGTGATAACCCTTCTGTGACCCCTCCCTCCACTCAACCGAAAAAAACGTTCAGGTAAGACCAACGTTCTTTCTGGCTATAGTAGTTAAGAAAATTACCCTAGATTGCCAAGAATGACATCATGTTACTGCGACTTGCAACTTCTTGTGGGTTTCCCCATTGAGTTTGCTTGTCAGAAGCTGACTCTGAATGTTGCAAATGATTATCATGTGACTACAACCATCATTAAATGTATGCTGGTTGCCAAGCACTAGAATAATTATCTGGTGACCATGGGGATGCTGCAATGTCTGCAATTGGAAGGACTAGTTGTAAGTCTCAGTTTTCAGTGCTGTCGTAAGTTTGAATGGTCACTGAACTGGAGATCAGTAAGTAAGGATGTGTATTGCTATTCCAAGTATCTATTTGTTGTTTCTGAATTCTTTTTTCATCTACTGAGCCTCCTAGCAGGGTTCTCTGTATAGCGTCATAACTGAGTATATGACCCATTCCTCTCAGGTTTGGTTTGTTTGATGGTCTTTATGACCTTTCTTTCTTCTTGTGCCATCTCTAGGATTTCAGGATCAATCTTTTGTGACTTGAAGAGATTCTTGAGATTTTCCTCAAAGCTGCATTTTAAAAAGTTGTCAGTCTGTTCTCAGTCTCCTTTAGTACTGGCTTATGTTTTGTAGTTTAAAGGAGAAATGGCCAAATATGGTATTGATCACAACCTGTTTCTCACAATCTTTCAGATACGGTATTTGGTCATTCTTAAATTTTAAATCCAATTCCCTTGAGGTCAGAATATACTTCAGGTCTAAAAAACTTTCCTGATAATTTCTATTTTCCTCTTTATTTTTCCATGTTCCAGGCGAAACTAAATAGCTGGGCAAAACACCTTTCTTGCTGCAGAAGGGCATTATTGACTATGGTTTATATTTCTGAGAGTCTTTTTTCCTAGAAGGTATATTCATCTTAGTTTCTTTTTTGTACTACAATATAACTTGTACTTTTAACTTTTTTTTGTTTTGTCAGTTAGAAGGTTCAAGTTCTATTCTTTTTTGTCAGAAGCATAGAGTTAGCCACATATCTTAAATTGTGTCCATACTACCTATCTTTAATTCCAGAAGTATTGAAGGTCCTGATGTAGTGTTTAGTTCATCAAATATTTCTTCAGTAGAGACACAGAAAAGGAGAGGAGAGGTGAAAGGACATAATTCTAGTACATTTTTCTTTTTGATTGAAAACATGTTTGAAAAAGCTCCTTCAGTCTTCAAAGAATTTTGCGCTCAATAATAGATTCACTATCTAATACCTTTAGCCATCCATTCCAATTCCCTTCCAGATTGTGATCAATATTTCATGTTTTATAGAATCAAAGGCTTCTGAGTAATTTGACAAACAGGTCTTTTTTGTTTTTCTAAATATCTCTTGATTATTTTTTCAGACTGAGCATTTTTTCCTAGTTATACTATCTGTAATAAAGCCACATTAAAGCTTATCACATTGTTCTGTTTTTCTTGAATTTCTTAAGAAAAGATTTCTAATACAATTTTTGGTGCCTGACTGATAAAAGTAATGATTCTGTGTTCAGACCATTTTATAATTCCTGTTTATTTAACAATGGGGAAAAAGTTGAGTGCTTAAATTCTTTTGGCAAGTGACCTGTTCCATACATTTGAGTCCAGATTTTGGTTAGAATTCCTATTCCTTTTCCCCTAGGGATTTTAAGATTTGAAGTGATTTTATGTATGCCTAATATCTTCCTGTTTTTTAGACTTATCTTATTGCTTACTTTACGTTCTGATACAGCTGGCCCAATAAAATAGATAAATTTTCACCCTGCAGACATAGAACAATTTTTGCCTATTCTTGTGTTATATTTTTGCATATTAAAACCACCCAGGAAGTCACAAAGAACAATGTTAGGGATTTGCAAGCCTCTCATGTTGGCTAAATCAATGTTCATGAATCCACTAATAGAAAACCATTTTATAAAAGTGCCGATAGACAATAGCCTGCCTCAAGTTTTTCAAAAAGTACTTGGATTATCCTTTTTTTTAATGGACCAGTAAGTCAAAAATGTGTATCACTATGTCTGGCAGAAGCTAAACATTGCATTCCACAATAAGAATCACATATTGGCCGTCAAGCATCAAAGGGGTAATATGGTTCGGGGTAGCTTTGCAGGGTTTACCATCTTTGAAGGAAGCATGAATTCTCTTTTGTATCAAAGAATTCTGGGAGAGAATATCAGGCCATCTGTCTGTCACCTGATGTTGAAGCACATACGGTTTATAAAGCAAAAATATGATCCCAAAGAAAGAAGAAGTACAAGAAAATGAATGAAGAAGAAAGTGTTTCGCAGTAGCCATGGGATAGGTCTAGATCTAAATTCTACAGAAATGTGTCAGGGCTGGAAACAAGCAGTTCATTCTGGAAAAGTTCAAATATTACTGTGTTGAAGCAATTTACCATTGAGGAACAGAAGCTAGTTCCACAGTAATGTGAGAGACTGATCTTTAGTTACTGGAAGTTGTTTGGTTCACTCTTAGTATTACAGAGACATACTGTAGAAATTCAAGGTGGTTTTTTTCTGAAATCAGGAAAGATATGCAAAACTCTGAAAATCCAAATGTGGGTTGCATGATATCAAGGGCAACTACCAACAGTAATTATCTGACCATTATAAAATTGTTGGAAATGTTATACTTCTTGCTTTCTCCTAAGTTGAATCATATGACAGGCTAAGCGCCAAAGAATTGAGGCCTTTGAACTATGTTGCTGGAGAAGACTCCTGCGAGTCCCTTGTACTGCAAGGCGATCAAACCGGTCAGTCCTAGAGGAGTTCAACCCTGACTGCTCTTTAGAAGGCCAGATCCTGAAGATGAAACTCAAAATACTTTGGCCACCTAATTAGAAGGAAGGAGTCACTGGAGAAGAGCCTAATGCTGGGAAAGATTGAGTGCTTAAATTCTTTTGGCAAAAGAAGAAGGGGACGACAGAGAATGAGGTGGCTGGATGGAGTCACCGAAGTAGTAGGCGTGAGCTTAAATGGACTTTAGAAGATGGTAGAGGGCAGGAAGGCCTGGATGAACGTTGTCCATGGGGTCACAATGAGTCAGACATGACTTTGCAACTAACAACAACAAGAACAAAGTGGGTATTAGTTAGAGAGTAAAATTTGAGACCTTTAGAAGCATTCCATATGATCAGTTCCAAAGCATCTGCTGCCAGCACCTCTTCTTGCTTCAACATGTTTTAGATGATAAGAAGGTGGCAGGATCTTCAGAATCTGTCAAACTAATAAGAGTATCTTTCCTTGCACTAGATTAAAGTGAGGTTTTCTGAGGCTTGTGATGAACCTAAAAGAAAGAAATCCTGTGGTAGATACACAACCGGGTTTTATAAAGAAAGCCTGAATCTTGCTTTGTAAACCTATTTGTGAAAGATAACCAAAAAGTTACTAAATGGAAAAGATATTATAATGTTTCTACAGTTTTTTTAAAGAAAGATAATTAAAGTGAACGATAGTTGGAGGCGAGAAAACATTAATATAAAACTATCTTGACTTTTAAAGGAACTTTAATTGTGTGAGGAGTGGAGGTTTTTTTTTTCTATTCATGAAGGAACAAGTTGGACACATAAAAAATTGAACATCAAGAAGCTTTAAGCACTAATCCATCCAGTGGTTATTTACATTGTGTTTGCTGTCTTATTTCAATCCTAACTGGTTGGTGTTGAAAAATAATATATGTAGAAGGGTTTTTCTAAAGTAACTAACAAAACTAATGTCTGGAATTGTTTATTTTCATTAGATAACTTGTCTTTACGGGGTTAGTATAAAATCTACAGTAGTTATCTTCAGGCTGCCTAAAAATGAAGAAACAGTGAATTTTATTGCTCTCTAACATCAAGACCATGTAAGCTAACAAATGCATAAGCCGTTCAATTTGTGAATTTAGAAATTATTATAAAGTCTTACTTACAATGTATTTCAAGGTATCTGTCAAATACATCCAACTAAATTCTCCATAATCCAAGCATCCTTCTGAAAAGTTCTTTGTTAAGAACTCATAACAACAATGTATCATCACATATTACTTTGAATTTCTTTTCCAATACCAAACCTATTAGCTTAGATACCGAAGGACAGTGAATTATTGTTGAATTGTCTTTTTTTCTTCAAACTTATTCAGGGAGGATTTGATGCCTTCAGAAGAACCTATTAAAATGTTCTTACTTGCAACAAAGAGCTGGAGCAGTTAATAAAAAGGCATTTTATACGAATTAGATCATAGCAAAAAATAAAATAATATGTCATAGATTCTTATGATAAAAGATGAATAGTGTAAAGAATTTATCTTAAGGGAGTTACAGCCCTTTGCAAGCGAATACAGATTGCTGAAATATAACTATAAATCTGGATTAACTTTCTCCTTATCCCTGTTGCAGACAAACTGAACTTGGTGATTTGTGTCAAGTGGCAGGAAAAAAAAAACATCTCTTCTGTCATTGCATGCACTAGTGTCAGAATATGCTTTGAAAGGGTGTGGTTGAAAGGATTAGCCAATGTCATCATTGTTGCTTGGGGGATGCCCAGTTGGGGGCTCCTTTTATGAAACTAGCAGTAGAGCTTCGATTACTCTACTCCTAGCTCTACTTGAGTTTTTAATACAATATTTCATTTTTTTTTTTTTACAGAATGGGAACTGGCTGCCAAACAAAGCAAGACATTAGTTTTGGCACCATTTTTATTTAGAATAATGCTTCTGGGCTTTACTTAAACACCATAGCCTTTCTTAGAAAACGGATGGCTAAAAAAACAGTGCTTTGTTTCGAAGTTTAATCGTGTTCAGAAAAATAAAGGAAAGATGTAAACTTTTTAAAAAATGTTCTGAAATAATTTCTCTCATCTGTCTGTCTGTCTGTCTGTCTGTCTGTCTATCATCTATCATTTTTGCCTGACTGCTAGCCAACCAACCAACCAACCAACCAACCAACCAACTATTGTATATGTATTATATATATTTTTTTCATCTTTGCTTTTTATAATGAAGTATTTAATTATTTTAGAAAAGAATATAAACCATGAAACATGATATTAACAGAGTACATATGTTAGTAGAATACAAGTAAGTAAATGTGGGGTAAAATATCAGAAAGATTATAATTTTTCAATATATGTTTAGAATTTTATAAGTTATGACATTTGACATAACTAATTAAAGGAGAATTTAAAAGTCAGTTTAAGCTTTTAACAAAAATGTTTAATTAAGCTTTAAATACAGGCTAAATTACTTTTAAAAATTAAGTCAAGGATTCTAATTTTTTATAAAGTTAAACTATATACAGGATTTGGTATAAATCCACAAGTTATTGTAATTGTCTTAATTATAGTCCAAGAATGAATTCCAGAGAGAACTGAATTCTGGATCAGTTTTATTTTTAAAATACAAAGTTGTTTTTGATATTGAAACATAATCCCATAATTTAATTAGTCATTCGTCCAAGAGAAAGGCAGAACACATTTGTAATAAGCAGCATATTCTTACCACTGGGGAAAGAGACAAACTTGGTCAAAGAGACATTCCTGAATGTTAGAAAGGATGGTGGGGGAGGGGGCGGTCATGTTTTAAGATTCTCAAAAGTTAAAATTACTTTTATTAAGATTGACAATAATATCAATACTTTTAAGTTTGACTGTTCTCTATCTCCTCAGTAATGAATCCATCTGGTGATGATGCTATCTATTCAATACTTTTGTATTTTATCAAGAAGTAAGGTTGTGTTTTACTTTGCCAAATGCCTTATTGAAATTTAGGTATAGGGCCATAGCATTTTGCTGGTCCACTATTTTAGTCACTTTGCCAGAAAATGCACTAAGGTTTGTCTGGCATGATCTGTTTTTGACAAACTCATGTTGGCTTCCAGTAATAGCTCTGCTTCTTTCTAGATCTAAGTCAGTGATGGCGAACCTTTTTTGGCTCTTGTGCCAAAAATGGGGGGACCGCAGGGAGGTCATGCGCGGGCATGCCACACCCATAATGCTATGTGCAAAACCCCAGCGTGCATGCACGCACGACCAGCACTCCCCCTTGTTTTTAGCATGCTTTTTTCACCCTACCCAGGCTCCAGAGGCTTTATAAGAGCCTGGGGAGGGCGAAAACGCCCTCCCCCGCCCCCCGGAGGCCCTCCAGAGGCTTCAGGAGCTTCCCTAAAGCCTTCGGAGTGTGAAAAACTGCCCCTACGGGCAAATGGGAAATTTAGGAACGGACTTCAAGGAAGCCTTCGGAGGGCATGCGCGCTGGCCAGTTGACAGGGCAACGCCTTGCATGCCCTGACAAATGCCATAGTTCGCCATCACGGGTCTAGGTTCTTGTTTTTTTTTAAAAAAATTATTATTTCTGACATTTGTTGCAAGTCTTAGTTCATTCTGCGTCTTAGCTTTCCTGATTTCATCTTCTCAAATTCGGACTGTATGCTGGTTTTCTACCTTAGCTATGTGTCCCTCTTTCTATTTTTAAATACTTCTTTCTTTCTCTTTCTCTCTCTCTCTCTCTCTTTTGTCTTTCAGTTTACGAGAGAGTTCTTTATGTAACTATGCTGGTTTCTTCTGGGACTTCTTATTTTCATTTTTTTCGGTAGTATTGACTTCTTTATAGCCTGTTGATGACCCACTTTATTTCTTTACTAGCATAGAATGTTATGTGCTAAGATGGTATGACTTTATGTCCAACCTGTTTCTTGAGCTGTACTAGTAGCATTCTTACTTTTTCATTCTGAAATACAATAAGGACTGACCTTCTGAATGGCAGAGGAGGCCTGGTCGTCATATAATGTGCACTCTTTCCTCTCTGATAACTGTTTGCAATGGGTCCCTTTGGCTCTTAACACTGTCACAAGAATATAAAGTTATATTTATACTGCTTTATTGAGTGATAGACTACAGATATCACCAGGGCTTTTCAGAACTACAATAATAGGCAGTATGTGGGCAACCGTTTGGTAATCTGCTCTTTATCGCATTTTGTTGCAAAGAGCAAGGAGCACTTTATACTGAATATCTGAGAAAGCAGGCTGACATCCTTCTTTCTGCTCAGCAGCATGGTCCAGATGCCTTGCTTGTGTGCCATAAATAGCTGTCTGTGTTTGCTCATACTATAGTTAAAAGGGTATTGGATCTCCTTTTTAATCTTTACTGTCAAGATATTATATAGGAACTGAAAAGGAGATGCAGCTTTTACAGAAGGAATTTATGCCATACATGAATTGGATGACCAGTGAATGACCTTTTTTTTCCTTCAAGGTGTGAGCCTGTTCTTTCTGGCATTGTGTCAGAAACCCTAAAAGTCTTAATTTATAACAGTATCCAGGCTTCTTGAATCGGCAGCGTTTGTATACCTCCAGCAGAATGCAAGATGAGCTGTTGTCTTCATTGTATTGAAGCACCCAGGGATGATTTTGAGAAAGATGCCTGAGGTCAGGCGGACAATGCAAAATGGTACTTCTGTTGCTATAGCAGCTCAGTTACTCAGTGTGTTTTATAATTCTATTGTGGAGTAAGCTTAACTTACTGTCTTGGAGAAAACTATATCTCTACAATTCTGAGTTTAGACATTATCTGTGCTGTTTTATTCTTTTTCATTTATGGGGCCTAGACATGTGATGTGCTTTGGTTTCCATAATTTTCCCTCCTTTTTCCTCATAGGATTGATAAAAACAATGTTACTGGGGCAGATACCCCTAAGAATCCTGAATCCTGTGTTTTTTTCATGTTGGAAATGCAGTGAATATATTTACATTCTTGAAAGATATCTAGTTATTGCATATTCTTATGGGAGGTGGAAATCTTTTTATGCATACTTCTACTGATGCAGCTCACTGAAAATATAACCCAAATTGCTGGTCTCCCTGTTTCCTTTATGCAACAGTTATCTCTATTAGACTTGACAATCTCTTGCTCAGCTTTCCTCAGAGAAAATAAACAGATGGACACTTCATAAGATCACGTGAAGTGTTAATACTACTTTACAATGCCTTGGTAAGGCCACACTTGGAATACTGCATTCAGTTTTGGTTGCCACGATGTAAAAACATGTTGAGACTCTTGAAAGAGTGCAGAAAAGAGCAACAAAGATGATTAGGAGACTAGAGGCTAAAACATATGAAGAATATGAGGCTAAAACATATGAAGAACAGTTGCAGGAACTGGGTATGTCTAGTTTAATGAAAAGAAGGACTAGGGGAGACATGATAGCAGTGTTCCAATATCTCAGGGGTTGCCACAGAGAAGAGGGAGTGAGGCTATTCTCCAAAGCACCTGAGGGCAGGAGAAGAAGCAATGGGTGGAAACTAATCAAGGAGAGAAGCAATTTAGAAGTAAGGAGAAATTTCCTGACAGTGAGAAGAATTAATCAGTGGAACAACTTGCATCCAGAAGTTATGAATGCTCCAACACTGGAATTTTTTAAGAAGATGTTGGATAATCATTTGTCTGAAGTGGTGTAGGGTTTACTGCCTAAGCAAGGGGTTGGACTAGAAGACCTCCAACATCCCTTCCAACTCTGTTATTTTAAATTCTAAATTCTAAATATAAACAAATGTAATGCCAGGGCTTTGGTAGGTCTCTCTTTGGTAAGCGCTGTTTGAACTCTGCTGAAAGTTGGAGATGAACATCTACATCTAACATTCTTCTTCTTTTATTCCTTCAGTAACAGTTGAGAGGTATCAGTTGACAGTATACTTACCAGATTCAAGGATAAAGAGAATCTGTAAATAGAAGACAAAATAAATAACCTTCTGGCATTTACTCTTCTAATATACAAGTAATCCTCATTTAGTAACCACAATTGGGCCTGGAACTTTGGTCATTAAGTAAAATGGTGACTAAGTGAAACTGCAATTGTACCTACAACCTTTACCTCAGCTTTCCTTTCTTTTGCAATCTTGTGAAGATTGCAGATGTGAGGATTTGTCATAAAGTTAATCATCCTTATTTATTATTTATTTTAATAATGTCTGTGAGTTGTCTAGCATTGCCTCTGGTGAAACGAGCATCGTAGGAGTTTAATAAATAAAGTAAAAGAAAGTTATTTTTTCATCATTGCCTTAATTGTACATAAACAGCAGTCAGGGTCGATCTCCTCTAGGACTGACCGGTTTGATCAGATATGCAGATGATATGCATTCTAATGGCAGAAAGTGAAGAGGAACTAAAAAGCCTCTTGATGTGGGTGAAGAAGGAGAGTGCAAAAGTTGGCTTGAAACTCAACATTAAGAAAACTAAGATCATGGCATAGTGAGGTCCAGATAGAGAAACAGTAATGACCCTTGTTATGAGAAACTTGCTATCTGGTTAGTTTTGGATGATTTGTTGCTTAGCTTCTGCAATGCAACGCTCTCTACATGGGGCTGCCCTTGAAGAGCACCCAGAGGCTTCAGCTGGTCCAGAATGCGGGTTATCATGGGGGTACCTAGGTGCTCCCATGTTACACCCCTTTTAGGCAGCCTGCATTGGTTACCGGTTGTTTTCCAGGTGCGATTCAAGGTACTAATTATGACCTTTAAAGCGCTCCATGGCTTAGGCCCAGGGTACCTGCAAGACCACCTACTGCCACCAGTAGCCTCCTACTGTCCAGTGCGATCCCACAGAATTCTCCTCAGGGTGCCGTCGGCCAAACAGTGTCGGCTAGCGACCCCCAGCGGGAGAGCCTTCTCTGTGGGAGCACCTTCCCTCTGGAATGAGCTGCCTCCGGAGCTTCACATAATCCCTGATCTCCGGTCCTTCCGACGCGCCCTAAAATGTTGGCTTTTCCAGCAAGCCGGCCTGGCCTGTTAATTTTATCTAATTTTTTAAATGTTAGTGTTATATTAATTGGGTTTGTTTTTTGAATTGTTTCTAATTTACTTTTAACTTTTGTAATATGTGTTTTTTAATGCTGTACGCCACCCTGAGTCCTTTGGGAGAAGGGTGGCATATAAATCCAATAAAACAAACAAACCTGCTTATTTGTTCTGGACAGCCTCCTGCATGAGGTACGTTTGCATATATCATTTATTGTGGGCCCCAATTCTTTAAGTTGTAGAAATACCAGGAAAATACTTCTGTGTGGATTACATAAATGCTAAGCATTGATTGCAACACATTTTTTTATTTTGTACTCCAGGGGGAACATTATTCACTTCCTTCTACCATATTATTCCTCAGAGTGAGTTGTTGTGCCTAAACTATGCTGTAAGCACAAGTATTCAGAGTTCATGAGACTTGCATAGAATTCTTGAACAATGCATGGAAGCTCCACCAGGGATCTGGAGACTACTTAAATTTGTTAAGTTCCTAACATGATGTGCTTGTTTATCTAAAAGTCATTAAAAGGAGGGGTTGGAGAAGAAAACAAAATCATGAAAGATGACACCATAATGTCATTACTATGCATTCAAGATAGCATTTTGTTCCCTGTTTGATTGCTGAGGGGGATTGTAGTCAATTCCAGTTGGTATCTCTCATATACTGAACTGAATGTATTTTATTTGAAGTATTCTCTTCAAATGATAACTTTGTGGGTTGTGGGGAAATAAAATATATGGTGTGTGTGTGTGTGTAAAACAGTAACACAATAAGTAACACAAAAGCTCAGTGAACATTTTTATTTGTATGAGTTAAACCTCAAACAGTCTCCTATTTCCCCATTTGTACATAATAATAATAATACATCAGTGTCACCGAATTCTTTAGTCTTTTCTGAATTCTTTAATTATTTCCTTTTTTGGATGTTTTACAGAAATGAATGATTGGAGTTGGGTGGCCTAACAAAACTAATAAATAAATAGCTTTTAATTCTAAAGTCGCAGCATGTTTTCCCAGGGGCACTTATACATTTTGAGAGGAAATTGAATACCTAAAAGATAAATTTGCACCCAATGCATGAAATCAAATGAAATCAAACTGAAATGAGTTCCTCTTGTTCAGTGTTAGTGGAACATTTTCAGATAGAGGTGATAACAATGTGATTTGGTGAGTAAAAAGTAGGTCTTATAAAGAAACTGATTTATTATGCAATCAGAAGAAAAAACTGAGAAGGATGAGATAGTACAGTGCTCTTCAAATACCTGAAATGATGGTTAGAACAATAAGATTTGTTCTTTAGTATTCCAGACTGTCGGACATGGAACAATATATTCAAATTACTGTATAGGAAATCAAATTCCAATTGGATATTAGAAAAAAAAACTTCAGACAACTAAAAGCAGCTGGAGAATGAAAGCAGAGAGTAATAAGATTGCAGGATAGGCATCTGTAAATGTTGTTTTAATTCTAGATATCCTAAGCAAGATATTTTATTACCGTATATATTTTATTACCGTATATGTCCCACTAAAATTCCAGCAATTTTGATCCTATAACATGCTCATTTTTAATAATGTTCTTGTCTGTTAGATTCCATAAGGCTTTTTGTTTAAAGAACTTGTTCAGACTGATACTTTTTCTAGCACTGTATAATCTACTGTGATCTGTAGAGGCATTTTTGCAAAAACTAAGTGGAAGGGTTTCATATAATCTATCTGATTTTTTTAACAGAAAGTAGCAAGTATTGAATCTCTAGTTCTGTACTATATTACAGAATAATGGTCCTCTTCCTACATCTATGCTGTTTCCTGACTTTTATTGATTTTAAATTGCATTCTACTATAATACAGGTAGTACTTGACCTACAACCATTTTTAGCAACCAAAGTTAAAATGGCATTGGACAAAGCAACTTACCAATCCTCACACTTATGACCATTATAGCATTCGTATGGCCACATAATCAATGTTTAGGTACATGGCAACTGTCATGTATTTATGATGATTGCAGTATCCCGGGGTCATGTTACTGCCATTTGCATCCTTCCCAGCTCACTTATGACAAGCAAAGTCAAGGTGGGAAGTTGGATTCACTTGCAGCCACATGATTCACTTAACAACTGCAGTGATTCACTTTATAGCTGGGTTAGAATACAGCACCATTTGTCAATTTCCTTCATGTTGTTTGCCTTCCGTAATTTTCCGGAAATGTTAAATAAGAGTTGCACTTTTTCAAAGTTAATCATTAATTACCAACATTTGCTAAAATGATTTATGGCCAGATCTTCCAAGATAATGGTTTTTATTTTTTTTTGTTTTATGGATTCCATAACTCAAAGAGTCTTAATGGTGGATGATGTCCTTGAAAACAATTCCTTCATCATACCTACAGCTTTTACATGCTTTTCACATGCATGCATTCCCATGGTTCCTACAGTGGCCAGAAGTTGTGGAGGTTAAAGTCAACACATATCTGTGGGCAAGACATCGCGTTAGAAAAGATTGGTGTAGGGGGAACAGGAGTTAGTTTGGTAGTAGTTATCTGGTCCTGGAAGGTATTGCATGGTCTCAAAATAGCATGCTAGGAGTTGAAGATTCTTATGGATCCATCTCTATCACTAGAGTAAAGAATGCTATGTTGTATGAATCTTTTTATTACATCAGCTAAATGTCAGGAGTGCCCCTTTTTTTGATGGTGGTAATAAAAAGGTAATAATAAACTGGCAAATTGTGGAATGTACTTTTTTGGGGGGTCAAGCTTTTATATGAAGCTTATGAATATGATACATCATGTCCACTTGTATCTTAACCTTCTAATTGTATCTTAAAGCTGGCTTTAAGCTCTGTGCAGATGTTTAAAATGCTGTATAGAACTGAATTCTGATATTTTATGTCTTCTTGCTAAGCTTGAAACCCCAGTTTGTGTGCTCTTTGTATTGCATTTAAGTAGACTTTTATATTTCATTTTGAACATGCAAATGTTGTTCTAAGAGCTTTGTCTTTAGAATGACTCAAAAACTTGAAAAATAAGTGACTACCGTATTTTTCGGAGTAGAAGACGCACCCTTTTTCCTCTAAAAAGAGGCTGAAAATCTGGGTGCGTCTTATACACCGAATACAGCATTATTTTTTTTGCCTCCCGAAGCCTCCCTTCACCAAAATGGCCATGAATACCCTTATGGAGGCTTTCAGAGAATTCCTGGGGGCTGGGGAGGACAAAAATGAGCAAAAAATGGGCTGTTTTTTGCCCCCCTGGCCCCAGCAGCACTCCATAAGCCTCCATAAGGCTATGCATGCAATTTTTTTGACAAAAAACATTTGCTCGTTTTTGCCCTCCCCCCCTCCCCAGGAGCACTCTGCAAGCCCCCCCCCCAAGGCTATTCATGCCTTTTATTTGAAAAAAAAATGGGCCCGTTTTTGTGAAAAACGGGCTGTTTTGGGGAGGTTTGCAGAGTGCAAAAAGGTTTTTTTTCCCCTTTTGGAAAGCTCTTTAACTGATTGATGAGAATTACATTGATCAAGTGCTGTGCCAGCAGAAAGAAAGTCTTAGGTACTCCGGATTGTCAGCAATTTCCTTCTCCAGCACATGGATAAATACACCTGGAAACATCTACCTACCTACCTACCTACCTACCTACCTACCTACCTACCTACCTACCTACCTACCCTCTCTCTCCCTACCTACCTACTGTATTTCTCTCTCTCTCTCCCCCTCTATCTACCTGCCAACCTACCTACTCTCTCTCTCTCTCTCCCTACCTATCTACTGTATTTCTCTATCTCTTTCTATTTCTCTCTCTATCCCTCTACCTACCTACACTCTTTCTCTCCCCCTACCTACTGTATTTATCTCTCTCTCTCTCTCTCTCTCTCTCTCTCTCTCTCTCTCTCTCTCTCTCTCTTTCTCTCTCTCTCTATCCCTTTATCTACCTACCTACCTACCTACCTACCTAACTACTCTCTCTCTCTCTCTCTCTCTCTCTCTCTCTCTCTCTCTCTCTCTCTCTCTCTCTCTCTCTCTCTCTCCTTACCTACCTACTGTATTTCTCTCTCTTTCTCTCCCTCTCTATCCCTCTATCTACCTACCTACTTTTTTTAAAAAAATTGCCTCTTCAAAACCTTGGTATGTCTTATACTCCAGTGCGTCTTATACTCCAAAAATACGGTAACTCTGTAATTATGTGAAGACATTATCATCTGAACCATATTAAAAGAAAATTCTGAGTCCCCAAAAACCAAACCAAACAAAAACTCTCGAAGATGCCACTTGCCTGTATCTTGCCATTGGAAAGTTCACAGAACTGCAGGATTTTCTTAAGTTTTTATTTTTTATTTTATCAGATAAATAAAATGACATGTGATTTATTGACATCCAGAAAGCACATTAAGAAATACTCTCTATTTATTGCTTCTGGGATGCATGTTACATTCCTGTAAGTGATCTTGAATGTTCCTTTTTAAAATGGTTGTCAGTCAAGATGAAGGCTTTATTTCCTTTCGGATGAGGCATGTAAGACATGAAAACAAAATTGCTTCCTTCTATTCTCTCTTCCAGTTGTTAGGTTTGCCTGACAACAGGGCTGATATTTATTGTCTACCTAGAGTGGGAAATGAGAGTATTGTCACGGCTTTTGTTTAGACTTTAAAAACTCCCAATAAAATGCTAGTGAGAGAGACAAGATTTATTTCAAGCATCCATCAGTGACAACAGTAGAAAGCCCATTGAAAGCAAGATATCTGAAATTGGCTTTTGGTTTAAACCAAGGACAGGCAGCTTGTTGACCTCGAATTATAGTTATAATTCCATACGGTGAACATTGGCAGTGCTGGCTGGATGATTGGAAACATATGGACGAGGAAGGATGCTTACTTCTGGGATTGCTAATGTTTGCCAAAGCTTTCAGTTTAATTTCAGGGCCCAATTCAAAGAGTTCTTTCAACTTTCACTGATTATTTTTTTTTTGTTCCTTGCAAGTGATGAAACCTATAGAGGAAAAGTATAGCCATGTCTTGAGCCCCCCACGTATGCTTATATATGTTTGGGAAATGTCTGATTCTAGGATTTCTTTTAATTAGAATACCAGATTTTGTAGCAGGAGAATATCTGTCAAGTTCAAGCAACCAGAACAGCTCTGAGTTAATAGAATATTTATATATTAATTTATATATTAATTTAAATACTTAATAGAATATTTCAGTTGATATAATCTATCTAGAGGTGAAATGATGCAAGCATCTAAACTAAGGGAGAAAAATAGCCATGTATGAAATAGAAATAAGGGGACACACTGGCTCAGTGGCTAAGACGCTGACCTTGTCGATCAGAAAAGTGGGCAATTTGGCAGTTCAAATCCCTAGTGCCCGTTACTTGTCCCAGCTTCTGCCAACCCAGCAGTTTGAAAGCATGTAAAAAATGCAAGTAGAAAAATAGGAACTACCTTTGGTGGAAAGGTAACAGCATTTCTTGCACCTTTGGCATTTAGTAAAAGGCGAAAGATTTATACGATCTGAAGAGAAACCAGAGCATTTAGTCATATGGGCTATATGACCACGGAGGCATCTTCGGACAGTGCTGGCTCTTTGGCTTTGAAACAGAGATGAGCACCCCCCCCCCTAGAGTCAGGAACGACTAGCACATATGTGCGAGGGGAACCTTTACCTTTATGAAATAGAACAGGAAAAAAGCTCGACACACAGATGGGATTACAAACAGGAAACTAAAGGGATAATCAGTAGCTGAGGAACAGTGCAATAATATAATCTTTGAACCAAGGTGAAAAAATGGATCAGCAGACTTGGGATCTCTGATAATTCTGTAGCTTTATAAGAGAAGTCAGCACAAGATAAAAGTAACTACTGTTACAAAAGGAACAACTAAATCACATAGTACTATAATCATTTGGATCAGTCTACCTCCAGCTCTTGAAAAAAAAAGTAATTTTCACCCTTTGTCCACAGCTGCTAAAAGGTTTCTGAGAATTAGTCTAAGAGAAGTACAACCCTTTCTCGTTATTCTGTTTGGTAGTTACTTTAGTGACAGAATGGTGGGAAAGAATGGGTGGTGTAAGTGTACCCTGATTTTGACTCCCATCTTGCTGAAGATGGCAGCATGAAACCTCCCACTTTTGCAACACTAGTTGTATTTTATTATTGCAATTTAAGTTTAGATAGCACTTTGACCATGAAGGGTAGTTTCTAGTAGTTTTCCCCTCTAAGCTGCTCCTTTGTGGAAGCAAATGCAAGTGGGGTGATAAATCCAGAAAACAGCCCTGCCCTTTCTGCTGCTCTGCTCACCTCAGTTTCCATTGGGCCTACACTATTTCAAGTGTGATTGTTTATTGATCTGAATTGCCTTGAAGCCTCCCTCCGCCAAACAGCTTTAGTCAAAACATTTTCCTCTTTGTTTTGTCTACAGCGGTGGATGTAATGAACCTGCAAAAACAGATTATTTGTATTGTACTCTGCAAAAGAATTAAGAATGCCATTCAGAGAATGATTTCAACTGTAGGGAGAGGGAAGATCGGCTTACCTAGGACACACTGTTCCATTTTTTTCTGGGGAAAATGTGAAAATTTACTAATCCTGGGCATACAATTAACATAATTTCCTGCCAATTTGCAGCATTTCCTGAAAAATTAAGGCAAGGATGAAAGCAATCTGAGCCAAGGTTTTGTTTATTTAGCTATTTACCCCAAACTCATTTATAGAGTTGATTTGTTTTAAATAAATCTAATTATACCCCCAGAAGAAATCCACCAATTTAGAGAGTGGGTTGGGAATGCAAAGAACATGAGCCATTTCCCCTCCCCTATATGAAAACGTGGAATCAAATTTGCACTCAGAACCTTTTCCATCTGGGAATCCCAAATAGATCTCCTTTCCTTTTTTTTTAAAATAGGTATTGCAAAGACCTACTATCTTATTCTCATCCAGCTACTTTACTGTAGCTTCCTGCACTTTGGATATAGGGAGCAGCAATTCCAGTTCAGGGTTAGTGTTTTGTCTGTTTTTCCTTGGAAAAGAATTCTTCAGTTCTGTTAAGTTGAAATGTGTCTAAAGAGCACTCCAAGTTTTTTTTTTTACCAAAAAGAAAAAAGGAAAGAAAATGTAATGGTGTCCTGTACTTGAACTGATTAGGGCTGTTGGATTTTCAAGGTTAAATTATAGGCAATCTCAGCCTAGCACTCAAGAGTTTTTTGCACATTATAATGCTTCATTTAGTGATAGTCAATCTGTATATGTTGCAATAATGAATCTTCAACTAGGTTCCAAAGCAGATCACCCTGACAATGACCTGAATGATTGGTGGCCCATTATTAAAAAGCCAGCACATGAATGTTATTGTTGGTAGACTTCCTGTCTCTTAAGAGTCAAGCTGCATATCCCATCTTTTGATGAGTACAGGAAATAGTTGAACCAGTATCTATGGAGCTTCTCAGTCAGCGAGGTCAGGGTTGTCCCAAAGGTGTTTTTCTTCTTCTTCTTCAAGAGACAGCTGGACTTTCTGGTTTTTCATTGAACACATTTAACTTCTAATCCAAGAAGCTTCTTCAACTCTGACTGGATGGCGGGGAATGGAAGGATTTATACTCCTTGCAGACAGCTGGTAATTTGCAATCTTTTAGCAAGCCGATAAGGTCACCTGGAAGTTTATCTGTGTCATCAGGGTCACCTGAGTGGTGCAAATTGGTGTGGAGCCTTCTTGGAATTGTTGAAAGGACTGTGTTGCACCTCTCAGATGACCCTGATGACACAGATAAACCTCCAGATTAACAGATTAACGACCCGCTAAAAGACTGCAAATGAACACCTGTCTGCAAGGAGTATATATCTTTCCATTTCCCACCATCCAGGCATTTCCCACCTTCTTGGATGAGGAGCAAAACACCTTCAAGGAAAAACCAGAAAGTCCAGCTGCCTCTTGGACAAAAAAAAAATCTTTGGGACAGTTGAACTAGTATTTCTAGGCAATTTGGATGGAATATAGATGAAATTTCCTTTAACAGACTGGGGCACAAATTCAGATTGCTAAGAAAAGTAACAATGATTTTCCTCAAATGGGATGTAGAGTAATTAATAACCCATCTAAAAGAACACACGAAAATATTCAGGCTAAGATCTAGTTACATTAACAACATCTTGGTTGAACTGCCAGATAGTCTTTGTGTCTATAAGCCTTTAAAGACCAGACCTGATGGCTTAAACTATCTCAGCCTATTTACATATAGCATAATATATTTTAAGAAGAAACCATAATCCTAAATGCTCTGGCTTTGGAGTTGCCCCTTGGCTAGCCTTCCTTCCTTCCTTCCTTTTTACTTTCTTTTTACTTTTATTTGCGCTTATAGACCGCCCCCTCTCCCAAAAGGGACTCGGGGCGGTGTACAGTCCATACAGAAAATACATCACATGAATAATTAAATAATTAAATAATTACATTGTTAAATAGATGGATATGGAGGAGGTTAAAAAAGAACTGTACGTCTAAGTAAAGTATCTAAAATATAATTCCTTCCTGATATTCCTTCCTTCCTTCCTTCCTTCCTTCCTTCCTTCCTTCCTTCCTTCGCTCGCTCGCTCGCTCACTCACTCACTCACTCACTCACCCTCACAGTTAGTCATTTCCCCCCAAGAAGGAACAATGAGTAGAGGGAACTATTATAACCCAAATAACCAAGGCAGCTTTCTTGTGGAGAAATCAATTTTATTCTAGTTTTTTTAAAAAACAAATTCAAGGATATGAAAATACAAATGCCACCTTTTAATGGCCTTATTGCATTTAGGGCGTGTCAAATTTTTCAACTTTCAATTTCCAAACATTAGGGGTGCTCAAAAGTTGTGATATACCTTGGGGATTGTAAAGATATTTTGGCTACTTTAATATACTGTAGGTGTGCTTGTTAAGTAACTACATAAATTTTATAACTTTTTAACATTTTGTTTGTTTCATAAAAGCATATAAGTTTAACGTACGGCTAATTTGTATGGGTTTCCATGTGCACACCTTTTTCAAAATTCAGCAAAAGTACTCCTTTGAAACTGATGTCATTTTTTATGCAAGCAGTGCCTTTAACTTAGTGTTTCTCTTGGGCATTGTTTCTTTTCAGGTTATTGTTTCATGTTACATATGAAACATCTGGAAGCATGGAGAGGAATAAAAGAAAGGCAGGAATAAGTTTGATAGTTAGCTTTGTTGCTTGAGGGCCCAACTGTTACTTAGAGCCTCTGATATTTCATGTTCGTATAGTGACTGATGGGAGGAAAATGATGAATGTCAAAGAGCATGGATGTTTTGGTGACCTTATCATCTGTCTACAAAAAAGCAAGTGGACGTACTCAGGCACATTAGAATTCTGGAATATTTCAAGATAATTACGTAGATAATGAAATAGCTCAGATTTCTAATTTGAATAAATTAATGGGTCTATTAATCCGTTTATTACGGTAACATTATTTTGTTGGGGGACAATCATTGTCTAAAGTTTCCACTAACATAGTTGGGGTAAGATCCTATAAACAAGAAAGAAGGGAGGGAAACTTGGCATGCTATGATAAACTAGAATTCTTCTGAATTTCTAACTTTTTAGAATGAACCAAACTGGCCGATCGATTGTTTTCACAGAAGTTAGATAGAAGTTAGGTTTATTATGGATTTCTGAACATAGACTGAGCCATGGTGACGCAGTAATTAGAATGAACTTTTGCAGGCTACTTCTGCTAACTGCTGGCTGCCAGGCGTTTGGCAGTTTGATTCTCAACCAGGCTCAAGGTTGATTCGCCTTCCATCCTTCCGAGGTTTGTAAAATGGGAACTCAGATTGTTGGGGGCAATATGTTGACTCTGTAAACCATATAGGTCTAAGTGTTAAGTGCTATTGCTATAACTTGTTTCTCTTTAGATAGTTATGATAGCAAACTGTGGAAAACTTTCTGTATATTTAGCTTGTCCCACTTATAGAGAGTGCCAAATTAGAGTAATAGGACACCATGCACCAGCTTACTTATTCAACCCATTAAAAATAATTCATATAAATCTACTGTGATGTAATAATTGACTTAAAATCTTTCCCTTATGACAGCTGAAGTTTTTGTTCAGAACATTATAATTTTGTTTTATTTATTTCTTTTATATCCCTCCTTTAATCTAAATTTGTTGATATGTGTTGCTTTTATGGATCTTTTCCACAGCAAATACTATAATGCAATTTCTTTTATTTAGATATAATAGTTTTGTGAACAACTTAGTCTTTTCGGAGTTGGGGTAATAATGAATTTCGTATGGGACCTATTTATACAAATATTATTAAAGGAAATAGAATTTCCTAATAAGTTAAATCTCATTAAGTGTGGAATTCCTATTCTAAAACCTAAAGGTTTTGCAGATAAAACCTTTATTACCATTTTATTTTTAATAGCAGCTTGTGTTCATTTAATCATTTTAATATAATTATTTTACTACAATTTATAGTATTAAAATAATTATTAATTATTCTCATTATTCAAAATATTTATACCTTAGTAATTTTCAGATTGTCCAGCTTGCCTGATCTTAGTAAATTTTAAAAAGCTTAAGTAAGGACGAATCTAGCTACCATTTGGCTTGAAGATGACAAGAAAACACCAAGATTTTAAGTTAGATTATGAACTTAAAGGTCACCCAAGAAGAATGCAAAGATAATCCATTTTTACTGGATCGATTAAAGCAGGGGTCCCCAATCCCTGGTCTGTGGACTGGCACCGGTCTGCGGCATGCCAGAAATGGGCTGCACAAACAAGAGAAGCTCCATCTACGGGATGCAGGCAGCACACAAAACCACGCCCCCCCTCCAGTCCACAGAAAAATCCTCTCAATGGGACCGGTCTCTGGAGCCCAAAGTTTGGGGACTGCCACATTAAAGGATCTGGAATTAAGTTAGACTCCCAGAAGACTACCATTAAATTCAAGATTGAATGTTTAAACATTTGTGCAATGCTGAACTGAGTAGTTTTGTACACACACACACACACACACAAACACAAACACACACACACACAGAGCTATGGGATTGATCTTACTGAAAAGAGTTATCAAACTCATGTGGAACAACTTGCCTCCAGAAGTTGTGAATTCTCCAACTGGAAGTATTTAATAAGAGATTGGACAACCATTTGTCTGAAATGATATTGGGCTTCCTGCCTGAGCAGGGGGCTGGACTAGAAGACCTCCAAGGTCCCTTCCAACTGTTATTCTATTCTGTGCTGTGCTGTGCTGTGCTGTGCTGTGCTGTGCTATTCTATTCTATTCTTTAGGAATATGTTAATTTTGACTTAGTGTGTTTATGATGCATCTATTGCATTGAATGGTATGAAGGTTCTTCTGATGGAGCCCTGAGGCTTTCTTATTGTGTAGTTAAATTCAATGCTTTGTAATTTGGGAGAACTGTCACTTTGAACTTCTGAATGTGACTGACTCTTTTAAGGAGAGGCTACAATACTCTTCATTTATAAGCATAAAGGAAAGAGACAAACATTTGGGTTGATCTCACTATCCGTGGGAATCATTATGCTGATATTATTTACAGCACCAAAAGTGTGAGTACACATCTAAGATAACAAGTGGCAAAATTGTAAGTAGGCTCAACAAAGGAAAATGTCAAAAACAAAATGAGAGTAACAAAATTTCCAGGGGTTGGTTTTTTGTTTGTTTGTTTGTTTCAATATAGAGGCTGAATCTGTAGCAAATGATAATGGAGAAAACTGCTAGAGGCATCATGCATCTCAGATCTAATAGCTTGGTAATATCTTTATTATCACTACCATACACAGAATAGAGGTAACAAAAATCAGAAATTGTGCTGCATTATCTGATTTTATTTTTTCAAAGCTCCGGGCGTTGGAGCTGAAACCATAACAAATCATTCATGGGTTTGCAGTGAATACTCACAACGCTTAGTTGAACAATACTTTGAAGCAACGTGATCAATTTATGAATAATTAGCATGTGTTTTCATTCATTATAATTAAAAAGTTAATATTTGGGTGTGAAAGAATGTCATCCCGGGCTTGGAAAGGGGGAAGAAATGACCTAATAGCTAATGGAGGAGTTTCAGAAAAAAGTTACTCAATTCTGAAAAAGTATGAAGCATGAGAAAGAAACTTAAAATATTCTTGTTTTGATTTTGTTTGGTATTGTAAGATGGCATAGAGAGTAACTCTGATAGGCGTTCAAGACCCTAGAATAATAAAGAACATTCCTGGAATCCAGGCACAAAATATTCTTATCTTTGCTACCAGTTCGGTAGTGGGAGCGCACATGATACACATGCACAGAGCATGCATTATGATGTCAGGGTGGGTGGCAGAGCCTTGCGCCGCCACCACTACTGGTTCGCCCAAACTGATGCGAACCGCTAGAATACCACCTATGCTGGAATGCCAGTTAAATCTTTTTCTTGACCTTACCTGCCTTAAAAGGCTTGTGTAAGCTGCTGTATCTGTATTGTTCCTGTCACGAATCATATCTTTATAGTGATACAGTGGCACACTAAACCCAATGACCTTATGATCTATCCCATTGGGTACACTTCAGGGTGCAATAGATTGCAAATAAGAATTCAAAGTAAATGCAATACACCAGAAAAGGAAATGGCAGTTCACTCCAGTATTCTGCCAAGAAAATCAAACAGGCATTTACTGCCAGAACAAAGTCAATATGAAGAAGAACCCTCCATGTGATAACAAAAAAATTGAAACTTTGACTTTGGTTTTGTTGATCAGAAGGATTTATTGTTATAGAAATGGCTAGTTATATATTAATGTGTAAAAGCAAAAAAAATTGAGGATGGAGGGTTTTTATCTTGTACTGCGCTAAGAAGAGTCAGAAGTCAATGCCTTTTTCTTTCTTTCTTTCTCCTCCCTTGTATCTCACACCCTCTTCCCCTCCCCACTACCTTTTCTTCCCTTAATTTCCTATTTTATTTCATTTTCTTAATATTTTATATAATAAGACAAATAAAAACTTGGATCAACGAAGATGAGCCCTCCTGATAAGCAGGTATCCAGAAAGTTACAGGGGAAGAGGAGATTAGCACTGGAGTTTAAAATGTGGCTGCATTAAAGCCCCCTCCCCAATAGCCAGCTATTGATGTAATCATAGGCAAAATAAAAAATTGATGCTGCATACTTTTGTATGCGGATTATCAGAACCATGAACCAGAGTAAAAAAAGTCAAGATGGAGCATTAACATTCTGGGAATCAATGGACTAGAATGAATCACTTTATAGAAAGAAAATAATATCTTTTACTAGGGACAAAAATAGAAGAAATGGAGCAGCCAATATTATTAACAAAGGATGCCAAGGTCAGTGCTTGGATTCAATTAAAAAAAAAGATAAAATCATTTCAATTCCTGGCCTAGGCAGGGCAATTAATACTATAATGGTACAAGTCTGATTCAGTTACAAATGCAGGGGAAGCAGGAATTGAATAATTCTATCGTGATTGCAAATAGCTTGTCAGTACAACATTGGAACAAGATATCATGCTGCTTAGAAGAGACTGAAATATAAAGGCTGCAAGTAAAAGAAAATCTGAAATAATGGGGAAACTTAATTCATACAGATTAAAATAGTTTTCCCTAGAAACTCCAGTGTTTATAAGAGATATTTTCTTTCAACAACCGAAACCACACACGAACAACCCTGAAATAAAGTTGATTATATATTGTGTAAGTGAAAATGTAGATGTTCTACTCAGTGGAGACAGGACCTGGTGCTGAAATGTGACTCAGATAATGAACTCGGTGCAGAATGACAATTTAAACCAGATTAACAAACTATGACCCCAGTAATATTTATATGATTGTGCACTAAAGGCAAAGCAGTGTTTATTGCTTTGCAGAATTATATTAAAGTCTGTGTCAATTTAGCCTTGGGCAATGGGGGAAGATTTTTCCACAAAGTGGGTGCCATAGCTAACACTGATAACTAATAAACAACTGTCCTCACTGGATAAATATACTAGATTAGATTGATCACTCTGGAGAAAATCATACTGAAAGTACCTAGGAGCTAAGTAATGCAGCATTTGAAAGTATCAAATGAACTTTTCTTGAATGAACATTTCAGAAAACCTATATATTGACCAATATACAGTCTCCAATATTGGTGTAATATAGCTGAAATGGCTCTTACCTAGCAGCATGCAAGCAGGTGGATTTTGCATGAGTTGCACTTTCTGAATAGTCTTTAGTGTTAACTTTGTGTAGAGTGCACTGCATTAACCTTTCTAGCTGGGAATGAATTATATCACCATGTCTTAGCAGAGAATGCACACAAAAGTGATGCGTCAAAACCACAGTGTTGGGTTTGATACAGTTATCTTCTACATATCAAATGTCTGATCAAAATCCTTACTGACTAACTATTAGTGTTAAAGTAGCCAATTCGGCCTGTTCCTGGTGATTGATGAACCTAGTGGGTTTTCAGGGGATGCTCGGGGTTTTCCAGAAAGACTTGTTGGGTTATTTGAGCAACCATGGTTTTTCCATGGTTTCTGCCAATCTAGTAAAATTGGACAGAATTGGTGTGCTATGGGTCCCATATACAGTATTAAACAATGCCATGTGGTAGAATGTAGGAAGATTTTTCTCTGTTTGGAGCATTTGCCTTCTGGAATTATCTTTGGTCAAATCAAGAGAGATGATGTTCTGTCCTAGGCTTCCTGATAAAGCATAAATCTGACAGATGTCTGCCACAGTCTTTCAGGGTAATGCTGATAAGCACCCATCTTTATCTCCCTTGAAATGCTGCCATGGACCTAATTGCCAGTTAGTTTTGCAAGGCCAAACAAAGAACAGAGTCAAATGGAGCTTCTCAGAGTTTGAGCTGTCCAGAATGAACAAATTGCTCCCTGCAAAGGCTTACATGCGTTTGCTCTTTTATGTCTTACGGGAGAGGCCAATCTTCTCCAAGCCTTACTCCTGAGTCACCCCTTTTGTCTTAACTGTTATTGCCTTCTGGCAGCTCTGTGCATGCGCACACTGGAAACAGGATCATGTTCTTCTGCCTCGCTGATGTCAGATTGCGGAGGCTCCGGAGGCAGCACATCACTATCAGATGGCCCTGGCCCCCTCTCTGCCTCTGACGCAGAGCCTTCGTCCAAACCTTCCCCAGACTCCAGGACTGGCCCATGTTCCTCCCCAACTCCTCACTGTCTGACTCTGCTGCCAGCTCCTCAGGCCGCTGGCGGACCACAACGGATGATTCCCGTCTCTGGTTACTGGAAATGTATAGCTGATTGCGTACATAATTGTCACATGAATCTGTATCAGCCTGATCTTATAAAACTTTAGGCTATGTAGATGATTTGTTGAAACTGAATTTCTTTTTGTTCTCTGAGTGTGATTGCTGTAGAGCTAGAGAACATGCAGCCTGGCATGGAAAGCACCAGGTACCTGTGGACTTGGCAGTTAAAAGCAAACTACTCCAGACCGTTTATTAAGGGATAGAATCAACTGATACATGGCAGTGGTCTGAATAGTATGCATTACAACAGATGTCAAGAGACATTCTAATTACTTGCTTAATGAGGCATAGTAACTCTTATGAGCTGGGTCACCTCTCCATTGCCATCCTAACCATCTAATCCTGTATGTAGTATATGCTTTCCAAGGTATTTCATCTGCTTCTTGGCATCTCCAAGAATGAGGCTTTACTAGTTAACAGCAATTGAAATTATTTTTTGAGTTGTCTCAAAGGATATAGCTTTGCCGAAGCATGTGTGAGCTATACAGATAGTAATCGTAAGCCATTTTGAGTTTGTCATCATATAGATTATCAGACTTAAAAACAGCACAAGTAAGCAAGTGCAGATGCCACCAGGCTCCTTGCTCCATCTGACTTCATTTTTTAAAAAAAGAAGTGGGTTTTTATTTTATTTTAAAAAATAGGAAGCTGACATGTTATACAGCAACGCGCCAGCCTCAGCAACATATTTATTTGCAGCAATGCCCTGGCCTTCACAAACTTCTAGTCAGACACTAGAAAGAATTCTGAGAGGTCTAGTTTGTATAGTTCTATTTCTCATGAATGGGCCTATTGAGAGTGGCCGTGTCTTCTGTGGCAGTCATTTTGTAAATATATCCATCCCTGTTTTTAGAGTTGCAAATGTGTCCCTGGCCTCAGAATTTGGCTTGCGTTTGAATGCCTTGGTATCTAGTATCCTCATTTATTACATTTCTCGAGGAGATGATTTGTCTCTTGCAGAAAACCAGCAATGTCATTTGTGATATGGAACAGATTATCAAGGCAATCCCTCTGGAAAAATAGAATGAAGGGATGGTGACAATGGATGCTCCCTCATTAAGTACTGTAAAGGAACTACTTGTTTTTTTATAATGTGTTTTTTTTTTACTATAATGAAGGCAAAATTGTCTCAGTTTTGCTAATGAGGCATTATAGGCCAAACACATCAAGCAGAATTTTTAATGTTGTTTGATATCTGCAAATGAAGGAAAGATGTGGAAGTCTGATTGCATTCTCTGTTTTCTTTGCATGTTCAATACGCCTTTTGATCAAGGCTATTTAACTCCCCTGTAAGTTAATGAAGGAAAACTTCATTATTTGATGAAACAAATAAGTAATTCTATGAAGTAGGGATGGGTGGATGCTTTTGACTGTGGCTCATGAGAAATCTCATTTCACTGTAATGTAGAAAATGTAGTAGGAGACATGCTAAAAATGGAAGTATGTTTTAAAGTATAATTTAGCTTGAAATTTACTGCCTTGGGAAAAGGCAATCTGATGTACACTAGAGATTAGTACTCCTTACCTTTTATCAGCTGCAGACAACTTGATTAATATCCAAGGTTAGTAGGAATTTAATCATTTTGCAATGTTAGTTACTCCGAGCTTGAAACTGGTTTGAGGTCATCTCTCCATTAGACATACAAATCTGAATTAATTAATTAATTGACTAACTTGTCATTCTCTAAAAGCTTCATGTGAGCCATCTTCAAATGGTCGTGCTTTATTCTGAGATGATTAGTCAAGAATTTATAGATTTCCTTCATTTAGGATTAAAAAGAAGTCCATCTTTCCTACTTGCAAACCCATTGCTAATTTGCACTGTTAGATGATGTCTAATTTGATTTTGTATTTCTTGAATTTTGCCCTCATCTATGGCTTGATGGGACGCAGTGGCTCAGTGGCTAAGATGCTGAGCTTGGTGATCAGAAAGATCAGCAGTTCGGCGGTTCGAATCCCTAGTGCCACGTAACTGAGTGAGCTCTCGTTACTTGTCCCAGCTTCTGCCAACCTCGCAGTTCGAAAGCACATAAAATGCAAGTAGAAAAATAGGGACTACTTTGTTGGGAAGGTAACAGCATTCTGTGCGCCTTTGGTGTTTAGCATGCCAGCCACATGACCACAGATATGTCTTCAGACAGCGCTGGCTCTTTGGCTTTAAAACCGAGATGGGCACTGCCCCCTAGAGTCAGGAATGACTAGCACATATGTGCGAGGGGAACCTTTACCTTTATCACTTGATTTACGTTTCTGAGCAAGCGTTTGTTTCCTGATGTCTGATCTGACATAGATCTTGATATAGAACTATCCTAATTTCTTCCTTGGAATGGTCACACTAGGCTAAGGCCATGGGGTAGGGAACTACAATACCCACAGTCCTAGAATCCCAAATGACAAACACACCCACCTCATTTTTTCTTTCTCAAATATTGACAGAATTGATATAGATAGTCCTCGTCTTATGATTACAATTGGGACCATAATTCCCATTACAAGGCAAGGAAATTAAATGAATTGTGCCAAATTTTGCAGCATTTTTTCCCATGTTAACAAGTCATTTCAGTTGTTAAGTGAATCACGTGGACAATCAATCAATCTAGCTTCCAACTTTGCTTATCAGAAGGCAGTTGGGAAGATCACAAATTGCAATTACATGCCCCCTGGTTGCTCCAGCCATCATAAATTTTTGCCGGTTGTCACTCACCTGGATATTGATCATATGACCATGGGGATGCTGTGACAGTTGTAAGTATGAGAATTGATAGTTGTTGTAACTTCAAATAGTCACTAAATGAACGGCTGTAAATCAAGGACCATCTGTAGGGCCCTGTAAAGCAGAGCTCCAAGCAGTTTTTCTCATTATTCAGAGTATCTTTGAATATGAAGATTCATTAGTTTAGGGAATTTTAGGCTATAGTAGGCAACATGATTGCCCTACAAAAAGCTTTTTAAAGAAAGATCTGCCCCCTTATCTTGTTCAAGGGGGTGAATTGACTACCATATTTTTCAGAGTATAAGACACACCTTCGTTTTTGAGGAGGAAAATAGGGGAAAAAAATCTGCCTACCAGGTATTCATTTTTATTCTCATAGCACCAGAAAGGCAAGCAAACACAATAGTATAATAAAATGAAACTTTTTGCTACTCTTTTTCTTTCCCCAGCAGCCAGGGAATATCTTAACTAGATGTCTGGGCATTCAGCCAAAAGTACTTAACAGCTTTAAAATGTAACAAAGCTGAATCAACAAACCAGCCCAGCTTGCCTGAAGGCAACCATTGAGAAAACTCAGATAGCAAAAATCCCTGCCTTGCCCTTAAAGCAGTGCTTCTCAAATAGTGGGGTGCGCCCCCCAGGGGGGGCGTGAGGCTCCGTAAAGGGGGGCTCGAAGCCAGGTCAGGATCGGAGCGGGCGCTCCGGTGCGTCTCCTCTGCCCGCTTTTGTTCCGCCCTGGCGGCAGGGATTGCCCGTCAGGATCGCTGAGCCCGCCCGCATCTCTCTTCCCTCAGCCGCCCCTTCTCTTTCTCCTTCTTCCGACCGGATGTGTCTCTGTCTGGAGAGTTTCCAAGGCTCCGTGGTAAGGAAAGGCGAGAGTTTCCAAAGCTTAGAGCGCTCCGGTGTTTTATCCCGCTCTCCTTCCCTTTGAGCTCCGCCTCTGCGGCTCCCTCCCTCCCTAAGTCGGCGGTCATCTTAAGGACCACTTGGACAGTCTTCGCATCTGGGATGCGTGGGTCTTTCCCACTGAGACGAGCAGGTGTTGTTTCTAGAAATCACTGCGTGCAGGATATATATGTGTGTGTTTGTGTGTGTATACATGCACATACAAGTGTCATTTCTTCAGTGTTATCACAGAAGTGAGTACACCCCTTAACATTTTGTAAATATTTAAGTATACTTAAATATTTACAAAATGTTAAGGGGTGTACTCACTTCTGTGATACTCTATATATAAATATATGTATGTATATGTTCTAGCTGTGCTCCTTTAAATCTTTTCTGCTACAGTTAATAAAGCTATTCTTTGTTGTAAATTGATCCACATTTCTTTCTTTTTTTATTCTCTTATACGTTAATAAGGATACAGTGTTATGCAGAGGTGTACTTGTAACAATTTTATAGACAAATGATACTATTTACAGACGTGCGGGGGGCGCGAAATGTTTTCTTCTTCCTAGGGGGGGCATGACAGAAAATAATTGAGAAGCACTGCCTTAAAGGGATTATCTCCAAAAGAATAGAAATCACATAGCCACAGGAACTTTCTGCCTTGCCCTTGAGAGGGTTATCTCCCAAAAATAGAAACTGGACAAAAGAAGTACTTCTTAAAGCAGTCTTCAAATCTTTCTCCTTGGCTTCTCCTAGCTGGAAAAATATTTGAAGCTTTTTTTCCAGCCCCAATGAGGTGCTAATGAGTGAAGCAATTTCCGATGGATTAGAACCTCATTAGGGCTGAAAAAAAGCTTCCAAAAAGCTACATTCAGAGTATAAGACACACCCAAATTTCCACCCTCTTTTAGGGAGGTTAGGGTTAGAGTTAGGGTTAGGGTCTTATACTCCCAAAAATACGGTAAGTAGAACCAAAGGAAAGGCAGATAAGTCTATTTATACTTTTTCTCAAAATGTTCTATAGCTAATTGAGAGTTACTGGCAGTTCTGTACCACTTGCAGCTGAATTTCAAATTGTATCTGCTATTATATAACCTTTGAACTTAGTCTGCCTATTTACAGGTGCAGACTCTGAAATCCCTCCTTGCCAAGCAGATCAGGGAAAGTGATTGTGTAATTTGGTTACTTGTACTGCAATCATGTCACTTATTTTCTTCTTCAGAAATTTTTGTGTATTCAGTCTTCTTGTTTGACTTCTTCTGTACCTCTATAATAGTGTCAAAGTTTGCAAATTCTGTTAAGAGGAACGTTAATTTCAAAAAAAGCAACTGCTTTCAAGTGGAAGCATAATTAGAGAGACAAATGCACTTTGAAATATTTTGCAATATCTTTTCAAAAATATGCCCTTGTTTTTATTTCATTTGAATTTAACTTCCTAGAATTGAACTAAATTAATTCTAAACAAAAGCAGAGGAGAGGTGGGAGGAATCTGAACTAAAGATCTAAATTTCTAATGACTCACATATGCATTCATTTACTTTTGTTGATCTATTCAGAAAGCCTGTTCCAAGAAACATAAATAATTTATATTCTACACTACAAATAAGATAGTAAGTGAAAAAGAATCAGTTGATAAAATGAAAATACCAACAATGCAAGTTATATTTCCAGAGCCCAGTATAATTGTGGGCACAAAACAAAAATACAAATACAATAGCAGAGTTGGAAGGGACCTTGGAGACAAATGTAAAGGGCATTTTATTATTGAATAGAGGTGATCCTTTTTCAGAATTTCCAATGACAAATTATTGAAGTCTTATACAATTCTATGAATAATCATTTCTCTCCTTTTGGATTTTTTGAATTTCTATATTTTTTGCCATTGAATGATAAGAGAGTTTCAAATGTGTCCTACTATAAAACACAAAACAGAGACAGAATTTTAGTGACCAAACCACAATGTCACCCTAGTTCAATCAAGTCAATGAAAGGGATAATTAGGGCCACTTGTATGAAAATCTGACTTTGGTTTCCTTGTCATGACAAAGTTCTTACCAAATAAATTCTAAAAGCATTTTAGACAAAAATTTCATTGTGCCTTATCAGTAAGGAGAAGTTGCAAAACTATTCCTAAAGTTGTAAAGTTCACAGACAGAAAAATTATCTTGGAATGAAGATGACTTGGGACAATAGACTGTCTAGTTGAAAACAGCCAAAGAATGGAGCATTGTCCATGTTGTTGATGTTGTTAGTTGCGAAGCCATGTCCGACCCATCGCGACCCTATAGCCAACATTCCTCCAGGCCTTCCTGTCCTCTATCATCCTCTGGAGTCCATTTAATCACTGAGTGCTTCAGTGACTCCATCCAGCCACCTCATTCTATGCTGTCCCCTTCTTCTTTCCCAGCATTAGGCTCTTCTCCAGTGAGTCCTTCCTTCTCATTAGGTGGCCAAAGTATTTGAGTTTCATCTTCAGGATCTGGTCTTCTAAAGAGCAGTCAGGGTTGATCTCCTCTAGGACTGACCCGTTTGATTGCCTTGCAGTCCAAGGGACACACAGGAGTCTTCTCCAGCACCATAATTCAAAGCCTCAATTATTTGGCACTCAGCTTTCCTTCTGGTCCAACTTTTACAGTCATACATTGCAACTGGAAAAACCATATCCCCGACTATATGCACTTTTGTTAGCAGGGTGATGTCTCTGCTTTTTAGTATGCTGCATTGTCCCTAAATTTCCCCAAATCTGCAGCCTTCTCTCATCTGTCATCTGAATCTAAGCTAGATTCAATGCTTATGACCAGTTGCCCGGTAATCATGTGATCACCATTTACAGTCTTCTCTGCCAGTTCCCCAGAAAGTTAATGGAGAAGGTGGCAGGGAAAGTTGCCAGCTGCTGCTGCTTGCCACATACAATGGGACCTCGGGTCCAGAATGGCTCAGATAAAGAACAATTCAGGTGCTGACTGAAAAACCTGCTAAATGCTTCTCTCATGTCACGAACACATCCTCAGATGCCGAATAAACACAGCTGCGGCGATTTTCCCTGCCATGGTGATTTCCTCTTCCGCGCCATTTTTTTGTATGCGCGCATGCACAGTTTGTCTTGCTTCTGGTCACAACCAAATCAGGTGCCGACCGAAGTCCTGGAATGGATTACTGTCAGCACCAAAGATCCCACTGTAGCGGATATTCTCTCCCAGCAAGCGGCCCTTTGAGAATGAATCTCTGTGTGGAATTGAGATTCCCCACACCTCTGGGGTCCTTTGAGAGCAAAAGCCCTTTAACTTGTGTTATGTTACTAAATTAAATCAGGAAATAACTGGCTAAAAGTAGTATAGTCAATAGTAATTGACTGAGCACTACTAATTATTGGATATTGTATTGAACAAGATAGATGATGAAGAAGACTAAAAGACCAGAATCCAAACCATATGACAGCCAGAAAACACATGACATACCACTTCTATAAAAAAATCATTCATAGAAGTTTATTAAAAAAAGGGAAAAAACAAATTAAAACTAATAATTGCTATTAAAGATTAAAGCAATTAAAATAGATGAAAAGTTGACTAAATGACCACAGAAAAATATGAGAGAAAATATATTCAAAGGAATGAGAGAAAAGGAGTTTTAGATAAAATATTGATTCAATCACTGTAAAATTAGTCAAAAGTTCTAACATAGATGAAAGAAAGCTTTATTAATGCCTCTGATCTATTTGACAGAAATGCTCAACTGAGGGAATGAAACAATGATATTGGTGGCACTATAAAATGGACGGGAAAACATATTAATAAATGTAAGATATCATCACATTCCACCATTTATTGTATGAGCTATGTTTTATGTTAGCTGTCATTGGCTTGCTAACGTTGGTTTAAAAGTCATCACTTTGTGATGGCTTCCAATTTATCCTTGATTTTTTCCTATTGTCGAGTTGAATGTTGTATCTCTGCCTAAAGGTGGCATAAAGTAGAACTTACAAGTGCAGATCTTGTTCAATTCTTTGCTCGCCCCCTCAGTTCAATTCCTTAAGGAGTTATTCTTATTTTCCAGGCTCTAAATGCTACCTTTTTGCCTTTTAATAAGTATGAAATGAGTTAGCCCCTGGGACTGAATGACTTGTAAGTTATTAGCTCCTGTTCTTTTTCTTCAGAAATTATTTTGAACATTGCTGAATTCACAATAGGGCAGTTACATTTGTGTTTTTTCTCACTGGTGCTCACACATAAATCATATACTAAATTATTCCTTCATATTTTCTTTTTGTTTTTGGTGGGTGGGTGAGAGAACATTTATTTTATTTTGAAGCTTTATATTTAATAAAAAATAGGACAAAATAAAAGCAGAGATGGCTCAGTGAACATTTATCTGAATTACTGCAGCTGGAGTTTTATTTAAATGTGTCTTTTTCCCTCTCGCTTATTATTTTTAATGGTAACCTTTTTACCTCCCCCCCCCCAAAGTTGGTTCAAAGTTTATGTAGATACTAGGTTTTGTTTTTTGTTTTTGCAAGTAGACCAAGTGTTGATTATTGGAGATTGAAAAGTCTATTGAAAGTCCCATTAAAGTTTGGACAGAACACACGTGAAAGCTGTTGGAATGAACTGTCTCTATGTTTTATCCCCAAAAATCTTGGTCTAATCTAGAATCTAAAATTTGGTCTTTGTATATCCCTAAATTGTATTGTGCCTTGCTGCTGCTTCTACTCATGTCATGTAGATTAATGGAGGAAAAGCCAGGAGAGTTATGAAGTCATCACAATTTCTCCATTTCTTTTTCTTTTCTTGCTCCATTATCTCCTTTCCCCTTTTTTTTTCATGACCCAGAATAAAAAAGTTTTATTTTGAATTTTGTGTCTCCTACCTTGTTCTCCTTCCCTTTCTGTCTACACTTTGGTGGTCCAGAATGACTCCTCTTATCCATTCTATTTCTATTTCTTTATTTTCAATCCATGCTTGTTGAGCTGGTGGGATAGAGACATCTTTAATCCTCTTCCTAATGATTTTGTATGCAAACCAATTGTTTCCTGTTGGGTGAAATCTGCATTCAGCAGTCTGGTCACTTGGAGCGGTGGAAGCCTCTTGGTTCTTCGTGTACTTTAAAATATCCATTAAGTAGAATAGGGGTCCCCCTCCCTTATCTTGCCCTATTTGGTATCTCACAATGCAAAGAAGATGTCTTTCCATTTCAGAAAGGTCTTCATCCCATGTCTATTGGTGGTAAATATGTATCAGTTTAAGACGCAGGATGTGTCCATGATGTGAGAACAGAGCATCAGTGGAACATCACTGGCGTCTTTATTTAAAATATTTTTTTAAAAAGAATGGTGGGTCTGTGGGCATAGCGGTAGTTCTCAATGAATGACCATTTGCTCAGTGTCTGTTCGAAGTTGAGAATGTACTGAATGGTGGGTCTTAAGTGTTCCATCTTTTCCAAAGCCCCTGCTCTGGAACTTTGAGCAATACTTTGCCTTGGACTCTGATTTACTTTTGGATACTGTGTGTGATTGCTATCTGGAGGTTTGGCAACTAGTTTGCACTCATGACCCATTGCAGTTCCCTGCAATCACATGACTGCCCTTACAAGCTTCCCTGCCAACTTCCCTAGAAAGTTTTTGTGGTAAGTCTCCCTCACCTATTCACTCTCCTGCAGCTCCTCCATGCTTCTGCCACATGAGCCGCTCAGGCATCCCTGCACATCTTCCCTGATCCCTGCTGCACCAGCCTTGTACCCTTGCACACACTCCCCAACCATCCCTGCTCTCCCTCCCTCCTTTCCTAACTTGGCAGCAGCTAATTTATCTGACTTTGGTTGTGGGAAGGTTGTGGTTGCTGGCAGGAAATTGCCTTGCCTAATGACTGTGGGATTCGATTAATGAGAACAACTGGGACTTCTTGATGACCCCATTGCTTAGTGACAGAAGTTCTGGTTCCATTTGCAGTTGTAAGTCAAGGACTGCCTGTAATATGCGTTGATCCTCTTGTATTACTCTAATGACAGAGAGCCTCGTAAGAAGCTGGAGAGCAAATTCCAAGAGGGAAGTTTCTTTTCACTCAAACATTCTTTATGATGACATTAATGGGAAGAGTGTCAAGGCTTGAGGGAAGGTACTAGCCTCAAAGGATACAACTTCTTGCTGTTACTTAATTGAATTTGAAGTGAAGATTCTACCTGCTAGATTTCGAGGGGATTCATTAGTCACACAGCATCCCTTTGAGCTCTTCTGTATCTTTTAAGAATGAGTCTGTTGGTAAGTAAAAACATACAAACATACAATGCACATTTATTTGGGGGAAAAAAATCACTAAAATCATGGTTGCAAGTAGAGGTTCTCTGGCAAATATCCCTCTTTTTTACCCTTCTCTACATTATGAAGCACATGTGGAAAGTGGTACATTTGAACAAATCTATAGCCCAAACAGAAGGGGTCATAATGAGACTAAAAAAGAAATATTCACAACTTGTTTTGGAGAGAGCTAAAGCAGAAATCTAATGTGCTTTAGACTTTTACTTTGATATAAATTGACCTTCTAAATGAAATGTATTGGTCACAGGAGGGATTAACAATTGTTCATCAATGTAAACATTTGCTCAAATGTTTGCCATGCGTGACTTTTCCATGACAGCCAGTCCTGCCTTTTGAACACCTTCCCCCTGAGGCTTGGCAGGCCCCTACTCTTTTAACCTCCTGGAAAGCACTCAAGACATGGTTTCTCCCCCAAGCACTGGGATGGGATGAAATTGTGGAGTTGACATTTTAGTAGGTGCCAGACCTTATTATGGTGCCAGACCTTTTGGTTTTGATGTGCTTGGTTTTAATATGTTTTATTGTAACTAGATCTTGTTTTACTTTCTTGGTTGGTAAAGATGAGTGGTTATATAAAGTTTTTAAATAAATATTTGAAAAAGTAAATGTTGTCATGGTCAGGAGCTGTGATCTGAAGAAGACTAACAGTGTTTAGAATCTCGGGTTCACCTTAAGAGTTTTCCAGCCTGAGGATATGGCTTCCTCAAGCACTCCCCCCACTTAAGTCTCTTCCATAATATCTGATATTTCCCACTTATATAGGTTTAGACAGATCAATGTATTTTAAAGAAATGTGAACAGCAGAAATAAGATTAGTGGTGGAACTGAGAAATTGCTTTTCTATCTTCTTTAGTTGAACATGGGAGGGTATTGGAACAACAGCGCTTACATTGAACCTTGCTATAGCTGCATCTGAGCTCTCCAAGGTCCTGAAAATGCTATAATTTCATTCTAAAATCTATAGCAAGGTTCAAAGATGGCAGGGCTTCAGCTATGTGGGAGTCTCAAAGTATGGTCAAATTCAATTACTCATAACTGTTGCTCCAGCTCCTGTGAAACAGAAGCTTTTATGCCAAAAGGTCCTGATCCATATGTGAGCATAACTAATACTGATCAACTCTGATTGCAATAGCAATATCACTTAGACTTACATACCGCTCCATAGTGCTTTACAGCACTCTCTGAGCAGTTTACAATGTCAGCATATTTTCCCCAACAATCTGGGTCCTCATTTTGCCAATCTTGGAAGGATGGAAGGCTGAGTAACTTTGACCTGTCGGGATCAAACCCCTGACTGTGGGCAGAGCTTGCAATACTGTGTTCTAACTACTATGCCCTTAGGGCTCTTTAGTAGCTGGTCTTCTTGAGAGTTATTTATTTCTTGACAGACTGTTACTCTCAAAGGGCCCTTCTGCACAATCACAGCCATTTGGTTCCGGATGTCATAGTATTGATGTTGTCATTAACTTCGCTGATCTAAATTGCGTAATAGGAGTTGAAGAAAATGGCTCCATTGGATCAAATTCTAGTGCATCTTGCACCTTATTAAAGTGCATCCAGTGCACTTTATCAAAGCAGAAAGCACATCCAGATAAAAATTAGTGTGAGGGGACCATGATATCCCCACTGTGGAACACCAAAAAGAAATACAGATAACTCTTGAGTTACAACAGCAAAGGAACTTAGTACAATTCCATTGCTAAGTGAAAAGGTTGTAAATTCTGGTGTCATGTGACTGGATTGTTTAGTTACAACAATTATAGCAATCCCAGTTGCTGTCATAACTCTAAGATTGTGCATGTTGTTCAAGGATCAATGCAATAGCTTCAGAGGGGCCAATATATCTACCTGATGAATTTAACCGATGAGCATATTTCTACATTGAGATGACAATTGAACACTTTCAATAGTTGTGCATTAAAGAGCACTACCCATTAAGAAGTTATAGTTCTACTCTGTCATCTTGCTTAATGTTGTTCAAATCCTCCCATTTCTGAAGACCTCCTAAAAATAGGATATGAATCATCACCACAACTTGTATGCTCCTTGAATGGTTTTGACTTTGGCTTTGGCTACCGTATATATCATTTTTCTGATATACTGAGTTTTTGCTGCAATACCAATGGATCATGTGCTTCAATACCAATTTATGTAAATCTGGATGTTCATTTAAGTCTGGAATTTCGGCTTTCACAAATATATTATAAACTTGTGTTCTTGGCTTGTCTGCTTCATCAAGTCACAGCAGACAGCCCAAATAAGGCAGAATCCACTTTTGAAATTCTATATTGAGCACATAAGCAGTACACCTGCAAAGAGATTAAATGTTCCAATGAAGTACATCATGAACAACTTTATTTTCAACTTGAGTACTCCTGTGATTAAATCTGGCTGATCATTTGGCTGCTGATTCAAAAAAAAAAGGATGCTGTCATATTTCTGTCCAGTTTGGATGGGATTGCATGTCATTGTAATAAAAAATGAAGCATTGCCATACTTCCTTATATACATCATAGCATCTTGACATTGCTCCATCATATATCTTGGTCCATCAACAAATGTTGAAGAGAGAATGATGCACCTTCTGATGTTTTTAAAATCATCATTGTCATCATTCAATACATCAGTCACGTTTCTATATATTGTTGAACTCAAGGTCGCATGATTCATTCAGACATAACTCAGCCCCTTGTCCTCAATCTTTGCAGCCATATCAAACATGTTTTTTTGGAATAGACATCCTCTTAGAAGGTTATTAAACTCATGGTCCATTATTCGATATGCATAGTAACAAGCACTGCCATTAGTCTCTTGTTCATCATTTGGAGCTGGTGATGCCAGCCATTGTCTCCAAGAGGAAAGAAAAACGTGTTGAAAAGTATCTTTGGAGCAATGAGACTTTGAAATTATTTGCAAACCACTTTCAACATAATTGGCATGATGTTGGTTCAATTTCAGTGTTGTTTGGTATAATGACGGCAACTTCATAGTTAATCAGTATACTAAATCATCTCTCAGATTCAAATGTTGGTCTCCAGGAAGCTTTGGTATGTTTTACATTTATTCTTTTACAAATCGAAGGGACACAATGTCCAGGTTTTGGTTGTTGTTGTAGTTTCTTCAGTTGTTCAACAATTTCACATTGAATCCCATTATTGTGAACTATACTCGTTCTCAATTCTATGCTGACTTGAGGATCCATGATGTAAATTTGAATAAATTTGGCTTGCTGCTTCGGGTCTGGCATGAAATGTCCATTGTAATTATGGATTTGCCCTTGAATAATTGCAGACATATTCTGTCTATTCTTTGTTGGAAGGACTTTTTTTTTTAGCATCAAAGGATGTCATTTTTAAGAGGCTGTTGTTTTGTCTGATGTTCTTCCTGAACTCATTTGCAACAAGTTCCTTATTTCTAAATAAATTGAGCTCATTAAATAGAGGTTGGAAATTTCCTATCCTGATATTTGTCTCCATATAGCAGAAATTGGCAGTTTCTCTATAGAATAGAAATGCATGAGAGTGAGGACAATCTTTAGCTATGCCACGAACTTCAGAAAAATATTACATTGTGCAAATCATGTATTTTACCTCTTGTTGAAGGTGGATATTGTCATATTGAGGAATTCCTGCAGTGAATTAGTGATTGCCACATATTCTCTAGTTGATCTTCCCTTTCCTCCTCTATCTTTTCTTGTCTTCTCATTCTGTTTTTGTGATTTTGCAGTCATGCAACCTTTTTTTTCCTCTAATTCCTCTTTTCTCCTCATCATGTCCCAAGATGTTGGGTGTCATCTCTTGACCATGTTGTCTCCCTCTCTTTCCACATGGGATAATTATGCTGATGACAACTTAACTTACCGTATTTTTCGGAGTATAACACGCACTGGAGTATAAGACGCACCAAGATTTTGAAGAGGCAAATTTAAAAAAAAAGTTTTTGCACTCTGCAAACCTCCCAAAAATGGCCCATTTTTTTCATTTCTTTTTTGCTCATTTCTGCCCTCCCGAGCCCCCAGGAGCACTCTGAAAGCCTCCTAAATGGCTAGGCCATTTTGGTGAAGGGACGGGGTTTTGGGAGGCAAAGAAATGCTGTATTCAGTGTATAAAACACACCCAGATTTTCAGCCTCTTTTTTGAGGGAAAAAGGTGCATCTTATACTCTGAAAAATATGATAACTTAACTTAATTTCTTTTGTAACACTATTTGTATGTTGGCTTTCTCACCTCAGAATAGTTTAGAATCCCTGCTGTCTTACATACTGAGTTGTAAGAAACTCTCTAAAGACAATTCCAATATAGGATCACATGGCTTTCTGAGGTCTAGGGTAGGACTGGTCTACCTGATATTTGGGGGCTGAAGGAGGGGCCAGTTTACATGCAATTTTAGACTTAGAAGCACATAAAGCAAAAATATAAAAACCCAGGCCTTTCTTCATAGCCATTAAAGTTGTTCCTTTTTAAAGAGTGACATGGTGAATCAATTCCTTGCTGTTGGGTGGAGGAGGGAGAAAGAGGTTTCAAGACTGTCTGGGAAATTGTCATGGAACGTTGTAAATGAAGTTCACATGACTACAGGAGCAGCACAGCAGCAGCCAGTAGCAATGGATCAGGCACAACTTCCCTGTATTCCCTCAAGAGTTGTGGATCCTGGATTTTGGACTCATTGCCCATTTGAGGTACCTTGATTCAAAATTTGTTATCGTGTGATGCATCATTTAGACCAGTTCAAGGTCATGACAATGACAGTTGTATTATTACAGAGTAGTTGTGAATAATTTAACAACCATAGCAAGATCTATCATGTGAGTTTTTCATACCAAGTTGGCATTTATTCTTTTGGCAAACTGCCATCATAAATCCTCCTATATAGCCCTCCACATCTCCGTATGTGAGGAAAAATGCAATCTACAAGTAAAAATAGATTCGAAAAATAGAGAGGTAGATTAGGTGTGAGTGTATATATGTGTGTCTGCTTTGAGCTATATGATCATTGTTTCTTCTCATTCTCCTTTTTCAGCAAATGGAGAAAAAAATGCTCAAGTTGCTCCCTTTTTCAACTCATTGTTTTTGTTTTATTTATTCTTTTATTGCTTTTTAAATGACAGGAAAAAATGACAAAGATAAAACACATGTATTTCCAAAGAAAAGGGGGGAAAACACAAAGAAAGTATATTGCTGTTTCTCTTCAATGCAGGGAGGTAGTTGATGGACATAGTCATTTTAGCCTTGTGTTATGGATACTTATTATAATAATAAATAAATTATAATAATAAATTTGAATTTATTAGCCGCTCCCTTTCCAGGCAGGACTCGGGGCGGCGTACACTAGAACATATAAAACATAACACGTGTGTACAAACACATAAACATACATATATACAAAGACATACATGCACGGAGGAGGTAATAAATTACAACATTTAGACAATTAAAACCATTAACATACCCCAATAATAAAAACCCAATATACAATAAAAATTTAAAATTTAAAAAAGACAGTCAGGAGGAATACGAAAAATTACGGTTGAGCCAGGCCAGATAATTGAAAGAGGTGGGTCTTCAACTGTACACGGAACATTATAGCCTGATGTATAGTCTTATTTAGTAGCCTTAAGGTCCTAATCTTATTTATGCTACTCGCTTGTTTATTATTTTTTTCTGGAGATGGATTAGCTCCTTGGCTTTTCTTCCCTATGTCCACAGAGTTTTATTCTTCACCTTAGTAACAACCATGGGGAAAGACCTTGGAGCTGTGAAGAAAGAATTTCTTATGGAGAAGGAAGTCTGAACAGGAGCCAGTTTGATATCAATGACTAGTGAGGAGAACCTTTATCTTTACCTTATGACACCGAAGACTTTGTAACATTATGATTTTGAACGTAGGAATAAGATTTCTTCTGGCATTTTCAGTTTATTTTCAATAGCAGGAGTTCTCTGAGGCTTTCAGTTTTATTTCCTACTTTATGTAATATAACTATTGTCATCCCCTCTGAATCTGGCTAGGTTTCCTATATCTTAATTGAGTATAATTACTTTGCTATTAAGCAAAGATTAAAATGATTTTTAAACAGCACAGTGTTAATCAGGGCCTTTAAAATACTCTTCTGTTTAGTTGAAATCAGTTATAAATGTTGTAGAGAATGTTGTGGGAAGTAGAAAATGATTGAGCTAATTAAAAAGAATAACTGCATGGCTCTGACAAATTATGCTTTGAAAAGTATGCTACCTCACGCCCATGAGTAACAAGTCTCATTTCCTTCTACGTTTCGGTCTAAAGCAGCCATTTCTCAATTATGGAATTAAAAGACTAGGTTGAAATACTCAGATTCCTATCACATCTCAACCATGCAAACTTATCAAGTTGTAGAAAAAGTTGGCATGAAGAAGTCCTGCCTTACCTAAAATAACGTTGAAATCACATGAAATTCTGAAGTCTCCTGAGATCATGGCAAATTTGAATGAGATTTCAGTATACTTTTTTAAAAAAAATATGCAGGTGAGTAACTGCATTTGAAAAAAAATCGCCAACTCTTGGCATAGAGGAGCAGGCAGATCAGAAATCTGGTTGACAAGTGTCCTTTATGTGTACTTAAATAAAGGCCCGTGACCTGATGAGTTCTCAGAATGCTTCATAAATTTACTAGGGACCATGAAAATAATTGGTAGCTGTTGAAAATTGTTATTCATATTCTTTTGAGGGAGGGACCTGTGAGTCCCGTGACAAGGAATAATGGCAGATGGTCCATTTGTTCTTATCTTCCTCAACCATAAGAAGCTGCAGGGAAGGGCTTCTGGTTTTTGGGCTGGAATGGAGAAATGGGATGCTTTGATATGCCTTATTGGCAATGCCATGTGCTTTTGTCGGTCCATTTAGGATTTCTAAGGCTTTATGCCTCTTTCGGTACGAAGATCTATAGACATTCTGAGACACTTAAGAAGTTTGCCTACAGTGGTTGCAGGCTCCCTCTTGCTGACCCAGTTTTTTGAAATGCATAAAGGCTTTCCATTATTAATATTTACAATTAGCTTTACTTATTTTGAATGTTTTTACTTGCAGTCTTAATCACCTTAATGTTTGATTTTAATTTGCTTTTGTTGTGAACCAAGTAGCTGGCAGTATAGCAAGTTCTGTACAATGAACGATAAATAAATACAAATCTATTCTACCAGCCTAGCTTTAAAAAAAAGTAAAAAAGGAAAGGAAAGCGCTTTGGATGTTCTTGCCCAAAGCCCAGAGCCATAAAACATTAAAAAACCGATGAAGTGCTATCCTCTGCTTTCTTCTTCAATCTTGACCCTGCACCACTTAAGCCAAGACAGATATCTTCTTAAACCACAGCTTCTGACCACAGTTATATGCTCCAGTCTCTTCTCTCTTTTTTTCTTAAAAAAAACCCAGAAAATTTGATAAACAGGACTATTAGGGTAATGCCTGAAATCATTGACTTTCAACAGTTGAAGGTTTATTGTTATTTTTTGGAGTGGAGATGCCACTGTAATGCCTTTAGAAGTAGAAGTAGCTAACCACCAATAATGGAAAGTAATTTTTCCTATTTTCTTTTAATGGAGGAAAAATGGCCAATGATATTTCATAAGCTTGTTCTACTATGATCATTGATAAAAGCAAAATGTTTCAGAAGCAATTGAAGCTCTGTTTGGACAGGATGCCAGCTCTCCAAATCTACCTAAAGCCTGCATATATAGGCTGAACAAAAATGAGCCACTGATTTATATCCATGCTTCTCCATTAGCACTAATTCTGCAACCTGTAATTTAAAGTTTAGAAATTGCAAGTGACTTCTGAAAGCATCGCTGAAAGACCTATAGTAGATGAAATGGACAGGGAATAGGTTAGACCGAGGAATATTAGACTCTCTTTCCTTTTAAAGCAGTGCTGTCAGTGTTTTTCCCTGTTCCTCTGAATCAGCATATTGTTCATAATATCTTATTCTTAGTAGAGAGAAGAAAGGACTCAGTTCAACTCTCTTGCTAAAAACAAACAAACACTGGTTCTGCTTGAACTGCTACCAAACAAAAGACATTTAATTTGAGTTAGCCCTCAGCAGGGCTTAACTGACCCTGTACAAAATTGCAAGTATTTGGTGAATATTGGAAAAATCTTGCTGGATCAGAAATGTTTAGCTTAATATCTTAACTGACAAGTTTGATTTTTGTTCCTATCTATCATCTTATAGGAAGCACCAGTGCTGAGATTGTTCTCACTTTTAATTATCGAACTGTCGCTCTTAGGAGCTGATTACTGTGATTTTGAGTAGTGTGATCCAAGATGCTCCTTTCTTTGCGTTGATGAGGTCCACGTGAGGCCTCCAAACTTACTAGTGCTGCAAGACCAAATCTCCTCCTATTTACTGCCACGGCCACTGCCAAAAGGGTTCTGAGAATGTCTAGTGTCATGATGGCGAACCTATGCCAGGTGTGCCAGAGGTGGCATGCAGAGCCTTCTCTGTGGGCACGTGTGCCGTCGCCAGCTGCTCCTCCAAGTTCTGTCACGCGCATTGCATGCCAGAACCCAGAAGAGAGAAGACAGAACCCGGCCAGCTGCATGCGCACCAGCCAGCTGCTCTCTTCCGGGTTCCAGCACGCATGCTCCATTTTTGGCACTTGGTGCCGAAAAGTTTAGCCATCACTGGTCTAGTGCTATTTAGAAGCTTTTGCAGGTGCAAACATCAACAACCACTGTTAAATTATGCTTCTTCTAACCAATCGCATATTCTGCAGCTTGCCTCACCCGTTGTATCACTGGCAGTATCTGCAGCCTAACCTTTTACAACATTTGGCATTGATTTGAGGTTTCAGAACCAAAATTCTGGTTGCATCTGCTTTCAGCATTCGCTAAAATGGATCAGTGAAGATGACCATCTGCATTTCATCTCTACAGTATCAGATTAGTCATTGTTGTCAACCCAATTAGGATTTCATCAGCTTTCTCATTAGAGGACATCAGTCACCCGCTGAACAATTGCTTTGCATAATGAAGGCATTTGGAATAAAGATAGAAATGGTCAATTGTCCCTTTTTACAGTTCATCCATTATGTTACTTCCCATTCCCTTTTACAGGCTCTGAAGTTGGCAGTGGCAGCACTAATTTCTCTCAAAAGATAAGAGTTCATGTTAATCTGCCAATTATATCGGCAGCTTTCTTTTCTAAGCCATCCATCAGTATTGACTGCTTTCTCCAGTTCCTGCAGGGAATTAGGCTGTTTGATCTCCTGCCTCTTTACTATTGGAATAGGCTTCCATTAATACATATGGATGAGCACAGAGATGATGACGATGACGATAATATCATCTGAATATCTTACCTGTAACTCTGGGTACTTGAGTAACATACGATAAGAGATTGTAGCCTATGGCTGTCTGTCATCCTCTCATGTGAGCAAGCAAGCACAATATTCTTTTTAAGTAGAAGTTAAGAGTAGAAAACAAAGCATGTTTTATCATAAGCACAACAACTTTCTCATAAGAAAGGTGTCTTGTTAGGCTGGCAAATTGGGAGGAGATAGCTGGTGTCTTAGAAGAGAAACCACTAGGAAGGAGAGGAAAAGAGATCCCTGGTAATCCTAAAACAGATTAGATAGTTTTGAACTGCTGAAAACTTGCTAGCTCCAAGGAAGACGGGGGCAAGATGTCTAAAGTTGCAGCTATGTGGGATCTGGAGAAGATAAGAAGAAACAGGGCCAATGAGGGACACATATCCTTGCTATGGTTTTCTTTTATGGAAAGCTGGAGTGAAAGATCATATCCTGACACACTAAGGATAAATTTATTTATTTATATTTTCATATTTCTTAATCATCCATCTCCCTCTGAGAGGGGCTCTTAGTGGGTGCTTGCCAGCTAGCATAATTACCCCTTTCTTTCTTATTTATTTATTATTTATTTATTTATTATTAGCGTTTATATACCGCCCCCTCTCCCGAAAGGGACTCGGGGCGGTGTACAGTCCGTATTAAAATACAACAGATTAAAACGTAGAAATAACTATATAAATACATGTATAAGAGGAGGGTAAAAAATGCCAAACTGTACAGCTAATAAATAAATCAATACAAAAGTTTAAAATATCAAGTTAAATTTAAAACAATATCCCCCTACAAACTTGCAACTAAGTCGGAGAGCAATCTATACTAATGCACACATATTGTTAATGTTGTAGACCAGTGTTGGCTAACCTTTTCCAGACTGAGTGCCCAAAGCGTGTGTGTGTGTGTGTGTGAATGCGCCTGTGTGCGTCTGGCCCCCCCAATTGCAATGTGCGTGCGCCTCCCATGCATGCACATGCCCCACATTTGCTCTGCCCCCACACATGCACGCCCCTGCATGTGCATGCGTATGTGCTCCCCCAAATGCGCCCCACCCCCATGGATGTGTGTGCGGCCCCCACATGCGCCTGTGCATGTGTACATGCCTCTCCGGCACGCTCCCCACATGCACACGTGGCCCCCTGTATGCACCCCACCACTACATGCGTGGCAGAGACCCAAAGACCAGCTGGCTGACAGGAGGCTCCGTGCATCCATGGCGGAGCTGAACTGGGGTGATGGTTCACGTGCCCACAGAGAGGGCACAACAAGCCACCTCTGGCACGTGTGCCATAGGTTTGCTATCACGGTTGTAAACTGAACACATATTCAGTAGACAGGTAACTTAAAATTCATTGGCGATGTAACGTAATGTACAGTACAGTGCAGTACAGTACAGTATTAACATATAATACAACATAACACAACCAGGCTTTGGTTTATTGCTCTATTGCTGCTTCATTACTGCTTATCAGAAAGGTGAGAGTGTGGGAGAAAGTGAAGATGTTTTGATGTAAGGCTTCCTGTATTTGTTTACATGCCTGAAAACCAAAGTAAGAACTTGCCTTGCTTTGCTAATGAACAAGATTAAAGTTCCTAAGAAGGGACTGTTTGTTCTGTCTGTAGGATCGATTTCTATGTATCCCCCAAGCTTTTGTGACGAAGACCATCAGTGCCTTCACACAATCTTCTGCATATTCCCTTCTAAAGAAGTTTAGGATCTTGAACTTTGAGGAGGGTGATTTCTACAAAAAGATCCTCTACAATTCTACAAAGTTGCATTGTAGGCTGACTCTTTATGGGAACATTACACATATCTCTGACTATGTAAATCCCTTAAGGGTTATACATATACATACATACATACATACATACATACATACATACACAACTTGCTTTAAGAAAACTTGATCTTTAATTAAAACAGAGAAATAAATTATGAAAAAAAAGATAATCCTGGAAATTTTACCAAAATTATAAATGCGATAGCTGCACTTTCTTAATGCTCTTCTTTCATAATTGATGCTGATGATTTTGTGATGCTTCAGTTTTTCACCCATTGTGGCTTATTACTACTGCATCACTCTGTTCTTCTTAATAGTATTGACATTTTGTTGTTGTCGTCCCCCCCCATATATAAATAAAATCCAAATCGCTTGGGTCAGTGGTGGGCAACCCGCGGCTCGGGAGCCACATGCGGCTCTTTACACCTTTTAATGCGGCTCTTCTGTGTGCCGGATGCCCGCTCCCCTCCCTCCTCTTGGGCTTCGGAGGGAAGCTTCTGCAAAAGCCCGGGCGAGTGACAACCAATTTTGGTCCTATGACTGCAGAATGCTGCAAAATACCATAAATGCAGGCCAGTTGTTGAGTGTTTCAAATGTGATTGGAACACTCAACAAGGTGACCACAGTGTGTGTGTGTGTGTGTGTGTGTGTGTGTGTGTGTGTGAGTGAGAAAGAAAGACAGACAGAGAGAGGAACAGAGAGAGGGAGTGAGGGAGGGAATCAGAGAGAGACTGACAGACAGACACACACACACACACAGACAGAGACAGAGAGGGGGAGGGAGGGAGAGAAAGATAGACAGACAGAGACACACACACAGAGTGAGTGATTAAGTGAATGAGTGAGAGACAGACACACCCACATACACAGAGTGACAGAGAGAGAGGAAGGGAGGGGAGAGAGACAGAGGGAGAGACAGAGACAGACACACACACACACACAGAGTGAGTGAGAGACAGACAGACACACACACACAGAGAGTGACAGAGATGGGGGAGGGAGGGAGAGAGAGACAAAGAGCCAGAGAGAGAGAGAGAGAGAAAGAAAAAGAAAAAAAGAAAGAAAGTGGGAGAGAGAGATGAAATTAAAAACAACAACATACAAACCTGACTTACTCAAACTATCCAAGGAAATGCAAGGCCAATGTTCACATTAGTGGTTGTGACTTTGTCAGTCAATGTCAGGATGTAATTTTCTCTACATTGTACGGCAAATTTTACGGAATTTAACGTTATCGATAAATAATATCGTTCTAAAGTTTTTGTTTTATTAGTTGTGTTATTTGTATCCTCCCGACCTATGTGGATACTTGCATGCAGAATATTCTCAATAAAAACTTATTGAAACTAAAAACAGTGTACCATCCTATGTATTTTCGGTTTAAAAAATGTGGCTCTCAAAGTAAATTTCAATCGTGGTTTTGGCGAGATTTGGCTCAGTTGAAAAAAAAGGTTGCCCACCACTGGCTTGGGTGAATCCACTGTCATCAACTTGTTCTAAACCTAGGAACAAAATTACCTCTTTTTCATGTTTAAAAATGCAGCACAGTTTGATGCCCTGATATATTTCTTAAAAGCAGATTTTGTACTAATAGGCTGTAGGCATTTTGGTTAAATTATTCCAGTTATCTCTTATTTTTTGTCAGAGGTTTTTCTCTTTAGGGTATCATTTAGATTTGTCATGGCTGAAAAAGGCAGGCTATAACTAGGAGATCTGCAGGATTTCTGCACCAGAGATGAATCAGTAGAGATCAATAATGGCTTTTTATTATCCATAAAGCCTGGGAAACATTATCTCTTTTGACAGTGGAAGTACCGTAGTTTAACTTATGCCCTGTAGCTAATGAGAAAGGAAACAAGGTGCGTGAAATATATGAAATCACCTTTATTGACTGTTTTCATCTAGTTTCATATTTCTATGGTTGGTCCTCACATTGGCCCTCACATTAAGAGAGTTCATCATTGAACCCAGCTGTAACTGCACAATTTTCAACTAGTCTCCAACATTCCCTTTTTAGGAAAGGTTCTTGAGAAGGTGGTAGGTCTTTCGCTCCAAAGGGTTGTAGGGGAAGCAATGTATATGGACTATCTAGGGCAGGTGGGTTTCAGGCCAGGGTCTAGCACCGAGATGGCATTGATTAGGCCTGTAGATAACCTCTGGCAGATACGGGATGGGGATAATTGCTTCTATTTTGAGTCTCCTTTTTCTTTCTGTGGATTTCAATGCTGTCAGTCATAGGATCCAATCTGAGTCTGGGACTAGAGGTTCAGTCTTCCAAGCTTTCAGATTTGTACTGGATCCCATCATATTTCTCACATTTCTCTGTAAGAAGTTTCCTGAGGATGGCTCCAGCATGAATCTGAAAGCTCAGAAGACTTAACTTCTGGGTCCTGGTGACTGATCCAGATTGGATCCTGCAGCATTATCCTAGGACACGTATTATTGGCCTTCATTCGTGACTCGGTCATGGTAGCTATTGAGAATGAGTGGTACTATAAAGAACATTAAAAACTAACCCCAAACAACAAAGAGAGAAAGGAAAAGGAACAAAAGTGCAAAAAAGAAAGGACAGAAAACTAAAGAAGAAGCTTCTGATTTCCTTTGCAGCAAATGCAAGCATGATCTCTTATTCTTCATTATAAAAAAGCTCACTTTTTCTATTGTCCAAATTTTTTTGGTAATCATCAAAACCACAAGCCATAAGTGCATTTTCCAGGCAGAATGTCTATAATGGGTTTCTATGAGCCATGAATGTAGATATTAAATTTTCTCTGATCAAAGAAGTTAATTTAGCATCTCTGCAAGTCTCATCATCTTCATCAATCATTCCTTCATTGTGGGCAGTATTGAACCTTTCTACTTTTAAGCATATAATATCACTGCAATTACAATATATAAAAACAAAGTTCCATGACTTTTTTTCTTGCTTTCTGACAATTAGCTTCAAAAGAAAAACTCTGATTTCAATTGTACCAGAGCCTTTAAAAACCTCCGAATTAATGCATATATTTGTATCCAATTTTTAAAAGATGTCAGGAAACATGATAAAATGTCCCTTTTATGTTGTTCACATTTCTACCACAGATTCTAAGTACCTTTATACATTCTAGACAATTTCTCTGGTGACAAAGTTTAACAATACAGCATTTTATAAAAAAAAATATCTCTGATTTTTAATGCATAGGAGCTCTCCATCTATAAGCATCTTTAATGGAGTCTGTTGTTTTGATCAATAATTTTCCCATTTTTGATTGTAGAATCTTTGTAGCAGATCAGAAAGTTACTTAGTGGTGAACCTGCCTTCTTAAGCATGCCATACTTAGGAAATTTAAAAAAGGGATAATTCCAAGTGGATAAACCATGATTCAAAAGAGCTAACTTTTGGGATGTGAATTGTGAAATAATCAGATTTAACTTGTTAAGCTTTCATCACCATCCCAGAGAAACTCTAGGGGACACTGTTGAGCTACATCAAAATGTATGGCTTTCTCCCATACACAAAAACGGGATGATCATAGAAAGAACCATAGAGAAGGAAATGGATTTTATTTATTTATTTATTATTCACACTTCTAGACCGCCCCCTCTCCCGGAGAGGACTCGGGGCGGTGTACAGTCACTAAAATACGTTGTAAAATACATAGATAAAACAATTAAATTAAATACGTAGGTGAAGGAGGTTGTGAGACTGTAATAGAATAATAAATATAATACGTTAAAAGCCTATTAAAACCCCAAACCCAATTAAAATAAATAAATCCCGGGAGGTAAAACTAAGCAAGTGCCAGGCCAGCTGATTGAAATAGGTGAGTCTTTAACTTTTGCCGGAAGGAACGGAGGTCGGTGGTAGTTCGAATGTCTGGGGGGAGGTCATTCCAGAGGGTTGGGCCCATCACAGAGAAGGATCTACTCCTAGGTGTCGCCCGCTGGCATTGCCTAGCAGACGGCACCAGGAGGAGCCCCTCCCTGTGTGAGCGGATGGGTCGCAGGGACGTGTGTGATAGGATGCGATCCTGCAGATAACTAGGTCCTCTGCCATGGAGCGCTTTAAAGATGGTGATCAATACCTTGAAACGCACCCGAAAGGCCACAGGTAGCCAGTGCAGCTCGCGCAGGAGAGGTGTTACGTGGGAGTAACGGGTACTTCCCATAATAACCCGCGCGGCTGCGTTCTGAACTAGCTGCAGTCTCCGGATGCGTCCCAAGGGAAGCCCCATGTAGAGGGCATTGCAGTAGTCCAGGCGAGACGTCACCAGCGCATGAGTGACCGTGCGCAGGGCACTCCGGTCCAGTAGGGGGCGCAATTGGCGCACCAGGCGAACCTGGTGGAATGCCCCCCTTGCCACGGCTGCCACATGGTCCTCCATTGACAGCCGGGCATCAAGGAGGACACCCAAATTGCGCGCCCGCTCCACAGGGGACAACTGTTCGCCCCCTATGGCCAGCGATGGAGTCAGCTGGCTGAACCGAGGTGCCGGCAACCACAGCCACTCGGTCTTGGAGGGGTTGAGTTTGAGTCTGTTGTCCCCCATCCAGACCCCGACGGCTTCCAAACACCGGGACATCACTTTGACAGCCTCGTTGGGGTGGTTTGGGGTTGAAATATACAGCTGAGTATCATCAGCGTAGAGATGGTACTCAACCCCAAAACCACGGATGATCTCACCCAGCGGCTTCACATATGCGTTGAACAGGAGAGGCGAGAGGACCGACCCCTGTGGCACCCCACAAGTGAGTGGCCTCAGGGACGACCTCTGCCCCCCTGTCAACACACATTGCTTCTGGTCGGAGAGGTAGGAGCCGAACCACCGCAAGACGGTGCCTCCGACTCCCATCCCCTCCAACCGGCGCAATAGGATACCATGGTCGATGGTATCAAAAGCCGCCGAGAGGTCTAATAGGACCAGGATAGAGGAGCAACCCCTATCTCTGGCCCTCCAGAGATCATCGACCAACGCGACCAAGGCTGTCTCGGTGCTGTGCCCGGGTCGGAAGCCGGACTGGCGTGGGTCTAGATAGTCGGATTCGTCTAGGTGTCGCGGGAACTGCTGCGCCACCACATTCTCAACAACCTTCGCCACGAAGGGGAGGTTGGAGACTGGACGATAGTTAGCTAGCTCCATTGGGTCGAGCGAAGGCCTCTTGAGCAAGGGTCTCACCACCGCCTCTTTCAAGGCGGTTGGTAAGTATCCCTCACCCAGTGATGCGCTCACCAGGCCCAGGAGCCAGCCTCGTGTCACCTCCCAGGCTGCCAGTACCAGCCAGGAGGGGCACGGGTCCGTTAAACAAGTGGTGGGTCGCAGCCGTCCACGCAACCTGTCCAAATCCTCGGGGGCAACAGAATCAAACTCCTCCCAGAATGGTCTCTCAAGACTCGCTGTTGGCGGCTCGTCTGGTCCACTTTAATTTCAGCCTAATACTCAATAACTATTGAGATCACCAAACAGGTTGAGAAAGTTGCTGGTGGTCAAACCCATTCCAAAACTTTTGCTATCCTAAAATAAGATACTTTCTCTAGAATTACAGTGCTAGTTTTTTTTTTTAAGTTTAAAGGGCAGTCTTTCATTTTTAATTCTTCCTTCATGTCACCTCATTCTTCAGGGGTTCATTGAGAACCACTAGCATTTGGAATAAAAAGTAGTTTTTCTTTTGGCCACAGTGCCTTCATTTAATAGGTATGAGCAAAGATAGATAAATATATTGAAAAGGACAAAAAATAAATGGAATAGAATAGCAGATGTAAGGAGTAAAAATGTATGTGTGAGGTATGCCTTCGTGGAGTAATGCCATAATCACTTGCATTAACTTCATGCTTTTCCTGTCTGACTGTAATAACTTGCATTATAAGAAGGGAAGCTGGAGTTAATATCATTTGAAAATTAAGTGGTTTGGACAGCTGTGTAGGTCTCTCTCCAGAATAGAGGTAGCTTGCAAAAATCTAGAAATCTCTTATTCTTTCTTCCCACTTGACTACGGTTCAATTCCAGTAAGTAATTTCTGAGGCATATAATTTTCTAACTTCCCTTTTTTTGTCTGAGGGTAGACAGCAGCTAAATCTGAATTTAGCAGCTGAGCTAAATTCCATGGACTGCTTCTTCATTTTATTGAAAAGACATAAAATGGCATAAATCATAGCTGATTTATAATTAGAAAACATGCTCCATCATGCTTCTTATCTCTAAGCATTAAGACAGTCCCTGTCTTGTTTGAATTACTTTTATACTTGTGAGTTGGAAATGGAAAGCTGGCAGAAACGAGAGGAAAACTGTTATGTTTTATTTTTCCATTGCACTTGAGATACTGGCATTAAGTGGAGGTGGGGAAAGAGGGGAACATTTTAGAAAGCCTGAATATTTCAGAGGAATGGAGAATAAATTACTTTTCATTCATCTTCACCTGAACTGATAAGGTAAGAATTTTCATTCTGGAAGCCTGTGGAGGAATATTGCTCGCTTGTGGAAAAGATGGGGAAACAATCTTAAGAGGGCTTGTCTACTGCCTTGAACTATAAATCCAATAGTGATTGTTTCTGTGGCCAGATTCACAGAACATGTTCATGGTGGGAAAACTGGTATGAAGATGTATATGTGTGTAAGTGGTGAGAAGGTTGTTCAGAATTAGTAATTAAATGGACACAGTGCAATAGTAGGGAAAAGATATGAAACTGAACTGGAAGATCAAAACAAATTACTTGTTTTTTTTTCTACTTAGCATATATTTATTGTTTGCTGTATCTACATTCTTTTTGGTACACACTTTTCAGTAGCAACAGAAACACAGAAGGCAATAACTAATATGTAACCAAGAAATACATAAATTGATATTAAATGGTTACGTAGTCTGGGAAATGCAAATAATAATAATAATTGGGAAGTTCATAACATGGATACTAAGAGAACATTCCACAGTTTAATTATTGGATCAGTTATCCAGAGTCTGTTGTGGTCCGCCGGCGGCTTGCAGAGGTCACAGCAGAGTCAGACAACGAGGAGGTTGGAGAGGAACATGGGCCAGTCCAGTCTGGGGAAGGCTCAGATGAGGGCTCTGCATCGGACGCAGAGAGGGGGCCAGGGTCATCTGGGAGTTATGTGCTGCCTCGGAGCCTCCAGAGTCGGACAGCAGCGAGGCTCTCCCAGTGCACGCATGCGCAGAGCTGCCAGACGGCAAGTACAGTTAAAACAGAAGAGACAACTTGGGAGTAAGGTTTGGAGGTGATTGACCCCTCCCATAGGACATAAAGGAGGAGCAAAGGTATATGAGCCTTTTCAGGAAGCAACTTGGTTCATGCTGGTCAGTTTATCTTCTGAAAATACATATGGACTCTGCTCCATGTGGCCTTGCCAAACTAATTGCCACTTAAGTCTTTGGCAGTGTTTTCAAAGAAGATAAAGGTGGGTGCTTATCAGCATTATCCTGAAGGACTTTGGCAGCCTGCTGTAGAACTCTTTACTATTATTTGGAACTCATTACGGCCTTTGAAATAAAAAGAGGTTTTTTGGACTTAATCGTGTGTGTTTTACTGTATCAGGAAGAGTCCTTAGTTGGCAGAGATATTAAAGGGTAGGCTCCTGAAGGCAGTCTTGGAATCCATCTCTCATGCCAATGCAGCTCAAGTTCCTGTCATCCCTCCTTCTTCCCCCCAATGATTCCACCTTAATTGAACTGAATGAAAGAGTTGAAGAATTAGCACAGCTGAAAGAAAATACATCTTCATATGGAAGTTTGCTACCAAAAGATATAGTAGATGGAAGCCAGGATGACTATATAATTAGTTGTTACTTCAAGTGGGAAGCAAAGAGGAGGGTAACATTGAGTCCCTGTTCTGCCCTCGGACAGAATGGATCACATCTGCTTCACCATATTGGCCAATCTAATCTAGATTAAATCTTTTGTTTGATCTGTCAATGCTATTCTTAGGTTCAAAGCAAATGTAGGAAGAACAGTTCCCCAATAAGGTGTAGGAATGCTAGCTGTGTTAGTTTCTTCCTTATGGTTATTTTTGGTGCATTTCTTTGTATGCCACTGACACGTGGGTGCTACTATTTTTTACATTTAAGGTTTTTCCCCCTACATAGCAGATGGTCAGAATAGCGATAAATGTCTCCATGTAGTATGTTGGAAGGTGGGAAAGGGGGCAGGATCTTTGCATATGTAAATACTCTGTTCTCCTTTATGTTATGGTGATCTGTCTGTCTGTCTGTCCATCCATCCGTCCATCCGTCAGTCTGTCCATCTATCCAACCATCCATCATAGACAATTCCATACGGAATGTATTTTACCCACCCATCGGTTGACGTCGCGGTGAGAATGGCTGGAAAATAGTGGGCTCTGCCAAGCCTTGCAAAATCCAGCTGGTAATCATTGTCAGGAGACTGTACGGGATCATAGCCGCCTTGTAGGGGCGGTGAAGGAAAGGGAGGTGCTTTGCTGACCACGAGGAACTTACAATTTCCTCGTTAGGTCCAAAGCAAGTTCTCCTGAATGGCAGCAGGGAGAACAACCATTTTCGGCAGTCACAGAGCTGGGACAAGTGGGACTGATTTGTGCTGGAGCAGATCATGGACAGAGTATTCAAACTGGGTGAGATAATTGCCAACTTTTACTCTAAAGACCTGTTTTAAGTACACGAATTTTAGAAGAGAATTTCCAAGCCTAAGAAAGCGGTAATTAAATACACTGAGAGGGGGGGGGGGAACTGAAAATCAAGAGACGAAAGAAGTCCAGGGGAAGCTTTAAAACACAGAAAGCCTGAAAAAAGCTTAAACAATTGGAAAGGTGATTTTCAGGAGAAACTGTCTTGCTTATTTGTATTTCTAAACCCCCTTGATTTATGGGATAATCAGCTGTTTTTGACAGATTCTTTAACGTTGGATTTGGGAACAAGAGAGCCAACTACTGGAAGAAGAGAACTACTACAGCCCTATAGCTGCAGTATACTCAGTGAAAGTGAACCCAATACACACAAAGTCTAATACACAGAATAGAAGTAACAACATCTGGAAGACAGCCTGACCTTGACTTTTTGTTAGAAGACAACTTGGATAATTTGAGAATACTTAATGAGTTTTTTTTTTCACTTCTGAAGAATTCTACAAGGAACTAACTTGCAAATAACTAAGTTTTATTAAAATTGGCTATTGGATTATAGATCTGAAAGATTGGAAGAATCTAGTGGATTAATTTGGATTTGGACTATTAATGTTGTTTAACAGAATATTCTATGAGGCAAAAGAAGAAAGGTGATAGAACAAAAGAGAAAAGAAGGAAAGTTAAATAAGACTTTAAAATTTGGACAATTGGGAAGATATATAATTGGAAAACTATAAGTCTGTAAATTACTAAAGAATTTTAAAGGCCATAAATTTAAGGGTTTTGGACGTATAATTATGGGATTGATGAAATCTTATTAAGCAGGAGTTTTTAAATATTGAGACCTTGGAACTATAGAAATATATCAAGTATTGTTATAAAATGGATTTACAGGGGATGATAGAGACGTGAAGAAATATTCTTGATGTTAAAAGTGTGCGTGAAACTATAAAGAACAATAAGGAGACAAGGGGATTGTTTAAAGACACAGAAATGAATGTAGAAGTTACTCAACAATTGGGGGGGGGGGAGAACAACACGATATTCAGGAAATAGATGAGAAATTAGAAGAAGCAGTGGAAGGGAAAAAACAAAATGCGATGCAAGAACCTAACAATAAAGAAGAGTAAGATTAATAAGTAGGAATCAATTAGATAACTCCTTGAAAGTTTATAACAGAACAGAGAGAAAAAAGAAAAATCCCTTCAAAAAAAAAAAAGGAAAGATTTAGAGGGAAAAGAGAAAAATCTCTTTTAAAAAAAGAGGAAATCTTGTGGATGGGTATTCAAATAATACAACAGAAAGAGACAAAGGACACCCAGAAGAGAATGTTCAGTAGGTGCAAATATATCAAAAAGAGCTACAAGATTGCAAGAGGGAGAGATAAAAGGCTGGCTAAAATGATGGAATTTCAAAAAGGTTGAGATGATGGATAAAAAGAAGATATATTAATAAAATGGAAAAATACAATACAAATAGGTAAAATAGTAGTGTGTACACAGAGAGAGAGAGAGAGAGAAAGAGAGAGAGAGAGAGAGAGCGAATACAACTTATTATAACTAAAAATAAATTAATCTTCGTAGATGGAAATTTAGGATTAGGTAATCTAATTGTATTATCAACATTAATAGTGTGTTAAAGTATATTGTGAATTTAAAATATTAAGGATTAGAAATTGTGGGGATGTTGAGATACATTCCCGGGATTGATTAAATATTGTTAATATTTAGATTTATTAGTAATCCTACACATTCGGAATATTGAAGTTATGGTGGAATAATGAGTATTTTTTAAAATATCAAATATTAGCAATTTAGTAGGGGATAACAAATACACGGGGCAAAGAAATATTATCTATGTTTAAACGAATTAATGGGGAAAATGATAAAAAAATTATAAAGAGAGAATAGTATTGTTGAAGTTGGAAGATTAGGATTACACATATTTATTTATATTATTATTGTTAGCGTTGTTTAAAAAAGATTTGACCCAGTCAATACATTGTCCACAAAATATGTATGGTGTGAAAAGAAAACTGCAAAAGAAAACATGTTTAATAAAAAAAAAAGAATGTATTTTACCCATCTTATATCTTTTGCCCCCTATCTGATCCAAGCAACTACTTTCACTTTGGACTTGCTTTTATCCTAGGGATACAAATGGAAAGAGGGGGAAATTCTTTCCCAAGCTTCTTATATTTCAACACCTTTGTCAACCTGATTTGTCCTCCAAAAGCTGCCATCTTTGTTTACCAAGCAATCTCCTCAGCTGCACTTTTCTTTGAATCCTGCTTTCTCTTGGTGAGATTTCAGTTGCAGATTCCTCTTCCATCTCTCCCTTGATACATTGTTGGTATCTACAGTCATTGCTGTACAAACACAACTCTAGCAAGGTCCAAACACCCCCAACAAACCCTTTGTATTATTTCACTCTTCTGTCCTTTTATATATTTTCACTTAAAAAGCAGATGTGCCTATATCCAGATATTTTAAATAGGTACTAAGCTCCTCTTTCTGTGTGACACTGAGCCTGATTTGGGCACACCCAAAAGAAAAACAAAACAAAATATCTTTAGCCTTGATGCCAATGCTCTGTCCCATGCCGGTCGGGGAACTCCCCCGTTACACAGTAAAATGTACCTCTTCCTTTCCACTCCAATCTAGGACATATCAACGCATCATGTTAAAAACACAATGTGTTTATACTTGTGGTGCTATTGCCCATGATTGCTTTGTTCGACCCCCAAGGCTTCCATCCATGCCTCTCAGTTTGCCCCTAGATGCTTTTAACACTTAATCCAGTCTTTGAGCTAGTCTGAATTGATTCCTCCCTATAGCTGGGAGGCATTGAAAATGTTAGAGTGTAATTTTATTGTATGATTCTTAGCTTTATTATACGTGCAGGGTGTAACAAAAATCAGGCCCCATAAGAAATTTATTACATAATTTGCATTACATGTTTAAATTGGTTGCCATTTTCTTCTAAACTTTTCCTTATTTGTTTGATGCAAGACCTTTGGACATTCTTAATTATACTAACATTCTCTCTGATGTTTTCAAATTCTGATCTGATGGTGCATCACATGTTGGCCAATGGGACTTGACTTTTGGTCAAATCAGTATTTGAGTTTTACTTTTTCCTTATGTGCGTGGGGTTGATTAGGACATTCTCTTCGTATGTCTTTCCCCTGGCTTTAAAATTTTGGAAAAAAGTTGTCTCTCTTCAATTTCTATTCCATCACTATTAAGTGCACCTTTGACATTCTAGAACTGAGTCACAGTTTATTAGATAATTAGTTTTTTATAGTCCAGCACTGGATGCTGACACCTACCACCTAGTAACCTTTAAATTTGCTTTAAAGAAGAAATAGCGCACATCATCCGTGACATCTTTGTTTAGATCTGCAGGTAAGAAACTTTGTCAGACTTAGGGAGTAAACAGGATGACCTTGATGAAGAGAGGGGGGATCTGTTATGAAGGCAATGAGTAGACAAATATTGCTTAAGCCCAGACAGAGGAGAAAGTAAGATTCTGTTACTATTGCCTACCTATCCTTGAATATCCATATTTCTATCAGTAAAATTAGTTTTAGCCTCTGTGGCATCTGTTTCTTGGTTTATCCTATAGGGCTGATTGAGACTCTGAGGCATAACTATCAAGGGCTTGTACAATATCTGAACCCTTGAATGAATCATCTGGATGAGAGAGAGATGCTGCCTTTCAATACTGCCTTATATCCAACTCAGAAAAATTCTCTACAAGGATACCATGGATAATGGAAATCATTAAAAGAACCAGAAGAATCCGGAATATCAGATTTTGTTGCCTTTAACCTCCCAAGGTGATCAGGGCATTATCTATTTCAGACTACTGTATTTTTTGGAGTATAAGATGCACCCTTTTTCCTCTAAAAAGAGGCTGAAAATCTGGGTGTGTCTTATACACTGAATACAGTATTTTTTGCCTCCCGAAGCCCTGCCCCTTCAACAAAATGGCCGTGCAAAACCTTATGGAAGCTTTCAGAGAGCTTCTGGGGGCTGGGGAGGGGAGAAATGAGCGAAAAACGGGCCGTTTTTTGCTCAATTTTGTCCCCTCAGCCCCCAGGAGCATTCTATAAGCCTCCATAAGGCTATGCATGCAATTGTTTTGACAAAAAACCACCCAATTTTTGTGAAAAACGGGCCATTTTCTTGCTCATTTTTGCCCCCCCCCAGGAGCTCTCTGCAAGCCCCCCAAGGATATTCATGCTTTTTATTTTTTTTTTAAAAAAAGACGGGCTTGTCTTCGCGAAAAGCAGGCTGTTTTGGGGAGGTTTGCAGAATTACATTGATCAAGTGCTGTGCCAGAAGAAACAAAGTTTTAGGTGCTACAGGTTGTCAGCTATTTCTTTCTCCAGCACATGGGTAAATACATCTGGAAACATCTACTTACCTATCTACTTACTCTCTCTCTCTCTCTCTCCCTACCTACCTACTGCATTTCTCTATTTTTTCTCTCTCCCTATCCCTTTACCTACCTACATACCTACCTACCTACCTACCTGTTATCTCTCTCTCCCTACTTACCTACTGTATTTCTCTCTCTCTCTATCCCTTTACCTACCTACCTACCTAACTACTCTCTCTCTCTCCCTACCTACCTACTGTATTTCTCTTTCTCTCTTTCTCTCTCCCTATCTACCTATCTACACACCCTCTCTCTCCCTACCTACCTACTGTATTTCTCTATTTTTCTTTCTCTCTATCCCTTTATCTACCTACCTATCCTTCTACCTACCAAGCTACCTACTCTCTCTCTATCCCTCTGCCTACCTACTGTATTTCTCTCTCTCTCCCTCTCCCTATCTACCTATCTACACACCCTCTCTCTCCCTACCTACCTACTGTATTTCTCTCTCTATTTTTTCTCTATCCCTTTACCTACCTACCTACCTACCTACCTACCTACCTACCTACCTACCTGTTATCTCTCTCTCTACTTACCTACTGTATTTCTCTCTCTCTCTATTTCTCTCTCTCTATCCCTTTACCTACCTACCTACCTACCTACCTACCTACCTACCTACCTACCTACCTACTCTCTCCCCCTCTCCCTACCTACTCTCCCCCTCTCTACTTACCTACTGTATTTCTTTCTCTCTTTCTCTCTCTCTATCCCTCTACCTACCAAGCTACCTACTCTCTCTCTCTCCCTGCCTACCTACTGTATTTCTCTCTCTCTCCCTCTCCCTCTCCCTATCTACCTATCTACACACCCTCTCTCTCCCTACCTACCTACTGTATTTCTCTCTCTATTTTTTCTCTATCCCTTTACCTACCTACCTACCTACCTACCTACCTACCTACCTACCTACCTACCTACCTGTTATCTCTCTCTCCCTACTTACCTACTGTATTTCTCTCTCTCTCTGTTTCTCTCTCTCTATCCCTTTATCTACCTACCTACCTACCTACCTACCTACTCTCTCCCCCTCTCCCTACCTACCTACTGTATTTCTTTCTCTCTTTCTCTCTCTCTATCCCTCTACCTACCAACCTACCTACTCTCTCTCTCCCTGCCTACCTACTGTATTTCTCTCTCTCTCTCTCCCTCTCCCTATCTACCTATCTACACACCCTCTCTCTCCCTACCTACCTACTGTATTTCTCTATTTTTCTTTCTCTCTATCCCTTTATCTACCTACCTACCTACCTACCTACCTACCTACCTACCTGTTATCTCTCTTCCCTACTTACCTACTGTATTTCTCTCTCTCTCTACCCCTTTATCTACCTACCTACTTTTTTTAAAAAAATGCCTCTTCAAAACCTGGGTGCATCTTATACTCTGATGTGTCTTATATTCCAAAAAATACGGTAGGCCTGAAACATGATGGAAATGCAGCTGTAGTTAGTTGTTATTCATTAGGTAGCAAATTAGAACATTCTACTTTGGTCTGAGTGTTTTTCATCCTCTAATTTCTGAGATTTTAGTTTCATCATTTTTACAGCCCAGTTTTAATGGTGAATAACTTTCTTCTCCGATAGTTCCATCATATATGTAACAGAGGAGAATGAACCCCCAAAAGATTTAGCATTTTAAAAAATCAAGTTAGAAAATATGCCTGTAATTTTCTTCCTTTATTGCTGAATAACTGAAGATTCATTTTATGGGTCTGTTTTGGAGCCATTTATTATTAATAAAAGTGGAATCTGACAGGAAGAGATAACATTTTAAATAGCACTGAAAAGCTCTTGAGTAGCTACCATAATCCAGATACTTAATTTCACAGACAGAGAGAGGCACTTCACTTGCTCAGTTGTGGCCAGCTATTATTTCTCAGACATTGGTCAATGCATTAGTTCTGCTTTCATTAATGCTACATATTTATGCACTTGAAAAATAAAGTTACTAAGTAATGCTTGTGAGTTTTGGATATTGTAGAACAAACTGCGGTTGTATATTTGAAAGTTCTGTTCTGCAAACTGAGCCCACCTCTTTCCTTTTAGTTATTTTCCTCTCACCTGTGCCTTTCATGGGGAAACAGAGCTTTGGTAATTCAGAGCTTTTGTTGTAAATGATCCCCAGATGAGTACCTGAAGCTCAACATTCATAACTCTCTTTTCGTTGCAGCTGCGATAGACAAATCCAACAGGGAGCAATATTAGCAATGCATTTTCAACTTGGAAATTACTGATCATATCAACACCCCAATCACAACTAAAAAGCCACACACAACCAGGCACTATATACAGTAAATATCACCCACAGAATAACCCAAAGCATGCACTATGCTAGAGAGAAGTTCCCTGAGGATGGGCTCCAGCACGAGTCTGAAAGCTCAGAATGTTAAATCTCTGCTCCTGGTGACCAATCCAGATTGGATCCTGCACACATAATACACTTTTCTCCTCTTATTTTGCTCACAACAACAACAACAACCCTGTGAAGTGAGTTGGATTGAAAGAGAGTGACTAGCCCAGAGTTACCTAATTGACTTTCATAAGTAAGACAGGACTAGAACTCACAGTCTCCTAGTTTCTTGACCAGCACCTTAACCACTATTCCAAGTTAGCTTTGTGGTTTGCTCTTCAAAACCACTGCTTCCAAAATAGCCAATTTCCCATGCCTCTTTCTGATAATTCTGGTCAGCCAAATGAAAAATTGGTACTTTTGGGGTTGTTCATACATGGTGCAGAATATATATTTCAGAGTGTTTTGTCCCTGACAGAATCAGAAATTCAGCTGTTTTTTGTAGAAAAAAAATATTTCTGAAGTAGCTGCTGTGGTTAAGTGGTTTTTATGATTGTCTCTTACAACTGGAGTCTTGGATTCTCCTGTTCGAGACAAGTTGCTATGTCATTCCTGTGGGGAACTGAACTTGATATGATGGGAGAACACCAAATATCCTTCCATATAAACATTTAATGTTGAGGGGAGGGCATCAGGTTTAGTTCTTTATAGGCTGTTGCAGCCACAGATCCATTTTTCACAGTCCTTTGAGTTCTTACAAGTTCATATTATTGTAAATTGGTGACAAGCCACTGAATAATGTAAGGAACACACATTTCTATTCCATCACTTTAGAAGCAATTCCTTATGGTTTGGAAATAAATATCATTCAAACATAAAAAAAATATTTCTTTACACTTTTAAACTTCACAAGAGTACAGTGAACGTACCTTGTAGACCTACATATGAAATACGTACTTTTAAAAGAAATTTTAGAATAACACATGAAGCCTAGAACACATGGAATATGAGTAAAAGCAGAGCACAGAGAAAGAAATCTGTGATGGTCATGTTACCGTATTTTTTGGAATATAAGACACACTGGAGTATAAGATGCATCAAAGTTTTGAAGAGGCAAATTAAAAAAAAAAGTTTTTGCACTCTGCAGACCTCCCCAAAACAGCCCGTTTTTTGCAAAAACAGCCCAATTTTTTTGCAAAAACGGGCCCGTTTTTTTTCCAAAAAGAGGCACGAATAGCCTTTAGGAGGCTTGTAGAGGCGGGGTGGTGGTGTCAAAATTGAGCAAAAAATGGCCTGTTTTTTGTTCATTTCTGCCCTCCCCAGCCCCCAGGAGCACTCTGAAAGCCTCCTAAAGGCTATACATGGCCATTTTGGTGAAGGGGGCAGGGTTTCGGGAGGCAAAAAATGCTGTATTCAGTGTATAAGACACACCCAGGTTTTCAGCCTCTTTTTTTGCGGGGAAAAAGGTGCGTCTTATACTCCGAAAAATATGGTAATTCATTATCTAGCAATGAATGAATGAGTGAATGAATGAAACAAAAAGAAAAGAACAAGAAATAGTCCAATTTCAAAAAGTAACTCCTTCTATATCTTCCTTATACTATACTGATCCTTTTCTTGGGTTTTGTCCCAGCACATCTATTTTATGGGGCCAAAATAGCATCATTTAACAATGTATTTAGAAATTTTCCATTGAATGTTTTTTCATGATTTGGGTATTGCACACACTGTGAAATTAGCTAAGAAGGGGATGATAAAATGGATATGTTCCAGGTCAGATGGCATCCATTATTCCATAACAGAACTGCAGACAGATTTCTCCAATTACACATATATGGTGTTAAGATTCATTGGACGTTATATTTTATATCTATTTGTCCTTTACTAATCATTTATAGTTACGACATGAAACACTTATCATTTATCATTATAGTATTGTGATTATTCAAACCATTTCTATTCAAAAATTAAATGGTAAAATGGAAGGTAGAGCCAGATAGTGAATAAATAACATACATATATCATAATGACTGATTGATATGCTCTGATATTCGGGTGGTCTTCAGCCCTGGAATATGAATAGGCAAAGCCATAATTTTGATAGAACTTAAATTCTTTTGTATAAAAAGCAACCCTTTATCATTCAAGTACATGTTCCTTAAGCTGACTAGACCACTGACACCAGAAATATAGGGGCTGTCATACCATTGGGGAAATGATTAGTTAGTTTCTACAAAGTTGATATTTTCACTGATCTCGGATACCCATGTATTTGTGATTTTGAAGTCCCTTGGGATTTTTCGGGGGCATTTTCTGCTCAGGAGACCAAGATGCCTCAGAATCCTTTCTTTGTAAATAACCTTTGATATGATTTAAACCAGGGGTGAAATCCAGCAGGTTCTGACAGGTTCTGGAGAACTGGTAGTGGAAATTTTGAGTAGTTTAGAGAAGCAGCAAATGCCACCTCTGGGTGGCCCCAGAGTGGGGTGGGAATGGAGATTTTGTAGTATCATTCCCCTCCCTCACCCACCAAGCCATGCCCACCAAGCCACAACACAGAATCAGTAGTGATTTCACCACTGATTTAAACCCAGCTTGCTACTCAGTGAGATAGTCTGCAAGTAAGTAAGACTGGCGTACTGATTTTATTTGAAATGCCATGCATATCTTTCCACATTATCACTTTTCTTGGATACACTCTTTTTTGTAGATAGATAATTAAGTTGCATTATTTTAAAAGAGAATTGTTCCTTAAAACATTTCCCAACAGTGAAGTTCCCAGTATAGGACCTCTCTGTTGCGAAGCCCACTTTTGTTTCTTAAGATATTGCACAGCTACCGTATTAATAATATATTTCACTATTGTTGAGTTACAGCAAGCTCCACTCATGCTTTGAGTTTGTATGAGTTTGGCTGTCTTCATTGCTATGGCGCTTCTCTTACATCTGTTCCCATGTACTATTCAGTCTATTCATTTCTCTGCAGGGAAATGGGGATAAAGCCTAATAGATTTTACACCCCATGGAACTTTCCTTGAACAGTGTCAAAATAAGAGAAAAGACTCTTACTTTAACCCAGATTCAACTATGGGTAATTTAAATTTATATATAAGATGGGAAAAAAACCAAGGCAACACCCTGGGATCATGGCAGAAAAAACAATCTTGCTATGGCGTGTTGGTATAATTGTTAGGTATAAGTGGAGAAAGGCCCTTACTGTGTTGAGCTTTAGGCAACACCCTTCTTCTAATTTTCTTTCAAAAGTTGGGCTGAAGAAAGAAGTCCCAGAATTATTCAGAATTGACCATTGGAAGGGACCTTGGAGATCATCTAGTCTGGCCCAGTATAGGAATCCACCACGACAGTCCGTGTGGGAGGTGGTCATCCAATCTCTGTTTAAGTATCTCTAGCAAAAAGACTCACCTGACCCACTTCCAGTGACAATCTATTAGGATTCCCCTCCCCCCTCCCGATGTCCCATTTGTCTCTTCTGAGGAATTGTCTTACATTGTAGTCTTACCAAAAGCCAAATATGGCTGTATTTTTCCCTATCATCTTTTCCCCAGACTAAACAGACTTTTTATTTTTGACTCCAGAGCACTCAAATCCCGTATCCCACTAGGATGTTTAAGGAAGAATCAATATAACGTGGCAAGTAATTTTTAAAAATTAGATAGTGATGTATAAATGAATATAACCAATATTATGTCTTGTGAATTCAGTGTCGCCTCAGCTGTTAGATGCCATACTCAGACTAGTGTCTTGTATAAAGTTATTATATTTACGTGACTCTTGGAGCTGAGATTGCAAAGCACATTTCTCTGACAGCACCTGTTCCCTGCGTGCCCATACTACCTTAAACAAAGTAGTATATAATTTTGACAACAGCAAAGCTAGTTGAAACATCAGATATAAAAATGTATTAAGGTTCACTGTGCTTGGATGTAGACATGTATGTCAGATTAATTCTTCTGGAAGTATATAGTATAAAATTGGGCTGAATTGCATTAAAAAGAAAGAAAGAAAGAAAATAAAATATGCATTTTGATTTGTTTTCTGTCTTTCAGGATATCAATGTGTCTCCTCAAACATCACTGGCTTTAAATTATGATTCAAGAGTGGTCAAGGAGAAATACGAACAACAGGCCACGGATCATCAGGAGTATGAAAATGAACTGTCCATCCGGATAGGTAGAACAGCTTTACATTCAGGCAAGCATCCTGTCATATACCATCAAATTAATATGATAGTAGCGTGCATTTGTATATGTACATGCATACGCACATCTTACATGTGTGTATGTCATCGGAAAAAAAAATAAGAAAATGGATAGAGATAGGGCAGCTTCTTTCTTTGGTATTTTCCATCCTCTAAATTTCTACCTTAAATCCTAATACTTGCATGTCATATTTACTGTTTAGAATGCTCTTTGGTCTGGAAGATGGCTATCCTATTTGGAATGATGAATCCTGATTCTTTGAAATTCATGTAGGCTCTCTATGGATTCAGTGAGTTCCTTGTCTATTTCCTCTATGACTTCCTTCACTTGGCCTGGTTGGGGGTTTCTTACCAGCTGGTGGAATAGTAAAGTAGGTTAACTATCCAAGCTCTCTTCCTTAGTAATTCTTGTTAAGATAATATTTTCCCTGTTGCTGAGAGATTTAGGGAGAATTATTCTAATTGTAATCCTAATCAGTAAAAACAGGCTTGGGTTCATTGACCCCAGTGCTTTCATGCCCACTCCATTGCTTTTCTTTACCGATTAAACAGCTCTTTGGCAAGCTGGGGAGGGAATAGTAGCCCCCATTGGCATAAAAGTGGAAGGGAGAATGGATGTCCTTAGATTCTTTCCTGGAATTCAAGCTGCTGAAAGCTGGGATACATTATCACTTTGTAGGTCTGGTGTGGAACCTGAGTGGTATCACTCTATTGGATAAAAAAAGCAAGGGACACAACAATAAGGATATAAATTATTATTTGGCGTCTTCCTATAAATTGAAATGGTTTTTAAAATGCCTATTAAGGACATATAGCTATTTAATGTTTATTGAACGTTGATAAAACTTGATTTACAAATTTGAAAGTGCAAAAAAAGAAAAGAAAAGAAAAAGTTTTTAAAATAAATCTAAAGTTGTCCAGTAAACACTTATGAGCACCCAATGTTTGTGGAATGTTCATAGAAATGTATTGTCTTTATATCACAACAGATAGTACAAGTTAGATTCCATTGCATGGTCCTGTATTTCCACTTTATATAAAACTTTCACATAGAATTTTAATATTCCACAATATTTTCCTTTCCCGATTTGCTGAATATCATAGAGATACAAATGTATTGGCTTGTGGGGTTTGTTTTTTTTCCTAAGGTGAACATTGAGTGCAAGAACCAATTCTATATAGCTCTAAACCATCTTTTTAAAGAATTGCTTCAGTACTCAATATTTCATGAGGCACATAAGAACCTTTGAGTTATTTAAAAATGAGAAATCTCTTTTAAGGCAGTTTAAGTTGATTTAAGGGAATGGTGATGCGGAATTGGGACGCGGTGGCTCAGTGGCTAAGATGCTGAGCTTGTCAAACAGAAAGGTTGGCAGTTGGTGATTCAAATCCCTAGCACCGCGTAATGGAGTGAGCTCCCGTTACTTGTCCCAGCTTCTGCCAACCTAGCAGTTCAAAAGCATGTAAAAAATTAAAGTAGAAAAATTGGGTGGGTAACAGCGTTCTGTGTGCCTTTGGTGTTTAGTCATGCCGGCCACATAAACACGGAGACGTCTTCAGACAGCGCTGGCTCTTCAGCTTTGAAACAGAGATGAGCACCACCCCCTAGAGTCGGGAACGACTAGCACATATGTGCAAGGGGAACCTTTACTTTTAAGGGAGTGGTTATCGCATCACAAAAGAATGATGAAAATAAATCAAAAGTTGATTGAACTGCAAATTCTGAGAATTTAAAAGGCAATTCAATCAACTTCCTTGGGTTTGCAGGAATTGAAGAGCATTTATTTCCCAAAAATGAAACAAATAAACAAAAACCTATTTTCTTCCCTAAAATCTTTAGCATGTTAGTATTCATATCAGAGGGTTGGGTTTTTTTGTCAATAAGTACTATGAAAACTGTTGGGAGAACTTTTCCCCCCTGCTTTGGATTGTTTACTTTTCCCTCTGCCAGAGAAAAAATATTACTTTTTTCCTGTCTCATATTTTAATATGTGAAAAAGACACAAATTGGGACTGGTATGCTTGCTTTTTTCAGAGACATTTTGTGTTCTGGCCTGTAGGGATGAACACTGTGTATAAATGCAATGAATCATGAATGTCAAGGAGGGCAAAGACAGAATACTAACTATAAGTTTACTAAGTTTCTAGTATGTTTATCCCTAGTTTCTTTGAGCACTCTTGGAATTCTAATAGCCCATAGCAAATATTTGTCACAACATGGAGAAGCAAATGAGTAAACACAAATCCAATCCTTATGTACTTGCATGTCACATCAGAATGCAACAGTATGCAATTGCTCTCAAGGTAATTTGTTAAAGTGCCAGGCTTCCAGGAATTCTCTAGCGTTTTGGGGATTTGACTTGTCTAGGATGATCATGGTTTCCCAGTTGAAACTATGCTTAAGTCTGCCCAACTGTTGTGAAACTAAGGAGTTTTCATTATTTCTGACTGTTAGTTGGCTGCTAGTCTTCTGCCTGATTGTCTTCCGTAGGAGCTGTTGTGGTCTTTACACTGTAGACTTTTTTATAGGGCAATCCAACAAATCAGCCATCAATTGATACACAGACATAAACAATATCGACATACTATGCAAGAGACAATCAACAAGCCAAAAGAGGATCAAAAAGGCCAAAACATTTTCCCACCAACAACCAACATCTAGTTGAGCATAGATTGACACCAAGATTAACATTAGATCAACAATCAAGAAACAAACAATATCCTAGTCCAGCTAACAGTAAACCACCGAACCAAAGAACTTTGAAGACCACTCTCACCGACACTGACAGGGAAGCTACTAGAATAGAAATTGAGAGCAAACCCTATTCCTTACTAGTACCGATGATGTTACCTACTTTGGGTAATGAAACATCTGCAAGAAAACAGCCAAGCTCAGGGAGCATCAAGGAGCTTCAATACAACCCAGAGCTACAAAATTATCCTTTATCAGTAATACGTGAAAGAACTAACATATCAGTTTATAAATTAATCTCACACAAAATTATGCTCAGCCATTTTCCAGTCCATGACCACGCTAAGGTTGTACACCTCTTCATCTTTGTGTGAACTAAGGAGGCGCTTGTCTGAGAGACATTTACTCAAGTTAGTTTCTTGGTTGACTATCTTTGCGTTGATGGTGGCTCTTTCTCCTGTCCTTCAAGGCCATTCCCTATGTCTTCCCCATCTTTGGCTATGGGGTTTTTCATGCTTTCGTTTCATCAGTGGGTAATGTGAGGAAATCCATCTGTAGGTATCTAGCATTGTGTCTCCATGGTGATACAGAAATCTATCATTATATCACAAAATCTGGAAAAGCATTATAACCTAAAGCCAACAATGAAAGGAAATCATGGATTGGATCCCTGCCTCATCTCAAAATCTAAAATATGATACTCAGGGCAGACTAAAAAGAAAAACAAACTGAGAAATGGCAAGGATGAATTGAACAAACATATTACATTCTTAGGCTTAGACTGTCTGATATTTCTTCACAAGGATGCTTGTGAAGTAGCATCTAATCAGGCCAGTAAAAATATAAATAAATGAAGTTTTCACCTTATGATGGATTCTGATACAGCCTGTAGAAGTACTGGTGCAAGATTAGATATTCCTATTTTGTTCCTATGAAAGGTTGGCAGTAATCTTGCTTGGTGCTGGAGCATAAAAACCCACTGGGGGGGAATATTTCAGAGTTTGAAAACATTCTTCAACCCTATAGAAGGCAGGGTAATGTAAGTTTCAACTTGTAGGAAGTGCAAAGGGAGAAGATGTTTGTTTGGGGGAAATCCCTCTGGAATCCATTCTCCTTTTAATTACAGAAATGATTAAAGTATATACATTTGCTTTGCCAAGTTCCCTTACTACAGTCTTTGAATTGTCAGCCAAGAGGTAAAACAGGACTTCTGTTTCAAAAGGCATAATACATCAGGCTTGTATGACAAAAGTAGTTGCAAATTCACATGTGCAAACAATATTTCCAAACTTTAAAGGGACATCTGTTGCCCAGATTTTGGGGCAGAATGACTTCTCTTACAAGATTGATGAGAGTATAATATAATGTAATTACTTTATATTCACGGAGGTGTTTCTCTAATGGAAAAGACACCTTAGAATGGAATATATGTATTTATATATCTAACTTGGGCTTTATCAGAACATGATCAGAACAATGTGGTGTTGTGATTTGTGGAGTTCACGCTTTTGAGGTTAACTAGCATTTCCCTCTGTGATTAGGTGAATAGCTTGCTTGATTTAAGATTGTACATTAAATAATATAGTATAATAGCTAAAAGCCTAAAAGATGGCAACTGGTCACCCGAACTGCAAGCCAAAAGGGAAATGCCAGCTATTGCCTACCTAGTTGCCACATCAGGATGACCTTTTTAGGGGACCAGAAGCTCCTGCTTGGGTGGAATTGATATTTTCCCTGTGTTAAATTTTCTAAATGAAAGGAGGTATTTATGAAGGATGATCCCTTATTTCAAGGTTGTTGAGAATGTTGTGTAAACAGTGCTCTGCCCTCATTGTTTCTGGGAAGATCACAAAATCTTTTCTGTCTGATTATGGAGCAAATCTTCTATTGTATTAGATGTATAAATTAATGATAGGTCTACTGGATAAATACCAACTAAGACAAATACATAATTCACCTGCATATATGCATCTATTGTATCCTGTATGAGAATAGTCCAGTCAGGTGTGTCAGCAGGTAATAGATTTCACCTCCAGGTAGACATCTATTGTTGAGATAATATTTTGAGCTTCAAAGTTTCAGATCATCTTTCTCTGGAAATTCTTACATTTATGAGCTGAGTGATACCCATTACTAATTAAATAAACAACAAATTGACTTCCACTCAGTAAAGTGCTAGAGATGATGAAGGAGGACTGGCTTTGCTGACAAGATAGAAGATATTCAACTGTTAGTATTGTTGCCATGAGGAAGTTATGTAAGAAAGAGGTGTTGAAATATTTAAATGTCATAAATCACTAGACATCTGGTTTCAGGGTTGAGTCTGAAAACCTTGGGACAGTAGAAGTGCCTGGACTGCTCCTTGTATGTATTTAATCCTGCCCTTGAGTGCTGTATATCCATGAATGACTAGTTTAATGAGGCATTTAAACATTCATTCTAGACACATCTTGCAGGGTATGTATATCCGTGATATATCTTTATTGAAAAATATATTTATATTATCTGTGGCTATATTCTATCTTAAATAGATGAAGTTGTCTACTTTTAAATTTTGATAGAATGCTGATGTTCTTTTTCAGGCTTGAATTATTCTATGTATAGTCGTCCCCCCCCCCCAAAAAACCAAAAGTTTGGATCTATTTGGCAATATAGTAGAAGCAACAATTCTCTCTGAGTTAGAGTCTGATCGGGCAAATCTTACGGAGTTGACTGAGGCATGATCTTGTGTTAAATGAAATTTGATCATGTTAATTGTAAGGGGTCTTAACTCTGGAGATATGGCCATTTTGTCTTACATCCATTTTTTATACTCCCCCCCCCACTATTATTTTTACAAACAACTCAAAGTGGCAAACATATCCAACACATCTTTCTCTTCCTATTCCCCCTCCCCTCCCCAAACAATAACACTGTGAAGTGAGTTAGGCTGAGAGATTGACTGGCCCAAGATCACTTAGCTGGCTTTTGTGGCTAAAGTGGGACTTGAACTTATGGTCTCCTGTTTTCTAGCCTGGTGCCTTAAGCATTACACAAAACTGGCTCTCAACCAGCCCTCCTTGGTTGGTTAAGGCTTCAGGGAGCATATGTGTGGCTGGATCCATGCAATAAACAATTCTTCCTTGAGACAAGTTTAGTCTTGGTTTAGTCATCTGGAGTCACAGAATTTGATAAGATAAGCCAGATAACTGGATAAATAAATAAAAAATCAATGTAAAACTATTGGGTTGTGATTACATGGGATGACATTACCGATATGATGCCATCCTCTGCAATGGAAGCTGTAGTGTAGTTCAGCACTGCTTTTTTTTACTGGACTTAGATGTGCTAAATAGTAGCAGTTTCACTCTGTTGGTTCCAGGATGCCCTGTGAATATGAAATTAATAATCAGAACTCCCGGCATGTCTCTTCTACATTATGTTGCCACTACCTCTTTAACTCTTGATGATGCAACTATGTGTAAACCCCTGGGATGTATAAATGAATATCCTGAAGATTCATAAATGTAAATTAATTTGCTTGTGTTTAAGGCTCTTGCCTGCTATGGATTGGCAAGCAGTTAAAAAGAGACATGGGGGAAATAATTGTGGGGACAAAACTATCATGCATGAAATATTTCAGAAACAGAATTCATTATCAAGTTTATTTAATGATACACAGGGCTTGAGGGCTTCATAATGCCACCTATTAGGCCTTAAATCTTTGCAATTTAAGAATGCAACGTGACTACTAACATAAAATAAACGGCAGGACTAAGTTAGAAGCTTTCATCTTTTGTAGTACAAAGAAGCTAAAGGATTAAATGTGTTCCCTTGGAATTGCTCAAGCCTGAAGATTAAATCTGATGATTTATAACCTGTGATGTGAATGAAGGATGACTTGGTGGATAACAAATTGCACATGAGTTTATTATTACTTCTAGGTCCAGTTCTTAACTATGATTGAGACGTTGTAATCCACAGGCATCTAGATCATTATCTGGACCTATCAGTTTTTCTGATGTTTGGTTGACATATCCAATAAAGCTGGGGTTTTTGCAGGCAGATTTAACTTTTAACTTTTTGCAGATACGTTTAACTTTTAGTATTTATTGCAATCACTTGAGTTCTGACCACAGTGTTATATAGGACCTATTTTTCTAGGACCCTGATGGTGAACCTATGGCACGCATGCCACAGGTGGCACACAGAGCCCTCTCTGTGGGCACATGAGCTGTCTCCCCAGCTCAGCTCCACCGCGCATGTGCATGTGCCTCCCGCTGCCCAGCTGGTTTTCGGGTCTCTGCCATACATGCACGGAAGGAGACACATACACATACGTGGGGGAGAGGGGTGCATGCATGCATGGGGGTGGGGTGGGGAGCGCGTATTGCATTACGGGTGCGCACATGCACTTTTGGCATGCAACAACAAAAAGGTTGGATATCACTGTTCTAGGATGACGAAACAGGATATTTATTAATATTTTTCTCAATTTTAGTTAAGCTAGCCTTGAATTTGATCCTCAGTTGTATTCACAATCTCAGGACATAATGTGATAATTATATTTATACTGATTCCCCCCCCCCCTATTTCAAGCCTTTGATGTATAATTAGAGGAAATCTTTTAGTATACTTAGATATTGCAATACTGGCATTGCAAATACCACCTTTCCATATTTGTTGTGAATCTGAAAATCCCAAATGAACGATGAGGCCTCAGATTGGGGAATGGCTTATACTGTGAATTTGTTTCATCTTTATTTTAGTGGAGTCGCTGGCCTTTAATAAAGATATTGATTTGATCTTTATTCTAGTAAATTGTTTTGGTGATTCTATCACATCTAAATATCTTTATATGAGAAATACTGAAGTCAAATAAAAGGTTAGAAGTGAATACTACATGAGAGTGACAAAGATCTTCCAAACTTGGTGCAGGGAATACATCAAGGCAATTAGCACCTGGGCAATTCCAGACATTAGGCGTACAGCTGGAGTGGTGAACTGGACTCAAGAAGAGTTAAAAGATCTGGAAAGGAAGACCAGAAAAATAATGATAATGAATCTTTCACGCAGTGATTCACAAAACTTACTTATCGAGGAAAATACTGTAGGTGCTTGTTGAAACTTGCAATTATACTAAGACACAACCGCCCTGGCTCTATGCCATCCTATTTAGGCACATTTTCGAGGCCGGGTGCATGTGCGGAAGGCGCACGCATTAGCAAAGCACAGGCACGGAAGGCCGGGCGCAAGTGTGGATGCGGCTCACAAAGTGGGCAGGTGAATGCGCAGGGCGAACCAGTGGTAACAAAATGTGAAACCCACCGCTGATCTGAAGACAGTATAAGAGAAAGAATTAGAAGAAATAATGAAATACAAAGATCCACCAATAAAGCAACTGTGGCAAAAGAAAGCAAACATGGCACCAATAGTAATGTGCCCTTTGGATACAGTCCCAAAACATCTGGAACACCAGATTAAACCCCATTGACAAAATCACCACCAGTCAATTGCAAAAGGCAGCTTGACTTGGAGCAGTTTACATCCTACGATGATACTTTTAACACTATCAAACAACATTTGCCTATCTCAGGTCCTTGGATATGACTTGATAGATGGATAAAAATGCCAAACCCAGTTCTGGACATCTGGCTGACTGTGCGAAGAACCATAATATTAATAATTACAATAAAACAGCAGCAACGTTGCATGAAATAGCTCCATTTATAAGCAGAAGCGGTGTAGCTTCACAGTCTTCTAAGAGCCTTTTTCTTTCTTTCATTTGGAACTAAAAACAAGCCTGTCAAAAGTAGTTATAATATTTTTCCATGGAATGGAATTGGTTTGAGAATACTGTACTGCTGCCCTAACATCAGATCGCTTATGATCTTTCATATCCTTAATCTATTTGATCTGTCTTAATAAGGCTGAAATTGGACTTTGAGCCACATGTCTGATACATATTCACATAATATATTATTTCTAGAACAAATGAGTGCTATGTGTGACTGTTTCTTGTCACCTTGAGCGAGCTGATTACTGATGCCCAGATTTCAGAATCTAGTAGTCTTCTAATGTAAATGCATATCATTTGTATTCTTGGAAGGGCAAGATAGGAAAAGACTGACCCGAATCATCAAGTCCTCCTTGACTGGGATATTGAAGAATTGTAGACACTATGTAATGATTGTATCTTTCTCATATAACTGTCTATAATCAGAGGGAAGTTGTAGAAGATACCAATCTGTCTCATTTAAAGTTATCTGGTGGAATCAGAAGATTCTGTCTAGCATCTAATAACTTTCCCCCCACTTTCTTGCAACCGGTGAATATATTACAAAGTATGATTGTGGTGGAGATTTTCATTAATCAGTAAACTGGAAAAAAAAACTTTGCAGGTTTTTGTTAGAAAGATCATTCAGGGAACATGTTTGAATGAGTGAGCCTGGCCCTGCAGGAAAATTTGTTAGACAATGAAATTAATAGTGATTTTGTAGAAAAGCAAAGTTGTGAAAAAATACACAATTTCAAAGATACCTTTAGTAACTAAGAGGGTGAACTTGAAAATATTGCTTGTTGTCTTGAAAGGAAAAAGCCTTTAATAAAGGGCTGTGAAATCTTTGGCATTTCAGGCATTTGCTCTGCTACAACTCCCAGCAGCCTTAGTTAACATAGCCAACACTTAAAGGGCTAAGAATTATAGTTCAGGAACTTTTGAAGGTGTAAAAATTGCCTACCTTATTCCAGTGCAGTCCTTTGAGAGGATAGCTGGAATCTGCCAGCTGCTGCTGCTGCTGCTGCTGCTGCTGCTTTTCCTTCTTCTTCTTCTTCTTCTTCTTCTTCTTCTTCTTCTTCTTCTTCTTCTTCTTCTTCTTCTTCTTCTTCTTCTTCTTCTTCTTCTTCTTCTTCTTCTTCTTCTTCCTCTTCCTCTTCTTCCTCTTCCTCTTCCTCTTCCTCTTCCTCACCTCTTCCTCTTCCCCCTCCCCCTGCCCCTCTCCCTCTCCCCCTCCCCCTCCCCCTCCCCCTCCCCCTCCTCCTTCTCCTTCTGCTTCTTCTTTCTTCTGGGGGAGGTTGTGTGCAAATATGGTTTGGCTATGCTCCTCCTTTCCTCTCCATCTGTCATACCTAAATAAATAGTTTTCTTGCAATGGAGCAAATGCAGATTGGTATTAGGGTGGGATGCATATGCCTTTTTCACAGCTTAGCTTCCAATCCTTTGGCTTCAAAATGAGAGTCTTCGGTGCTCAAAGTAGCATAGGAGCCTTCAGAAGCAACTGAGTTTCTTTGCTGATCACATTACTCAAGGGGTTGCCCAGACTTTGTTTTTTGTATAATTCTTTTTTAAAAAAGAAAGATAAAAATTAATGCCCATTAATACAAAGTAAGAAAAAAAATGAAATAACTCAATGAGGAAACTTAGTGCAAGAAAGGAAGAAAAGGAAATTAGAAAAAAAGAAAAGATACAAAGAAGTAACTTCCAATTTTTTAATAGCAGTTATAAGTGCAATTATAAATTTTACTCTATGCTCATACATATTCTCTTCTCTCCATAATCTAGCCTGTCTAATCATCAAAACCATAAATCACATATTCATTTTTTTCTGTTTCATGGGAAAAAAATCTATAGGAGTTTTCCAGTCAACAATAAATGTAGACACTGTCTTTTTTCTGATCAAAGAAGCCAAGTTAGCCATTTCTCCAAGTTCCATCATCTTCACCAAACATTCCTCCATTGTAAGTAATGACAATTCTTTCCATCCTTTTTTTAAAAAAAGAATTTTATTGGTTTTTGAACATTTATAGGGAAAGGTAAAAAGGATACAAAGAAAATTTTGGCAGCTCCCGTGCTAGTGGTAGAAATCCCCCCAAATCTCACAGTTTTTACAATGTTAAAAACAACGTATAAAAGATAAGCATAAACAGAATCTTGTTTTACATTATATCAACCATATGTTCAATCATCTCTTTGTCACTTTCTAGTTTATCAACAATTATCATAGTATTTCAAATGCATTTATTTTTGTGACCTGAGCCTTTTCGATATTGTTCCCTCCTTCATATCTTGCACATTACTACCTTTTTAACCACCTCCCCTATTTTCGTCCTCTAGAAGAGAACTATGTTTTTTAATGAAGGCTTCAGCCTCCTCCACTGTATTAATTCTAATTCTGTTTCCCTCCCAAAAAATCAACGTTCCCTCTGGCAATAACCATCTGAACCAAACTCCTTTATTGTATAATTTCTTTGATAAGGAGGAATACTTCCTCCTTTTTCCCCTTATTTTTTTTCCCGGAATTTTCTTAAGAATGGTAATTTCTTTATATTTTAATGGTCCCTCCCTTTGGGCCCCTAACACCTCATCCCTCGTGATCCTCCTAAGAAACTTAACATGTACCTCCCTTGGAACATTGTGTGTTCTAGCATATGCTGAATTAATCCTGTAAACCAGATCCATATCCCACCACAGCTGTTCTTTATTTCTTTTAATATATTCTGCTAAAATTGTACTCATAATATCCTTAAGATCTTCATTTTCTGTCTCTGGTAGGTTCTGGAATCAGAAAAAAGGACATTCCTTCAAGTTCTATTTTTGCCATAAAATATTCCAATTCTAAATTTCCCTTCTGGACTGCCTTAACCTCCTCCCCCAATCCAGCTGTCCCCTCCTCCAAAACCCCAATTTTTGTTTATTTTCTGTTAAATGTTGTTGTACAGCTCTGAGTTCATCTTTAAGATCTGTCACATCTTTTTTCAACTCATTTTGACCCCTCATAATTTGGTTAACAGATAGTTCTTTTGAACTCTCTCCAGTCCCTTCTTGTTGTAACAATGAAGTAATCTTCGTCTGCTGCATGCTTGGACTGGAGGTGGCAGAGGGAGGATCCGAGAATGACTTGCTCGTTGGAGGTTTTTTGGGCCCCATTTATCTGCGTTCAGAGGTGATAAGTCTTTTACAAAGAGAATGGCATCAGTGGAGCGCGCAGCTGTGTCAGTCCCAGGCGGCAGGCAAATCCAAAAGTAAAAAGTTAGTTCTCCTTCACAGTTCCAAGGCACGAAGGTACACCAGAAAGAGGAAAAGTCAAATAGTCAGAATTAATCAGGAATATCATGTAACGGGAGAGGCCCAGAGCGCCTTCAGAGGGGGTATTAAGACAATTACCAGATTTTTTTTTCCGAAGGTAGTTTCAAAAGGCAGGCTTCATTTATAGGTACAAAAACAAAGATGGAGGGGCGCCATCTTGGCTCCTCCTTTCGCAGGGAGAAGAACAAGGAGTTCCATAAAAAAAATTCCTTTTAAGAAAACAGCTCAGCAGTCACCTCTTGCAGCTGTGATATCAATCATTCTCAGATAGTTAGTACAAGTGGCAAGTCAGCCTTTATTCTCTCTCCATTCCAATAGAGAGAGAGATAGTTCAAATGCCGCTTTGTCCGAGGGGGGGGGGTAAAGAGAAAGAAACACCTCCCTCTAATCTTCCAGTTTCAAATGGATTGAACAAAAACTTACAATAGTCTGCTGCTTATCTGTTAACGATGATTAAGGAGATTAGGGTGGATCTCTCCCCACCGGCATTTCAGCCGCTCTTCTTTCGCTTAGCTCTTTCCTCCCAGAGCCCATTCAGTGAAAGGGCAGACAGCCCGCAGCTGCCTCATGCCCCCCCTCCGCTCCCCGGCTCCTGGGGCAAGGCTGGAAACACCCCCGCCGGCTGCCACCAAATCTGGGGGATTCCAGCAAGCCGCCCTGTGGCAGAAGACCCCTCCAGGGCCCCCCGTGCTCCTGAATGGAGCCCACCAGGGAGACGAGCAGTGGACAACATGTCCGTCACCTACAGGAACCGGAAGTGATCTCCGGCAATTCTTTCCATCCTTGTATGTGCAATAGTCACATACAAAAACAAAATTCCATGATTTCCCTCCCCCCCCAACTGTTTATTAATCAGTCTCCAAAGAAAAGCCTTTGGTCCCAATTGTAATTGAATCCAACATTTTCTAGCTTTTTTTACATCCACAAATATGATAAAATGTCCCTTCATGTTGTTCTTATTTCCAGCAAAGATTTGAAGTGCCTGTATACTTTCTAGACAATTTTTCTGGTGACATATGTCAACAGTACATCATTTTATAAAAATTATCTTTAAGAATATAGTGTAAATTCCAATTCTTTAAGCCATACAATTCCTTCTCATTCCATCTGTATATTATAATCAGTTTTACCCACTTTATCGTATTTTCTTTTACTGGTACTTCTGTTTCAAATTTCAACAAAAGTTTATACATTTTAGCAATTACATGTTCATCATTTGTACATAATTCTATTTCAAACTGAATTTTACATTGTTCAAAACCATACATTCTTTTGCCTACTTTCAATCTTTCTAATAATTGTAAATAAGAGAACCATTGACAGCTATATCCTTCTGCGACCAGTTCTTCTATTACATTCCCCTTGACAATATGCTAGCATCTATCTCACAGTAAGTTAGCCATTTTTGTTTGCATATTATTTATTGTCTTTTGAGTGATTTTAATATTTGTGTCTTCTGAGAAGTTTTGGGGAGAAGATATTGCCCAGATTTCAGTGGGCTTTTAAAACATAATTTCTGTTTGATTGGCAGAACTTTTCAAGTATCCATTTTATCAGTATTATGAAGGAAATTTTAAGCATATCTGATAATAATAGTAAAACTGTTACTATATGAAGTGAAGTGGTTCTTCTTACTTCAGTTCCACATTCCCAACATTATGATAACAGAATTCATTGCTAAAATGTTATAAGGTACTCTGTATGTATTTATGTAGGTATATATACATTATAAAAGTAATGCAGTTGTATGCATTGGCAACTAAAGTTCTAAGTAGAGCCACGGTGGCGCAGTGGTTAGAGTGTAGTACTGCAGGCTACTTCTGCTGATCACCGGCTGCCAGCAGTTTGGCAGATCGAATCTCACCAGGCTCAAGGTTGACTCAGCCTTCCATCCTTCTGAGGTGGGGAAAATGAGGACCCAGATTGCTGAGGGCAATAGGCTGACTCTCTAAACAACTTAGAGAGGGCTGTAAAGCACTATGAAGTGGTATATAAGTCCAAGTGCTATTGTTACTGCTAGTGCTATCGCTATACATTTTCAGTCAGTCATATGATGCTCTGATCTTTATTTTCTGAATCAGTTTTCTGGTTTCTTTTTTCTTCTCTGGCTTTGCTGTACCGCTATTTCTATGTGATGATACTAACTGGCTCATTCTGCAGCTTTGATGCTTGTTGAATTTTGCCAGCCCAGTTCTGCTGCCAGCCCCCAAGTGGGCATCTTACAACTGGCCATGTGCCTGGCAGGGCTTCTATCTAGTGATATGACTTGCTTTAAATATAAGCATTTAGTTCCTGTCCTTTGCCAAATTCACTTCCCCTCTTCCTGTCATCATGTCCAGTTGTATTATCTTCTGCCAAGCTAATGATCATTTGGAAAGCAAGTGGAACCATTTCTTCTCCACAAGCAAAATGAAGTTTCATTTTTCCCTCTGTATTCTATTTCTACTCAATTTTCTTTCTCTGTAAGTCCACAATAAGTAGAATAATAACCTTTTTTCTGAACATTTAATCTTTCTTGAATAGCAAACAGCACAGCTAATCTAAACTAGATTAATTTGTAAATTAATCTAGTTTAAAAATGAGATTCTTTCTCCCGTAATCAGTGTCACTTTTGTTCGTTGAAAATGCAGTTGCAGAAGCTTTGATTCTTTTCTTCTACCCTATTGCCCAATAAGGATATTATCAGTACTGCTAACAAATCAGAGGTGTTTAAAAAATGTTTAAAAATATATTTCTTTCTTACTTTCTTCTTTCTTCATTCTCTTTCCTTTCATTCTCTTTTTCTTCTCTTTATTGGAAGAAGCTTTAACCAGCTTCCTGCAGGAACAACAGCATACTCCCTTTGTCTTTTCTCCCACCATGAAGATGAAAAGCAAAGATGCAGATTCTTTTAATGGAATATGAAAATTTTTTAGGACATGTCCATTAAAAATCTTTAGATACTCTTATTGGGCTTGGTTCTATCCATGTATTCCTGCTCTGTCGAATAGGGAACCTTATGAATGAATTAGAGTAGTGGTCCCAACCTTTCTGCCTTTCTGGACCAATGGGAGAGGGGAGTGGAGATGGTTCCATGTGAACGGCAGGTACACATGTTTGTGTTCTCAGCTCCATTGCATGAGCGGCAGATGCCCACACAAACAGAGCTTCACAATCGTTTGTGTGAGTGCCTGCTGCTCACGGAAATGGAGCTGCATGCACAATTGTGCATGCTTGCCTGCCATTTGTGTGGCCTGGTTCCAAACAATACCAGGTCACGGCCCAGAGGTTGGGGACCCCTGAATTAGGGGCTTCTAACCAGGACTGCTTCAATATTTCACATCTTTTACTTTAGCAAAAGTGTTAAACTGTTACAATCATGAAATGCAGTACACTATAATTCTTGTCTTTTTATGGACACTAAGAGCATATGCATCAAAGACAAATTCCTTTTGTGTCCAATCACACTTGGCCAATAAAGAATTCTATTCTATTCTATTCTATTCTATTCTATTCTATTCTATTCTATTCTATTCTATTCTATTCTATTCTATTCTATTCTCTATTCTATTCTATTCTATATTCAATTCTAATGTTTTTGAATAGCTATGTGATATAATTCTATTGGTGGCATTTCTGTTAGTGGTAGTTGCCACTTAATAGTACATGGCGTTACAATTTTGTATTATGAAGACATTGAATTCACTTTCTGTTTCCAGAAATCCTTAAGCATGAAAATGCTTCACTCTGAAATATTTATAATCTACATTAGGTAGACTATAGGATCACGAATTTTCAGTGGTTTTTGATAGATCTAATGTACTCTAGGCTGCAAAAATCTGGGTAATCACTAGATGGCAGATACACTTAGTGTTATACCAAAGTCGATATGAGAATATCACACATAGAGATTTTCTGACAAGTTGAAAAATTTTAGGCTCTCAGAGTTTTAAGAGTTCAATAAAGCACTTTGTGGTTTGCAAACTTCAAATTATTATACGTTGCAAATTGGAATATCATTTTTTTTTACGTCTAAGAAGCTGAACTCTTATAATTAAAATGTGAAGTTGTTTTTTGTTACAATATATTGTATTTATCGGAAAAGAAAACTGCCATACATTTGACAATCTTCCACTACCAAAACATTGAGAAAAGATTATTTAAGTCCTATTGCCATATTTTTGGTGAATTTTGGACAGTCTTTCCATTTCAGAAGTAAGTTTTCTGAGGACAAACATGTGTTTTTTTTCCTGGTAAATACAGTGTAACCTTTTGGGACTTTCCAACATTTAAAAAAAAGTTCTATAGCAGATTGTGTTCCCAATATGTCATTAAAATGTGTAGCAGATTTAGCATCCTGCTGTTAAATTCTTTCTATTCTATTATGGAATGAAAAAGTTACAGAGATAAAATAAAGAAAATGTAGCTTTGTTCTTCTAGGACTTGGATAGCTTCCACAATTTAGCTTTTTAATGTTAATGTTTTGTACATTGTTGACATCTTAACAATCCTCTCTGTATTTTATTTTGTGGGTGGTGCCAGTAGAAAAGACCATTCCTTTATTCTATTTTGTGTGTCTGTGTGTGTGTGTGTGTGTGATAATGAAAGATAAATACCACCTTCATTGTCCAGAGCGAGATTTCCTGTTTCAGAAATGTGAACCAAATGCTTAAAAGAGGAGTATACAGAATCAGGTTAAAGTTGGCATAGATCTTTAGTCCCTCTCAATTCTATAATTGTGTTTTTGTGTCCTTGCTAATACTGAAGACCCAAAGGGGACATTGTTCACATCTTCACATTCCCATTTTGTAAATTTCCTGTCAAAAAGCCAAAGTTTTGTGGTATAAAAGTGCCACCTCTGGAATATCTCCTGCAGTATCTCTTATCTAAGACAAAACACCAACTTTATATTAAAAAGTCTTATAAAATAGTTTTGCTTGAGCTGTGATAGCTACTGCAGCTACTGTTTTACAATATAAGACTTTCAAGAATCAGTTACTTACAGATGTGCAAATCAGTATCAATAATTACTTCCTAGGGCAGTGTTTTCACTGCACTCAGTGTTTTTTCTGATACCCAAACTCAAGATAAGGAGTAATTTCCTGACCACAAGAACTATTATTAAGCAGTGGGATAACCTTGTCCTATGTTACTCATGGCTTTCATATAAAAGTTGAAAAGCCTTTTATCTGGGATGGTAGCCTGAGGATTTCTGCTCTTAGCAAGGGTTGAATGATAAACCTCTGAAGTCCCAACCTATGAACCAATGGTGAAATTCAAATTTGTTTACTACTGGCTTGGTGGGCGTGGCAGGGGAAGAATACTTTAAAATCCCCGTTCCCTCCCACTCCAGGGGAAGGATACTGCAAAATCTCCATTCCCACCCCACTCCACTCCCGGATATTGCAAAATCTCCATTCCCATCTCACTCCAGGGGAAGGATACTGCAAAATCTCCATTCCCACCTCACTCCAGGGGAAAGATACTGCAAAATCCCCATACCCTCCCCACTCTTGGGGGAAGGATATTTCAACCTCCATTCCCACCTCACTCTGGGGCCAGCCAGAGGTGGTATTTGCGGGTTCTCTGAACTATTCAAAATTTCCGCTACCGGTTCTCCAGAACCTGTCAGAATCTGTTGAATTTCATCCCTGCTATGAATTCTTCCCTCTCTTGAGACATGACAGCATTTTTATGCCCAAACTCTAATTGAAACTGCAAGAACTTTCAAGAACTGTTCAAGAACCATTTCATCCAACATTTGCTCATGAATTTGAACCTCAGGTTGTAGCTATTTAGCACACAAACCCAGCAGCCTGGCCATAATCCTATAATGCTTTCCTCAAAATTATAGATATAGCCTATTGATCCGTGCTGAGAGATATAGGGAAGTATATCATATTGCTGCAGAGTTACTTGTTTTATAGTATCATAATGTTCTGCATCTCTTGCTGAAAGTTTGCTAGGTTCACGTAAAAGCTAAAGTTTTCCCAGCCAGGGGTGGAATGTACGTGGCTGATTTTACAATTTATAGGCTTTGTATGTTCTTTCAAACCTCATAAATTTATTCTTCAAAGGGTGGTTTTTAATTCAGAAAGGGACATCAGCTGTGCCTCATAATTCACAGTTTAAAGCAAAGTCTCTCTGTTTTCATGTTGGTCCTTAAGCAGCTTCCTTACCAGCTGTTTCCAAAATTTCTCCCCTTTGGAAAGAGAAGAGGATGGGGAGCACCTAGAGAAAAATCTGACCCCCACTTCTTTTAGGATATAGCGTAGCCTCCTTGAGTATGGCACCAGGTTTTCTTGCTCTGGGCTGTTGATTTCCGTTTTCATACTGAGACACTTAGTTCTTCCTCCTGAGCATCAGAGTTACGAGGAGGGGTCCATCTCCACCAATTATGGGTTTTTTTCCCCTCAAACTTGAGCTGGGTCATGATTGTAGGAGAATTATTCAGGCTTCTGCCAGTTTCCTAGAATGGCCATGAGTATGGGGTCTATCACTAATTACAAAATCATTGCACATTACTTACTATTGTAGCTTTATGCATCATTAATGTCTCAGTGTGTGTGTATATACTCATCCTCCCTGCTCGCCTATAGGATATTTGGATTGAGGGAGCAAATAAATCCAAGTAAACCTCAACTTACAATCATTAGTTTAGTGACCATTTGAAATTGCAATGGCACTGAAAAATTTGACCAGCTTTCACACTTAACGACTGATGCAGTATCCCTGTGGTCACATGATCAAAATTTGGGTGCTTGGCCACTGGCAGGTATTTATGGCAGTTGCACTTTCCTGGGGTCATGTGATCACCATACTTAACCTTCCCAGTTGGCTTCCGACAATCAAAGTCAATGGAGGGGAGCCAGGTTAATTTAATGACTGCATGATTCACTTAACAATTGCCCGTGATTCGCGTAACAACTGTGGCCAAAAAGTTGTAAAATGGGGCACAAGTCACCGAATGATTGTTTTGTTTGACAAGAGACATTTTGGGCTCAATTGTGGTCATCAGGACTACCCGTAAATAAAAGGAGGCATGATGTTCTAAAACAGGCACCCCCTTCCAATTGTTTTGAAACCACTTTCCATCAGATTACATATATCAGAGAGACACAGGCTGATTCATATTTCAAAATCGTTTCCACCCAAGGCTTTGCTTCAAAATGAAATTAGAAGGAAGATTGCATTTTTATCTTTCTCCTATGAATTTGAATCTAAAATATTCCACCCATATCCACAGAAATGTGTTACTGTACATTCCTTTTTCAATCTTCCTTCCTTCCTTCCTTCCTTCCTTCCTTCCTTCCTTCCTTCCTTCCTTCCTTCCTTCCTTCCTTCCTTCCTTCCTTCCTCTGCCCGCAGCTTTGCAACCTTCCCTGACATTCTACAGTTTCTCCCATGAGCTTTCTTTTTACTCTGTAAAGCTCTTGCCAGCCATTCTTCATCTGTCCTGGTGAACGCTGTACTTTTCCCATTAATTGTGAGATTTGCCTGCAGCCATCTCATCAGCTCATCAGATAAGATGTAGTAGCTGAGCCCGTCTACTTCTGACCATTTAATGTTAGTGGATGATGCAATTCAAAGCAAAGCTTTTGTTTTTCTGAGAATACTCCTGAATCTCTATACATACATTTTAATTTTTTATTTGGCATCTTAGCTTTATGATAAAATGAAAAAAGATGATATTTGGCAAATTGTGGTTATTACCAATATTTTATTCCAAGGATGCTCCCACTGTGACCCAAGCTAGTACCTTTAGTTGAGAGACTTTCTTTCAAGCTAACATTATGTTACCCTCATTCCACCACTTAGAAATTATACATAGTATGTTGTCACACATTTAAGATATTGGTATGTTGTTATCATTAACAAAGAGTACTGCATTAGGCATAGGGGTGTCTAAAGTCTTACCTCTTATCTATCTTTAAAAAAAACATGTCAAAACTTCAACTGACCAACACACAATAGATAATAAAGATGAATATATATGTTATGATCCCAATTAGCCATGAAAAATGTACTGTGGAATGTAAGAGAACTTAATGGTAAAGAGCATTTATACCTAATGAAATGAAGAAAAACAGATATTTTGTGTCTGAAACTAAAGAGAAGGGGAAAGATATATTAGAACTGAATGCAGGTGGTTTGATCTTGTGCCATGGAATTGGTGAATATATGCAGGGAAGTGAAGTTGGTGAATGACCGGACCAAAATGTATGTAAAAATATGAATTGATGTCATCTAGGTCATTTCAAGTATACATGGACGTAGCTATTCATACGTCAAAGTTGATGATAGTTATATGTTACATTTCGGTAAATGATGATATGGAAGAATCAAACACTCATCTGCTGCACATTTAGATGAATCCTGTATTTGTGACTAATTATCTCAATCTTTCATAATGAACAATCAAAATAGTTGTGCTTTCTGTTCACACCTTTCAACACAAATATCTGCTTAAACCCTATATTAGAAAAACCTTTAAACAGATGCTAGACAAGGGGTACATTTCCTTGGTCTTTAAATAGTTCAATTATTTTTCCTTATTTGCTCATTTCATTCCGGACCCATCTATTCAAGTTACCTAACAAAATTAAACTTTTTTACTGCACTTCATTCAGAATATTGCGTAACATTGCACAAATTCCCAATATTTCCTCATTATTCTATATCACTATACTTGGAACATAAAATGCAACTATCGTTACCTGAATGAGTGAGATTGAGAAGACGTGACTGCAGGGACCTATAACAGCCATAAGTGCAAATGCCACCCTTCAAAGAAGTTGAAGAAACAGTGGGCCACCTTATCAACTACTGGAATAAGTTTGCACCAAATAACTATACAGAACGACATGACAAAGTAACAACAAGGGTGCATTGGAATATCTGCCAGAAATACCTCTTGCAAACAAGCCGGACTTGGTGGGACCACAAAATAGACAACATAATGTCAGTGTATATTCATGAACTGGAATAGGGCTTAGTAACAAGGTCAGCCAATGGGAGCTGTTTGCTGATTCAGACATCGAGGAGCCTGGGTGTGGCTTAGCTCTGTAGCTCTGAGTCTGTGCTGAGCTCTAAACTAATCTGATGCTCTGAACTGAAACTGAAACTCCTCTCCTCTGCCTGTGTTTGCTTGTATTTGCTACCACGTTGGAAAACCTGCTTTTGGTATTGTATATTTACTTTATGTGTTATATCATATATAAGTTAATGAATCTTGCTGAATCAGTTACCTGTGTGTGCTTTTTGGTTGTGATTGCGGCAACAAACTCTGACCCATAATAGAAAATGAAGACGCTAAAGTACTCTGGGGCTAGCATGGCAAAAATGGTATCAATAGTAAAAGGTGCCTTGGGTGTAATCCCAAAATATATAAGCACTGAACATTATTGGTATTGACAAAGTTATCATCACTCAATTGCTTTACTTGAAACAGCTCACACCCGGGAATGACACCTCTAGAACCACGAAACCACATTACCTGCTTCTCAGGTCGTTGGGAAGGACTCGATAGGTGGACAAAAATACAATCCAGTCTAAACGTTTGGCTAACTGCGGCTAATTGTAATAATTTATTAAACTTGTATACTGCCCAACTCTTAACGACGTTGGGTAGCCCACAGCATTCAAAGAAATTACAATAAAATCAGTAAACGAACATATGAGTTATGAGACTATGTTCAACATTTCTAGTTCTTAAACTACTGTTTTAAATGGCTTTTTGCTTCCAAATATATATTCAATTATGATTGAAATGCCCAACTCACAACCACTCAGTCCCAAACAAAAAATAGAAATCTCAAGAAAAAGAGGCAAGAATCAGTAAGAAGATCAGTAATTAGGGCAAAACAACATGCTTTTTCTCAAAGCTTTCCTGTCTGAACAAAAGGGTTTGCCTTGTATCTCCCTTGGAAAGATATCGGATGCAAAATCAGGGCTCCGTGGCACAGTATCCAGCTTTCTGATGATGTGATTGCTTTTTTTTCTGCAACTAAATTCAGAGGGGAAATCCACAGGTGACTTGTACTGAGGAAGAGAATTCTTGAATGGCAGCGGGAAAATGAATGAGAACAGTACTGTGCTGATTTCCAGAGTTGATAGATAAGCTTTCAAAGTCTTCAGTTTCCTCTAACTTATAGATTTATGGATCTTTTCACTTTGTGTGGAAGGGGTTCCTGCTGGTTCAGTGAAATGCTTGGAGCAATCTACAGTTTTTAGTGTGCAATGCCAGCAATCAGGAATCACACCGGAAACTATATTTGTGGGATTAAGCAGCCAGATCATCAGAGAGATGACTTTTATAAGTGTAAAAAAACAAAAGTTCTGTTGTCACAACTGCTGAATTGAAAGTTGTCAGATGTCACACCAGAACCAGAAATCCTGATTCTCTGAATCTTAATTCATGATCCTGCTTATAGCAGAGATTTGCAAGAATAATATAGCAATGTAGACAAGACATAACACGCACAGTCTCTCTCTCTCTCTCTCTCTCTCTCTCTCTCTCTCTCTCTCTCTCTCTCTCTCTCTCTCTCTCTCTCTCTCTCTCTCTCTCTCTCTCTCTCTCTCTCACACACACACACACACACGTTTGTGTGTATTTATGTCTCAGTGTATATTTTCTCTTAGCATTTGTGCAAGGTCTGCTTGTTTGCATTGCTGTTGTCTACTTCTTGCAGCAAAACCATTGCATGATCTGACAGTGGCTTTAACAATGGATTTGTCACAGAGCCTGGTGCTGTTTAGGAGTGACTACTCCAAGGAGGCCCATGTCTAAGAAGAATTGGTACCTGGGTCTTCCTGTTCCTAGTCCAGCATCTTAATCCTTACTGCAACCCAATCCTCCTTTAAATAGAGAAACCAGCTGAGTGACATTGAACCAGTTGCTGTCTCAGCCATACCCTGGGAAGCTAAAAAACATGCATCTTTCAGTTTGCACTGGTCCAGCATATGCAGGTTACGGTCTTTAGTGAACAGCAGCAGTTGTTAACCTGTGGTCCATGGACCCCTGGGGGGCTGCAATGTCATCACAGGGTTTGACATAATATTTTGATTTACATTTTGAGTTAAGTCTTATTTTTAGTGGGCATGAATGATGATTCAAGGTTTACTTGCAGAAAGATAAGTTATGTTATCTTTGTATCCATAGGAATACTTGCATTGGAAGGCAGGGGACAGGATTAGATTTGAGTTCATGTAAATTGGCGAATGTATAATGTGAGTAGCTATTGAACAATTCAATTATAATGAGTACCCATAAGCACTTATTACAAGATGCCTGCGCAAAAGACAGAGAGAGAGAGAGAGAGAGAGAGAGAGAGAAGAATATAAAAGTCCAAGTATAGGGCACAGCCTGTCATACATCAAAAAACATTTCAGAAGCAGTAGAAAGCAGCTTCTGAGATCTGCAAGTGGGTATTGCACATTGCCCAGAGGCTACCATACGAAGACTTACTGTGCATTGTAAAGATCATTTGGAGTGGGAGATATTTCCAGTGTAATCTACCGGATCCCCTGCATGAATTGCCCCTGTGATTATGTAGGACAAACTAAATAAGGTAAGCAAGGTAACTACTAGATTCCAAGAACACAAGAGAATGGTCAGATGAGACCCAAACTCATCAGTAGCCTCACGTTGCAATGAACAAAGACACACATTTAATTTTGCAGCGACTAAGATTGTTGGCCATGCAGGTACAAAGATAGCGAGCGAAATGATTGAAGCCTGAGAAACGGGGCCCCTTGTCAGTTAACAGGAGTGCTGAATTACCACCAGCTTTATCAATTACTTAGGAGCTGAGGGCACAAGGTAGCAAAAGGAAACGACAGTCATCAACACACTAATCAGACAGTAGGAAGGCACCACATAAACACGACTCTCAGAACAGCCCAAAGCATGTATTCCAGTGGAGAGGAATTCCCTGAAGATGGGCTCCATCACGAGTCCGAAAGCTCGGAAAAGTACATCTCTGGTCCCGGTGACCGACCCAAATTTGATCTCTCATCAATATCCTGGGACATGCACATTTGCCTTCATTTGTGAGAGATTTTTCTGTTCAATATAGGATTGTATCAACATGTCCTATACATCAAACCTGATGAACATTCTGTTGCAATGTAGTAATTTTTTAAAAAGGGAAATATGCGAAATGCCTTAAATTCAGAATACAGATGAAAACATTTTCATGCTAGACTGAGCTTTCAACAAGGGACAAATAATAATTCTGTGTTCTGTCAATAACATGGATAGAGTTTAAGAAAAATGAATTCTGTCCCCCAATAACATTCTGGTCCAAACTATATGATTTATTAGTCTACCACTAGCTCTTGTTTAATGGCTGTACTTATTTTCAACCTTAGCTGAAGGCAGAAATGATCTGTGAATTAAAATTAAAGCAATTGTGGAAAATTAGATATTCTTTCTCCAGGCATGCTTCAAATAAAGAAACATCAGGGAACTCAGTATTCTGATGTTTTGAGCAGCTGTATCTATTTCATTCAGAAGCTCTGCATATTTTCATGAAATTGATTGTGGTAAATTGGAGCTCGCTGTTTCTTGCTTTCTCATGGTAATTGGCATTCCTTTTTTCTATCTGCTTGGACCTTGCCTCCTTCTTCATAGTTCTTTAGAACCAAATGGAGTTTGCTTTTGTTGATTTTTCATGTTTACTACATTTCAGGGTGGTTCTTTATAGATTTGCCAGGAAAGACAATTTTAGATCAAAGTTTCTTTCATGTGGTATATGGCACAGGATGATGGCCTTTTGAATAAAAGTCTTTTATGTTATCAGTTATCAGAATAATGATTGTTCTTTTTAATAATTAGAATCAGCACAACTGTAATTTCTATTGAGCATCTCATAAAGTGTTTGATTAGAATTCTAAATAACAATGCCATTTGAGCACATTGACACAGTCATTACTAGTCAATTGCAAAAGGCAGCTTGTCTTGGAACAACTTACATCCTGATGTAAGCATGATATTTATGATGATACCTTTAACATAATCAATCCTAGGCCCCTGGGAAGGACTTGATAGGTGGTTAAAATGCCAAATCCACTTTAAATATCTGGCTGAATATGCAACCAGCCATATTAATACTTTTCCTGATCTTGTTGATTAATTACTGTTCAAATGTATGCCATTGATGGGCAGTGTCCTATCTGCTTGCCCAAGTGTGTAATTTGCATATTCTACTGTTCTGAATATTTTTTTTCATAGCTTGAGTGAATAGATGACCTTATTCCAAGGTCTTAGGAAAAAATCCTTTTGAGTCTTTATCTTGGGCCTTTGATTACAGGTAAGTAATATGTGTACCTGCCAAAACCAGTTTTTAAAAATTTTTCAGATCTTTTCATTTCCTTTAAATGACTTGTAGAGTAGCTGGCAACCTCCCCAAAATTTCCTTTGTTATTTAACATCTTTGGATTCTCCTCTGAACCTATATTTACTGGCCTAAGTATAATAATCTATATTCTGCTTGCAAAATTCTGGTGTGTCTCCATGCACTAAAGTGCTCTAAGCATTACTGATGGTAAATGGTCTATAAAGAACACAAGAGACAGCTGCATCCTGGATCTCATTTATCCGTCAGATACGGAGAGAGGTCTTCCTGCTGTTTCACATTGCATCAAGTGTGCCTTCCAGTAAATTGCACAACTAGATAGTTTTTTCTATCTATATATTTTTTCCTGCATTGATACCTTCTAGTTTTGTTGTGTTATTAATCTCCAACCAGTACAACAAATGATTTTGTGAATTATACGACATATGCATCTAGAGGTCACCAGAATGAGGAAGGCAGGTCCATACGTTATGAGATGATATTTTATTTCCACTCTAACAGTAGCGTTGTTTAATGAGTTAACTTATTTGTGGGCATACATTGCAACCTCTTCAAGAATAATTATTTTTAGACTCACATTTACCAGAATGGAATCAAACAGAATTTCTTAAAGATTCTATATGAGGTCAGTAATTTTATCAGGAAATTGGCTATAATTCACCTCAAATATGATGAGTTAACACAGCATTCTGATATGTGATTCCTAGTGCATTACTTTTGGTCTAGCTAGCATTTTTCATTTTGAGATGGAACGTTTATCCTCCTTCAGTTGTTAGTGATATTTTCGTTTATTTTAAAGTATCCATTTAAAGTCATTGAATAAAGGCTATGCTTTAAAGATTGACCCCAAAGAGATTTCTGTTTGAAAAGTTTTTGGAAGCATTTGTTCTCAAAAACAGAGCTACTATAAAACAGGTGTAATTTGCAGATAAGAATTATATCAGTCGTGTCCTCTTTTCTTTTCTCATCAAGGACATATTTGAGTTGCTTGTGCTGAAATGTTTCATTCCAGTTGTGATCTAGAAACATCTGAGAAGGAAGGACAATAATTGCTTTTCATAAGTTGCCCAATTCCACTATTCTAGCAATATGCCATCTAGATGTATGTGATGTTACCTTTTTTTAATCTTACATCCATGTCTCTTATTATGTTTTTTGATGATAGTCCCAAAAGGTCATCAGACTCAATTTGCTATCTGAGCATTGTCATTTTACAGGAAAGTAATGTTTTAAAAATCTCTAACTCTAGTGTTTTGCTTCATAGACGTTCAAAGGTTTTTGCTTGAATGCCATTTTTTTAAAAAATTGAAAGTACTTCTGTACCACTTGATGCTAGCCAGTTACAATGATGAGACAGCATAATAGCAAGATTGAAAAATGTAATTATGAGATATTGTTAAGGGAAAAATCCCCTTCCTATTGGCTTTAATCCAAGTGGAATAAATAGGATTTCATCCCTCTTGCCCAAACATTACAACTGGACTTATTTCTGGTGATCACCACTCAAAAATCTTCTTTGGAAGCCCCATATTAGATAATGTGTCTTGGAGTGGCTGAGACATAATATGAGCATGGGGGACATTTCTACCAGTCCTTTCTTATGACTCAGTTGTTCTCTAGTTTCTCTAGAGATAACCATGTCATGTATTTCCTCATGAAACAGACACATTTTTTCCAGTTTTCACTGATTTTGTTGATTTCCAAAATCAGAAGGTGCTTGGGGAGTCAACTGGAAATCTAGAGGGCAGTTAAGCTCCGTGCCCAGGACAACTACTTGATGGTCATGCTTGGTAGAATTGCTCCCAAGCAGTTCTTGCTTGTTGATCCAAGTAAGCAGCTTGGTTTCCCGAAGAGCTCTGAGACTGGAAGGAGCAGAAGAGATATTTCAGTTGGTATAAAAGGAACAAATATTAGTAGACATGGGTAAGAGCTTAAATTCATGCCTATACTATAGCAACAAAAGTGGCAAAATTGATTTCTCAAGGCATTCAACCTGTGTCCATCCTGCTAAATTCTTTAAGGTTTCCCTGTCCTTATTAGAGGAATCTGAACTGGAAGAGAGGCTGCGAGGTGGTTGGAAGGAATTTTCTCAGCATCTGGAGAATAAATTTACTTGGACTTGGATGTCAGTTAGGTAAATCCAATTGAAGTGACCAAGCTATTTGCTTCAGAGGTCTCGTCTTCTTTGGAGCCAACAATCCTGATATAGATCAATACTACTAACCTATTTCAGGATCACCTACCAACATAGCTTTTATCTAAAGCCCCAAATCTTCAATAGTTTAGATCTAGCTTAGGTTGCCAGCTATCATATCACCATCATTGGAGTCCTTCTGCTTGTCCAGAGATGTTTTTTCAGGATTCTACCTATCTTTCTCAGTTCATCAGCCTTTTTTCTCTCTCTTCTATGGAAACATTTTTCTATAGAGAATTAAGCTACTTGTAATTCTCAGGAAGGTCAGCAGTTCGGCGGTTCGAATACCTAGTGCCACATAATGGAGTGAGCTCCCCTTACTTGTCCCAGCTTCTGCCAACCTAGCAGTTTGAAAGCATGTAAAAATGCAAGTAGAAAAATAGGAACCACCTTTGGTGGAAAGATAACAATGTTCCATTTGCCTTCGGTGTTTAATCATGCCGGACAGACTTCTTCGGCAGTGCTGACTCTTTGGCTTTGAAATGGAGATGAGCACCACCCCCTAGAGTCAGGAATGATTAGCACATATGTGCAAAGGGGACCTTTATCTGTAATTCTCAGGAAAGAGGGATTTTCCATCTTACTGTGTAGATGGATGCCTGCATGGTAAGTCTGTGCTGGACCAGTTGTTGAATTCTTTTCTGTGGAAGCCCATATCGATGTTACGGACAGCATGGATGGTGTCAAACAAGACCAGAAATTAAAATTCTAACAAAAGGTGATTGTATCAGTACCCCACAACATCGCCTGCTGCCTCTCACTTAACGCCTCCCAGCATAATATCATTAGGGAAACTGAAAGCAGTCAGCCTAGCTAACTATTGCTGTACGCTATAGAAAAATAGTTTTTTTCTTAGAAATCAGACAGGCTATCTACTGATGGACAAACTACATGGGTAGTCACATCCACTCTATTTTAGTTTCTTAGCTGCCAGATCTAAAACACTTCCATTATTTATCCAGTTTAAGAGGTATGGAGCACTCATTTCTAACTTTTAATTAACCAATCTTCCCTGCCAAGACTTACACAAATGAGCAGGTTCTTATGGGAAATTCATGGCATCAAATGACCAGAGGCTTCAAAGACTAGGTAGTGCATGACCTGTTATTTGGGAAAATGATTAATGGTCCTGGTAGTGATTTGCAGAGAAGATCTTTTAAACCTTGTGCTCCAGGTGCAATAAACCTGCCAGCCATTCCAAGGACCAGCTACTTAAATCCTTACTGATTGAAGAAGCTAAACCCAATGAATCCATTAACTCAATTTAAATTTAATATAAACTATAAATTAAATAAAATGTTCCATAACTCCACGGTGGTTAAGAGTTTTATCACCAAAACTTGCTTTGAGATGCATTCCCATTCATCTTGATGCAGATAATGAATATACATATCGGCAGCTTTAAAATGTTTGAAGCTGGGTCAGTAGCACAGCTTCTTTGTGGTGGTCAGTTAGATCCCTTTTTCCAAATTTGGCTCACTGAAGTTTACGCATTTTTTTTTTTTAAGAACAGCCCTTCAAGTCCCTAACTCCAGGGCTGCAGTATGACTGGAGACAGGCCTCATGAAAGTGGAGAGTAGAACTAAATATAATCTGTTTTGATTGCAGGAAAAATGATTTCAGCAATGTGTGGAACACCCTACCTGATCCTGTTGTTAGTTCCTCTAACCCCCATAACTTTTACTTTAAGCTGTCTACCGTGGACCTTACGCATTTCCTAAAAGGTCCCTAAGGGATTGTGCATAAGCACACCAGCGTGCCTACCCTCCCTGTCCTACTGTCCCATTTATATGTACTCTTTTTATGTGTTTATGGCTATGTTTTGCTTATTTATATCCATTTATTTGTGCCATTTTTTCACGTATTTTCACATGTTTCCTTGTACTTGTTGACACATAAATAAATAGATGTGGTGGGGAATACTTAAGTATTGGCTTAAACTATCTTCCTCCTCCTATGAAACTATTTTCCTCCTTGATCTTTACCTGTAATTATGAGCAATGATTTCCATTTCAATTGGAGACAAACAAGTTAACCACCAGTTAAATCTTATCCTTGGCATTTGTCTAGGTCTTCTATTTGATATGGGTTTTGATCAGGCCAAAGCTGATCCCTTTCAGAATTAGGAATGCTCTTATGGCCCCGGTCATGTAGGAACAAAAGAGCATGCTTCCTTCCAGGATAGATAGTCCTTGATTTACAAACATTCATTTAGTGACCATTCTAAGTTATATTGGCACAAAAAAAAAAGACTTCTGACTGGACCTCACACTTTATGACTGTTGTGACATTTCCACAGTTGTGTGATCAAAATTTGGGTGCTTAGCAACCAGCATATATTTATGAAGATTGCAGTATCCAGGGATTCACGTAATCGCCATATACAAACTTTCTAGCCTGCTTTTGACAATCAAATTCAACTAGATAAGCTGGATCCTCTTAATGACTGTGTAATTCACTTAACAACTGCAACAATTCACTTAACAACCATGGCAAATAAAGTCATAAGATAGGGTGCCGTTCACTTAACAATCGCCTTGCATATTCTAGTCCCAACTTGTGCTTGCACGTTGAGGACTACAGACATATGAAGCACAATTGCAGGAACTGGGTATGGCTAGTCTAGAGAAAAGAAGGACTACAGGTGACATGATCACAGTATTCCAGTATTTGGGAGGCTGCCACAAAGAAGAGGGGATCCACCTATTCTCCAAAGCACCAGAAGGCAAGACAAGAAGCAATGGATGGAAACTAACCAAAGAGAGAAGCAACCTGGAATTAAGGAGAAACTTCCTAATGGTGAGAATAATTAACTAGTGGAGCAGCTTGCCTTCAGAGGTTGTGGGTGCTTCATCAATGGAGATTTTTAAGAAGAGACTGGACAGTCACTTGTTTGAAATGGTATAGGATTTCCTGCTTGAGCAGGGGGTTGGACTGGAAGATCTCCAAGGTCCCTTCCAACTCTATTCTGATTGGATGCTACCTATATGTGAATTACAGAGATCATGCTTATCTTTTTCTACCATTATTATTTAAGTATTCAGGGCAATGGGATAAACTTCTAGTTCCCTGCTTGCTTTCAGACATTAGTCCTACCACAACAGATAGCATTGGCAGCTTCTGTACAGCAGTACATTCAATATTTGTCAGACAACAGCTTCTGGCTTATGTTTAGTATCCAGTCTTATAGCTTAGTTTCGATGTGTCCCTAGTCTAATGCCATGCAGCATTTTAACAGATAGCAGCTTACAGTCTTATAGTTTATCTTCTCTACACTTTACCTCATACATTTTATATGTCTTTTATACAACTTTTAATGTCCCCCTATGCCTTTGTATACCTTTTATGTTCCTATGCTTTCTTTTTCTGAAAATATTCCTTCCCTGTGCCTTATGCTGCTCTATGAACATAATAAAGATTTATTTGAGTCTATCAACAAGGGAGGTGTTGTACTGTGGACATATAAGAAAGCTTAAGGACTAAAAAAAACTATTGGTGGAATATTGAGCTACAGGAGTAAATAGGCCATAGAACTTGGGACTTAATTTCCTGGTATAACCCTATAGAAGTAAATGCTTGACAGTAGGCAGACAGACCTTTTCCAATAAAGGGGGGGCGGGCGGGTTTAAATCAGCAAAGGACTGATAGGTCTTCTTAAACTGCATTCATTGCTCCTTGCACTATTTTTTGGAGTTGAGGAAGATCCTATACTTGTAAAATAGTGTGGTTTAGTTTTCTGATTAGTTAATAATAGAGTATGATCCATTGCAGTCTCCTAATGTGATATACAACTGAGCTGATAGAAGAAGCCAACCCAATTGTCCTTTTTCTAATTCACATAACATCTCAAGTATTGTTTTCAATGTAATGGGTTTTGTTTTGTCTGTTCATTTGAGTGAAGATGATACGTTGAAGGCGAATGCAAACATGCTCCAAATAGTTTGAAAAAGGTTCAGCAGAACCACACTGTGAGACCCAAGTATTCCAGCAAATATTTTTCTGAAGTTTTGGGTTAGGACTGTTAAGCAGTCTTCTTTATTGAGAAGATCATGGTTCACATAATTAAGTGATTCATCTTAAGTGATTTCACTAAGATGATGAATTACTTAATTACATGTGCCATGCACTTCATGGTCCATGATCACCAGAATAGAGTTGTGGTCTGGGACTCTTGGTAGATTCATAATAAAGTCCAGAGAAGTGGTTTTCCAAAGACCTGAAGAAGTACAAACTTATGTCAGTAGTCTCATTTGGGCTGTTCCACAGGTGAGATAGATGAGACACTCTGCCCTCAAATATGCCTACCACAATTCCTGGAAGATTTTGTAGAGATTCTTGAAAGGCTACAGTGCCTTGCTAGGGGGGAATCATGACAAAGATGCAGAATCCCAGTTCTTTGGGTGACCGTGGGTATTTTTGGCTGTGATGATGTAACAAACCATAACACATGACGAAAACTTCAGTCAGTCAACCTTTCTGTCGGTTAGGATGTTTAGTAACTGCCTGATCTAAAAGTGCCCCCCCCCCCCCGATCATGAAGTTCTCTGTAAAACAATAGTGATACGGGAATTGCATTAGGTGAACTATTTTCAGATGAGAATCAATACATCTATTAAGATTGGTATTTTTCTTAGTCTTTTCTCACAGCCATATAACTTACTAGCAAGGAAGCAGTCTGTTCTCAAATAAGATAAGAAACAATGGATGGAAACTAATTAAGGAGAGAAGCAACCTAGAACTAAATTTCTTAACAGTGAGAACAACAGTGAGAAGTTGTGGATGCTGCATCGCTGGAGACTTTTAAAAAGAGATTGGAAAGCCACTTGTCTGAAGTGGCTTGAGCAGGGAGTTGGACTAGAAGTACTCCAAGGTCCCTTCCAACTCTAATTCTGTTATTCTGTTAAAGGAGAGACTATGGGTTTTGTTTATACTGTATTTGAGCTACTTGATTTTTTGTCAGTTTAAGAATGAACCCTTATGCCATCCTGGCTAGGGTGGAATTGTTGTGCTTCTGAAAATCTTTCTTCATGGATTTTGGACTCTGAATGACATTTTCCTGTTGATGTGATAGCATTTCCAACCGTGTTTAATCTGTGCTCTGATTTGTGGGACAGGGTATTGGTATACACCGATTCTTCACCGGAGAAAAAAAATAGAAATTACAGAGAAATAACAATAAAATGACAACAACCAAGGACCTGCATATTTGCTGTTGGTTCAGCAGCTACACATACTTCCAATATTGAAAGTTGTAATGAGACTTTACATTGTAGGTATTTTTCCTAGAAGACCTGAGTCAATTCCCAAGGAGAAATGTTGAAAGCTAAGAAGTCTAGGACAAGAATCCAAAGAAGGCTTCATGTATTATTGTTGAGGGGCTGGGTGGAGCAGGTTCCCTATCAGGATCAGAGAGTGTTGGGTCCAAGACAAGAATGGACAAGGATTGTTGTTGTCTCCTCATCATTATGGTAGGATCTGACAGCATAAGCTTTTTAAGATGTCTTCTTTCTGTCCTCTTTGTATCTGAGAAAGGCTCTTGAAACCTGGGCATGGGATACTTGCTGAATATAAATGTTACAGTTTGTGTGATTTACCATCATGGAATGTGGTGTGAAATCCAAACCCAAAGAAATATATTGGGTTTTCCTTATAATGACTTTTGTTTCTGTTCTCCGTGTGTATTGTAGTTCTCCTACATGTGTTTGTTTCGTTGCTTGTTTCTTTGCTTACTTTTGCTTTTTGCTTTAGTGTTTGCACTGAACTCGGATGTACATTTCCACTGTGGCCCAATTTAATTATGTGTAATTATGTTCAAATGAGAATGTTTTAGCCCAATTCATTAGCAAAAAGAACATTTTCTCTTTTTATTTCAGTGCATGCCCTTTGCAAACAATTAAGCAAAGTAATACAAAAAAGGATCATGTATTAGAAACAATTTTAAAATATATGATAGATATAATGTCCTTCAATTTAGCACATTTTAAAATCATCTATATTTCCTTCTTTTCTCCTGCCTCTCCCAAAATTTTCTGTTATATTTTATTTATTTATTTCAAAAATTATAAGGCCACCCAATTCAAACAGTGTAACTCTGGGTGCCATACAACATAAAAACATAATACTGGGAGGGAAATGATAAAAATAACAACAATAAGATAAATACAAAAGCTAAAATATATTTTAAGCTTCATTCTTCTGATCTTTGAGAGTGCTACGTTTCATAATTATATTGTCTGCTGAAACAGACCCTAAGACTATGACTTAGAAAAATTAAATTATTATTTCAGAACTGAACCAAAAGATGGGATTTTGCAGACATACCTTTAGAACATTAAATTTTACTACTCATGTGGGTGCTCTTGAAGTGGGTTAAAAATATTGTCTTCAAACATAGTCACCTTAGTGGTTTGGCCACAATGATTTAGAAAATCAGGTTTAAAAATTATGTCTTTGGATGTAAATTTGACTGCAATTATTTGGAATTATGAATAGACTATGGACTGCCAACATCTATAGTGAATGTAATTCTGTGGTATATGTAGTTGTGGTGTTGAACATACTATATGAATAAAAATCACGGAGTGTATTTAAAATTGTCATGATGGGGAAAAAATCAAGTTTGTGTCTATCACTGTTAGATAAATTGCACCTTATGCATGAGGACATCTGTAAAGAAAGTACACTATCTTTTGACAAACTGAATAATGGCTTAGACCACGGGTGTCAAACCCATGGCATCACATTGTTGTCACATGAAGTTTTGCGATATTTTTTCCCTTCATGGAGCTGGGGTGGGCGAGGCCTGCACGTCACACATTCAGCCTGTGGGCCACCAGTTTGACATCCCTGGCTTAGACCATTTGATTATTTGTTGACCATGTGTATATAATGAATAAAATTGCCATATTTTTTGGAGTATAAGATGCATTTTCTCCCTAAAAGAGCGTGGAAATGTTGGTGCGTCTTATACACCGAATACAGCCAGTTATGGCTTCCCAATGCCCTGCCCCTGCATCCCAATTTTGTGAAAAACTGGCTGTTTTTTGTAAAAATTGAGGCACTTTTGCCTTCCCCCAGCCCCCAGAAACACTCTGCAGGCTTCAGCAGGACTGGGGGAAGGCAAAAACATCCCTGTTGTTGTGAAAAATGGCCCATTTTCTGCCCATTTTTTGCAAAAACAGGCGCGTTTTTGCCTTCCCCCAGCCCTGCTGAAGCCTGCAGAGTGCTCCTAGGGCCCAGGGAGGACAAAATATTGTTTTCTTACTTACATCTTTGAAATCTTAATGTGTCTTATACACTGGTGCCTCTTATAGTCCGAAAAATACGGCATGTCTATAAAATTAGCATTAGCATTCTTCTATTATTTCGTATCCAGGACATCTGTGCCTGGTTCACACAATAAACACTATCAACTCAATTCTCTAAATAGCGTAATTTGGGAAATGGTGAGGTAAAAGAGGTTCATTTTAGTTTCAAACATCCCCAAGATTATTTGAGGCTAAATCATAGTGGTGCAGTGGTTAGAATGCAGTATTGCAGGCTAACTCTGCCTACAGCCAGGAGTTTGAACCTGACTGGCTCAAGGTTAACTCAACCTTCCATCCTTCTGAGATTGGTAAAATGAGGACCCAGATTGTTGGGGGCAATAGGCTGACATTTGTAAACTAGCATCCTGAAAGCTCAGCCCCAAATATAACAAACCGGGGACCAAACAGCAAGTTTCATTTTGTTTGCTATTCCTGGGGCTAATAATTTTTTTGATCATAAAATCGTTGAAAGAAAAGACGAGTTAATTTAACTCCTTCAGTGATTTTAGATGTAGGTTATAGTGATTTTTTTTAAAAAAAAGCACTTTTCATGTAAGTTTCTGTATCTCAATTGGCTTTACATAATTGTGCAGGCGTATTAAGCATGAAAGCTTATCAAGCAGGTTCTAGATGATTAGAATTGTTTTCATCTACAGGGAGCCAATTGTGCAGTCTTACCATGGGAATTATGGCACTTCCAAACCTATCTCCTGTATAACTAAAATGAGCCTGATAAGAAAGCACAGGCACACCACATTTTGTTTAAATGTGCACTCTCTGTTATCAAATCAAATTCAGAAGAAAACAATGCTCAGTGTTGCCAACAACAGAAAGGATGTGCAGTGCAGTGCAGTTTGACAAAACCAATGTCATCAATCCACATCCCATTCTCCGTCCCAGACTCTTGTTTTTCAGGGTTTTTAGAAGAATTGTTGTCTTTTGGAAGAGTGTGTGAAGATATTCTGAAAGTGGAGCTATTCAATTTGGATTGATTGCGTGATTTTGAAAGCTAGACTCCCGCTTACATGAAACTCTAACGCTTTAAAATTTTTATCGTTTACATGAGTCATACTGCTGAAGTTTATTTTCACTGGAATCTAAGCTGGAAGCAAAGAAGCAATTACGTCCTTGAAATGGCAGTCCTGAAAGTAAGTGTCCTTTGGAAAAATGGCCTCAATAAAAATGTACATGCAGTTAGAGAAAAACCACAGATACCAAACCAAATAGTAAGACATAACTTTTCTTTGTTTCCCAGAGGTATCAATTCCTGAAATGTTTTGCACTGTAGACATTTGGTTCAGTTCCAAATAAGTAGAATGACCACCCACAATTTTGTATGGAAAGAAGAATCAAAAGAGCCTACCTTCTAAGGAGTGTTTCCAAGTTCAGATAAAGCACTCTCTCTACTGAAGAGTGGATGCTCTAGTCCAGGGGTGTCAAACTCAAGGCCCATGGGTTGGATCCGGCCCGTGGGGTGTTTAGATCTGGCCCACAGGGCTGCCCTGGAAACAGCCCATGGTGCCTCTGCCAGCAAGTTTATCAAGCTCCATTTTCGCTGGTAGAAGGCTGCAGGAGGCCGTCGTAGCTGAAAATGGGGCCTGGGCTCCCCCTCTGGGCTCCCCTCCTGGGCTCTGTTTTTTCTGGCAGGGAGCTAGCAAAATAAACTAAAAGCAAAACAAAGCAAAAGGAGAAAATTTTCCCCTTTGGCATTTGAGCATCCAAGAAGGGACAGGAAAGGAGAAAGGGAAAGAGGAAAGGCAAAGAGAAAGATGGGAAGCTGGGAAGAGAACAAGGAAGGAAAAGTAAGGAAATGGGGAGGAAGAAGAAAGGAGAATGAAGAGGAAAGGAAAAAGAAGGAGGGAAGGAGTTTATAATGAGAGAGAGGAACGGTTTGAGGGAAGACCTGCCTTAGCACTTGGCCACCACTGGTGCTGCTGACAAGAGTGACATTGAGCTGGCCACGCCCACCCCAGCCCGCCAAGGTCAAACATAACACTGAAGCGTCCCTCAATGAAATCAAGTTTGACACCCCTGCTCTAGTCTATTTCATTTCTGATGGTACAAAGTTTGAAATACCTGTGATGGTGATTTGTCATTCCAAATACGCTGGGTACAAACAGTGGAGATTAAGTTGCTTTCCTTGCTACTGCCAATGCTTATAGTGCACAAAAAGAATCATTTAATCATCATTGTCGCAATTAATTTTGAAGCAGTAGGGTTAGCAGACTAATGGAATAGTAGCTACAAATATTACAATCCTGTTGATCTGCAGACCAGGAAGGACACCATCAATAAGTCCTCTCCCAATTACTTACCTTGATTTAGATTCTACATCTTTCTCCATGAACTTCCTGCTTCTACTGGCACTGGGGAAAAATGAATCATTAGCACAAGAATTAATTTATTAGATTCTGAGTTATAACTTAGATGGGCTAAATTACCATCCTGGAAGCATCTTTCTTCCTCCTGAGCCACCAAAAGTCCATGCCTGTTCCCATCTTAAAATTTTAGTATCTTCTTCTGTGGTTTGTGCCCAGACTGCATACATAAGGACTAAAGCATAGCAGTTTTCAGCATTCTAAAATGAATTCTGTCTGGTGGATGAAAGTGTTGGAAGATGTACGCACAGGAAAAGTGACATTTCTGAGTTACTAACCAAATAACTGAATCTAGGCTCAGCACTGCTAATTTTCTAGGAGACTGAAATGACAAGTATTTTTTTATTTCCAATAGTTTACTGAAAGCTTAAAAGGCAGAGATAGCCCATATCTTATAATGAGGAACTCTGCATAATCTCTGTCTTTCTCTTTCTATCACACATAGCCATTTGCTGTTAGAGTCTTATGGTTTTGTAGTGCTTTCCTTGCTCTGGAAATCATTATTTTCTATTCTTCAAAGAATGCAGTTACCTATGTTGAAATGGCTTGCGAAACTGTCAGGTTCAGTTCATCCACACAACTGTATTTCCCACTAATTCCTTCCTCCTTGGAGCCACAAGGGACTCTGGTCATCATAAATCTTGCTGCTCCTATAGTTATGGCCTTACCTTGTGTCAAATCTAGATAATGCTGTGCTGCAGTGGTGGGATACAACCGGTATGCCCCAGTACAGGCCAGTGACGTGCAGTCAGGGGAGGCAGGGGAGGCGGAGCCTCACCACTCTCGTCATGAAAATAAAAAAGAATTACTCTAGGAAGCCGTGAAAGTGGCTGGGAGAGGCGCGCGACTTGGTTTAGCCTCCCTGGACATCTCAGCAGCAGCCCCAAGTGTGCCGATCTCGCCATTTTTTATATCGGGCGAGCCCAGGATCCTTGCAAGGGGAATGGGACGTGTGCAGGAGGCTCCTCAGCTCCAGCCTCAATCAGCGCAGCCGCGGTCCCCTTCATCTTGCCTCAGGAAGGAGGGGAATGGGACCACGTGTGCAGGGGAAGGGGATCGCGGCTCTGCTAATCTGAGGCTGTGTGCTGAGGAGCCTCCTGCACACGTGGTCCCATTTCCCTTGCAAGGATCACAGGCTCGCCCAATGCAAAAAATGCCTAGGTACCATGTTTCCCCGAAAATACAACCTGTCCTGCGCTCACTGACCTAGCGTTATCCCGAAAGCACCAAGTTACAGGAGCCGGGGTGGGGGGAGCGCTCACGTTGCTTGCTGCCTTCAATATACCGCTAGGTTGGGGAGTGGCGTTCTGTCCGGCCAGAGGGGAGAGTTGCCGGGCGGCTGCTCTCTTGTGAACTGGCTCCCGAAGAGCCGGGCACAGCCTCAGGGGCGAAGTAGCCATGAGGTAACTATGCTCACGAGCAGCCTCCCGGAAAATCCCCTCTCTAGCCGGGAAAAGCGCCATTCACTGACCTGAGCAGCCGCCCGGCAAATCCCCTCTCCAGCCGGGAAAAGCGCCATTCACCAAGCCCTTGCGCAGCTCTCCCAGGCGACCGCCGCTGGCTGCTGCTGCCTGCCGCCGCCCCGCCGCCCCGCTCCGTGCATAACTTCCAAACTCCAAAACTTCCAGCATCGCCCGCTCTAGGAGTGCTCTCTATGGTGGGCCGGCTGCTGGAAGACTGTCCGGAAAACTCTCTGTCCAGCAGCCGGCCCACCATAGAGAGCACTCCTAGAGCGGCCGATGCTGGAAGTTTTGGAGTTTGGAAGTTATGCACGGAGCAGAGCGGCGGGGCGGCTGGTGGCGGCGGGCAGCAGCAGCCAGCAGCGGTCGCCTGGGAGAGCTGCGCAAGGGCTTGGTGAATGGCGCTTTTCCCGGCTGGAGAGGGGATTTGCGGGGCGGCTGCTGAGGTCAGTGAATGGCGCTTTTCCCGGCTGGAGAGGGGATTTTCCGGGCGGCTGCTGAGGTCAGTGAATGGCGCTTTTCCCGGCTGGAGAGGGGATTTGCGGGGCGGCTGCTGAGGTCAGTGAATGGCGCTTTTCCCGGCTGGAGAGTTTCCCGGCAACTCTCCCCTCTGGCCGGACAGAACGCCACTCCCCAACCTAGCGGTATACCGAAGGCGGCAAGCAACGTGAGCGCTCCCCCCACCCCCGGCTCCTGTAACTTGGTGCTTTCGGGATAACGCTAGGTCAGTGAGCACAGGACAGGTTGTATTTTTGGGGAAACACGCTGCGCTGATTGAGGCTGGAGCTGAAGAAATTTCTCCGTTTGGGCTGCGCCCCTGCGATCGGAGCAACCACGTGGTTTGATGACGTCACCAGCCTCACCAGTCATAAACGTCACCGCACGTCACTGGTACAGGCGTACCGGTGCCTGCTGGGTGCACCTGGTACCGTTCTGGTATGGTGCTCCAGAGGGCCCACCCACCCGCCCACACTCCTTACCTCTATTCGAGCTGTTCAGGGCTTCCGTGCACGGAGCATACGGCGCCTTAGTGATGCTCCCCAAACAGCTGGGGTGTCGCGGAGCACCGCAAGCGGTAAGTACGCATGCAAGCATGTGTGTGCGTGCTGCAGACGTTCATGTGGTGGACTCCCGGCCCCGGTTGCAACGAGATCCAGAACCCACCACTGCTGTGCTGCTATTTGTATACCACTATCCTTGGCACTATAAAAGCAATAATTGATGATCTCCCCAGGATGAAATTTATAAAACATCAGGTGCAAGAAAACCCACCACCAATTGCTTTATTGAATAGGTGCCACCAATTGCTTGTACAGTATAAATGCTTCAGTTGACTTTCCCCACTATTCCCCCCCCCCAAAAAAGTTTGTCAACCCATCAATCTAATCATTGTGGCAGCAGAGAGAGAATCTCTCTTGATTGCAATATAGTGGTGTCCAGATTTTGCTGCCATGATATAGGTGCTGTGTAAATATTCTTGGTGCTGTAGTGTATGTGAGAGACATACTAAGCTGTGGGGTGCTCTTGGCTATGTCTGTGAGATTTGTTTTCCAAAATCAGTGTTGATGAGTTGACCTATTGACTGTCGTATCATTAAGGAACAGCAAAGAGGATATGTGTTGGGGGAATGTATCTCTTGATGGCCATCTAATGGTCCATCTAACCAAGTTGCAGCTCCTGGTGTTCTTGAAGAGATGGGATTGTATTGTATATTGTTAATAATTATTTACATATAGGAGAAAAAAGGACTGGCTTAAAGTCACACAGCTGGCTTTCATGCCTAAGACAGGACTAGAGCTCACAGTTTCTAGCCTGGATGTTTTAACCATGATTAGACCAAACTGGCTCTCTGAATATGAAACTGAACCAGTGGCTGGATGAGCTGCCAGCATGTCACTTTGGAAATGCATTCACATGCCAATCCATACATGATGCAAAACCAGCTGGCATCAGTCATGTGGAACCACATTTTGCTTATTAGAGAAGCGTGACTAAGTGCTCCCTAGTCAAAGGGAGGAGTTTCAAATGGTGCATTTAGTGAGGAATTATATTTTTAAGCCATGCTTTTAAAGTCTAATTTTTCTGTTTCACTCCAGAAAGAATGCATGAGATTTGTGCATGAGATTATGGCTAAAAGCCAGCTGGTAGAAATGCTAGTGGGTGACAACAATTGTGAAGAAGAAAGTTGTGTTTTGGCCTTTGTAATGAAAAGGCAGTGTGATAAATTTTCATCATTCCAATTTCCTGCCAAAGCCTGTTTTTAAATGTATGATTTTTAAGGGAACTCATTAGCAAGTAAGCATAAATGCTGAAATATATTCATCACCATCTGCCTTTCTTTGAAGAGACGGTGGCATCATATTTGAAGCTGTGATTCCCTCCCATCACCATCAGATCCAAAAAAATGAAAATATTCTCAGAAACAGGTGTTACTACATGATAACATAAGACCTTCTGGGCACTATAAGAAGCTTAGTAAAGCTAGCCTCTATCTCTTCAAAGATGGAGAGCACTTTGTAACAAACTAAGAGCTGCCTTAAATTAATAGTAATAATATGAAATCAGGTGGATCGTTTCCATCCATAGGTTTGAAATGTGAGTTTAACTTATCAAGGGCTTCATTTCATTGTATATTAGTAGGATGGTCTTCCATTTTGTAAAGTGGAATTTTACAACCTAGCGCCTCCCAAACGTACCCCTTGCAAAAAAGTTACATTTTATTGCCCATGCCTACTTCTAATTCAGAGTAGAAGAGGGATTTCATGACCTTTTAGAAGTTTCTTTGGCAGCCAATCTCTGTTATAAAACTTGGTAAAAGGCAGTGCAGTGCTTGCATACAACATTTTTCTCCATATACATCTGGAAATAATGCCTGTTTAATTAGAGAATTAACTCTCCAAGAGCAAATATAGCTTGGGGGGGAAATTAGTTTAATTTTGTTGGACAACCATGCTTTTTCTGTGAAAATCCTAGCTCTGTTCTAAAAGGTGGATAGGCTGTTGACAGCACCTGCCTGAGCCAGAAACAATTGTTTTCCAAACGTGGCACAATACAAAAGTCACTTTAAATCTGTTCTTCTAGATCAGGGCTGTCAAAACTCCCGGCCCATGGGCTGGATGCATCATGCGATGGCCACGGCCACGCCCGGTTTAACAAAGGGAAAAAAGTCCTGATTGCAGCGTGACGCTGCTATGACGACGTGAGTTTGACATCCCTGGTCTCGATAGAAAGAGAATGAATAATATTTGAGAGGCATCGAAGAGGAAAACTGGCTTTTTTTCATGTTTAAAAATTATTATGGTTGGTTGCACAGTCAACAAGACATTTAGACTGGGTGTGGCATTTTTATTCATCTACTGAGTCCTTTCAAGAGACCTGGCATAGGCAGATGCCATTGTTTGATGATGTTAAAGGTATCACAGGATGTGAGCTTCTCTAAGTAAAGCTGCCTTATGCAATTGACAGATGGTGATTTTGTCAATGCTGATGTCGGTCAGGTGGTGCTCCAGTTGTTATGAGATTGCGTCCAAGGTGCCTAATATTAATGGTACTATTTTTGCTTTCTTTTGCCACGAACATTCTACTTCTAATCACAACCTGTTCTGACCCCCCCCCCCACTCTGGTATACCAAGTCACTCCGACACAAAGTCTCTTCCAGATGTTTATTGACATACAGGTTCAACCTTGGCAGCAATCCAGCCTGCCAAGGTCAAGATAGCACTCTGGGCAGCAATCCAGGTAAACCCTTTGGCAGCAATCCAGCCTGCCAAAGTACGACACAGATCTGAGCTTCTCCAACTCCAATGATCAGTTGATTCCTGCAAAGGGTGTGTCCACAAGCAGTCCCTTTATAGTCTGGAGAGGAGTCTAATGATCAGCAGCTGAGAGCAATTACCTCCTGTAATTGCTCAATTGCTCCTTACGCCGGGTAGCACGCCGGTAACGAGCATCTAATAGCTCACTGCTGATGTCTGACTCACTGTCCTGTGACTCCTCCCCACTGCTCCAAGGCATGACATCAGGAGTCCCCTTCCTTTGGCTTTCCCCAAAGGGGAACTGTTCCATGCCTCAGGCGCCTCCTGGTGGCCAACCAGCCTCTCTGCGCCCTGCTCAGAGTCGGAACCCTGTCCAGGGTCCTCCACATCCTCCTGAGCCGACTCAGAGGGACCCTCGCTGTCGGAGTCTGGTGGCAACTCCAACGGCTCCTGCTGGGCCACAACACAACCCTTGTATTTTGTGATTTTCTCCAATTCTTTTTCTTCTGTTCTGCTGTCTCCAGGTACTGCCATGTCCACTATCCTGAGTTTTCGTTTTCCTTGTCACCTTCTGTTAAATCTGGGCTGTTATGTGGCAGGTGCTTGTCTGTTTGAATGTCAGGCCTGCGAGCCATCTTTTCTTTTGGACCTCAGGCCTGCCACACTTTCTATTATTCTACTGTGTGTTTTCTATTGTGGGAAAATGGGAGGGGGGATTTTATGGAGTTGGGTGATGTGTAGCCATAACAAAATTCTTTCTAGAAAGCCAAAATAATCCTTTGATTCTGCACCTGCCCGGAACTAGATGGGTGGAAACTGCCACCACGGCAGTGGAAGATTGGACCATGTAATGGACTTATGGGTGTGGGGGCAGGATCTTGAACTTTCAACTGGGTGGGAAAAGCTGGATGTTTTCAGATTCGGGTTTTCCCAGATGTGCAACATGGCTCTTTTAAAAAAAAATCCCAATTTTTATTTATTTTTGAACAAGAACAAACAAATATAAAAATAAAAAAAAATCATCTTCCATTACAAATTGTAGAAAGTGTTTCAGTTGGTTACAGTATTTCCATGCATCTCTTCCATAGTCATCACCTGCTTTTTATATGAAATCGCATATTTTAAATTCACCTATATTCATGTATATCACGATTATTATATCTCAACCTTAATTTGACTATAATTGTTTTTACATCCTTTTATATATAATATTCAAAATGTAGAATAGGATTATATGATAACATTCTATTAAATCTTCCTAAAATCATCCAATCACAATACATCTTTATAACATATTCTACCTCTCATAATCTTCATGTGTTGTTTATATAAAATTTCATATTAACAAACTAATATAACTACATGTATTGTTATCATTATTAATCATTATTTAACTATAGCTATTGTCACTTTATTTTATACATACTACTAGCAAACTAAATTTAGCTTAGTTTTTATTATACTTTTTCATTGCATCAACCTGTATCTTTCCAGTAATAGTACGGTCTTATATCTCTTGCCATTTGTAGCATTAATGTTCTAGTTACTTTCTTAATAAATCTTGTATAAACTTCTCTTCACAACATGTTATTCCTTTCGTATCTCATAAAAGCTTGAAACCCAGCATCTGTTCTTTCCAGCAGCTTATCTTTGGTTATCGCTAGTGCTTCTGTCAAGATTTCTCTCCTTATCTCCATCAATTTTTCTCTCTTTTCTTCTTCTGTGCTTTGAAGTCTGGGGTAGAGTTCCAAACCATCTATCTCCCCTTTCCATATTCCACATTTGCCATTACCAACCATGCTCACTTTGTTGTCAGTATCCACAATTTTATTATCTCTTTGCTCATTTTGTTCTTCCATCTTTTGAACTCTGTCCTCCACTTTCTTCATTTGGTAAACACCCTCAGTTTCTCCATCAAATTTTTCTGTTTTGTATTCCATATTCTGCAATCTCTTTTCAATTCTCTCTGTCACAACTAATAGATTTTGAAATTCAATCATAATCATTTGCAATGTTACAGTTTCTTTTTCCTGCTGAGCCATTCTTTCAATTTTGCAGACTTTGCCACTATAGGGTTCAAGGCTATTTTAATAAACTTCAAACAGGTTCATTTATTATCTTTCAAGTCAAAATGTTGTCTTTCCTCCAATAGTTCGTGATTGAACTCCCAAAAAGCACCTGTATAAACAACTTGTGCTCTTCCTACTATCACTCTCAATAAACAAGCTGAAAGAACCTTGAATCTCAAGTGATCAAAGAGAAAGAAGAAAGAGCAATGTATCCAGCCTCTAAGTGGCAGTGTAACTGCTTTTCCTCCTGTTGTTACAACCCTCTTTATAATCCTTCTTATTATCTTCTTTATATTCCAAGCTTAAGAAAGAAAGAAAACCCTTAAATGGAGATCAAAAACAATCCAATCAAGCCAATCAAGCATTATATATATAAAAAAGAAGGAGAATTTAAATTCATAGGTGTAAGCAAAGGTGAAAAAAGAAGAAGAAAGAATTAATCCATTCAGTTTAAAAAATAGGGAGCCTTTGCAAAAGTTCCATCTGTGAAAAAAAAAATTAGAAACAGGATAACCCACTAAGTTTAATGTAGATTAATTTCGCTGCTTTCAGTCTTCTGTCTTCAATTTTAATTTAACTTAAATTTTTTTTTTGGGGGGGGGAGTCTCTTTTTTTAATAATAAAATTTCCTCACTAATTTGACACACTTTCTCTTTCCACTTTCCTCCCGTTCCGGAGCTGTCCCAACTTCAGCAGCTTCATTAGGTGTGTTTCTGCCGCTGGAAAAAAAGGCTATTCCTGAATCTTTCAGGGACTTTGCGATGTCCCTGAAATCAGCAGGAGGTGCCCTTCTCAATCACCTTCTCTGCAGGAGGTTTAGGTCCAAATGGACCATCCAGCAGCAGAAATGTTGACTGCAGTCTCGGAGCACCAAGATCGCACGTCGTGACATCAGCTCTCTTCTCCTCAACATGGCTCTCTTAATAAATTGGAACTTGAGGGAATTCTTTGCCTTGGACTCTGATTTACTTTTAAATGCTATTTGGAACCCTGACATTGAATTCTAAAATCCCAGAGCACTTTTACTTGCTTCGTCTACTTTAGTCCTACTAGTTTTTGCTTGTAGGCAAGTGGTATTTGTTGCAAATAGTTCAATGCATCATCGTTGCTACTGTGTCATTTGTTCATTGCACAGCCAGCCAATGTCCCAGACTAGATTTGGCATTTTATCCACCTATTAAGTCCTTTCCAAGGACCTGAAATAGTCAGACATTGTTTGAAAATAGTAAAAGTAACATTGCAAGATTGCAATGGGTAAAGTCTTTTTCTTCAAGCAGTCCTACAGTTGCTGGCCCTGGTTGCTTAGCCAATAGTCCTATAGACAATTTGATTATTGTTAGTATGACTCATTGTACAGTTGGCTAAATGATTAGACAGGATTTGGCATTTTTATTCAGCCTATTGAGTCCTTCCTAATAATCTGCGTTAGGGAGATGTTGTTTGATGTGGTTTTTAAAACCTGAAGTTTTCTTTTTAAGATTACTAGATAAAGGATTGGGGAAAAAGATTTGGAACTTTGTTATTGTATATGTTGAGAATTCTATATGCATATAAATGGAAAGATATCCTCACTCACCACAGAATAATGGTTGGAAAAAGTGATGGAGTTAGCAGAAATGGCAAAATTGACTGCTTTAATTAGAGAAAAGAACATATCTAGCTTTGTTTCTATTTGGAAACTGCTTCAAAACTTTGTGCTTGAGACAGAAAAAAATGAACTTTTGATGTTAGGTTTTGCTGATTAATATAGTTTGCTGTTACAGAAATGGCTGGTATTTGTTCAGTAGGTAAAGTAAAAAGTTGGGGGTTGTAATTTTATTTTAGATTTTGCTGCACTAAAAAAAGTTGGAAGCTAATGCTTTTTCTCCCCCTATATCTACACTTTTCTTTCCCTTTTCTTCCCCTTTCCCTGCCTTCAGCAACTGACTGATGATTTCATCAATAGCAATGGTTTCAAGTTGTCATTCTCATTATTAAAGTATAGGTGAAAGATGGAGAGCTAGGTTGAAGAAGTGGTTAAAGCGTCAGGCAAGACTGGCAGTTCTAATCCCCCTTTGGATACAAAGCCATCTTGGTGACTTTGGGCCAGTCACATTCTCTCCACCTTAGAATGAAGCAATGTAACCCACTTCTGAAAAACATTGTCCATACAGCTTCAGGAACTAGTCCTGTCAGTCTCCAGGAATCAAATGCTGACTTGAAATCAATGAATCCTATCCAAGTAACTCATGGATCCAGAGGGAACTAGACGTTGTTCCTAAATGTTTAGTGGATGGGGCGAAGCTTTTGTCACTCCTGGTGTAGTGGAGAATGATGCTTTTTAACCTTTGCCCTTCAAATATTTTTCACCTCCAAATTTATGCCTCTAAACAGTTCACAACAAGAAGTGATAAAGGTTCTCAAATCTGGGGAAATAAGCTTGGCAATCATCTAAACGTAGTTTTATTTGAGATGTGTAAGCCTCAACTCTTAGAATTTGACCAGGTCATTGCTGAGAATACTTGTAATTGAATTCTTCACAATTATTGTGCAAGTAGGGCAAAGCCTGACCTAGAGTAATAACTTCAATGGGGCTGAGAAAGGGGGACTAACATTCCAAAGAGAGAGATCTCCACTCCAGATTCTTGCTGGTGGAAAAAGAAATAAAGAATTAGAAAGCTGTCCACAACAACATGAAATGTTGAGGTGAATGGCAAGCCTAGCCAACTAAAATCATCCATGGTACTTCCAGATGATCTCCTGGTGTTTCTTGTCAATATATATTACATCGTTTACTCTGTCTTTCTCTTCTTAATAGATAGCCTTTCTTAAGAAAAAAAAGATGCAACCCAAAAATATTCCATGGTTTTATTGATGTGATATAACCTGAAAGAGGAGGAACAGATACACTTCCAAAAAGAGAAGAGAAGAAAGAAAGCCAGTTTTGGCTGCCATTTGCCTTTTTTTTCTGTAGAAAAGTGATGAGCAAGCAAGCTATTAAAAGTTAGCATTTATTTCAGAGCTGCTTGGAATACCTGAAGTTGTAGTTCTTCATGACTTGGCTTTGTTCTTGTCATTTCCAGTAAGCATACAGAGTTCTGGAAAGTACCATTCAGGGTGCTTAGGATGCTTTTTAAAGTAATGAACTGTATGAACTGACTTCACTTTTCCATTGCCTTTGTCTTTTGGAAGAGATGGTGGAGTGGACAGAAGGACTAATGCCTTGAAATCACTGCTGCCCTGCAAGGAAGGGGTGTAATTTCAGGAAATGAAGAAATTTAGGATGGACTCTAGCATAGATCTTTGGGCCAGATGGGATGCTCTTGTCATCCGGAGAATCTTCACCACTGCTTTAACAGCTATCAGCTATTACATTTCATCTTATTGCTCCCCCCCCCCACACTTTCTTACATTTTATGGAAATAAAATCTGTAAGGCTACAAGTATGAAAACGTAACTGTAAATAAAGTAAACTTGTGAATGAAGATGAACCAGTATTATTTTTGTCCAGGTGTTGCAGGGAAAGCAACCTCTTATTTTTAACAATTTCCCATTCATTTAATTGGCTCCCTAAAATTGTGCCCATGGGTTTTACAAGGCCGCAAAGGATGAAAATTGATTGTCTTGAGACATGTTCTTGGAGCATCACTCCAGTGGCTATTTGTGTTAAATTACTCCCTATTGTTTTGGGACTCCACTTTATCCCTTGACAGCAACTGAGAGCAGTAATTTTCTCTTGCCTCTCCATAATTTTGCCCTTCAGGAATTTTAATAATAAATCTAAGAGCAGCAGGAGATTTTCCCTAGTTTTGTCTTTTGCATAGAGATGAAAGGTTTCTGAAAATGGGCTTAAAATCGGCATATGCATACAAGCAAAGGCCATTCTAGCTCTGTAGCAAGATTACTCTTACTAATATTTAAGGCTATTGCTCCCATATTTCCCTGAAATGCAGATCCTAGTTTTAATGGCTTGAGGGATTTTTTGGGGTGGGGGAAAATGTCTTTTATAACCAAGATCAGCTTTTTTCAAGAGTATAATTCTGGACTAATGCGATCCACTTTACTAACTTCATGCAGAGCACACACTGATAGGTCATGCACAGAGTGCGATTTAACTTGCAAACCTTTTATGTGACTTTTTTTTCTTATTAAGCAAAAACAACAGGGGGCAGAAATTTAGCTGTTGTTTCCTGCTTTTGTGAGCGAGGCCATTGCAGCCCGTTTTGTGCTCGAAAGGTATTGGCTATCTTTTCCATGCTATCACATGCATCCAATGATTAGAATAGAATAGTTTAACAGAGTTGGAAGGGACCTTGGAGGTCTTCTAGTCCAACCCCATGCCCAGGCAAGAAACCCTACACCACTATAGACAAATGGTTATCCAACATCTTCCAGTGTTGGAGCATTCACAACTTCTGGAGGCAAGCTGTTCCACTGATTAATTGTTCTAACTGTCAGGAAATTTCTCCTCAGTTCTAAGTTGCTTCTCTCCTTGATTAGTTTCCACCATTTGCTTCTTGTCCTACCCTCAGGTGCCTTGGAGCATAGTTTAACGCCCTCTTCTTTGTGGCATCCCTGAGATTCTTTGTGGTGCTTTCAAAAAGAGGCAAGAATCAAATAGCGGGCTTCTGATTTCTGTGCCGCCTCTCGGTTGATTTCATGTAGGTCTGCGTGGGAGGGAGCACTAATGCTATTTTCCAAGCTGAGTCATCCTCCTCAGGCTAAGGGGGTAGAAAATAAATGATTAAAAAGAAGTGTCTCTAAACCACAAACATCATGCCTGTTTTGGTAATGTGTTTTTTAAATCAGATTTCTACCTCCAGCCGGCTATGCCTTTTATTGCCCTTTTACTCATGTCTTGTCATTTGAAAATTAAAATGGTTGAAGCTCTTTCTCTAGAGCATGGCTATTAAATCTGCACTTCAAGTACATAATGTGAAGGAAGAGAAAGCTGTGCTCTCAGCTGACAATTGTTCTTTGCCATCATTTGGTTTCAGCGAGGCTCTCTTTTTGTAGGAGTGGGTGTGTGCGAGAGAGAGAGACAGACGGACAACATTTCAAACCTTAGGATGTTAATTTTTTGTTTGCCTATCAGATCAAAAGAGTTACTTATTAGGTACTACACTGCTAAAAAGAAGCTCTTAGAAGTGAACCCGTAAGCCTCACTTCTTCTCTGGACTGCCATAGAAAGCAGAAACCTTATTGTAGGTCCTTTGTGTAGGGGAAAAAAATGTATTTTAATGTTCAGTGGCAAATTTTGCAACTGCGGCTCCTTCACAAACAGTATGCCGGTAATCTTCATTTAGTGCTCATTTAGATTGCCTTGTTTAGCGACCATTTGCAGTTATGATGCTGATGAAAAGGTAACTGTGCGACCAGTTGTGGCCTTCACAATCTTTGCAGGCCTGTAAAGCAAGGAAAGTTGAAGAAAGATCATAAAGTACATTTGCGGTTTCATTTGGCAACCACTTAGTTTAATACGTTGCCAGTCCCAATTGTGGTTGCTAAATGAGGATTACCTGTAGTTACTATAAAACCTACGAAAATTGTTCAAGAGAGTAAGTAATTAGTGCAGAATATCAAGACCAGCATTTTTTTTAAAAAAATAAAAATTGGCCAGCTGCATTTTCTCAACAAGTTTTTGGCCTAACTATGGATTCCAAATAATACTATGGCCTCTAATGTAGGGGTTCTCAATCCCCCAGCTGTGGCCCAGTATCAGGCCATGGCCCGTTCAGAACCGGCCTGGGTGAGTGGCCAGCGAGCATGCGCATGCCCAGTTCCATTTGCACAAGTGGCAGGTGAGCGTGCCTACTGCTTGCGCAAATGGAGTTGCGTGTGCTCATGTACACACGCTGCTGCTCATATGGAACCATCCTCTCTCCCCTCCTCACCGGTCTGCCAAGTTGGAAGAGTTGGGGATCGCTGGTTTAATGTAATTTGTCAGTTTCATATAGTGATTCAGAGTTGAGAAGAACTCAAACGTAGCTTTTGCATAGTGGATTTAATACATATTTGTTTGAGCTGCATATGTGCAAATATCTGCATGTTGCTATGTGCACACAGATACTTCCACTCAGGTAGTCCTCAACCTACAACCACAAATAATCCCAAGATTTCCATTGCTAAGCTAGACAGCTACTGTATTTTCGGCAGTACAAGATGCACCCTTTTTCCCTCAAAAAAGAGGCTGAAAATCTGGGTGCATCTTATACACGGAATACAGCATTTTTTGCCTCCGGAAACTCCACCCCCTTCACCAAAATGGCTGTGCATAGCTTGTTTTGCCACCACCACCCCAGGCCCCAGGAGTACTCTATAAGCGTCCTAAAGGCTATCCATGCTCTTTTTTTGACAAAAAACGGGCCCATTTTTGCAAAAAATGACCATGAAGATGCTACACTGGTTGTAAGTCATGAAAAATGGCCATAAGTCATTTTTTCAGTACTGTTGTAACTTTGAACAAATAGTTGTAATTCAAGAACGACCTGTAATAGCTTTATGATTCCACAAAATACACCAATGATCAATCAGCGTTTTGGGGAGGAAATACTAAAGCCAACTTTTCTGATTGTCGAATTTCAACTTCCACAGTTCCCAACTAACTGGATGTGTTGGAGATGTCTTGATATTCCAACTCATCTGAAACTTTATAAAATAGCAGTAAAATCTTACCTAACAAGGCAATAACATCTGGAAAGAATGATTTAAAGCTAATCACATTTGACGGTACTTCACTTTTGATTTTTCCGGGGTGGGAGTGGGGTTGGGGATCGTAACAGTTAAGGAACAGATACTTATGGATGTCACATTTATCTCATTTCGAAACTCCCATCTCATCATGGGAGTTACTCCTTGAGCTAGTCCTTAACTTTACTAGTATACCTATATCAATGAAGATCTAGCAAATTCTGGAGGATCCTAATGACTGGAATGTGGGCCAGAAACTATTTTAATGCAGTTTGATTTTTCCTCCCCTTAATGATCCTTGTCATCTGCCAGATTTTCTGCGATAATTAGGTTTTGAGGAAAGGGAGGTAATTAATCATTTAATATCTTTATCAGTGGCACAGAATAACACTTAACAACAGACGGCTGTCTGTTGCAGCAACTTCCAAAGAGCAGAAGCCTCTGAGCAGATGGTCGTGCTTTCTCCTGGGACCTTCACACGCCCACCTGATTATGAATTTCATCAGGCTGAAGCTTGGGAGTAAGGCTGCTTCTACCAATTTTGTTCCAGAGTTCGGCATAATTCTTTCAAACAAAATGGAATATGGAGCAAAGAAGCACAGTTGGTTCCATGACGCCGAGGTTTCTATGAGGAGAAAGAGGTCCTCAGTATCAAATGATGGAAGTTTTTTTTTAAAGCTTCCTAAACACAAAGCATATGATTGCTTTGCAATATATGTTTTTAAATATCAGAGTTTTGGGCCTAGAAAATAACTTTATTTCCCCTGCCATATTTCAGATATTTTTGTGTTGTCTTTTTAGGTAGGAACTTGCTGTTCTTTCCCCCCAAAAAATTATCCTGCATATTATTTCAGTAGAAGAAAATTAATGTGCTTAACAGTGGCATGATTTCTAAAGAAAAGTAAGAATAGCCATGGGGCATTCTGATCCTTAATAAAAAAAAGTGCATTTGCTAGCTGGGGAATTCTGGAAATTGAGGTCTACATGTCTTAAAGCTGCAAAAGTTGAGAAACCCTGGTGCAGAGGTTTAACAATCCTCCCTCCCTCATTACAGTTCAGATTTGGGGCTACAAATTTCATCAGAAACAAAGCTTTCCTTGGTGAGGTTCTCAGTCAAAATGCACTCAAGTTCTTTCTTTGGACAGAGGATGTTTTAATCTCCTGTATGGTGATATGGGGGAAATATACAGTATTTAAAATATGCAGTTTATTGTTGTGATAAAATGTTGATCTTTCTCACTTGGCAACTGGGGATAGGATGGGATTTGTTGGGGGTATTGCTGGGGCAATAAATCTGTTGAATTTGGGAACAATACACTATCTGTTTTGTAATTTGGAAAACCGTGGCTCAGAAAAGAAAAAGAACTTCTGCTATTAGAATGCCAAGATGCAGCATGGATTTTGAAGACTCTGGCATTGATTAAGCTTAATGTTTGTCCTAAATATAATACTGTAAGTGATGAATTGAACTGCTCTCTCAAGATCACAATTGCTTTATTTTTATTCTTTCCAACCTAACAGAACTTTGGAAAGGCATTATGTAAAGGGGGGGGGGGGAGGACTCTATACATTAATCTATTTGTCAGCAAACTATTTCTGAAAACAGAACGGGATCAATTTTAGTGGGAAAGATGTTGGCAAAAGATGATTGATGTAAAAAATGGACCAGGTATAACTGGGGACTGCAGAGAAAGAGATGCAGTTGGACACTGTGTTCGGAGTGCTGCAGACTGCTCCATTCTATGTCCCTTCCCTCTTCTTCCTGGCCTCAAAGCTCAGTAAAATCCAGGTGGCCTGCCCTTCATTTCCCAGTATATCCATACCCAAAATCCACGAAGACACATTACAAGGGAAGAACCGAAACAAGGACAGAGGTAACACATAGGGACCACTTTAATTAGACTTTCACATAAAAAGATACATACCCACTACCTGTACATAATATATGCATACACCCTGATGAGTACCTGGGAAAAAGCATAACAGTCATGCATATTCAAATATATACATCCCTTTTATGGTCACCTTGTCAGTGTCTCTACTTTAAAAAACAGCAAAACCAAACCTTGAAGAATGAAGACATGTGGTACACAAATCTTGTTTGAATGTTGGTATCCAGGGCCACCAGCACAGGCAATTATGCCTTCCATCCAGTTCGGTAAAAAGAATTAATTATTTATTCCAATTCTTTATTGAATGTATATGCCTAACATGGGGTAAAGACACTAATAGGAACCAGGCAGCTGTTCTTCCTAGGATGGGGAAATGGAATGATGTAAGAAGACCACAGTGTAAAGAATACTGTTTATTGTACATGTGGCTAATATCAGGCAGAGTACAGCGAGTGACAAATAAATCAAGGAAGTCGTTTTAATAGCTTATCAGAATATTCCAGCTAAAAAGGGTGGTTGTGTACTGCAGTGTATTTCTTCTTTTATCTTTCTCTTTTCAGTGTAATTGACCAAAGATGAATCATTAGTAGTAGTATTTCACTCAGTGTTCTCTAATGGCCAGGAGTCTGGTGATAACCATAGTGCATTCCAATAAAAGTATTCTTTGTTGGATTCTCTCTCTGACACAATTTAAGTGAGTAGATTTCTCACAACACTCCCTTTTAACTTTACCACAAAAACAATGTGGGAAAGAGGGACTGGCCCAGAGGTGGCATTCAGCAGGTTCTGACCAGTTCTGGAGAACTGGTAGCGGAAATTTTGAGTAGTTCTGAGAACTGGTAAATACCATCTCTGACTGGCCCCGCCCCCATTTATTCTCTGCCTCTCGAGTCCCAGCTGATCAGGAGGAAATGGGGATTTTGCAGTATCCTTCTCCTGGCACACCTACCAAGCCATGTCCACCATGGCACACCCATCAAGCCACGCCCACAGAATCGGTAGTAAAAAAATTTGAATCCCACCACTGGACTGGCCCTAAGAAAGACCCTGAGTGACAGGAACATGAATTTGAATTTCACCAGTCCCAGTCTGGAATGAAAGTCAATGTGGAAGAAAAAAGAAGTCCTGGATTTATAATGCAAAGTTCTGACTTGGATAAAAGGCCAAATGAATCATACCTGAGGTGATCCAAGCTGAAATGTGACAGGTTCCTCCTGCTAGCTTGTATAATTGAAAGGGGGGGAAAAGAGAGAGAATTTCCTGTTACAATTGCACCCGTGTGTGCAACAAGATTAGAGGCAGACAACCAGGACGAATCAGAATTGGCTAAATATATATTCAACACTTGCTATAACTCTCCTCATGAGATATCAGATATTTTCTACAGTTAGATGCCTGCTTTCGTAGGGTGTCTTTTTCTGTTCTTTTATTTCTACTTTACAGTAAATTCAATATTTATGCCCTATTAAAGATGCAGGAACCACATTTGCATTAATAGCTATCTCTGTATGTGTTGTCTGTGTGAGTTATCAGACATTGTTAAAGCACAGTCAGTGTTTTCTCCAATCGCATAGCAAAGTTTATTACATTTTATATGTGCAGAGAATAAAACCCAACAAGGTTAAAGTTGTTGTTAACCCCAAAGTAATTTTAGGGAGCATGGCCCTGCCAGGGTGGCAGTGATTGCACTGCTGTAAAACTACATTCCAGAACTGTTTTCCTTTGGATGTTGTGTTGATTAATGCAAGCACATTACGTTGTTCTGCTGATGGCAATTGGATTAGACTCGGACAGCAGCAGAGAAAGGAAGTTCCTTTCAAGGGTAAATGTGATAGATTTGATAGAGGTATTACATTGTTATATTTTATTTAAAAAAACAGAAAATAAACCTACAATAATTTGTTTTGACTACAATTTTTTAAAATTTTATCTACCCCAGAAAATAAAGGAGGGGTGAAACAAATAAGCTTATATGAACTACGGGAAAAAAATCATCACATTTTATAGCTATTGTATCATAGCACTTAGCAATAGCACTTAGGCTTATATACGGCTTCACAGTGCTTTACAGCCCTCTCTCAGCAGTTTACAGAGTCGGCCTATTGCCCCCAACAATTTGGGTCCTCATTTTACCTCAGAAGGATGGAAGTCTGAGTCAACCTTGAGCCTGGTGGGATATGAACTGCCAAATTGCAGGCAGTCGACAGGCAGCAGAAGTAGCCTGCAGTACTGCACTCTAACCACTGCACCACCGAGGCTCTTAAACTTAAGCTGAATAAAGTTTTCTGTCTAACAGCAAGCTCAACAAGGTTCTATCTGCATAAATAAACAGGATGTATTTAGCCTCCAGATCAAAGGTGATATTCAGCAGGTTCTGACCAGTTCTAGAGAACCGGTAGTGGAAATTTTGAGTAGTTTGGAGAACTGGTAAATAACTCCTCTGACTGGCCCTGCCTCCATCTATTCTCTGCCTCCTGAGTCCCAACTGATCAGGACGAAATGGGGATTTTACAGTATTCTTCCCCTGGAGTGGGGAGAGAATGGAGATTTTACAGTATCCTTCTCCTGCCACGCCCACCAAGCTATGCCACACCCACCAAGCCACGCTCACAGAACTGGTAGTAAAAAAATTTTAATCCCACCACTGCTCCAGATATAACAATATACAGCTGGAATCATGAATTTTGTAGTTCAACCTACCTGGAGAGCAAGACTGCTTTAAAAGATACCTTTTGATGGGAATAAAACAGTGGTGCAACTCATTCGGTTCAGGCGAACCGGTAGCGGTGGCAGCAGGAGGCTCCACCTACCCACACAGACATCCTCATATCCCATTTTTGACGCTCTGCACATGCTTTGGATGCGTGCACACTCACATTTGCGAACCGGTAATGAAGGTACCCCTGGAATAAATACAACATTTCTATCATATTTGCTTGTTAACAAAAGGAAATGTGGTTAGGAAAAAAAAATCTAAATTATTAGAAGAGTTGGAAGTTTTAAATTGATAAAACATATATTAACAGATAGTGGGGAGATTTTCTTTTCATTGTCCAGCCCAGTGAACATAGCTATGTATATTTATCAAAAAATAAATGAGCCTAATGAGTTTACTTCTTGATCTGGCATTCTTTATTGCCTATGGATGACTCATAGATATATGAGGGACATTATTTCTTGGCAGATATATCTAATTGAAATAATTTATATAATCACTAAAATAATTTATACAGCAGCCATGATACTTCATCATCAATGAGAAGGCATATCCCAAGAGGCTCACCATCTCACTTCAGGAGAGCAAAGGAATAAGAAGATTTTGCAAATGTGGGATGAATGTGCAATTAATCCACAGCACAAAGATATAAAAATAGATGATCTCGGCTCTAAAATAAGCATATATTGGGTATAAGATAATTATCTAGGTTACACATATAAATGCATCACAGTAGGATTTTGAGACAAGGAGTACTAAAATTTTTATTTATTTACTAATTAGATTTGTTGGCTGCCAGAATGCTAGTAAAACATAGGAAATAAAGCATATAGAGGAGAAAACAATCAAATGACATTATTATAAAACCATAAAATCCCCAAATGGTAGCATCTTCATTTATCCTAGATTTCACACATCACCATAGGCCTTCAGATTAAGCTGTTTTTACTAGTTTCCATGTAATTAAAAGTAGATACCAATCTGAATTCAAATAGGAGGCTACTGCAAAGTACAGGCACTAGGACAATATTGGCCATGTTTCTCATCTGACCTTGGGTGGCATTTTAAAATTAAGCTTCATCAATATATTAGTGAGACTACACCACAAACTGAGGGACAATCTTTTCCAGCAGCTTCATGTAGATATTAAAAATTTGAAGAGAATCTATCATCGGAGTAACCCTCAAAAGGAGACTGTAATTTAAGTACAAATGATCTTGAGGGACCAGAAGGAAGAGATATCGTCTAGAAAGGACCTGACCTAACTGATCAGGCTATAAAAAGAGATGGCGGGAGATTTGTACTTTCAGACTTGGTTTATTCATTTGTTTGTTTTTCACATTTTTGAACCAACCATCACTCTCAGAGAGACTTGCAAGATTCCATTAGCATAGCCCTAAGAAAAAGTAGAATTAGCTCTTCTGGTGGTTTTTCCTGTCTGGTTTGCCTTGGACGACGGCCTGTCCAATGTTCAGACCAGAATACTGACTGACTGAAATGGGTACAAATAATCTATATATTTGGGGAGATGTTATAGACTGGATTGTAATAAATGAGGTTGGCCACCTTCAAGAATGACTTTCCTCTTGCATATCAAGAATTAGATTACAGAGTAGAACCTCTGGTCATGAACGCTTCTGATCATGACCAAATCGGGTTCCAACCAAAAATTTCACACACACACACACACACACACGCACACACAGCCAAGTTCCCCTTCTGCACCATTTTTTTTGTAAGTGCCAAATTTCCAAAATTAGGTTCGGGTCACGACCAAATCGGGTTGTGACCAAAGTTATGGAATGATTTATGATCCTGCTGTATCTGGAAATCGCACCAGATAAGCAATCAGGAAGAAAGCAATACCTTAATTTAAAAAAAGGCATACAAGAAGCCAAACTCCCACTAAGACTGCAGGACAAAAAGGACTATAAACAAACAGTCAAACAACACCATTCTACTACTGATAATGTTACTTATCCAGGTAATGAAACATCTGCAAAAAAAAAGAAAGAAAAGAAAACCTATTAAACTCAAAGAGCGCAAAGAACCCAATATATCAGCCTTATAATTGTCCTGTGAGGGAATGGGCACTTTCTAAATACAATAAATGAATAAATAAAATATATTCTCTTCTATTGGAAGATTTTTAAAAATTCCTGAAATCAGTTTTCTACTTGTAATTCTTTCATTCCATTATAGAAGTTTCACGAGCCATTTCAAGTGTAATTTTAGCATTAGCATTCAGTAAGAGTCTTATTTTTTCCCTCCTGTTGAGAACCTTATTTCCTATTGAGGGAATATCTCTTATAAGAAACAACATGCTGGTAGTGAGTGCAGTGCCTCTTTTTTCTGCTCCCCCCCCCCCCCGCCCCCCTACCTCCCAGAAATCTGCTGGGAAAATAGAGATTGTTCTCTCCCAAGTACTAAAGATATTACTTTAATGTAATAACTAATCCTTCTTATTCTCAATTTCCCCAATCTTGGTATAATTGAGAAGGCCTTGGATCCTATGCGTGTTCCAAATAAGCAATATAGTAATGGGTAATATGATTTGATGTTGATCTTATTATATTCTTTTACCAGTATGTTCCCTTCAGATTAATTTAAGATGATAATTCTTTTATGGAATTTATGGGCAAGCAAAACAGTATGTCCTACTTTTCCTCCCCCACCTCCAACCTCTTCATCACTGAATTTGTAAGGAATATTTTCTCCACGTGAAACTGAAGAGTGTGCTCTCTATTTCTCTCTCAATCTCTCTCCCTCTCCCTCCCCCCTTCCTTCCCTCCCCCCTTCCGTCCCTCCCCCCCATCCTTTAATGGAAGATTTGAAGGCTGTAGATGGCAGGCTAATTGCAACATGCTGACTAATGCGTTCCTCTCAAAACAAGCATTTTGGCAATTAACTAGCTTGTGTGAAAAACACTGTGTAGAAGGATATTCTCCAAATTGTGGTAAATGTATTTCTTACATCAGATGCCCTGCTGTAATCATTTCTTGTTATAATGGCCCCACGGAGCAACATTAACCTTCTGTTTTTGTTATCCTGTGGTTTTCAAACTGTTCCTTTGTAGGAATTTGCGAGCATTTTCATTTTTCTCGCTCCTATATTTAATAATTTTTATTTTAACGTAGGAAAAAATGCAACAAAAATGCAACAATTTCCAACAAATTTTGGAAACAATACCTGGTGCATATTCCATATAGGACTCTGCATCTAATTTAGTGTGATATGTCAGTAACAAGTCAAGCATCCTTTGCATTGATTCCTCAAATTCAGGAAGCCACTGCACAAAGGTTTGGTGTGGCTGCTTTGTAAGCCTCTGTTGAGGTAGCGAGGAGAGTAGAAGCAGCTGTACCAAGTTTCAAATAGTCCTAGCTGCTTTGCATGTATTGCAAAGACAACTTTCAGGCAGTGATGAAATTCAAAATGTTTTACTACCGGTTCTGTAGGCGTGGCTTGGTGGGTGTGGTGTGGCTTGGTGGGCGTGGCAGGGGAAGGATACTGCAAAGTCCCCATTCCCTCCCCACTCCTGGGGAAGGATACTGCAAAATCTCCATTCCCATCCCACTCTGGGGTCAGTCAGAGGTAGCATTTACCGATTCCCCGAACTACTCAAAATTTCCTCTACCGGTTCCCCAAACTACTCAAAATTTCTGTTACCGGTTCTCCAGAACTTGTCAGAACTTGCTGGATTTCACCCCTGCTTTCAGGCAAGCAAATGGCCCAGACTATAACAGTGATGGTTAAATAATATAGAAAAACAAGTATTTACACAAATCTATGCAGAAAGTCCAGATATGGCATGCTCATGGTTTTCAGAAATGTCTTAAACTCAACCTGTCAGTCCTATAGAAAATAAACCTGTCCGGTGGGGTCCTTGGTGCTCCTTGAACTTGATGCAGAGACGTTTCATTACCAAACTAGGTAACATCATCAATGCTGAAAACCAGCAAGCTCGGAGAGCACCAAAAGCCCCACTATTCAACTCTGAGCTACAAATATTCTCCTCTATCAAAACCTGTATTGATTTCATTATTTTTAGGTAATTGAGGGTAGGATTGGGGCCCAAATTATATACCTCCCAAGCTCTGAAAATACCTCAAGCACTTTGGTATGCTTTTTCAGGGCATCCTCTAAAAATATTCTATACACAATAAATAAAATTTGAGATTGTGGAGATGTAATTCTAAGGCTGGTCATTGTGGAAGGTCCTGATGAGGAGATTGTGATTACCACGAGGCAGGAGGCATACAAATTTAATAAATGAAGAAATAAATGCCCTGTGGTCTCAATGGCTTGCTTGCAGATATTTTATTGTCATTGGTGTGATATACCTGGCTGGGTCATGAAATGTCTGCAAGAAAACCACCAAGCTGAGGGAACACCAAGGACCCCACTGTCATCTCCCTCCCCCCACCCCTCTTCCTCCTCTCAATATATCCCATTCTTTCTAGCACTTATGATGCTATCTAGTTTGGTAATGAAATGTCTGTAAGAAAACCACCAAGCTCAGAAAGCAAAATGGATCCCACTTTCCCCCACCTCCTCTTTCTCCATCTCTTTCTCCTTTTTGTCCTTTCTCCACTTCTAGCACTGATGATGCATTACTTTGGTAATGAAACGTCTGTAAGAAAACCACCAAGCTCAGAAAGCAGCAAGGATCCCACTATCCTCCACCTCCACCTCCTCTTTCTCCTTTTTGTTCTTTCTCCTCCTTTCCCCCCACCCCACTCCCTTCTAGCACTGATGATGTTACCTAGTTTGGTAATGAAATGTCTGTAAGAAAACCACCAAGCTCAGAAAGCAGCAAGGATCCCACTATCCTCCACCTCCACTTCCTCTTTCTCATTCTCTTTCTCCTTTTTGTCCTATCTTTCTCCTTTAAATGGCAGAGAGAAGCCGAAATCCGCCGCCCCCATTCACAGGAGCTGCGGCTCCCTTTATGCCCCCCTCCCTGCACCCTCCCTCCCGAGAGTCAAAGCTCCTGAAAGGGACAGGCAGGCTGCCTCAGCTCCACTGAGAAGACATTTCTGAGAAGAGAAACTTCTCCAGTCAGGCTGCGTCTGTGCGATTGGAGCAACCACGCAGCTCACCTCACTGGCTGTCTCCCTGGCAACGGGTGCAGCCCGACCGAAGAAGTTTCTCTTCTCAGAAATGTCTTCTCAGTGGAGCTGTGGCAGCCTGCCTGTCCCTTTCAGGAGCTTCGACCCCCGGGAGACGGGGTGCGGGGGGGTGTAACTCCAGCCTCACACACACACACACACACACACACACACACATTGCCCAGTAACCCTAACCTTCGCTCTCTTATCCGCGCTCTCCTCGGCTCCTCACGACTGCAATAGATGTCCAGAATTGGCTTTTGGGGCTAGGGTTTCCAGCCCCCGCCACTTCTGGATGTCTATTGCCATCGCGAGGAGCCGAGGAGGGTGCGGAGAAGAGCGCGAAGGCTCTTGGTGCTCTGGGAAGCTACGAAAGTGGCTAGGAGAGGCGCGCGGCTTGGTTTAGCCTCCCTGGACATCGCAGCAGCAGCCCCAAGTGCGCCAATCTCACCATGTTTTGCATCGGGGCATGCTGCAAGAGGGGGGGGGGAGTGAAGACCTTTTCCAGCTGGCGCAAAGGACTTCCCCGGACTTGCTTTAGTGAGCACGGGCCCGCACCTCCACCACCAACAATCCAGCAAAGGTCTTTACTCCCTCTCTCTTGCAGCCCGCCCCAATGCAAAAAACGCCAAGGCATTGCAAGGTCCTCGAATTTGGGCCGGCCGTGCTGCATAAGCTCCCACCGCCGTTCCACACCCTCAGCAGGCAGCAATAGAGAGCCAAACAGGAAAAAAGGTAAGTGGGTTTAGATAGGGTTCTTAGATGCGGGCGGGGCGATTGATGAGGTAGCTGATCAGTGAGCGGTTGGCGGGGCTAGGATAGTGCAGACAGGCAGGGGGAGCGAGCAATGGAGCGGCTTCTGGACGGACAGGGGCGAGCGAGCGAGCGAGTGAGTGACAGGACGGGGCAGGAACTTACTTCCGGCTCCATTGACCAACCGGTTCGCCCGAATCCGAACCCACCACTGAGTTTCATGATGAAACAACATGGTTAGATATGTATTCCACTAAAGTTTACTTTTTATTTGATTTGATTACTGATATTTATTAAGGCTGGTCATTAATATTGTTATGCTTTGAGAGCATAAATGAGATAACAAGTATGAAATATGTATTAATCAACATGGATAAAGCCAGTCTTTAAAACCAAGAGCTTATATATATTTCAAATGAACATTAATGCCAAGTACATATTTAAGGTACACAGTTAAAAAAATGAAGGGACAAATAGCCAAGTTATGAAATATAGTTTAATGCTGATAAAACTGCATAGATAATTCCTAAAATTATTAAAACTACCTGAAAGTAATAAATACTTCACATAGGGTAAAATAAAAAGTTTGAAAATTTATGTAATTTAAATTAAACAGTTGAAACAAGATTTTTTTCTCTATTTACAAAGATATTTGAGTAAGGAAGAAAATTATCAAATAATATGAAGTTCACACTAAAATGTGTGCTTCAAATAAATTCTTAAATGAGATGCTTTCAATCAAACTTGTTCAAAATATTTGATAGTGTGATTAAGCCCTTTCTATATGTAAATGTCACAAAAAAAGGATAAACATCAATATAAGGAATACATGTTCCTGTTATAATCTGAATAATCTGAGGAGAAATGTTATTTCAAATAGGAACTGTACTTTGTAGTAGCTCTTCTTTTAAATGAAATATTTACCGTAGTAGTAGGTTTTTAAAATTCTGAAGGTGGATTGATCTTTCTAAGTAATTAGGGTTTTACATTGAAGAGATTTGTTGTCCTATAGGCTTGCTGAAACAAGATTTAATTAAAAAAGAAAAGATTTAGGTGACCCCAAATTTCAGAAGAACTACTTTATTGTGTAGTCCTTAACATATGACCACAATTGGGACCAGAATTTTCAGTACTATGCAAGGTGGTTGTTTAAGTGAGTCACACATGATTTTCTGATTTTATGCAGCAAATCACTGCAGTTGTTAAATGAACCATGCAGATTAAGCAAATCTGGTTTCCCCCATTTACTTTGCTTGTTGGAACCAAGTTGGAAAGGTTGCAAACGACAGTCACATGATTCCAGGATGCTGCAGCCACTTTGTAGATACACGTCAATTGCCAAATACCCAAATTTTGATCTTGTGATTGTGGAAATACTACAAAGTTTGCAAGTTTGAGGATTGGTCATAACTGACTTTTTTTAGCTTTTTCCAGTGTCCAAAATGAATTTGATAGATTAAGAATAATTTCTGACACTAGTTTTAGAGGACAGGGGGAACCTCCTAGTGTTTTTTGAATGAGAATATGACTTAAAGTATTATGAGAATGAAATAAAAGATCAAATTGGTTCTCCTCCCCCCGGCCCCCATCCCTCAGTTCCCTTTGTAATTTGTTTGAGGGATGTGGGAAGTATTTGAAAGAGGTGGTTTACGATGTGTGGAGGCATGAACAAAGCATCTCTCTTTCAATAGATAAAGCTCCCAAATATTTTGTGTGACCTATTTGTCTACTTCCAAAATGATTCCTGGAACTGCTTCAATGCTTTTCCTTATAGAAAGATTATTTTCTATAATAGGCTCATTCAATTTCATTGTGCACATGTTGTGCATTGACAATAAAGATTTGATTTGATTATTCTCATTTTTTTAAAAAAAATTACTTGATCATAATATTAAGTCTGATCTTTTGAATTCTCACTTCAACTCTCACCTCATTGTAAAGCTTATAGAGCAACAGTAATTTTTTTTTTTAAAAAAACAATAAATAACGTAGATGAATTAGGCATCATATTACCACAGTATGTATGTCATTATTTGTATGTAATCTGTTCATTTCCTCTTTTTTCTTTGCTTTGTTTTTTCTGTTGCTTTTAAATTAATTGATAAAAATTACAATTATTGGTTAAAAAGGGTTCCTGGTTATAGCATATGGAATGCATATGCACACCAGAGGTGGTACTCTGCCGGTTCGCATCGGTTTCGGGTGAACAGGTAGTGGGGGGCAGTGGGAGGCTCCGTCCACCCACCCAGATGTCATCACGGACGCTCTGCGCATGCACGGACGAACTGCATGTGCTCCCGGTTCCGAACCAGTAGCGAAGTTAAGAGGATTTCATGCCTGATGCATAGAGAGGCACCTGGAAGCACCTTTAGAAACATCTGCATGAACCTAGAAAAAAAGACTGTTGCTTTAAGATTTTGAAGGGCACGGCTATGCTGATGCTTTCCAATGGTTTAAACAGTCCTAATTTTCATTACAATTTTGGCAAATGTAGAAGAAAAAACAGAAATGAAGAACATTAAACTAGTACTTTATGGTTGCATTATACCTGGTATCGTACTTTCTGTAAAGGAGTTAATATGTTCCTTTTCCAAAATTAATTATTTCACTCAAGAGCTGAGTTAAGTGGCGGAATTAATGAAACATGTTGAATTTATTGATTTCCACTTATACTTGCTTCAGTATAGTGCATACATGGGGCTTTTAACCAAGTAATAAAATGATAAGAGGACATTTTCTTCTTCACAGTTTGGGAATCTGTTCATGAAATTTGACAATGTTACTGTGTAAAGTAACAGAAATTAAACTCTTAAAAATGCCCTTATCCTTCTGAAAAGTAGGAACTACTGAATGATTTAAATTGAGGCGAATGTGTACATTTATAGCCATTTATAGTGGAATAACATTTTTACGTTATTATTTATTGTTTCAGTTATCATGGTTACCCACTTGTCATGTGAGAAGGCAACAAATTAACCATATCCACACATTCCCAACCATGTTCTTCAAAGCTGTTTGGAAAGCATGCAGGGAAACGCTGAATTCTGATCACAATCTTTGAGAGAAAAATAATTCCTAATTTGAATTCCTAATTTCAATATTTCCAGTGAAGGTCTAAAGAAGCAAATCTAAGAGTAGAAATAATTTGAGCAAATATTTTTGAACGTAGGTGAAAGCATGCTGTTTGTGCTTAGTAGTAATCCTAAGGAAAATCAATATTGTTCAAAGTTGGATTTGAAAAAAAAAACCAAGATTGATAAAATCTGGACTTCTTTGGAGCATGATAAATGGATATGATAGGCAATGTTGGTTTTGCTAAAAATTCTTATAAGAAAATGGCATAATAGTGCTTGGCACCTTTAATATCTGCTCCAAATGCATTTTGACAAATAGGGCTGAGACTTTGCAGAGTTTCTGAACTACAGGTCCTAACAATTGGAGCTAATAGGGCTGATGGGACTTTAGTAATCCCTATAAAATCTCCATGTCCCCATTGATATTCTAGTTGGTGATAAATGATCCTTGCAAGCTGAATGAAATAAGTGTTTGGTATATTTGGTGATCAAAGACTAGTTAAGTAGCAGGGGTGGTGAACATAGTAAATCTTTTGGACCCTGTACTCATAATTTAACAGTGTGCAAATATGTTGGCATCAAACACACACACAATATTCACATACAGGATTTAGGATTAGAGAAATATTTGGAAATACTGGAGAAGATGTGAAAATATGTAGATTCTCAACAGTACAAAAAAGATGCCGAGGCCCTAGACGGAGCTGAGAGAAGAGCAACGAACATGATGAGTCTGGAAGCTAAGTCTTTTGAAGAATGGCTAAGAGAATTAGGTATGCTCAGCCTAACAAAGAGAAAGCTTAGGGGAGATACTATAGCAGTCTTCCATTATTTGAAGGGCTGTCAGAGGGAAAAGATCTATTCTCCAAAGTACCTGAAGGCAGGACAATAAGCAATGGGTGGAAACTCATCAGAGGGAAATCTAACTTGGAAATAAGGAAGAATTTCCTGAAAGCGAAATCTCTCCCTCCCTCCTCTCTAAAAATATAAACTGGGATGGAATTTATTAGCATGTTATTAATATCGTAATGTTCACAAGTTTGTTATGTGAAACATTTGTAGTTTATTATGACAACCCATCTTTTTCCCCTCCAGTTGTTAAATCCGTCTTTCCCTTCCCCACCACTCCCATCCTCCACCATCTTGACATTTTCTTGTCACTGTCATCTTGGTCCTTCTTCCTTCCCCTCTGTCATAATTCCCTCTACAGAGTGAGCTTCAGGATAAATAGTTAGAGCTTTGCTTAGAAGATTTATGTCCTTCAGATGTGATTAATCTTTCTCAGAAAGGGAACATGTTTTTGTTTTATAAAGTATATGAAGACTTCATTGAGGACTTTACCAGGGTTCTTTCAGACAAACGATCAGTTTTTGCATTCAGCATATTTTGCATTAATTTGGTAATCCTGTTCAAAAGGAAATATAGGGAGGGCATCCTCTGACAACTCGACATCCATACAATCATATTCTAGTGGGAAAAGTAGTCTTTATTCATATAAGCACCACTCAGCAAAACACTTTCAGTTAAAGAGTTTCTTTCAAGTACTTCCATGGCTGACAGGCAAGATTAATCCCAAATTCCCCTGATTGTTCTTTTTTGTTTCTGTAATTTAAAATCCACCGTTTTTACCTATTTAAATTTGACTGCAATTGCTATGCAGTTTATTTTCTACTAGATAGATTTCAGTGTAACTAGATGTACTTTTCTCATTATTAAGGAGTAAAATGGGCATTTGACCTTAAGAATGTGTGGACCTGTTTCTTCTAATCCTCTTGCATAATCAAGTTCTGTTACATTTTGCATTGCATTAGAATTTATTCCAGATTGACTCCATTGACATTTATCTCCTAGACATGGCCAGCTTTGTTGTACAGCAATTTCTGTAGTGGACTTTTCTTCTTGTGAAATATGAGTTCACATTCATGGGACATACTGTCCCAAAATAAATAAGAGTTTATAGTGTTGTAAAGGTTCCCCTTGTACATATGTGCTAGTTGTTCCCGGCTCTAGGGGGCGGTGCTCATCTCCGTCTCAAAGCTGAAGAGCCAACACTGTCCGAAGATGTCTCTGTGGTCATGTGACCAGCATGACTAAATGCCAAAGGTGCACGGAACGCTGTTACCTTCCCACCAAAGGTGGTCCCTATTTTTTTCTACTTGCATTTTTACATGCTTTCGAACTGCTAGGTTGGCAGAAACTGGGACAAATAATGGGAGCTCACTCTGTTACGCAGCACTAGGGATTCAAACCACTGAACTGTTGACCTTCTGATTGACAAGCTCAGTGTCTTAGCCACTGAGCCACCAAGTCCCTTGATCCACTGCTTCCCTTGAGCCACTGTTTAAGACATACAGATCTCGTATTTTCTTCTCACTAACTGTAGTTGGGATCCTATATATCCTATATGGAGATTTTTTTTTTCAAAGTAATTTATTTTCCTCCTCAGTTAATTTGTTTATGATATCTTTGTCATATCAGAAAATAATAAGATTTTTCGTAAATGCATTGTGTTTATTTTTTCACAGTTAAAGCCTAGTGGTTGCCAGGGTTTGATATATAACCCACACATAACACATATTGTATGAGATGCGACTTAGATGAACTTGAATGACAAAATGTATTCAGTAGTGCACCATTGAGATAAATCTGTTAGGGTCTAGCATGAATTGTTGTCTTAAAAACAGAGGTCTCCCTTATGCGATAAATGCCATAATCAATTACAAGATTCAGCATAGACATTTGGTCTGAAGCTTCCCAAATATTTAACAATTATTTCTATTTCTCTTGACACTTTATGTTGTTTAATGTCTCTCCCACTTAAAAGTATTTATGAATTAATAAAACCACAAGTTGGGTTATGGGCTTCTGATCACATGTATTCTTATTTTGGCTTTTAAACAGCAGCGTATCCTAAGCACAAATACCGCAAGCAGTTTGTGTTGTAAGGATTTTATATTCTGCCCACAAAACATGGAGTCTGCAAAACTTCAGGAGGTCCTGCATATTAGTCTGTCTGGGCAGCTGGTAGAAAACAGTTTATTGCTGCCATTAACTGCATGGAGCCAAGCAATCCTGAGATGGCTTTTCATTTAATGATTTTGTAGCAGTAGTGGGTAACCGGAAATTCAGAGGTGGAGAAGGAAGACTGATTACTTGCCTCTTTTTTCCAATGTACATTTACAAGATTGGTGGAAGTTCACGGTTAAGATAGCATTAAAAAAAAAAGTTGATTTCCAGTTTGGTCTAGTGGTTAAGCTACTCAGCTAGAAACCAGAAGATGGTGAATTCTAGCCCCACCTTAAGCACAAAGCAAGCTGGGTGACCTTGGGCCAGTCATTCTTCTTGGCCCTATGCTGGAGGCAATGGCAAATCACTTCTGAAAAAACCTTGTCAAGAAAATTGCAGGGACTGGTTCAGGCAGTCAGCAGGAATCAAATAAACATTTGAAGTATATGAAATCAGCTTCCCAATGTCCTTTAATATATTTAAGAAGGGTTTAAAACTTTCCCCCAATTTTGTAATGTTGTATAATGGAAACAATGTATTATGATTTGAGCAATATTATAAAATCTGATTCTTAATTTGGTAGGGAACAAATACATTTTCATATGTTGGATTGTTTATGGATATTTTCATTGCTTTATTGGCTATTTTGCTAGGTACAGGATGGTGTGTATTTGAATTGATGTTGCTGTTTTAGGCATTATGAGTTAACTGGTTCTATTAAATTCCTGTGCTTAAGCAATGTTATTGTATTTTAAAAAATTGCCATTATAGCTTGTCTTTCACATTCTGGGATTTTAATTATCTCTTGAATCAATTGTTGCAATGCTTTATTGAAAAACATATTATGTATTATTGCTATTAAATTAAAATGTGTCCTTTAACATTTGTCGCTTGTATTGCTTGCTGTATTTACCAGACTGAATAATATTTATGAAGAGCTATTAAACAGCTCATTAAACATAATTCCTGATAAGTGAGTTTTTTCAACATCTTCTGACAAAAGGAGGTATTCATTTTATCATTAGGTATTGTTTACAATTACCAAATGTAACTAGGAAAAAGGCTCTCGGGTATCTGAATGATTGCACAATCAAGTTTTGGCCATTCTACCCAGGTAATTATTGGAAAGCTAATTAAAAAGATCAAGAGCTTGCTGATCTATAGAATGATCAAAATATATGGAGAAACTGCCGTACTGTTATTTACTTTTCTCCCTCATTCTGCTGGTTACGCTTTCTGTTCCAGTCCCAGAAACAGACCACTATGATCCTTCTTGGTACCAGAGAATCAGAGCATAAGTTAGACAGGCCAGAAGGATGCCATATATGCTCTACATGGGCCTGCCCTTGGAGACCACCTGGAAACTTCAACTCATCCAGAATCAGTAACATGAGCAGTGATAGGCATGTCTCAGTAGGTCCATGTCTGTCCATGCCCATATTCTGTGAGCTGCATTGATTGCCATTGAGTTCCAGGTGTAACTGAAGTCCTACAATTTCTTTGATTCTTGTAAACTGCTCAGAATCATTGAAGGGCATCATATAAATGGTGGCGCAGTGGTTAGAGTGCAGTACTGCAGGATACTTCTGCTGACTGCTGGCTGCCAGCACTTTGAGTCTCACTGGCTCAAGGTTGACTCAGCCTTCCATCCTTCTGAGGTCAGTAAAATAAGGATCCAGATTGTTGGGGGCAATATGCTGACTGTAAAACCACTTAGAGAGGGCTGTACAAGCACTATGAAGCAGTATATAAGTCTAAGTGCTATTGCTAAGTGCTAATAATATTATTGTCAATCAGATGTTTAGACTGGATTTGACACTTTTTCTGCCCATCAAGTCCTTTAAAAATGGCAAATAATAATAATATTGCATTACGTATTTGTGGGCACTAGGTTTTTGTTGTTTTTAATGTTTTAATTCATTTAGTTTGATAATTGTAGTATGATTTTATATGTCTTTCAATCTTTGATTGAAAACCGCCCAGAGTTGTTTGAGAGATGACTGACTATATAAATGTATTAAATAAACAAGTGAATAGAATAGAATAATAGAGTTGGAAAGGACATTGGAAGTCTTCTAGTCCAACCCCCTGCTTAGGCAGAAAACCCTATGCCATTTCAGACAAATTGTTGTCCAATCTTTTCTTAAAAACTTACTGTGTTAGAGCATTCAAATCTTCTGGAGGCAAGTTGTTCCACTGATTAATTGTTCTAACTATCAGAAAATTTCTCTTTAGTTCTAGGTTGCTTCTCTCCTTGATTAGTTTCCATCCATTGCTTCTTGTCCTGCCCTTGGGTGCTTTGGAGAGTAGCTTGACTCCCTCTTCTTTGTGGCAACCAACATGCATATACACAGACATGTATACAGTCCTGCAAATATAAGACAGAGGATTCAAATAAGTAAAAAAAAAATCTGAAAGAAAAAAGCCTACATTGACTGATTATGTAAAAGATTGATGCAAGGATGTACAGGAAACAAATATATATATAAATAATGTAGTAAAAATATGAACAGAATACTGGCAAGGAAAAGCATTACATGGTCAATTTCTACAAAAGATCAAGGAGAAAGCGGATAAAGAATAAGATAAAACCTGGTAATGAATTATAACCAGAACATTAAAAAAAATCCTTATATCCTGAACTGATACATTTTACACCATCAAACAACATCCAGTCTAAATAGCTGGGTGATACTTGGGTCAATTATTATTATTGTTATAGTTCATCGCACAATCAGCCTGATGCTTAGAATTGGAGTCGTTCCCAAGGATCTGGGATAGGAAAATGTTGTTTGAAGATGTTAAATATATTGTTGCAAGATATAAGCTATTCTTAGTAAATCTGCCATTTGCAATTGACTAATGCCAGTGTTGTTCCAGTAGTGCTTCGGATGTTTTGGGTTTGTAACCCTGGCACCTATTGGTACTACCTTTGCTTTCTTTGCCACAGTCATTCTACTTCTATATCTTTGAATTTTGTGATTTTCTCCAGTTCTTTATTTTTTATTCTGCTGTCTCTTGTCTACTGCCACTTTCAGCCTCTATTGTCTTTCTTCCCAACAATTATTATTATACGTAGTCAGAATGGAGTGTTAAATAACGAAGTAATCCACTAAAATAAGAATAATAAATAGTAATCAAAGAAGAAGAAGAAGAAGCAAGCACAGCAATACAATGCTGATCATTTTACCATTTATTCTATTTTTTTCATGTAGACTTCAGGGAATCTGCAACCCAACCTGATGAGGTGTAGGAAGTTGTTATGTTGCTATGTCAACCTTCTCAGTAAAAATATGCCCAAATAGGGATGGGCATGAGTTCTATCAGGTTGAAATGTTCAAATTTCCATTTGATTCAATTTTCTACTGAAATAAACATTTCAGTTTTTGCATTTTATAGCAAAGCTCGAAACATAAATACAGGGCACAAAACTATGGAAGCATTTCAGTACATTAATACTAACAAGTACAAAAGTCTCATAATAGAGGAAAGTATAAAGTGTAAAGATAGCCTTGGAAAAGGAATTAAGATTTGCAACATTTTCAGAAGTGGTTTCCATTTGTCCTTTTCATAGAGTTGGGAAATACTAACTGGTTCAGAGTCATCCAGCTGACTTCATGCTTAAGGTATATTTACCCCCGTATTTAGTCTGGTGTGTTTAACGTCTAAGCCAGATTGGTTGTCATATAGTATATACTTAAAATATATGCTTAATAACTGCCGGATTTGGGGGAAATATACAAAGCTGCACAGATTAGGAAGGAAACGGAAGGAATATCTTCTAACTTCCTTAGTTCTGTGCTAGCTTGGTCCAGTTAAACACTAAACTGGAAGATGTTCTCCTAAAGAAAAATATATGTTTTAATAAATGTCCATTCCAATTTTTTGAAGGATTTTCAGGAGTACTTTACCTAGGCATTCTAATTATAGAATTTTCCTGGAGCTTTTGACAAGTATGGAAACTTTTTTTGGCCTGGTAGCCAATTACTGGCCAGCTTCCATACAGCTGTTGGGTAGTTACTCAAGAAGAGTGGGCAGGTTTGGACCACAACACTTGGTTCTGTCTAATGTTATCTGTTCAATAACAGCAGTTTATCAGGTTGTATGTAAATAAGTTAAATAGTAGAGAACATAACATAGAGAACAGTGTAACAAGCAAGATGAAAAAAATAGCAATAATAATAATATTACATTATGCTATTGTATCCACTGTCCGGACCATCTTTCTTATCAACAGTCGTTAATTTTGGAGTGTTATGTGGCAGATTCTTGTCTGTTTGAATTCTGTGGTCCCAGAGCACTTTAGCTACTTCATTTTCTATTATTTTGTCTATTTTGCGGTCCCACCAGTTCCTGCTTGTAGGCAAATGATATTTCTTTCTAACATTCCAATGTACCTCTGTTGTTATTTTGTCATGCCATTGTTTGTACTGAGTCTATGCAATCTTCTTGCAGCAGCCAATTAGACAACTAAGTGGTCTACAGAATTTCAACATCAATTTTTATGTACATATTCTGGAAGAAATCAGTGGCAAGCTTCTATTTCTGCTGGGAAACTAGATGGACCTGTGTAGGTGTCAGAGGACCAGAGGTGGTATGCTGTCAGTTCACAATGGTTCAGGTGAACTGGCAGTGGCGGTGGTGCGAGGCTCCGCCCACACACCCTGACATCATCAAGAACATTCTGTGCATGCGCAGAAGGTTCTGTGCATGCCCAGATGTGCCGCGTGTGAGCGAAGCGAGGGTGCAGGAGCGCGTGCTCCCACTACCAAACCGGTAGCGAACAAAATAGAATACCATCGCTGCAGAGGACGTATTGACCAGAAGCACACCAGAGTATTAGACTGATCTTTAATGTAAGGTTACATGAACAGAATCTTGCAAGTCTGAAAGTCCTTGTCTCCCCCTCTTGCTGTCCAAGAAACTAGGGAGGGTTCCTTTTGAGATATTTGCCATACTTCCATTCCTTCTGTGGACACAGTTACCACTTATCTGACTGTTGTCTAGGTTGCAGGTCTTTCTGCTGTCTCCCAAGGTCATTCCCACACACCATTACATCATCTGAATACTCTGAGTCAAGTTTGACTTGAGGGGAATCTTTAATCTTTATGTGTTGATTTTTATCGTATTTGTGGAAAATATTTTCTTGTAACTTAACTTAATGAATTAACCAATAAGCTGATACTGTACCTTACCAGCGGCTGTAATTAAGTTTTTGCAGAAATTTTTGCTTTCAGCTTTTTTCAGAAATCTAATAATGCGCAATTAAGAGAGGGAGAGATTCAAGAAGGTTTGAGGGTTTTTGTTTTTAAGTGAATGGAAATTAAAAGGAAATATGGAAAGATATACTCTGCACACTTCATTGTGTGTCATATGATAGCTTGCCTTTCAGTACTTTGGTCTAATTGTAGTACTTTCTTCTTTCTAAAAATAACTGGTTCTCATCCCTTCCTCATCATACTCTTTTTCTTTTCTTTTCATTGCCAAAATACATGTGATTTCCTAGACAGATTTAGATTGAAGTCTTTTTTTTTTGTATTTGTAAATATAATATAGAAGAATTTTGGTCTGAAGTTTACATTGTTCATTTGAAAGTTCCTATAAACATATCTTTCTATGTGCATGCTTTTTATTTTACTTAAAATTCATTAATTGAGTAACAGAAACTAATTCACAGATATCCTCTATTATAGCTGAATTGAATTAATACGTTTTTTCCTAGCAGATTATCAACTAGATTTGGAGATAAATATAAACCTGTATAAAAGGTACTTTGAAAGTAAACTTCCAGATTTCCACCAGTATGTACTAGAAAAAACTCATTTCCATACATTTTATTTATTTACTGTCTTCATAGTGCCACAATCTTCGGGGGGGGGGGGGGGGGAGGAAGAGGAAGAAAAAAAAGCAAGCAATTTCTTTGGGTAATCTCTTTTTTGCCTGACCCTTTCTGCCCAGTGAAGAGACTCAAGAGGAAGAGATTTCAAGAGAGTAAGCTGTTTGCTCTTCTAGACATTGAAATCAATGTGATTGGCTTGGCAGCAGGAAATAGTCAGACAAAGAAGAGATTGCCTACAGAAATTGCTTGCTTTTTTTTTCTCACCTCCTACCACCTCCACAGATTGAAGAGGAAGAGATTTCAGGAGAATATTGTAAATTGTTTGTATAGTACGCCTGCAATTCCCAGCCCCTGGTTGCAAGCACAATCACATTGCTTTCAGTGTGTACAAGACAGTTAGAGACTCTTGTTGAGAAACAAGAAGAATAGCAACACATTTTAATTGAGAAGTGATTTCTCTCCTTTGATCCTACCATAGAATTTTACAGGCCATCCATACTTGGGATGCAGCTTTCAAGGAAAATGTATGAAAATTGCATGTTTACTTCCTCTAGAGAGAGTGTTCTATGAGCAGAGTTTTGTTTAGAACAATACTGAATTCATTCAGACTAACACCCCAATGAATATTATAATATTCATTAACAATATTATAATAGCAATTTTAAGAACTAGATCTTATTTTAAATGATTCAGTAGGAAAGCTAGGTTATAGTTCTAATTCTAATAACATTATATAATTTGAAACTCAGCAGGGGTGGAATAGTCACATTTTAAAAACAAACAGAAAAGTTCCATATCTGACTTTATAGTGACTTTAATGATAAGTATTCTATCTTTGATCTAATTTTATTTTCTTCTTTTTCATTAAATATTGAAATGCTAGAAGACAGTATAGCCTTGTTACTAATTTCAATAGTTCGTTTATGATAAATTTGCAGCTGTTCAAACATTTACTAAACACTGGCTTGTCTACATTCCGTAATATCAGACAGGATATTTTTAAGCTTCCCTCTCAATATGTCACATTTAGTTTAAATGTACTCATGTAGTTGGACACAAGGCTAATGGGCAAGCAGCAGATAAGTCTATCTTGGCAGGCATCTTTGTTATTTGGGTTTGGAAATTAATCTTTGATGGGACACTGTGATTGGGTGCCAAATTGCAATGCTAATTGTTTCTATAATGGAGTAGTGGGTGTTTTTATCTATGTTGGTAACTTATTAGTGAGTGGATCTAGGACATTATATGTCCTCTGTCTTAAAGGTATTGCAAAGACAGTTGTTCAATGCAATTTGATTTTGAGTGGGAAATCGGCATATCCTAATAGCAAAGACTTATATACCACTTCACAGTGCTGTATAGCCCTTTCTAAGCCATTTACAGAGTCAGCCTATTGCCCCCAACAATCTGGGCCCTCATTTCACCAACCTCGGAAGGATGGAAGGCTGAGTTAACCTTGAGCCTGGTGAGATTCGATCTGCCAAACTGCTGGCAGCTGGTGATCAGCAGAAGTAGCCTGCAGTACTGCACTCTAACCTCTGCGCCACTGGAGCTCATGGTTGACATTTTTATAGTAAGTATCATGTTGCTAGCCCAGGCAAAGCTGGACTAAATTTTGGGATTCTTTCCATTTTGTTTGAGCTAGGTATATTTCCCTCCAGGCTGTTTCCTACTTCCCCGCCCCCCAAAGTGACCCTCCTATACACAGGTTTTCCAGAGGAAAGCAGATCTAAGTTCTCACCTTACTTCTAAAAGATAAGAGCAAGGGAGATCTTACCAAGCCTCTTCATTTAGGCAGATTTCTTATGGGAGAAAATCTTTTTAATGCTTCTGTTACAGAATCTGAGCTGGCTACTTAGCGCTTCTCACTCCAGTTGCTAGCCATTTTCTCCTTTGAATGTCAAACTCCTAAAGAATACTTTTGCTTGCAATATGTATGGTTAGGTTGTGAATGTTGGACCTTAAAAAAACAAGATGGGAAGAAAATTGATTCATTTGAGCTGTGGTGCTAGAGAAGGCTGCTGCATATTTCTTGCATAGCAAAAGTGACCAACAAGTAAATACTGGAGTACATAACACAAGACATGTCACTGGAAGGAAAAAAAAATCACAAAACTGCATCTCACTTATTTTGGCCATTTCATGTGGAGGAATTAACTGGAGAAAGCATTTATGTTGGGAAAAGATGATGATGTTCATCCATTGTATTCGAATAGGACCTTGACATCAAATTGGGTGTGTGTGTGTGTCAAGACTTGCGTGTGAATTGGATTAAAGTGAAGGAGAGGTGTGCAGAGTCAGCCTCGCTCTCTCTTCCCAGATTCCATCTTGCTCCAATAGCAGGACAAGAGTCAAGGGGAAGAGATAGTAGTAAAAGGAAGCCAGGCTGCCAAAGAACATGATGGCTTGACACCATCAAAGCTGACCCCAGCCAGAGCATAGGAAAACTCAAAGAAGCAATGCAAGATCAGAAGATGAGGAAGGATCTGGCCCATAGAATCACTAAGAGTCAGACACAACTCAATTGGATAACATCGTCACAGTATCATGTAGGGAGAAACTTCATCTTCTGCAAGGGTCCTTCTTGCATATCTGGGTGATGCAGTGGGGCTTCACATGATGTTAATAAAGTGCAGAGCAAATGCAACATGTAATATTTTCTCTGAAGCAGGAGAGCAGTTTCCGTTTGGTGAAAACTTTTGATCCCGCCTTGCAATTTCTCCTCCCCTGAAGCAAAGAAATTCCCCCATTGTGGTCAGTCTATTTTAAGGAACATTTTTGGGGGGCCTGATCCTTGCACAGTAGCCCCCTTTTGTTTTTGTTTGTTGATCTTTTCCGTTGTTGCAAAAAAAGCAAGTATGATGAGGGAAGAATCAGGAAAGAGGTGGATACTGACTAGCTGCTGTTAGCCAGCTGGTTGGAAAGCTGATCATCTATCAGCCTTCAAGAAACACTAAACCAAGAAACTAAGGCCAAATAGGTCAGGACTATTTTTATTATGACAGCTACGATAACAGACTCCTGCAAGTCTGAATGTGCTTCCCCTTCCCTTGCTTAAGCTTCGTGTAAATTAGGGTCTGTGTCAGCCCACCAGGTAAACTACCAGACAGGAAATAAAACTAGACGAATTAATTGTACTTCATTATAAGGCTACATTAAAAGAATCTTGCAAGTCTGAAAGTATAAACTTCTCACTATCACTTTTAACTGTTTTATCCATTAGAGTGGGTCTTCCCAAAGTTTCTTTCAATGGTTATTAAGCCATGGGGGTGGGGGAGGCTTCATCCCAGTCATTGTTTCCTGGGCAGCATCTCTTCCCCTCATTTCTCATTACATGATGTCAGAGATGTTGACTCAAATTAGTTCCTTGGGGCAAACTCAGTCCGCTCTTACTTGACCACTGCTTGATGGCGGATCTTCTTCCTGTCCTTCATGGCCATTCCTTCTGCCTTCTACATCAGCTCAGGAAGGCGAACTCTGGGAGATCTGCTAAGCACTGCACAATGGTATGAACACGCTGCTTACAGTTGGGGTGCATGTGTCTGAAGCTGGGGGCTGTGCTCTAATTACTGTGCATGTTGAACTAGATGGAAGTGTTCTTTGCTTATCCCTAAAGTTATCTTGGTATTTTTTTTATAAGCCTCAAATGATTTTTCCCCAGTTGGGAGAAATGTAACATACATGGAATTCTGATTCTATTTATTTATTCAGAAAATCTTCAGGTAAAAGAATACAAATATTGTTCTGTCCCCTGCCCCCGCCCCCCAGAAATCCCTAGGGAAGAAGCACTTGGCATTTCTTATTTCTCCCCAATTGTGTGAATGTGCTTATCAAACTCTCTCAGAAATGCCCCCTTTGGGTGTCATATCCCAGCCTATCCTGGGAGTAGCTACAGCTGCAATCTTCTGGAGAAGTGCTTTGATGGAAGACATTCACAGCACTGTTCTGTGGGCCTATGTTTACTTCTGCAGATCATTAAAACTGTTGTGCCTACTGATTACATCTTAAAAACAGTTGAAGCATAAAAGTCTTAAAAGCCATTGGGGGCTCTTAAATATGACTGTTGGCTCAGTTCTTGGTGTTAGCATGACTGTAAATATAATTCGGTTTCACATAACTGACAAGCATTTTTAAAATAAAGAGCAATTTTTGTAATTACCATAATTAGTTGGTAAAATTGAAAATGGGACATTTTTGGTCAGAAGGAGAAATGAATATTTTAAGTAATCTTCAAAAGAGCATTAGTCATTAAATTACATTTCAGTGTTTGTTTTTGCAATCTATCTCTATTACAAATTAATTCAGTTTTTCAAGCTTTAACTTGGAATATTGCATTAAGAAAAATGCATCTGCTGAATCCTGAATGTTTTTCCTTTAATTTATTGTTCTTTAAAAGTATGACGTATGTTGCTGTGCAAGTAATTGACTTGTTTTTGCTGAATATTGCACAGAATTGTTAGATGAGAGGAAAAAGAAATATTACTTATATATTTTTTCTTTTAACATTCATTTTGCAATAATGTAAGTATGAGTGATGTTTTTTCAACATGTTTACTGAAATATGCAGAATGTTAATAAGAATATTATATTCAAACTTGCTTTACTAACTAAACGTTAGCAGTTTCTTCTCTATGCTACAGTTGATAGGCCATAGTATTTTATACAATCCTTCACGTATGACCATAACTGAGCCCTCAATTTCAGATGTAAGTCATGATGTTCGTTAAGCGGTCACCATATCATGTCTAATTTTATTACCCTTTTTGTGGCAGTCATTAAGTGAATGGTGCAGTCATAAAGCAAACACTGCAGTTGTTAAGTGAGTCTATTGCTGGCTATGGTTTTTGTTTTGTTTTCTTGCTGAAAGCCAGAAGTAAATGCTGGTCTCTGAGAAAAATGTCATAAATCAGTCATATGACTCCTGGATACTGCAAAAGGCCATATACCCGAGCTGATTGCTGAGCATCCAAAATGTGGACATATGGCTTGGGAGGGGGGGTTGTTAGAACTTCAAATCTGGATAAGTAGCTTTTTTGAGGTCCATCATAACTTTGAATGGTCGTTAAACACCTGTGCATAAGTCAGGGGTGTCCAAACTTGGGAATTTTAAGACTTGTGGACTTCAACTCCCAGAATTCCCCAGCCAGCTGGCTGGGGAATTCTGGGAGTTGAAGTCCACAAGTCTTAAAGTTCCCATGTTTGGACACCCCTGGCATAAGTCAAGGAGTACCACACAATTGCTGGTAGTGTGAACATTCTTAAAAATAATCAGTGATACTGTTGTATGCTTACAGTATTCCCAGATATCTTGGAACTTGGTTATTTTTTCCTTGCAGACTATAGTGAAAGAGGAAAGCTGATATTCTTAAAGTTTGCTAAATTAAAGGTCTTTTCTAGGCAATCACTCACCTATAATGGCAGATAGGTATTTTTCACAAGAGACAATTATACCACCTTCTACCCCAGGTAAGCTTCTTTGCCCTCTTCAAAAGGGCAATGGAATGGTGGGATACTTCACCCAAAGAAGTAACAGTAAAAACAACAACATAATAAAGCCAAGAGCAAAAGTTTAAATAATATGTTTGAGCTTTTGTAAGTATTACTAAATCATGTGGTTTGGTATTAGTATTATAGTAGCTACAAATACAGTATGAAGCAAAAAAGAAAGAAAACTGCCTAGAAATCCATATTGTTTAATATATTAAGAACTTCTTTTCAGTCTGCTTTAAAATCTGTTGCTGTGTCAAAAAAAAGAGCAATTTAAAGGTAGACAAAGAAGACAGATTGGGGGTAGATTTCTCTTTTCAATGTTATATTTTGGCTATTCTGATACACGTAGGCTCTATAACATTCATCCTTGAGAAATTCAAAATGCTAGCAGTGTAATCAAGAAGAGCATTTGAATTTTGGACAAGCAGTAATGATGGAAGTTATTGTCCATTTTGTATGTTTCAAACCAACAGGACCAGTAGCCCATGACTTTATGCTGCAATCCCAAAGTATTGCAGATGTATTTTTTTTCCTTACAAATTTGTTCCAGTTTTTGAGGGAGGATCACCTCAGGTTTGCTGTTAAGAATAGAAGTATTTGAAAAGGAATGAGCAAGGGTAGTAAATAGTTAGCAACATCTCTGCTGATAAGTGTTTGAGAATTGTCCCTGCTTTGAGATCCTGCTTGATTGAGGAATTCAACCCTTTTCATAACCCTTAAGTAGAGCTTTCTCCTTCTTTCCAGTTCCATCTTCAACTCATCTCATTTCTATCCAGGATTGTCTCTCCCATGCACTTCCCTCTAACCCATCTCCAAGCCTTTTGCCTCCTTCCCCTTCCTCCCTTTTTCGGTTTTTGCTGGTTTTTGCAGGAAGGAGGGAGGGCAAAGTGTGTATTCCTATGTACTTTAGCGTGAGTAGTGCATGTTGACACAGAGAATGGTTTGTAGATAGATAGATAGACAGATAGATAGATAGATAGATAGATAGATGGATGGATGGATGGATGGATGGATGGATGGATGGAGATCAGCTATTTTGTAAATGATCTTATTTTACAGGCAATTGATTCTAATTAGGAGTTACTACTTCAGTTAATATTAGATTATTATTTTTTTGTCCTGGCATGCCTCCCTTGTTTTTTTTTTAATTGGGCAAGCTATTTCAGGAGTTCCTTTCAGATAGACTTAGCAATCATAGTTTGATAAGGCCAGGCATTGGGCTTTTCTTTTTGTTCATCCTTTTTTGGGTCATCTCACAATATCTTTTGAGTATCTCTGACTGTCCTGGCTAAATGTTCTTTTGAGATTTCTAGTTGGTGGGAATACGTTTCTGTTATGAGAGACACATATGATAACAAAGGAAACCGGTTTCAGTTTTTAAAACAATCTATCTTTGATTTATAAAAGGGGGGCATTCAAGTTCACTAGTCCAGCCTGGAAGAAACACGATGTGTTATTTAAAGTTATTGCCACTGTGCATGATCTCTTCCACAAGATAGAGAAATGAACCACGTGTAAAAGATACTTGAGGTGACAGGTAATTGTCAGCAGAAGGCAGCTGACAATAAGGCTGGATCTTATTTAAGGGTTAGTTAGCCTGATAAAATAGATTCTTAACTGCAGACAAACCGTTCCACATCTCAGGATTATGCAATGGCAGAAAATAATGGATAGAAATATAGGCAATGGGCTGTATTTAAAAGAAGGGAAGTGTTAGCAGCTGGCCTGAGAAAGGATGCTGACAGATGGGCAATATCATTCCCTATTTTTCCTATTTAAATTTAGAGCTATTCTAAAAATGCTGATTACATCTGCTACACCTCAATTTTGTATTTAGTTTTTTGTAACATAAATCAATTCCAAGTGGGACTTAGTCGTGTATATGTTTGCTTGAGTATGTGTGTTTACCATATGATACAGTTCTGCCAGTTTGGACTGGTGGTAAAGGCACCAGGCTAGAAAACCGGAGTTTTAGTCCTGCCTTAGCCATAAAAGTTAGCTGGGTGACTTTGGGCCAGTCGCGCTCTCTTGGCCCAAGTTACCTCATGAGGTTGTTGTTCTGGGGAAAATGGGAGGAGAAAGATGCGATAGATATATTTGCTGCTTTGAGTTATTTGTAAAAATAATAAAGGTGGGATTCAAATAATAATAATGTAAAGTAAAATAAAATTAGACAGTTTCACAGCAAAATTCTGATAGTTATTACTAATGATCTCTGCTTTGCGGTTGGGGTTGGAACACTGTGTGATGTTTAAAACATTTGTCGCTTCTCCAGAGACTGCTTTTCAGTAACTCAAGAGGGGTTTTGAGTACCTGCATGACATATACTAGAAATAATACTAGAAATAATTTTCTCCTTTCTCCATTTTAAATGAAGCAGGATTTTCCTTATAGACTGAACATAATGGAAGGATGTAGAGCTAACTTTAAAAAATTGAATATATTGAACAAATCTCAGGGCAAAGAAGTAAATACTATGGGCTTCCAAAGTAAAGTGACGACTGTAAAAGCTTGGATAACTGTCTAAATGAAATAGAGAAATATTTAATAATTCTGTATTTATGCTAGAATAAAGTGAGAAATGTTCAACTTTTTTCCACTGTCCCACAGTTCAACTTTTCTATATATTCAGCAACTTAATATGTGGCTCAGTCAATAATCTTATATCAAGAAACCTTCTTGGGGGAAATCTTAGATTATTACTCAACTATTGTTTCACAATTTTTCTGCTTACAGCATGTATGAAGAATCTCAGTTTAAATACAGAATGCTCAATCTGGACATACAGAATCAGTTGGCACAAACTAACTGTGATTGGATTCACATTAAGCTACAATATGTTTGTTTCAGAGGTAGTATTCAGCAGGTTCTGACCAGTTCTGGAGAACCGGTAAATACCACCTCTGACTGGCCCTGCCCCCATCTATTCTCTGCCTGCTGAGTCCCAGCTGATCGGGAGGGAATGGGGATTTTGCAGTAACCTTCCCCTGGAGTGGGATGGGAATGGAGATTTTACAGTATCCTTCCGCTGCCACACCCACCAAGCCTCGCCCACCAAGCCATGCTATGCCCACGAAGCCTTACCCATAGAACCAGTAGTAAAACAAAAATTGAATCCCACTGGTTTGTTTCAATTTAGATTGGCTTGTATGGATCTAAACATTGTAACCATGGTTTGTAGTTTAACATGGGTTGTGACAATATACTTTTTCTGAAATGCTACTTGAGCAAGAAGAATACAGAATATAATACTATAAGGACTTCTTGAAATATTTTTCAGACTTACTATAGAAAGTTATCTGAATCTCTTCTGAGCAGAAGTAGAATTTGGAATGAAGCTTTCACTTTGGATTGGTTTAAAACTGGTGAAAGCTTTGGAAGCTTTCACTTTGGATTGGTTTAAAACTGGTAGAGCACTAAAACTCAGTACATTTTCTCTGGGGTGCCATATTATTTATTGCTATGAAGTTGAAATATCTGGAATGCCTATGCTATGCATCAGTTTCAATGTACCCTGAAATATTTATTGCAGATATTAACAGAAAATGTAATAGAAATAATAATTTCTCTTTAAGCATAAATCTTCTTTTGCCTTCTTTGATGACGGGACTGTCAGAAGGTCTTACTTTAAGAGCCATCCCATGGGTTTTCTTTTTTTCTCCCCCAATCAATGTAAAGTGGAATTTACAGCTAGGTCTACATAAAATATTTTGTCACATCTCAAAGACCTTAATTTCAAGGGTTTTCAAGAACTTTTATCTCAGCATTAGTGTGAAAATATATATTTACTTTTAGGTCACATTTTAATAGGTAGTTAACATTTTTGACAATAATAAATATTGGTAGATTGTTTACTCTTTTAAATAATCCATTTCTCTAATCAAACTGATTATAGACTGTCGTTACAGGTCAGGCTCCAGAAATAAATACCATAGTTATGAAAAGTTACAAATAAATATATTTGCATTGTAACTGATGGTTTTTTTAATGGCAGGCTTTATCTTAATTTCAAACCACTATGGCCCATCATTGCTTTTACTTGTCATTCGTTGAAACTATATTCTAGAGCAGGGGTATCAAACTTGTGTTGTCATGGTGTTATTGCATGATGTTTGTGAGTTTTTTTCCCCTTTGCTAACCGGGCATGGGCGTGGCCAGCGCATGATGCATCGGGCCTGGAATTCATGAGTTTCATTTCTGTGGAATTTCTCCCTATGAACTATAAGTGTATAGGATTACAGCCTAGTTTTCTATTATGTGCTCTTACTACCTGAACATAGATATATATATACTGTATATCAAACTCTACCTGCCTTCTATCTGATAACTGAAATATTGAAGGAGTTTTCCGTGTAAAAGTAAACAAGGAGCAAGGAAAGATTTTAACAGTAAATGTTGCATGTGTATGCCAATTGGACATAAAATTGCATACTTGTCATTTAGCAAATTGCCAGCAAATTACCTCAGAATTTTCTTGATGCTTTTGTGTTAACCATCTGTATTATCATTTGCAAAAGCAGAATTTTTTTTGATACCGCAGCTTGGTGATAAAAGTGGATTTTTAAATTTATTTTAATTATATTAATTAAAATTATAATATTTGATTATAATTAGATATGTCTTGTAGCAAACCCTCACAAACATGCATGTTTACAAAATAAATGCGTTTGGAACTGGAACTGGAATAAATCAAGATCTTTCTTGAAGAATTAAAAAAATCAGTGGAGTTTATTATAATATAAAATACAAATGGAAATATACAAATGGAAATAAAGATCAGAGGGAAGAGAGGAAAGAATTGTAAAGTAAGAAGAAAAGAAAAAATAGCAGTGGCTTTCAACTCTTTTTGGTGCAATAGAATACAAAGAACCATTACAGTCTCAACCTTTGCTTTACATTTCTGATAAATACAATAAGAACCAGTTATTCTAATAATCAAACCTAAAATCAAATGATCATTTTTTTCTGTTTCAAGCATAAAATCCAGAAGCTATTTTCTATGGGGGAGGGGGGACTGGATAAGTTGTTCTCTGTAATTAAAACAGATTTGTTATCTCTGCCAATTCCATCTCTTAAGATTTCTTTTCTGAAGGTTTTAAATGACTTGTGGCATGCCATCCTGATCACAGTTGATAGGCTTCTAGTGTGCTTTTGTTGTCTCACTGTCAAAGTCTTGTAGAAGAGATGAGCCAGAGGCCATTTTCTCAGCTAGATTTGGTGCTAATGGCTCAGCTAAAGAAGAATCAATAATAATAATAATAATAATAATAATAATAATAATAATAATAATAATAATAATAATAATAATAATGATCTTTAATTTATAGACCGCACCCTTTCCTAAACAGGACTCGGGGCGGTGTACAGACATATTAAAACAATGTAAATACAAAAATATAGGTAGATATACATAAATAGACAGAGGAGGTAGGTTATACACTGTACAATAGATTAAAATTCAAATATAAATTAAAATTACCCTTAAAAATTACCCCAAAATAAGGTGTTTGCCAGGAGGTTGAAGGTGGGACTATAAATCAGCCAGGCCAGCTAATTGGAACAGGTGGGTCTTCAGTTTCTGTCGGAAGGAGCGGAGGTCGGTAGTAATTCTAATATTGGGGGGGAGGTCATTCCAGAGGGTTGGGCCCATCACAGAGAAGGCTCTACTCCTGGGCGCTGCCCGTTGACACTGCTTAGTTGACGGCACCCGGAGGAGTCCCTCCCTGTGGGAGCGGATTGGTCGCAGGGATGTATGAGGTGAGATGCAATCCCGCAGGTAACTAGGTCCCGTGCCATGAAGCGCTTTGAAGATGGTAACCAATAACTTGAAACGCACCCGAAAAACCACAGGCAGCCAGTGCAGCTCGCGCAGGAGTGGTGTTATATGGGAGTACCTGGTCCTCCCCATGATAGCCCGCGCGGCCGCATTCTGAACTAGCTGTAGTCTTCGGGTGCATCTCAAGGGGAGCCCCATGTAGAGAGCGTTGCAGTAGTCCAGGCGAGACGTCACCAGCGCATGAGTGACTGTGCGTAGGGCGTCCCGGTCCAATAGGGGGCGCAATTGGCGAACCTGGTGGAACGCCCCCCTCGCCACGGCTGCCACATGGTCATCCATCGACAGCCGGGCATCGAGGAGGACGCCCAAATTGCGCGCCCGCTCCACGGGGGGCAGTTGTTCACCCCCTATGGCCAGCGATGGGGTCCACTGGTTGAACCGGGCCGCCGGTAGCCACAGCCACTCCGTCTTGGAGGGGTTGAGCCTGAGTCTGTTGTCTCCCATCCAGACCCGAACGGCTTCCAAGCACCGGGACATCATTTCGACGGCCTCGTTGGGGTGGTTTGGGGTGGAGATGTACAGCTGTGTGTCATCAGCGTACAGGTGGTATCCAACCCCAAAACCACGGATGATCTCACCCAGCGGCTTCATGTATGTGTTGAACAGGAGGGGCGAGAGGACCGACCCCTGCGGCACCCCACAAATGAGCGGCCTCAGGGTCGACCTCTGCTCCCCTGCCAACACACATTGCGTCCGGTCGGAGAGGTAGGAGCAGAACCACCGCAAAACGGTGCCCCCTACTCCCATCCCCTCCAGCCAGCGCAATAGGATACCATGGTCGATGGTATCGAAGGCCGCTGATAGGTCTAATAGGACCAGGATAGAGGAACAGCCCCTATCTCTGGCCCTCCAGAGATCATCCACCAACACAACCAAGGCCGTCTCCATGCTGTGACCGGGCCGGAAGCCGGACTGACGCGGGTCTAGATAGTCGGTTTCCTCCAGGTGACGTGGGAACTGTTGCGCCACCACACTCTCTACAACCTTCGCTAAAAAGGGAAGGTTGGAGACGGGACGATAATTAGCTAGCTCCACCGGGTCCAGGGAAGGCTTCTTGAGTAGGGGCCTCACCACCGCCTCTTTCAAGGCGGTCGGTAAGGACCCCTCCTCCAATGAAGCGTTCACAAGACCCAGGAGCCAGTCTCGTGTAACCTCCCAGGATGCCAGTACAAGCCAGGAGGGACACGGGTCCAATAAACATGTAGTGGCTCGCAGTCGCCCACATAACCTGTCCAAATCCTCGGGGGCAACAGTCAAACTCCTCCCAGCGTGGTGCCTCAAGATTTGCATCCGACGTCTCCCCTGGTCCACTGAAGGGGGCCCATCCATTCCGTATCTGAGTGATTTTGTCCTGCAGATATTCCCCAAACTCCTCTGCTCTCCCCTGCAAAGGGGCTTCCCGCGGCCTCTGTGATAGGAGTGAGCGGGTCACCCGAAACAGGGCGGCAGGGCAGTTATCTGCGGACACAATAAGAGCGGCACAGTGTCTATGTTTGGCCGCTCTCAGTGCCACAAGGTAGGTCCGTAGATAGGCTCTTACCTGTGTTCGGTCAGATTCGGAGCGTGAGGACCTCCACCTGCTTTCTAGGCGTCTCTTGTGGCGTTTCATCACCCTCAGCTCCTCGGTAAACCAAGGGGCCAGGGTGGTTCGTTGCCGCAGGAGAGGCCGCAAAGGCGCTACCCGATCCAAGGCCCCAGCAGCCGCCCTATTCCATGCGGCTACCAGGTCCTCTGTCCAGGAGCGGGTCAGGGCTACAGGAAGTGGCCCAAGCTCCGTCTGGAACCTATCCGGTTCCATCAGTCGCCTGGGGCGGAACCATCTGGGACAATCAGGTTCCGCCTCCCCGCGGTGGGGGGGTAACGCCAGGGAAGTCGAGCCGGAGAGATGAGTGATCTGACCATGACAGGGGTGTGATAACCAAATCCCCTATTCCCAGATCACTCGTCCACTGTCCAGGGACAAAAATAAGGTCCAGTGTGTGACCACCCTCGTGTGTGGGGCCCTGAATTAATTGGGTCAGGTCCATGGCTGTCATGGAAGCCATGAACTCCCGAGCTGCCTCAGATGCTTCACCCGTCGACAGCAGGTTGAAATCCCCCATAACCACAAGTTTGGGGGTATCCACCGCTGTCTCTGCGATCAGCTCGAGGAGCTCAGGCAGGGCCGCTGATGTATAGCGAGGAGCCAAGTATACAATCAGCAAGCCCAACTGCCTCCCTGGGCCCCATTTCACACCAAGGGATTCACACCCAGATCTCTGTGGCACAGTGAACTCCCTCGGTTCCAGACTCTCCCGTATAATTACCGCCACCCCACCACCCTTTCCCAGGGCCCGCGGCTGATGAAATGCACGGTAGCCTGGTGGGCACAGCGGACCTTGCATTGCAGAGCATCAGCCTCGGGCCCTGGCTCTTTAACACATAGAAAATGAATGAATGAAGTCATGTTAATTGCCCATTGCTGTTAATAGTATGCAAATAACTTTTAGAACCCCAGTGGTTTAAAGTTGTTATTTATCCTGCACTTCCCATTAATTAATGGAGTTTTTACTCAGCATGACGTGATCTTGAAACCAAGCGGTAGTGATATGTTTGCACAAGACTGAGAATCGTTAGTTCCTGCTTCCTAAAACTGGGTAAATTACTAAAAAATAATTAAAAGTGGTTTATCATTGGGTAGGGACACATAAATTCTTTACTCCTTACAACCAGAACATTTACATTGACTTAAAGATTGCCATATGTACTAAAATATATTTGAAAATATCCCAAAGTATTACTGTTAAGATGAAAATAGTTGAAATTACCATTAGTAATTTGTTGAAATGACATAAATATATTCAGTGATATTGTTTTCATAATACAGGCAGTCCTCAAGTTTTGACCATTTGTTCAGCAATCCTTTGACATTACAGTGGTGTCGGCGGTGAAATCCACTCACTTTTGCTATCAGTTCTGTAGCAATGTGAGCGCGCATGGGGGGAACAGCGAGGGGAGGGAACAGCAGGGGGGAATCCGCTGTGCCATGCAATTTAGATTACCTAGAAAGCAGGAAATCCTGCTTTCTAGCTAATATAAATCGTGCATCACAGCTGATCGTTGGAAAAACCAGTTCGCCCGAACTGGTTTCATTTTTTTACTACCGGTTCAAGTGAACCAGTAGCATTTTTACTACTGGTTTGGGCGAACTGGTCCGAACCGATGGCATTTCACCCCTGAATGGTGTTGAAGGAAGGCACTTAGGACTAGTCCTTGGAGTTGGATTAGACTTTCCAAAAAAGCAGTTTTTGATATTGCAAGAAAAAGTTTGGAAAGCACTGCTTTAGGATTTGGTGCTTGGTTAGGAAGCAGTTATGAGCCTATCATTTGAGAACTGAAGCTTGGTTCTATGAAATCTGGAATGTGAATATATTGAGCAAATGAAAGTACTGTGTCCAAAGGAATGGATATCTTTTTAGTCTTATAGCTGACTAAACTAATTTACCTCAGCATCAGGATAGGCCACCTGCTGTTTCAAGAGGACAGGAACAAATTTTGTCTTCCTCAGCACATTCCCTAGAGAATTAGAAAGGAAATTTCCTTCTGAGATGCTAGATTTGTATCAAAAAAATATTTTCCCCCTGATGATGCAAACAAGATCATCTGGTCTCCCTCTTGTGCTTCAAACCCCTCCTATACAAATGCTTTTGTGCCAGCTGAATAGCGTATGCTCTGGCAGGTAGGCCTCAATCATTATCAAATTGCATCTTTTGGTTATATGTTTCTTTTTTAACAAATTGACTAGTGGAATGGTGAAATACTGGTCATTTCATTGCTTCTTTTTAAAAAAAATAACTGGCTGAAATTGACAGGACTGCTTCCAAGTTTCCTCTTCCAGCCCAACTGAAAAAAAGTAAAAATGTAAAGCTATTTTCTTCCTTTCCATCCTGAAAAAGAGATGCCCACATCAAGGAAAGCAGGCCCTGACATGGATGATAGAGGAAAGAAGGAGGTGAAACTACTAATTGGGGCCTTGTTAACCATATCTTAAACAGAGCATTCACCACAGAGGGGCTTTCTGCGGGTTCGTCCTGGATCGGGCAAACTGGTAGTGGCGGTGGCAGGAGGTTCTGCCCACCCACCCGGATGCTTCTGCAAAAGCGCGCAAGAGCGAACCGGTAGTGAAATAAATTGAAACTCACCACTGATTCACCATCACTGTGCCCAAAGTGGAGGAAAGTGCTTAATCCCAGGATTTCTTAAACCATCTTCATTTTCAGCTGGTTTACAGACCATGTGGCAGCCGTGGCAAGGGGGGCGTTCCACCAGGTTCGCCTGGTGCGCCAATTGCGCCCCCTACTGGACAGGAGTGCCCTGCGCACGGTCACTCATGCGCTGGTGACGTCTCGCCTGGACTACTGCAATGCCCTCTACATGGGGCTTCCCTTGGGACGCATCCGGAGACTGCAGCTAATTCAGAACGCAGCCGCGCGGGTTATCATGGGGAGTACACGTTACTCCCACGTAACACCGCTCCTGCGCGAGCTGCACTGGCTACCTGTGGCCTTTCGGGTGCGTTTCAAGGTATTGATCACCATCTTTAAAGCGCTCCATGGCATAGGACCTAGATATCTGCAGGATCGCATCCTACCACACACGTCCCTGCGACCTATTCGCTCACACAGGGAGGGACTCCTCCTGGTGCCGTCCGCTAGGCAGTGTCAGCGGGCGACACCTAGGAGTAGGTCCTTCTCTGTGATGGGCCCAACCCTCTGGAATGACCTCCCCCCCGACATTCGAACCACCACCGACCTCCGTTCCTTCCGTCAAAAGTTAAAGACTCACCTATTTCAATCAGCTGGCCTGGCACTTTCTTAGTTTTACCTCCCGGGGATTTATTTTAATTGGGTTTGGGTTTTTAATTGGGGATGTTTTTAGGGTTTTAGAATATATTTATTTCTTGTACAGCCTATCTCCTCCATCCAAATGTATTTAATTGTTTTATGATTGTATTTTTATCTGCATTGACTGTACACCGCCCCGAGTCCCTATTTGGGAGAGGGGGCGGTCTAGAAATCCAATAAATAAATAAATAAATAAAGATGACAAACAAGTTGGAATGTGGATAAGCTCTTAGTTTATCGATGGAAAAACAATTTACTAGGCCAAATTTAGATCTCTCTACTATGCTATTAAATTTCCATGACATGCGAAGTTCCCTCTGGTGCAAAGGCAAAGGGACCATGGCTATTGCATAATCTCCCTATTTTATGGAGCATAAAAGCAAGCCCGTTTCTTATTACAGTAAATGCAAAAGTCAAAACATGTCTTTACTCAGACCTTTTAGGGCTACATGTCTTTTTAGACTATCTCAGTTTTCTTATCATGTCATCAGGCGATGTACAGTTTCCAAAGAAATAAAACTGGTAGCTTTCTGACATGTCTATGTTTGATTGCTTGTGTTTGATAACTGCCTGGGCCCATAAATCTGTCTTCACAAGAGTGAAGAGTGCTAATGCTCTGATATTACAACCATCAATTGTGGTTCTGGGCTAAAGATGCTGACCTCAGTAGGGCTATCCTTGAGCACAATAATTCCATCTAGGGCAGAATTTATTAACCTCTGCCATGGATTAAACAGAAACCTAGCTTTATAACATACCACATATGTTATTTATTATCACCTAATACATGATCAACATGGGGGGGGGGGAGATCTGTGGCCACTAGGAGTCAACAATGACTTCATAATCAATACAGGAATAGTTATATCAGTGATGGGTTCCGGATCTCGTTGCGACCGGCCCAGTGTCCTCCACATGAACGCGTGTAGCGTGTGCGCACACGCATGCGTCCTATCCTCCAGCGACACCTCCACGAGCCTCCGCGATGCTTCAGCTGCTCGGTGGAGTGTCACACAGGCGTTGTACGTGTTGTGCACGGAAGTGCCAAAGAGTTTCAAGACAGGTAAAGACAGTGGGCAGGTAGGCCCTCCGGAGCACCATACCAGAACGGTACCCAGTGCTCTGGGCAGGCACTGGTATGCCCATACCGGGGCATACCCCTTGCAACCCACCACTGAGCTAGATCATAGCCAACAATGGTCACTGTCATTAAATAATGATTGCCTTATACAGTTCCTCTTTATCTGATTGATGGGTAATACTTAGACAACTTAGAATAACTTTATTATCACTTTGAATGCACACTAATCGTCATACATTAAAATGAAATTACGTTGCATACAGCTCTCAAAGGATCTCTACCTCTAATATAGACTTAAACATGACAAGATAAATAGATAAATACAAAATTATGCATGTACTCACATATATTATATGACACATACATATATTATATGACAATTAATTTACCCATCAATTATTTTAAATATACTTCATTCTCAGGATTATTTTCCACAATGTGGCGAGGGGTGTGATAGTGTATCAAAGCTTATATGATAATAAATGGCATAGCCCTTTAAAGTGCTGCCTGAGGTGTACTCTTTTTGCTGTAATAGAGTAACGTAAGAGCCCCTTGGAGAATGAGCTCCCCCATTTCCCTCCCTTCAGTTCCCTCATTTCCAAAGGTGCTCTGAATTATTACTTGGCACTTATACGCACTATTGAATAATCTTGGCCTGCTCAGCCTTCCAGCCTAGGAAACAAGATTAACATATTAAAAAGTTCGGTGTGCCAGTGTGGTGAAGAGCCACTGTGATGGAAGATAAAGGAACACACAGCTGGGAATTCTTAGACAACCAGAGTGCAGCCCTATTGACAGCTGTGTTATGCCAAAGGAAGTATGCTTGTGGGAAGCAGTACCTTGCTGTGTGGTTAGCACATAGCTTTCTGAATCATCATCACTGATTTGCCTATCTGTTCTGGTTGCTGTAATGCAGAAAATGATTTGCAGACAATGTTTATCTGGAGAAAGGTCGGGGTGGTTTCTGTATCCTAACATAATTTCTTTTTGTTGGGACTGTTTTGGTTTTCTAGAGTTGCTCCTATGCTACATAGCATTAATGTTTAAATCGTGATGGCACAGCTTGATGTCAACAGTGAAATGGAACTGTGCCAGGCTATAGAAAAGCCACTGTGGGTTTTTTCTTCTTCTTAAAAGTTAATGTAAGAAACAGGGCAGCCGATGGCGCTGACACAAATATTTCAGATGATTAATTGCCTATCTCTTGGCTAGGATGTGATAAATTTCTTTGGATGCAAGGCAGATAATTAATTCTTTTCCCACTCAGAGCATGTCAGAATGATCCAGTAAGGCTTGCAGCAATCTGTATGACTTCGGTCTATAAGGACAATTACTCAGTAGAATAACATGTAACTCTAGCAAGCAAGTGCTACTTGTACAGGAGAGGATTCCTCAAAAATAACAAATACAGCAAAAATGTATAAATAAGTTAACAGGATTTTTCAGGTTGCATGCCAGATAAAACTCCAGGATCCCCAGTTTGCATACTGATCAACTCCTGGCTCTACAGGATGAAACAGATTTCTAGATCTGGCTGTGGAGCAGAGTTTGCCTTAATCGTCCATGGTAGTGCTGGTAAAAAGGCAAGATAATGTTGGTCCTCCTAGACCTCTCAGTTGCTTTAAATGCTGGTTGAGCATGCTGTCTTCCTGAACTGGCTGTCAAAGTTGGTGTGTGGGGACACTGTACTATGGCGATTCTATTCCTACTTGGGTGGCTTTTGCTAGCAGGTGGTACTTAATTGGGATTGGGTTATGGAATCCCTCAGTCTCCATATTATCCCCTATGCTTTTTAACACCTACATGAAATAGCTGGGAGAGGCCATTCAGAGATCTAGATTGAAGTCCCATATCAATATGCAGAGGACACAAAGCTCAAATTTTCCTTTTCATCTAAAACTTATGAGATGGTCGGCATTCTGAACTAGGGCTGAACTAGGGTAATAGATTGGATGAAGGCTGATAATCTGAGACTCAATCCACACAAGATGCAGATACTGTTTTGGGGTAACACATCTGTCCATTTGTGCAGAATGTAGTGAGTTTCAGAAGGGAGGGCCTTTTTCCTAGAGGGCAAAGGGATAGTGGAGCTTGGGATGTCTGGTAGACAGGAAGAGAACAAAGGTGGACTATCCCTAGCAGTTCTCGGAGTATGTCTACAATTATTGCAGATAATTGGTTTATTCGGGCAAGATTCTTTTTGTAGGTTAGCAACAATAAAGGAACTACTCAGAAGTAACTCCACAGGTTGTTCTTGGGCTTGACATCAGCTGAGTGATGACCAGTGGTGGGTTGCCAATTTTTTTACTACCGGTTCGGGCACACGCAACTCTTCTGCGCATGCAAAGAAGCATCCAGGTGGGTGGGTGGAGCTTCCCACCACTGCTACTACTGGTTTGACCACTCTGGACCGAACTGGGAGCAACCCACCTCTGGTCATGCCCTGTTGGTCCTATCAGCCTTTCCAGACAGGAAACAGGATTAGATGAATTAATTCTTCTTTATTGAAAAGCTATATTAACAGAACCTTGCAAAGTTTGAAGGCACAAACGTCCTGCTGTCATATTTAACTACTTAATCCATTAGTGGTGGTGGCGGCGGCGGGGGGGCTTCCTAAATTTCTCTGTCTGACTATTAAAGCAACGGGAGCTCCAGTCTCTTGTCTGATTGTTCCCTAGGCGGCATCTCTTCCCCTCCTCTCTCAAGATCATCCATGCATTCCATTGCAGGCAGCTTAGCCTGCAGAAGGAATCTAGACATGGCAAACATCTCAGAACAGGCCCTCGAGCAATAAAGAAGGCCAAGGAGAAATATATATTCTGACTAGCAAGATTCTGTTAATGTAAACTATAGTAATTCTAAAGTAGAATTAGTTCTGCTGAGTGTACTTCCTTTCTGGACTAACTTGTGTGGCTAACACATACATATCCCCCCTCCCAACCTGGTCTTTTCCAAGTCCCTCCAAAGGAAGAGAGGCAGGCTTCTACAAGTGACACCCCATTTATGGAATTCCCTGTCCAAAGGGCCTCAACGAGTGCCTACATTAGCATCACTTTTGTATGTTTCCAATTTCACAGGCTCCTGGCTTGGTTTTAATATATTGTTTAGATTATGAATGATTGCCCTACTGCTGCCTTTTTTTCTATGGTACTTCCATTTTGTAGTTCAATCAATCAATGAACTAAACTTATTACAGCTCACAGAGCCTACCTTTTATTTGATTGTTGTATATATGATTTTATTCAGATTATATTTTAATGTGCTGTATTATAAAATAACTAAGATGTTTAGTTACTGATGGTTAAGATATTTACTTAATCTGGAACATGTTTCTTATTTTGTTCTTCATTTTACGAACAACAGTATCCTTGTCATTCTGTCTGGTGAATTGTTAAAAGAGGTTTTCTTGGAGAAAGTGTTAGATTTAGCTATTTGAATGAGCTCTGTTAAAAAAATACACATGGTTGTATACATGTAGTCATAAGGGGTTTTGTGAGAGAGTTTATCCTTCCTTGCCTGATATTAAAGGGGTTTTAATGAAAAACTCAAGTTTTTAAATTCTTTTTAAAAATTATATATATTTTATTTTTCAAAATACAAAGAGGATTTTATTCATAATCTTATTTTTATTCATTTTTTTCTTATAGTTTTTATGAGTCAGAGTTTGGATCAGTGGTGGGTTTCACTTACCTTCGCTATCAGTTTGCAAATATGAGCGCGCTCGCGCATGCGCTCACTCCACTCTCATGCACCACCTTTTGCACATGCTTACCGCCTTCTGCGCATGCGCAGAAGGTCATGCATTATGTCAGGGAGGGTGGGTGGGTGGGTGAAGCCTCTAGCAGCTGCCACTATCAGTTCGCCCAAACCGGTAAGAACCAGTAGATCACCACTAGTTTGCATATAAAACATATTTTTTGTGTCAACTGCAGTACTGTTTACCTCTAGGACTAAATGTTTGGTGGACCAGAAGTTACAAGGCTTTGGGAGGGGAGTGATGCCCTGAATGGGGTAAGGACATAGCTGGTCTGTGATTTCCTGACTTTTCTCCCCCAATGTATTGGGGGCAGAATTTTTATTTTCTCATTCCCTCCCCATGTCACATACCAGGGATGTGGTAACTTTAAGACTTGTGGACTTCAATTCCTCCTGAGAATTCCTCAGCCAGCTTTCACCATAGCTTTTACCATCCCTGTATCCAAATGCAATGGATCTGTAGGCTACCGCTGAATCTGAATTTGTATCATTGCAACAGCAATAAGTTGACTAGATTCACTCAGTTTTGTTGTGCTCCTCATATGTTTGCCAAACCATTATGAGATATTAGAATTTTTTACAGGGTGAAAACATCTGTTTGGAAGGCCTGTTTATTTTAATGTGTTTAGGTGCAGGCTTTTGTTTCCTTTTTATTATTTAATACTTGTTTGAACAAGCTGCACTGACAGTGGTGTCAGACCAGATTTTCTACAGTACCATTGAATGTTTTTATACTGTCCCAGTTCTCTCCTTCTCTTTCAAAACTGTTGTTTCAAATGGCAGGATGCAAGATTGCCTGTTGTTTTTGTTTTTACCTGTTGGCTTCCTCTTCTCAGTTCCTAAGCCAACGTTTAATGTGCTACAGAGTTTCAGGGGCCAAGTTATGTGCAACTTGAACATTAGCATTAAAATGCTTTGAAATGGCATGGGAAGCAACTGACATTAATTGAGAAGTGTCTTCAAATGACTTCTGAAACATATTAGTTTGCCTGGAGACTTTAAGCTGGTTGGGTAAAGAAAGTCAATATGCATTTAAAATGTCAGATAATTGTAATCAGAGTACAGCTGTTGCCTATGTAAATTTCAGGCACATCTGCCTTTGTTATTTTAACATGTTAGAATTTTCTAAGTTGTACCAATCAGTGGAAAGAATCTGATATTGTACTTCAAAATGCTGGATGTTTTGCCCTTTTCCTAGAGCCTTAATTTACACTTGCTTTGCTCGTACTGGCTTTTAAATCAGAGAGACCTTTTCAAGACAGCTCTGTCAGAAAGAAAAGAGAAGAATAGGTAGAATGTAATAATGTTTTTTTAAAAGAGTTATCCAATGAGCACTCTATCCTTTAGTGTAGCAATGATTGTATGATTACATGCTCATATACATTCTTTTCATCCTGGACTCTTTCTTCTCCTCTGCTCATTTGCTGCTTTCAGATTGTAATTCTACTCTATTGGGAAATACCTCTTGTGCATAAGGTGCGAAGTTCTTTATGCTAATATTCTTTTAAGATCATGGTGTAAAATGTTAGTAGCACAATTTACTTGATTTTAGACCTTTTTTGCCCATGGTAGGTTGCATTCCTGATAATAAAACATCTATGGACCCTTACAATAATGTAGCAAAAAGCAATAAGCACTCATCTCAAGTTACTCCTGAAATAGGGTTGGTTACTTGTTCACTCAGACTCATGGACACACAAGGAATTTGTCTCTGGTGCATCATCTCTCAGTGTACATAGAAGCAACAAGTGATAAATCATTATTATAATCATAAAATACATTCATCATAAATGATAAGATACAGTACTCAGTGATGATCATTGAATACTAAATAATCAATCAAAATAAATCATACTAGGATACTAAATAAAACAATTAATATAAATCCTAAGATATAAGCAACAAAATTATAATCATAAGAAGATAAGGAATAGGTAACAGAAAAGACAAGAAGGATAATAGTAATACTGCCCACAGTATTGTGGGAATTAGTTGTTTAGCAGAATGATGGCATAGAGGGAAAACTGTCCTTGTGTCTGGTTGTTTTGGCATGCAATGCCCTATAGCAGCGATGGCGAACCTTTTTTGGCTCGCGTGCCATAAGTGGGGGGAGTGCGGGGGGGTTGTGTGCGGGCGTGCCGCACCCATAATGCAACGCGACCCCCAGTGCGCATGTGCGCACAACGCGCCCATTTTTGCATGCATTTTTCACCCTTCCCAGGCTCCAGAGGCTTTATAGGAGCCTGGGGAGGGCAAAAAGAGCCTCCCCCGGCCCCCGGAGGCCCTCCGGAGGCTTCAGGGAACGTCCGGAGGCTTCCCGGAAGCATTCGGAACACTTAAAACCACCCTTCGAGCAACCCGGAAGTGACTTCCGGGTTGCTCGGATGGTCGTTTTAAGAGCTCTAAAGGCTTCAGGGAAGCCTCGGGACGGTCCCTGAACAGGCACGAGACGTGCGTCTCGATCGCCCGGGCTCGGATCGCCTCTGCCGCGTGGTGCCTCGGGCCTGGCGTCCTTGTACCGCTCCGCCCAGCCTCTGCGCACTCGCCAGCGCACTCGCCAGAGCACTCCCCAGCCGCCTCGATCCCTTGCGCCCCTCCGCCCAGCCTCTGCGCGCTCGCCCGGCCTTCACATCGCTGCCGCCGCCGGCGGGACGGGCTCGGCCGAAGCCTGACGGACTTCCCTTCGGCCGAGCCCGTCTTGGTGGCGGCGGCAGCGATGTAAAGGCCGGGCAAGCGCGCAGAGGCTGGGCGGAGTGGCGCAAGGGATCGAGGTGGCTGGCGAGTGCGCGCTCGCCCGGCCTTCACATTGCTGCCGCCGCCAGGGCGGAGCGGCGCAAGGGATCGAGGCGGCTGGCGAGTGCGCAGAGGCTGGGCGGAGCGGTACAAGGACGCCGGGCCTGAGGCGCCGCATGGCAGAGGCGATCCGAGCCCGGGCGATCGAGACGCACGTCTCCTGCCTGTTCAGGGACCGTCCCGAGGCTTCCCTGAAGCCTTCAGAGCTCTTAAAACGACCATCCGAGCAACCCGGAAGTCGCGCCGCCCTCGCCTCCTCCTCCTCCTCCTCCTCTACCTGCGCCACGCCAGGCAGGCCGCGCAGCCGCCTCGATCCCAGCCTTAGGCGCCGCCGCGCCACGCTCAATAGTCGCAACTCAGCTGCCTGCCGCTTTTCCCCTCCTTTGTCTCCCAGCCGGGGCGGCCCGCCGCGGAGTTGCGACTATTGCCGACGCTGCTACCGCTGTTCACAGGACCCGCCTCTCACCCTCTTCCTCCAGTCGGCAGGCTCCGATTCATTTGCTGCCTGCCAGGCCCTGGCGCCGTGTTCGAGCCGGAGGGGGAAAGGAGGAGAAGGAGAAGGAGGACAACAAAGCCCCTTTCGCTTTCCCCGTCCCCCCCCCCTTTCGGCTTAATCCTTGCGACGCCCGCGCAAAGCCCCGAGGGGACGGATTCCTGTGCGGGACACATGGCAGGAAGGCCATAGAGTCCCCCCTCCCTCAGCCGTCCAGACGGTCCCTGAAGCCTTTGGAACGCTTAAAATGACGCTCCGAGCAACCCGGAAGTCACTTCCGGTTTGCTCGGAGGGTGGTTTTAAGCGTTCCGAAGGCTTCAGGGACGGTCCCTGAAGCCTCCGGGGGGGGCGGGGGAGGCTCTTTTCGCCCTCCCCAGGCTCCTATAAAGCCTCTGGAGCCTGGGGAAGGCGAAAAATAGCTTTTAAAAAGGTGAACTCAGCTGGCCAGCTGACAGGGCAGAGCCTCGCGTGCCTTGACAAATGGCTCCGCGTGCCACTTGTGGCACGCGTGCCATAGGTTCGCCACCACGGCCCTATAGCATCCATCTTGATGGAAGAAGTTGAAACAGTTTATGTCCAGGATGTGAGGGGTCTGTAGACATTTTCATAGCCCTCTTTCTGGCTTATGCAGTATACAGGTCCTGAATGGAAGGCAGGCTGATAGCAACTGTTTTTTCTGTAGTTCTAACTATCCATTGAAGTCTGTGTCTGTCTTGTTTGGTTGGATAACATGATTTTATTTATATATTATTGCATTTCTACAATATTTTGTAGGTTTTTAACCTCTAATTAAATATTTCATTTCAGGTCCTTCCCCCCACCCCCACCCAATGAGTGCCTTCTGCGTGTGATAAATTGCAGTTTCCCTAATTCTAGATCAATTTCCCAACACATGTGGATGGTACCATATTAGGGAAAGCTGGTTTATATTCAGGTTAAACTCCATGTGCTTATCAACATCTTTGTGACTTTTCTTTATTTATTTATTTTAAGCATTTCTAACAGCAACCTAAAGTTTTGTAAACTTTTTTATTTTTACTCTAGACAAAGGTGAAAATGGGGAACCATATCAAAGGAGGAAAGGTGCTGGACATAGTCAGCCAGATCTTCCTGCAGTGTCCCACACACTCAAAGACAACGCTCCTGTTCCAGCAAGCAGCAGTTGGAGGAGGATCATGTTGTTGATTTTTGCAATAACAATACACAACATTCCTGGTAAGCCCTATTTTGCTCTTTTGGTGTCTCTAATTCTCAGACTTGAAAATACCATAAGTAGGGTTTTCATTATGGTCTTAAGGAGCATCCTAGTAATACTCCAGGTGCTTTTCAGATTTGATAAGTAAAGTTAATAAAGTGACTGCTAATAGGTTTGGTACAAGGAGTGATGTTGGCATTACAATTATGTCTCTGTTAAGCAGGAATGATGAATGGCCTTCTAAGTTTACTCTGAATTGAATGTACCGTAATTCTTAATGACAAAAAAAAAAAAGAAAAAGGAAAAAAGAGGTTTATGTAGTTACCAGTAGTTGAGCTCAACATAAGGGGACTTTATCTAAAGGATGTATTATAGAACCCACTATTCAATGTTAAAAATATGAAAACCCCATTGTGGTGGATACAACAAGAGATATCAGTCTCTTTGTTAGCTGCTTCAAATTTGTTCTTTACAAGTACAATTCTCATAGTAGGATAGTCCAACGGCTTGTGGACATTGATTTACAATATCTACGAGCCAGAGCCAATAAAACTTGCTCCCCCCTGACTCTCAACCAAGTTAATAACTATGGATTGAGGATGGCTTCCTATTTTTATACCCTAACCATTCCCAAGTATAGAAGAGCTTTTTCCCTAGCTCGCTTCAATGTCTTGCCTTCAGCACTTCTAGATGGCCGTTTCAAGAGGCTCCCGATTAATAAGCAGCTGTGCCCTTGTGACAGAGCCGAGGTTGAGACAGCGGAGCATGTCCTTCTATTTTGCCCTATGTATAGCGCGGACAGATCTAGGTTACTGTCTCTTCCTGAAATCGTCCCTTCTGGTCCTGATGGCTGTGATTTGTTTGTGCATTGCCTTGGGGATGTCTCCTCATACATCACCTCTCAGGTTTCCAGATTTTTCTTGAGAGCTGTGACCATTAGAGGAGAGCGCTGTAACCTCCCTTAGTTGGGCTTTTGGTGACTGGCTGCTGTGTCTCTTTTGTAGTGGTCGTGTTTTGGTCTGTGACTGTAAATAAAGTATTATTATTATTATTATTAATTCTCATAGTTTACTTTATCAATAGTTATTGAAATAAATGATATGAAATTAGAAAAATTACAGCAATTGAACTAATGAACAAATATATCTCCTATGCCAGTGATGGCTTTTTCTAAAGGTGTGCCAAACTGTGCGTGTGTGTGTGTGTGTGCTATTGTGCGCATGTGCGAGCGCCGTCCCCCGTGCATGTGCAAGTGACCCCTGCATGGGGTGTGTGTATGATTTTTACACTCCCCAGGCTCCGGAGGCTTTCCTGAAGCCTGGGGAAGGCGAAAAAGTTTTTGCCCTTCCTAGGCTTCAGGAAATACTCCGGAGCCTGGGGAGGGTGAAAACAGGCCCAATGGGCCAACTGGAAGTTCAGAAACAAGGGCTGCTGAGGGCTGCCATGCTGGCAAATATGGCTCTGCGTGCCACCTGTGGCACGTGTGCCATAGGTTCGCCATTACGGGCCTATATGATGATTTCCTACATCTTTGCACCAACAATTATAGGAGACATACTTTGCCATTACCTCCTTCCCATATGCTTTTTCAACTTCCCTGTCAAGCATAGGACTCTTAAGATTTCTCCCATCAAAATACTAACCAGGGCTGAACCTCATTAGCATTTTTTTGGTTCAACCAAAGTCACCCAAACATTCTCTTGAAATATATTGTAATTTAAAGAAATCAATTTGCCACTGATTTTGATTGCAGCAAAGAAATTGATGTTCATTGTAGCCTTCTTCAGCCAAAGTCAGATAAGTAGACAAAATAATTGTAAAGAATTTTAAATAAATAGATTGATGAATTATTTGAACATCACATTCCCATTCATTTAAATATTTTAGAGAATTTGGCTAATATTCAGGCAATTAAAAATGTGTGCTAGGCAAAATGGCTTTAGATACTGTCAGAGTGCACACAGTGTGACTATGTGAGACAACCCAGGAGCAAATACAGTAAACACAGGTTTGTATTTAAATAGTGGTTTTTATCCACAAAGCATACATACATGTACTTTTAGTCAGACTTCAAGAATGGAACCACCCACTGAGAGAGAGATACACCCCAATAGGGCCTCTTATTATTACAGGGACTTTTAAAGTGATATCAGCCCCCAAACCTTGCTGATTCATTCTCCTCATTGCATCATCATTATAGCATTACAGTATGAGAGCATTACAGCAGCTGTGAGCTATTAAATCATTACCCTGACAGATAGATAACTACCCTTAAAACTGCTTATTTCCTTTGGTCTTATATCTAAACCAAACTGCATTCTATATGGGTCTGCCTTTGAAGACTATCTAGAAGGTACAGATCTTTCAAATTGTGGTGTCACAACTAATAATGAGCACTCCTTGTTGTACACATGTGTCACCTCTGCTATGTGAGCTGCATTGCCTACTAGTTGGCTTCTGGGTGCCAATCAACGTGCTGGTTGAAATCTCTAAAGCCTTCATTGGATAGGACCTGGTTATGTGAGCGATTACCTCTATCCCAGTGTATTTGCCTGCCCAGAACATGTGGGCAGAGTGGGTGCCCTGCACTCCCTTCTGTTACACATTGTCAACTTGTGTGACTTAAGAAGCATGCCTATTCTGACATGGTCCCACCCTCTGAAACAGAGATACTGATGGCATCCACTTTCCTGAAATGTCAAACATCCCGTAAAACCTGCCTTTGGGGATTAATGTGTTGACAGGCAGGTTGTTATTGCTTTTGTTATAGTAGCTGTTTTAGTTTAGGTTGTCTTGTTTTATTTATATTTTTTATTGTTGTAACACTGCATTAGATTTTGTAAATTGCCCAGAGTCTGTTTGGAGTGAGTGGCCATAACTAACTAACTAACTGAATGAATGAATTAATTAATTAATGTCCTTTTTGAATAAAAAAGGGAATTTTTTTACAAAATACAACTTCCCTTATGCAAACTGGAAAAAGTAACTTGATGACTTTTCTCAAAACCACACAACCAAGATGTACTGTATGAACCAATGTCCAAGGGGCATTTTCTGAATTGAAGCTAATAAGCTTGCAAGAAACTTCTCAAATCAAGTGGGACTGAGCTTTGGAATGGCATAGCAAGAGTCATAGGCTCAGTTAACTTTCACTTTCTTGAAGAAAACTGCAGAAGTGGAATGACATGTTTATCCCCTACTCACTCTCTGGTGTAAAAGGTAATGAGAATCTGGTGTAGCGTGAAGTTAAAGCTGTAGTTTCAACTTGAAGGGTAGATTGCTACGTGATACGATCAACAGGAAATTCTTTATCTTACTTCCTTTTGGAAGGCATTCCACTGATCAAGTTCTTTCAGCCATTTATTCCTTTACATAAATGTAATTGAAAGTCTATGGAAGATTTCTTGCTCCGTGTAACATAGGAAGGGAATGAGCTTGCATTATATACCATATATGTCTTCTATCTTGACACATTAAACCATAGAAAAAAGTTATAAAAGAAGTTGAATTTGGGTGTTGCTGTTTATAGATAAGATTACCTTATAACATAGGAATTATTTCTATGTTCTACGTTGAAAGAAAGGTATATTGGATAAAAAGCAGATAGCAAGGAGGAAAATTTATAACAGCATCTCCATTTTTTGCTGTTGGCTCTGCCCTTTATTTTAGAGCTTGTAGCAATTGAAATTTCCCCCAAAACCCTGAACTTAAATATCAAATTTGGTGAACAAATTATCTGTCCTTATCTACTAAACAAATTTGCTCTTGATTTCTATATATTACGATTTGCAGCACCCAAGTGATGTATATTAATTAGAAGCATATTTGTGTTTAATATTAAGCTGCTTTTATGGTTCAAGGAAATTCATGTAGCAATAGCAATAGCACTTAGACTTGTATATCACTTTATAGTGTTTTACATCCCTCTTTAAGCAGTTTACAGAGTAGCATATTGCCCCCAACAATCTGGGTCCTCATTTTACCAACCTTGGAAGAATGGAAGGCTGAGTCAACCTTGAGCCGGTCAGGATTGAACTCCTGGCAATACTGCATGGAGCCTAAAATTCTGCATTCTAACCACTGTGCCACCACAACTCTATGTATCTATAATATTAAGTGGTGTACAGTTTAGGAACTTCGTATTTCTCTGGATGCTATTTCTGTTTGTTTCATTTTGGCGATCTGGGAAATCCACAACAGGTTTCTCCCTGGAAGCTGACTTTTAACATGATCCATATTTTTAGCTCTTAAAATCCCAATCAAGCATCAACAGATGGGAGCAGTAATTCAATTTAATAATAAGCATAATATCTTCTGACTTATGTGTAAGCTATATAGCAAAATGAAAAACTGTTCATCAAAAATATCAGAAAGTTTTCTTCAAACATATCTGGGAAAGTCTGCTTTAAAATAAGGAAAATAAGAACTAAACTTTAAGGGAAATATCAGTTAGAACTTCCAAGGTAAGTTCTAATTAGTAGAAAATCTTCAAATCTAAAAGGCAAAGATATCATTTTGGACACAATAAGGCACCAAGATAAGAAAAATGCTATAATATAAGAAGATCAATATATTTACACATTGTCGGTTCTTCTGTTCCAGAAAGCTTTTGCTCTCTTGTGAGCAAAAAGTAGAAGGCCATTATCATTCTCCTACCACTTCGGCAGGTCAAAGACTAAGCATGGAGATCAAATAATACTCTTGACAAAAGTTGTTTCCTAAATGGATAAAATACTATGGGTTACATGTTTTAATATGGATATTAATGTTTCTTCTCCTGACTTGCTAACCTTGGCAACTTCAAGACCTGTGGACTTCAACTCCCAGAATTCCCCAGCTATCAAGGGGGAATTAATAACATCATGGCTTCCTTACCATTCCTCAGCATCTTTATTGGATGCAGTTCCACTGTTGTACCATCACCCTGTTCTGCTTCTGATAGTTGTTCATATTGTACTTATTTTGGCTTGGAGTTGTGATAACATGTCAAAGACAAACCTGCAGAATTCTGATTGTGAAGTAGCTGCTTGTACCTTATTCTTACTAATGGCATGGTGTTGTTAATAACTTTAAGAGGAAGTGTGTTTTCCTTTTTAGAACTCAGGCACAGAATAAAATCCAAAAGCAGATTTATTTTATGGGGGCACCTTGGTTTTTACCTCATAAAGGTTAATTTGTTAGAGCTGGCAACTCTAATTGGACTTCATCCTTTTTGCAAACTGTCAAACGTCATTTCAAATAAGGATGGAGTGAGAATGGTACATCTTTCTGAATGCTACCCTGCTACTTTGTCAGAGCTATTTTTTTTTACTGCCACTCAAGACAAAAATAGGGAACTTCTGTAAAGAGAAGACAATCCCCTTTTCACAATAGGTCAACTGCAATAATCTCACTGTTGCTAGAGTGAGGTCTTGAAAAGGCCTGCCTGACCTTTTTAATCTTCCTTGTTCAGGACAAAGCTACCTTCAGATAATTATAGAGGCCCCAGAATGATCTCCTTACATTTAAAGGTCGTGGCGTTAATGTCTCTCCCCCCCACTCCCCATAAAGTTGCTAGCAGTGTGTGAGAACAGCACCTTCAGCATGTATGTTTCAGTTCAATGAAATACCGTAATAATGTGCTTCATCCTGTGCTTTAAACCCCATCCCAGCAATGTTCTTGCTTTGCTTTGCCTTTCAGTGCAAGCTTCTGTTCTCACGAGTCAAGGCTTTTTAATAATTAAAGTCCAGTGTAATTAAAAATGCTATTGAATTCCATGCTGTATATGGCTAAAATGCTTGGGCTTCCTTAAACTCACAGGGCTACATGCACAGACCAAGCATACATTTACAGATCTCTTGAACAAGTAAACCAGGTTAAAATGCATACATCTTTAAAGTGTTTGCTAACTGGAAGATCAGTTTGTGGGCTGAAGTATCACGTTTTGTGAAATTTTCCTTCTTTTGAAAAGCATGGGACCAAATAGTATGTACCATGGATTATTATTTTTTTTACAAATTACTAATTAACTCATTGAGAGTTGAACTACACTCAGCAAATGCTTTGCTTTGTTTTTTCTAATAAAATAATGGGAAATTCAGCTTTAACCGCAATAATACACAGGCAAACAATAGATACAAACTCAAGCTCCAAACTCGATTGCAGAAAATATGACTTCAACCACAGAGTGGTCAATGCCTGGAATGCACTACCTGAGTTTGTTGTTACATCCTCAAACCCCCATAACTTTAACCTTACCCTGTCTAATGTGGACCTCACCCCTTTCCTAAGAGGTCTGTAAGGGGGCGTGCATAAGTGCACCAGTGTGCCTACCATCCATGGGGGGGTTCCTGCCAGTTCTAACCTCTAGAAGAGGTTCCACAAATCTACAGTGCCGTTTAGAACCGGTTCCAGCTCCCTCCCCCCATCCGTCCGCACCATACTTGCCCCACCCACCACTCACTGATTGGCTAGCTCGCCAATCGCCCTGCCCGCCTCTTAAAGCTGTCAAACTTGAACACCCCTGGAGTTTTTTTTCTAAAGGGTTAGGGGTGCAAGGGTCTTGTAACTTGACAACTTTAAGACTTGCATACTTCAATGCCAGAGTTCCTGAGCCAACATTTTGGTTTCTAAGCAAGAGCGTTGTTAAGTGAGTTTCACCACATTTTACAAGTTGGCCACGCCCACCCAAGTCACATGGCCGGCACGCCATTCCCACTCGGTCACATGGCTGGCAAGCCACTCCCACCCGGTCACATGGCTGGCAAGCCACTCCCACAAAGCAGGCCACACCTACAGAATAGTTTCTAAATTTTTTTGAAACCCACCACTGCTACCGTCCCTGTCCTATTGTCCCAATTTATTTATCCCTATTTCCTGTGTTCATGTCCATGTTTATACTTATATCTGTTATCTTGTACATTTTTGACAAACTAAATAAATAAAATAAAAATAATTATATTTTCTCTCTGTAAAATGAGGAGTCCATGTGGGCAAAGGAAACATATTTTTGCACAAGTGTTCAATCCAATAGTGGCAATACGGAAGGCCCAGTAAGTGTTTTACTTCATAGGATGTGTTTATTTATTTATTAATCAAATATATACACTACTTATACAAGTATTTATGACTAATTAACTTAATTTACTTATGGTTTTCAACTTGGCCTGCCTGACTAATGTTTGAGATATAGACATTTCTTTTATGAAGTTGAGACAAATTGTTTACCATTCCTAAAATAAACACATACATACAGTATGTACGTTTTCATTTCAGGAAAGGAGATAGATGAAATATGAAAAAAGATAATGGAGTGAAGCAGCTCAACTTGCCCGCCTGTTTTCTGTTTATCGGCTCTAAGAGTTGAAGTAAAGGCTTGCTAATTTGCTCCAAGCTGAAGCAAATGAAGAGAATAAATTGATATAGATGAGAGATGCCAAATGGTAGAGTAGTAGTTGCTAATGTACTACTGGATCATTAATTATGCATTTAATCAGGGGCTGTTTATTCTGGTTAATCCTTGAGCTTCCAGTGGTTGTTATGGCAAGAAATGGAAATGAATTAAAATGTTACAAGCCTACCCCACATAAAAATTAACAAAGTGTAAATGAGAAAGCTTAAATCGTGTTTATAAAAAATTCTGATTTAATAAAAAAAATGAGAGAGAGAAAGAGAGAGGGTGGAGAGAGAAAGAAAGAAAGAGAGTGGATGCTGTAGATTTGTGCATTTTGTATAGTTTTGTTTGTGTCTTTATTTGCCATGATGTATCAGTAAAAAGATTAGGTGTGAATTTTATTTCAAAATATATGATATATTCAATGAAGTGTATTTCCTCAACAACCTGCTGGTTCAACCACCATCTTTCTATTGTCTAGAATGAGTTGCAGCATGTATACTGCAATACAGATACTTTAGTCTGTCATTTATCTTAGACACTAAAGGAGAGAGATCATAGTCCTAACTTTGGACTGAAAGGAGAAACTGATGGAACGGAATGTCAGGACATACTTGAAAGTTGGTCAGTGTCGTTTGCTTTCATATTGTTTGAAATATGGCTTTTAACTTTCTTCAGTAAATAGAAGTTATCTGAAGTTCTTGAGTTTCTTGTGAATGTGCCTAAAAGGTACATTCTTATCTATGGTTTGAAGCCTGACAGTAAGCATGGTCCATGATAAAAATGTTGATAGTCATAGGATTGCTATACAGATAATTAACAGAAAATTCAAATTGGGATCTTTAAGAGCATGTACCTGTCTTGGCAAACTTGCCCCTTCAAAAAAGAAGCCATGACAAGCATGGCCAGTCAGGAAATATGCATAAGAAGATTAATTAATCTCTTTATGATGCTCTCTACTATTTTCAGTGAACTTTTGTGGTAGTCATTTACATTACTAGGAATAAACATTTGCTTTGTAGCACACCAGCTATTTTTAAAAGCATCTTTGGGGTTGAGAGTTGGTGGATATTCTTTCTAATTGAACAGGAGTGTTTAAGAGAAGCTATTCCTTTGGCAACTTTAGTTCCCAAAATGATGCTATCCATGTATAATTAAAGTTGCATTACATTCAATCACTCCTGCTGACTGTATTTAGAATTATAGAACCAGAAAGGAAAAGCTGTATTTTGTTTTGCTTTCTTTCTGAAGTTCTTTGCTTTACTGGTGAATGTTTCTGTTTTATATATTGTTTTGAGGTATTCTGTCCAGAATGTTAATGAAAGCCTAATAAGATATGAGCCTAATCCTAGTGCTTGTATAATTGTAATAATTGTGATTAAAATACCTGTTAGGAAAGCTAAGGAAAAATTCCTTGTTTACATGGACGGTAAGAACAGTTCATCGAAATAGTTACATCAAAACTGGGCAGAAACATACATATTCTTTCTAGCATTTCCTTTCTTTGAAAATTGCTCCTCAAATCAGTTCCACAAGTAATTCATATCCTGCAATTGCAGGCTATAAGTAAATGGAATCAGTTTGCATTGCTTTAAGAAGTCTCCAAAACTTTTTAAGTGCCTCTACTTGAAGTTGCTAATCAATCATGTCATTTATATGGAATAGGAAGACATTCCTAATATGTATATCCAGTGATTGCCCAGAATAGTTTTGCAGAACTTCTGTTGGATAGCAGTAACCTCACTGATGTCATACATATATTACATAATCTCTGAGGGGCTTTCAAGGTCTTGCCAATAGTACTTATTGCCTACAAATGGATCACTTTCCTCAGGGATGAATTTTCTCTACTCTCTTTGAGAAAACTGTGCAGCTTTAGCCTAACTACAGTCCTGCCATCATTATGGGCACTGTTAGAATTGCTGTTATCAGAGTCATGACTGCAAATGTATAAATATGTAGAAAATGCTTGAAATGAATTAATCACAATTGAACTCTGGGGAACCAAGTTCATTATGTTTTATATTGTTTTCTTCTGGACATCAATTTCAAAAATTAAGCTTTTCCTAGACACAGAGAGGGGGGGGAGGGAGAGAGGGAGGGGGCAAGAGAGAGAGAGAGAGAGAGACAGACAGACAGACAGACAGACAGACAGACTCTATTAGGGCACATTCTTTTTGTAGTTATCTGACTACCAATCAAGCTACGACTTATGAATAATTCAAAACTGTTAAATCAAGATGCCAAGTTTTTTCCTTTAGTATCAGCAAGATGAATCAGTCAGTTTATCATAGCTTACATCTTTTATGATTAAAGAGTCTTCATGGTCAATTGTCAAATGCAGATTGTACTAAGCCAGCCTTACATAATACTTTTTTTATTCATAAAATCTATAAACTCCTTTATTTGCTGATTCCTTAAAGGTCCTTGATAATCTATAGCAAGGGTGTCAAACTTGCGGCCTCACATGACGTATCATGGCTTTTTCTCCATTTGCTAAAATGGGGATGGGCGTGACCAGCGCATGATGCATCCGGCCTGTGGGCCGCGAGTTTGACACCCTGATCTATAGTAATCATTGCCTTCTCAAATAACTCCAGAGTGTGGTAGCTGCTTCTTGATGGAAAATTGCCAGATGTAGTATTACTTAGAATTGCTGATTCATAGAAGCAAAGCACAACTCCTCTTTGGGAGAGAAAAAAAATCACACTGGCACCAAGCAGGAATTCTCATTTTTCCCACTCCTTCTTCTTAAAATTAGATGACGGAATAGAAAAGTATCTTTTCACTAATTCTTGATACTGAGTTTTTATATACATTGTTATCTGATTCAAGGACTCCACCAGCTCTCCACTCAAGCTTTAGAACAGTGGTTCCCAAACTTTTTCAGTCCAACGCACCCTTGGTGCTACAAACTGATCCTCAGTGCCCTCAACCCAGTGGTCGAATTCATTTTTTTTACTACCGGTTCTGTGGGCGTGGCTTGATGGGCGTGGCTGGAGGGGTCATATGACGGGCGGTTTGCATGACGGAAGGAAGATAGTAACAGTAAAATTCAAAACTGTAACAATTAATTGCACATTTATTCAAAATCCAATTTAAAAACCTTTTTAGTTAATGTTAATTCAACAAAATTGTTGAACATGATCCAGTGATACCAGGTTTTCAAAGTCTGATAGTCATTTATCAAGAACCTTAGGAACTAGTAACTTAGTAAACTCAGTAAAATTTAGTAACTACTTCACTGTTCAGTAAATTCTTAATGTGATGGATGGGCTTGATGAAGTGATACCAGTTTCCCAATGTCTGGTTTTAAGTCACTTAGTAGGAGTCTTAAATCACCACGTTCAGTAATCTGGAGTCAATTTCTTTGCTTGGAGAGAAGTTGGATGACCACACTGAAGCCACGTTTCACCAAATATGATGTTGGAAATGCAACAAGGAGCTTCTTAACCACTCTCCATAGTGCAGGATAGCGATCAGAATTTTCTTTCTGTAACCAAAACTCTTGGTACGATTTCTTAAATTTTGGCTTCAGCTCAATGCCATTTTGCAGCTGTATGAGATGTTCCTCCACTACCCTATCTTCCTCAGTATCTGAAAATGGATTTATCACCCAATCTGGAATTTCCATCAAAAGAGGATCCTGATATCGCTCAGACATATCTTTATGCAGAATGCCCAAATGGTCACAAAAAACTTGAAGATCATCACCTTGTATGCCACCTTTCTCTTCTAGCTCAGACAAGCTCGGAAATTGGTATAGCTCGCAACGGCCTATATTGCGCTTGAATAGAGTTAACTTTGAAATAAACGTAGAGATGACAGATTTGGCCTTAATAAGATTGACCTCATTTCCTTGCAACTGCAAATTCACTTCATTGAACTTTGCAAATAGTTCTGATAAATAAGCAATGCCATGCCTGATCTCTTTGAGTTCACCACTGAGCAAAGCATTCTTGTCTTCAATAAACTCCACAACCTTGTCAAAAAGATTGTAAAAGCATCTCTCACAGTTGCCTTTTGATAGCCAACAAACTTCCGTATGAAGCAGCAAACGATCAAGATTCTAGGAAGGGAAGGAGCAGCATAGCAGCAGCCAGAGACCTCAATTACTCAATCAGAATAGAGCTGGAAGAGACCTTGGAGGTCTTCTAGTCCAACTCTGCTCAACTAGGAGCAATCCTATACAATTTCAGGCTGTCCGGTCTCTTCTTGAAAGCCTCCAGTGATGGAGCACCCACAACCTCTGGAGGCAACTTCTGTTCCACTGATTAATTGTCATCACCATTAGGAAGTTTCTTCTTAGTTCTAGGTTGCTTCTCTCCTTGATTAGTTTCCACCCATTGTTTCTTATCCTGCTTTGGAGAACAGATTGACTCCCTCTTCTCTGTGGCAGCCCCTCAAATAATGGAAGACTGCTATCAGGTGTCTCCCCCCCCCCCAATCCTTTTCTCTAGACTGGCCATTCCCAATTCTTGCAACTGTTTTTCCTATGTTTTAGTCTCCAGGCCTTTAAACATCTTAGTTGCTCTTCTTTGCACTTCTTCCAAAATCTTCCAAAGTGCATGGAACACTGTTACCTTCCCACCAAAGGTGGTCCCTATTTTTCTACTTGAATTGTTTATGTGCTTTCAAGCTGCTAGGTTGGCAGAAGCTGGGACAAGTAACAGGAGCTCACCCCATTACACGGTGATAGGGATTCGAACCACCGAACCGCCGACCTTTCGATCGACAAGCTCAGCATCTTGATTTAGTAAATGTTCAAAATTACAACAGCACTGAAAAAAGTGACTTATGACCATTTTTCACACTTAAAACCATTGCACCATCCCTGGGGTCACGTGATCAAAATTGGGATGCTTGTCAACTGGCTCATTTTACGAAGGTTTGGAAGGTCATGTGATCCCCTTTTGTGACTTCTGACAAGCGAAGACAATGGGGAAGCCAGATTCGCTTAACAACCATGTGACTCACTTAACAACTGGAGATTCACTGTAACTGTGGCACGAAAGGTTGCAAAATTCACTTAACAAATTTTTCACTCAACAACAAAAATTTTGGCCTCGGTTGTGACCGTAAGTGCTGGCTGCCTCCCAGTGAGCCTGGGGGAGAGGGGGGGCATCAGATGGGTTTCAGAAATACATCCCTAGCATTTTTCTCCAGTCCCCAGGGAGTATATATGTGGGGAGTGCACACCCGGCATTCCTCCAGGTGCCCAGAACCAGCTTTTCCCTTTGGAATGCCAGGGAGACACAGGAGATCGCCGCCCTAGCAGCGAGTCTCCCCCGGATGCTCGGAGCAGTCACCCATCTAGGCTCCCATCGTCCCCGGGCTAAGTCCAAGCCTGCAGGAAGCAGCAGCGTCCCCCTCGCCTCACCTGATTCTTCCCCCTCCTTAGATGGGGAAACTTCAGCAGGCAGGATTGGTGGATGGCGCCCATTATCTAGGAGATGGGAGGGGCGGGGGGGGCTTTGCGATCCTCTGCATCGGCTGCACGTTCCAACTGGGGCTCCGCGGGGTGTGGAGAATTTGGGGCCAAGAGACATGTGTCCTAAGTCGGCCTTGGACCGCATCCCCCTCGCACTCCCGGTCCCTGCGCCAAGGCTTGTCCGGGTCCCCGAAGGGTGTCCGGCGCAGCTGCTGCCTCGCCCGATGCTGGCCAGGAGAGGCAGCGGGAGGAGACGGAGCCCAGGCTGCGCAATCCTCTGCTTGTTATGGAGCGAATGAAGAGAAAGACAAATCGGGCAAGGAAGCAGGGCGGCCGACATGGGGCAGCAACTGCGGGACAGAATTGCGTGGGGAAGGGCCGTCCAGCCCAGCACCCACCGCTCCAGGTGAGCCGTCGAGAAAGGGAGGGCTTGGGGGGCATTGTCCACTTCTTGGTGATAAGAGCCGTGGCTCGGGCCTCCTACCCTACAACTCATGACAGATTTGGAAGGGACCTCATAGTTCATCTAGTGATCTAGTCCCTTGCCTCTTAGTGCCCCCTGCCGCCCCACTTGCCTCTTAATGCCCCCCTGCTGCCCCTTGCCTCTTAGTGCCCCCCTAAGTCATCCCACCCACCCCCAGAGGGTGGTACCGCCCACTTTGGGAACCACTGCTTTAGAAGATCACATTTAATCAAGAACTGATTTACATACACTGAACATTTACTCCCTGACAATTCTTTATTTCCAGCTTAATAATTTTGGGATTTTGTTTGGTTTTATATGTAGTCATATTGAAATTTATTAAAATGAGGTTTGTATGATTAGAGCTACAGCTGTCAGTCTTTCCAAGTAGTCCGGACAGGAAACACAAACTGATGAGCTAATTCTCCTTTATTGTAAGGCTACAAAAAAACCATGCAAGTCTAAAATCACAAGTCTTCCACCATTTGCTTTACTACCTGATAAGTTAGGATGGTTCTTTCTGAGATTTTTGTCTACCATTAGGCATCTGTGGGCTATGCCCCCCTCTTATCTGATTGTTCAGATAAGCAGCATCTATCCCCATCCTTGTCTCTCAAGGTCACTCTCACATACCATTACAATAGCAGTGTTATAGATATAATTCCAATAGGGAACAGCTGGATGGGCTGTGGAGTGCCCATACCAGTGGTGGGATTCAAAAAGTTTTACTACCGGTTTGGTGGGTGTGTCGTGGTGGGCGTGGCATTGCTTGGTGGGCATGGCTTGATGGGTGTGGCAGGAGAAGGATACTGCAAAATCCCCATTCCCTCCCGATCAGCTGGGACTCTGGAGGCAGAGAATAGATTGGGGGGGGGGGGATCAGTCAGAGGTGGTATTTACTGATTCTCAAAATTTCTACTACCGGTTCTCCAGAACTGGTCAGAACCTGCTGAATACCACCTCTGTCCCATACTTATATTGATCCTGATAGATATATGCCTTTTGGAAGAGGGACACATCTGTAGATGATAGTTGTGCAAAAGGGATACCTACAGCATCCATATCTTTTTCTAGCTTGCTGCATAATCCTGAAGCTGCCAAAATCCGTAGGCCAAGATGGTGAAGGCTGTTCTAAAACTAACCCTTCAAGCATTCTTAATCCTAATACATAAAAATGATGTGTGAAACTCAAAAATAATATATCAGTTAAGGCATATGTCAGCTGCCAAGAATATCTAAGGAAGGCTTAGACTATTTGAGTTCTCATATTGGAAACACCCCAGAATTTTCAACTTCAGCTCTCTTCATGAAATAGCTATATATATATAAAAAGCTTTTGTGCATCTCTTCCACAGTCAACAAAAATAATTCGTATTAACTCAAGTATTTTAACTCAGATATTTATACATGTTACCATCATCATACCTCCATTTTCATTTGACATTGGCTCCTCCTCTCCTATATTTATATTTTTAAATAAAAACCATAAAAGACTTTTGGCCACTTTGAAATTCTCAGCTCAGAACTATTTGCATTTTCAAAGAATTTCTAAGTAGATTTAATTTTTTTTCAGGCTTTAAGCCCCATGAATAAATTCCAAAGGTGTTAACAAGAGTCTTCTACAGAAAGGACAAGTTAGGTTTAACTTTAAATTTCTGTTCTCAAAACTCCTAGAACTACTAGTGAGGAGAGTTCATTAGATAGAATGATGCCCTTGTTTTTTGTTTTGTGTACAATACAGTGTAGGTTATATACTGTACTATTGAAAAAAAGGACCGTCACAGAATGGGTTGTTAAATGGTGGTTTCAAACCAAAAGTCTTGACAAAAAGCAAGGAGTGTTTGAAGGCTTAAGCTAAAATGGAATGAAGTTCTGAGAATTATTCTTGGAAGCAATGACCCCTAGAATTGGCTTACTGCAGAAATCAAGTTTAAAGACCACAGTTATGCTAGCAGCCTGATTGAACTTTCCCTCGAGCAAGTGGTTGGGATTTGAAGGATATTACTTGTTCCAATTTTCAAGATCAGCCCATACCACACCAAGAGCTTGCAAAAGCAAAGATCCTTCATCCAACCTGATTGGATGCACAAACACATTCTCCAACGTTGGTGGATACAGCGGTTATGCATGAGTTAACTCAGTCAGTAACCAATAGAACTGAGTCTACCAAAGTGATGTCATCGCCTCAGAGGAGTGCCCTCCCGCTTTTTTAGACTCAGTTCGATCCGAACTGGCTGTGCCAAACTGCTTTCTCCTCAACTTTAGTAGATATTCTAATTACCTTTAATTGGATATTTTTCTAAATTTCACCTAAATTACATCCAAATTGGAAGGAATCAGTGGATAGCTCCTCAGAGCTAAGTCTCTCATTTAGCCCCAAGCTTCTTGGAGATACTCACCAGGGCTTCTTCGAGGCTTCTGTCTCCTGAGTTTACCGACAATTCAGAGGCTCTCCTGCAAGCAGCGCTTCTCAGCAATGGCCATTGGAGGCTCTGCTCAGCGCTGCTGCCTCTGCTGCCTCTGGACCTTTCCCCTCATGCCGCCAAGCCCGCAGCCGCTTCCAAGTGCCGCCAAAGCCACCAGCAACTGCCAAAAGCCGCCAGCAGCTACAAGAAAACCACCAGCAGCCGCTTCCACTACGGGAAGCGCAGCCGTACGCCGCCGCCGCCCCTCAGCACTCCCACTTTACCGGATCGCCACTACTGCTCCAGAAGCCTCCTACACGGAGCCCTCTCCCAAGGCCCCCAGGGAGCCCCATTGGGGTTCCTTCCAGCAAGGCCAAGGCCAAGACCAACCACACTGAATCCCATCTATTTTAGGCCCAGAGGCCTTCTCAGCCTAGTCGTCCTCCTGACTTATCCTCTGATTCGGAGGATGACCTCTCCCCTGCTGCATCCATCATTCAACTTGAGGATGCCAGGGGCTCAGACGATCTTGCCTGCAGTGGGGATGAATCTGAGGGTGGCAGGAGCATCACTCCAGATGAGGAGCCCCTCTACCAGGAAGAAATTTCCCTTCCTCCCCGCCGCCACTGCCTCTCTTACTCACCTGGTATGACAGACATGATATCTGAGGCCATTGAATGTGGCGTAGCAGCTGCCCTTAAACATAGGTCTTCTAACCACTCTACCCCACGCAGGTCTGCTTCTTCCTCTCATTCCAGATGCAGGGATGGTGATCTCTCCGCTTCTTCATCGCATGAGCTCCCTGGCACGTCCAGTCACTCTTCGGTTTTTGGTGAAGAGAAACATCCGGCAAGAGATTCAGATCTCTCTGAAGACGAGGGTCTTCCCCCTGACCCACCTGCATTTGTCGGTTTGTTCAAACATGCCGTCTTTCGCTCTCTCCTCTTTAAGGCCAAGAGAATCACTGGCATCCCTTCTCCTAAAGCACCTCAAGGAACGGAAGCGGACAAGGCGGACACTACTGACCCCCTCTTCATCCTGCCTAAGGTGGAAAAGGAGGTGATTCCGTCTCCCAGACTCTTCATAGACGTGGTCCAGAACCAATGGGCATCACCAGGTACAGGTCCCCTCCCCAATACCTTGGACAAGCGCCTGTATAACGTGGGACTAGAACTCACCAAGGCTTTATAGGTATCTTCTATTGACTTACTTATAATTGGCCTTTCTTCTCCTAATGCAGCCTCAGCAGCTCCTGAGGAGGCTCTTTTCCCTGAAGACAAGAGAATAGAACAAACTCTGGTCAAGAGTCACCAGGCCTCGGCTTGGGCTGTTACGGCGGATACCTCTGCTTCATTTTTAGTCGCTCTGTGCTCTTATGGCTAAGGCAACTCCAGGCGAGGCTTCCAGCCAGGGATTCTGGGCTCGCCGGGATATCAACAAAATAAAGGTGGCCCTAGAATACACTGCAGATGCTTCCTTGGACACGGCCCGTTTTGCATCCAAGGCCATAGCATCCTCCATCTCCACCCGTTGCCTGCTTTGGCTAAAACAGTGGCAGGCAGAAGCCCGTGCCAGGTGGAGGCTAGCCTCCTCTCCCTATTCTTCATCCCTTCTCTTTGGGGCCCCATTGGATCCTCTATTGGTAGAGTCCAAGGATAAGCGGAAGTCTTGCAACCGGCCACTAAGAAACAAGAGGGCCACAGTCAATCCTTTTATCACAGGCAGCCCTTTCAGGGTCAGGACGGGTGTTCCTCCAGCTCCCGTCTGCAACGTCAGGCTCCCCCCCAGACAGGGCCCTTCCTTTTCCAACAGGTCAGGCAGAAACAGCCAGAGATTCCAGCCCAGAAAGTCATTCAGGGACAATACCAACCGATCCTACAAGAGGCAGAAGTGACTGCCTGGAGGATCTCCCCTTAGGGGGACGTCTGTCGACCTTCGTGGATCGTTGGGATGACATCACCAACGACACGTGGGTCAGGTCCACGATCAGATTCGGCCTTCTCTTGGACTTGCGCTCCAACCCTCCGAACCACTTTGTCCCGTGCCCCATATCCAGGGACCCTCAAAAGAGGCTCCTAGTAGAGCAGGCCATCCATCATCTGCTCCTCATTCAGGCCATTCAACCTGTGCCTCCAGGCCAGGTGGGACAGGGATTCTATTCTCATCTCTTTATCATGCTGGAGTCTTCGGGGGGCTGGAGAGTAATCCTCGATCTCAAATTCTTAAATCGATTCATCACGTACAGGAGGTTCAAAATGCACTCTCTCCTGCCAATCCTAGAGAATGTGCACAAACACAATCTCTTCACATCAGTGGACCTCACAGAGGCTTACCTCCACGTACCCATTCACAAACAACACAGATGGTTCCTCTGATTTGTCTCTGCGGGTCGTCACTATCAGTATCAGGCCCTCCCCTTCGGGCTATCATCAGCCCCAAGGGTCTTCACCAAGCTCCTGTCAGTCGTAGGAGCCCACTTACGTGCCAGACCCATTCGTATCTTTTGCTGCCTGGACGACATCCTCCTGTTGTCCAGGTCACGCAACCAGGCCCTGCGGGATCTTCAGAACACCTTGCATGTACTTCAGGAGGTGGGATTCTCCATCAATGAGGAGAAGAGCCATCTTGTTCCCACCTATCGTCTAGTGCACTTGGGAGCCCTAATTGATTCCGCTCAAGGGAAAGGTCCTCCTGTCTCGGGAATGACAGATCAGCCTCAGGGATTTAGCCTTCGAGGTATGGAGGAGACAGTAGGCAGCTCTTCTCCAGCTGTCTCAACTGCTGGGGAAGATGGTCTCTTGCTTCTCCATCATCCCTTGGGCGCGGCTTCACAGCCGCTGCTCCATTGGTTTCTTTTGCCATTCCAGAAGACCAACAGCAGCTGTTCTCTAGCGAAAGTCAGGTTGACCACAGAGATCTTTCACTCTTTGGACTGGTGGATCTCCCCGGCCATCTCTCAGGGGTCCCTCTTCAGGGAACCTCCTCCTCTCGTAGTTATGACAGACACGAGTTTGACGGGTTGGGGTGCTCACCTGGAAGATCAGATAGCTCAGGGTCTCTGGTCCGACTCCGACCTTTCCAATAGTGTGAATTGGCTAAAGTTGAGGGCCATCCATCTAGCTCTCCTTCAGTTCCAGTCTTCAGTTCGCAACACTCATGTGCTAATTTGGACAGACAACACAACAGCCAAGGTGCATGTCAACCACCGGGGGGAACGAGAGCAGTTTCCCTCATGGAGTCTGCCTTTCACCTAGGGATCTGGGCAGAAGCCAACCTTCTCTCCTTCCACACCAAACACATCTTGGGCTCCAACAACACCAGAGCTGACTGGTTGAGCCCCACAACAATCGATCCTATGGAGTGGACCCTCAACCGTTGCATCTTCAAACAGCTGTCGACCAGGTATGGGACCCCGGGGCTAGATCTCTTCGCAATGGCATCCAACAATCAACTGCCCAGGTACCTGTCTCGCTACATGACACGAGACGCAGAAGGGACGGACACCTTAAGGTGCAAGTGGCCCCACCATCTCCTGTATGCCTTCCCTCCCTTCCCTCTGATACAGAGGGTCATTCAGAAAATGATAAAGGAAGAGGCCAAGCTCATCCTACTCGCCCCTCATTGGCCACACCATCCATGGTTCGCAGACCTAGTCAACCTCTCAGTGGGCCCAGAGTGGCGTCTTCCCCCGATACCGTCCCTTCTTCACCAGGAATCTATTCCCCATCCCGACCTATCTTGGCTCCACCTAACTGCATGGAAGCTGAGCGGGAGGTCTTTAGGGCGGCAAACCTTTCTGAGACTGTAATTCAACTATTCAGGCTTCTCGACGCCCAGCCACTAATAGGATCTACGAACCAATATGGCAGACTTTCAGCACATGGTGCCTTTCTAGAGAGGTTTCGCCCCTGGAGGCCTCAGTTCCCCAGGTTTGGAGTTCCTGCAACAGGGACTAGATAAAGGATTTGTGCCTAACACCTTACAGAGGCAGGTGTCGGCTCTCTCTTCAGTTCTCTCTCTTCACCAGGATGAGCCTCTCTCCTTACACCCTCATGTATGCTGCTTCATTAGGGGTGCATCTAATCTCTGCCCTCCTGTCATTCACCGCTTCCCCTCATGGGATCTAACCAAAGTCCTTGACTTTCTCACTGGACCACCCTTCGAGCCTCTCAGGTCGGCCTCCCTGCATCACCTCACATTGAAAAAAACCTTTCTGGTGGCTATCACGTCTGCACAACGGGTCTCAGAATTGGCGGTCCTTTCCATCCGTTCCAACTTGTGTACCTTTCACTCAGACCGTGGCCCTTCGACTTGATCCCATCTTTGTCCCAAAGATCAATTCGGCTTTTCATCGGTCTCTGGATCTCACTCTACCGAACTTTTGCCCTAATCCCTCTCACAGTCTCAAGCGCAAATGGCACAGGTTAGACGTAAGATGGGCTCTTAAGATCTATATTGGCAAGACGGCCGTCTTTAGGCACACCGAAGCACTCTTTGTGTCTTTCCATCCCACAAACAAGAGTCTAAAAGCTTCTCCATCTATGGATGGGTGCTGGATCTGGTCAACCATAACTAGAGCTTACCTGGCGAGTCCTCTCACGTCTCCACCCAACATCACGGCACATTCCACATGCAGCGCGGCTACATCAGCATGGACAAGGCAGGCCTCAGTGAAAGAGATCTGGGTGACCCCCAATTCCTTTATTCGCCATTATAAGATGGACAGATACGCATCAGTGGATGCGGCATTCGGACGGCGGGTGCTTCAACAAGTTCTTCCCTCTTCAAGCTACTGGTTCATTCCCACCCGCGGACACGCCCAGGTTTGGTACGTCCCATACATGACCGCTGTCTCCACCAACGTTGGAGAATAGGGCGTTGGTTCTTACCTGATACGCCCCTTCTCAAGGTAGGTGGAGACAGCGGTCATCCCCACCCTTTGGTTCCTGGCCTAGTTCGCGGAGGGAGTTCTGGAGCTAGGCTAGAGTTTCGGAGGATTGAAAGCAGTCGACTAACGCCCAGCAGTCTACTTATCTCCTTCATCACAAAAGCGGGAGGACACTCCTCTGAGGCGATGACATCACTTTGGTAGACTCAGTTCTATTGGTTACTGACTGAGCTAACCCATGCATGACCACTGTCCCCACCTGCCTCGAGAAGGGGCGTATCGGGTAAGAACCAACGCCCCATTTTAAGCAGCTTGTTGCTGCTTTAAAGTCTTTCTTTAAAAAGGCTCAGCCATTCAAATGTATCTTTCCCTTTAATCTTCAGGAAGGGTTTGATCCTGCGTGTCTCGTTCTGTACCTTTTTTGTTCCTGATAAAATGGCGGATTCATTCTGCCAATGACTTGGGAGAAGACTCTGTTGCTTAGATACAGAGGTATTTTGAAGGAAGATAATGTTGCCAGGGAAACCAAGCCCTGAACTTTTCTGTCTTATATTTGTTGCTTCGAGGTTTCAACACTGGGCAAAGATCTTTTTTTCCTGACAGCTGTGAGAACACAGTAGCTTTGGAAACTTGCATAAAAGCTACTAAGTAGCCAAGAGAAAAAGCATGCATGTTCCAGGTGTTAAACTACGAGCTGTGTAGGTGTGAAGTCTGTCTGTGAGGGGATAAAGAACTGTTCTCACCTCAGATTAGAAGGCATCAGCTAAAAAAAAAGTGGCAAACATAGCAATCAGAAAGGGAGATGGACATCTGATCCTTTTAATTGTTGCCCTGAAAATCAGTTGTAGCTTTTCACACGATCTACGTCCAGGTTTATACAGGTTCATTGTTCCGTGCTATAAAACAGTGAAGGCAGAAGATCTATTTTGTTGATTGAGTTGATAGGTTGCATTAATGAGGTTGAGTCGGAGCAGGAAAAGGGAAAATAACTGAATTATTTAGGAAATAGGAATAGGAATAGTCAGTTCAAGATTATTCATCAAGGGAAAAGAATACCATATCAGGCTGATGAAAGATCAGATGTTTAATTAGCCCGACGTGCAATGACTGCTAGTATTTACAGTTATGTTATCATTAGGGCTCTTTCAGTATTCAGGTTACAGCGCTAAGATTATGACACTGAGGACTTTTGAAGCAGCAAAAAGGACAAAAAGTGAAAATGAATATTTTGAGAGAAAGTAGATAGTGAAAGATAACAAATATCTGTATGAAGCTTCAAAGATCTGCAGAAGTTACTGTCTGAAAGATACACATAGTATTTTGTGAGTATTAAGGGATCTTAATAATGGCAATATTTGATGTTTAATCTTACATTTGGCTCTATGCATCTTGAAAGCTTTGTTTTCACATTTGTCCAAATATAAGCTCCCAAATCTACATGAGCGGTTTTTTTCTTCAGTAAAGGTAAATTTCAAATGCAGCTTTTAATATAACACAGCAACACCTGTGGTCACTTAACTGACCTTGGTTTATTTTGATTAAAACTAAGCAGTGTGTCCCTGGTTAATACTTGGTTGAAAAACCATTACGAAATAAATATATAAAAATCTGGAAGAGACAAAACATTTCTATATTATTGTCAAGCTCAACTCAGGGAGATCTTTTACCCTGCATGATATGATAAGGAACCCTCTATCAAAAAATGTAACCTTGTTTATTAACTGTTCTAAAGGATGACTGCTTGCTGTGGGAAATTTATTAGGTTGGTTATTTATTGTGGCAATCAAGACTGAAGCCAAAATGTGATTCTTATTACTATATTATTGGTTTTTTTTTCAAGAAACAGTCATATACTGATTACCTTTTCATTCGACTGAATTTTTTTTCAGAGAGATGTCTTGATATCCAAAGATTATACAATTCTAGTATTGTGTCTCGGAAATAGGTAAAGAAATTTGCAATACAGATATTTTTAAAGAAAGGTATTGGATACATTAATTTTGATTATGAATTTATTTTCTACATTGCTATTCATTATCGGATAGATTTCCCCTTGTCATATTTAATGTGCATTCTGGGGTATCTACAACTATGAAAGCATGAGCCAATTTATATAATTCACATCTCTCTCCTGGAATTTGAATTCTATTGTGGGAAGAAATATTCATCTGGTTCAGTACCAAGCTGGGAGAAAGACACTGGAAACCTGGAGACTGATTGGAAAGATGATTTAATGATGAAGCAGAACCACCAAATGGAGTTTAGAGTGTGATTTTTATACTTTCCCTTGGACTTTGCACTTGAGCTTCCTGTTCCTGTGCAAGAATATGTATTCTAATGGCTATTGTCAGATTCCCATGGGTTTGTGTAGGGGTTACGTAGGGATCATAGCTGGCTCTATAGTCTAAGTACAAATCCTAAGTGCTTGTCTGGGCTAGGTTTGGTTGGAGTTTCGACTGAGATGATGCAATGAAGAAGCTTGTGTTCTGAAATGGTGTTAGGCAATTCCTATTGTGGCTTAATGGCTTTGTCCTGAAGGATAATCCCATCATCCTAGAGCTGAAGGTCTTTGTTTTGTAGATAGGCTGGCCCAGACTTTCTTAATGGGCACAAAATATCTGCTGGGGGCTATTAAGGCTGAGACTGCTTCCTTTCTCTAAAAAAAACATGTTTCTCCATTTCTCATTTAGGGAAATATAATATTCTGCCTTTTGAAATATTCCTCATATTTCATTCTTCTAGATGGGTGGGTGCTGACTTTAGACACTACCTTAACTTTCTATTTATAGGAATTTTCAGTATTTTCCTTAAAACATATTTTGTTTGTTTTCTTGAAGGCTTAATTTTGTTCTTTCTGCAAAATATCAGGGAAAGTGCATTTAAAGGGACCTGAAATTTTAAGGAGAATCAAGGGCACGTGAAATTAAGACTACTAATAAACTCAGCTGGATTGCATTGGATTTTACTGTTTTCATTGTTTGCATTGTAATTGCTTTGATTATTACATGATTACTAATCTCAGAGGCTGAGGAAATCAGTGTAGCTTCTTATTCTGCAAGATGAATGATTACCAGTAACATTAATGAATTTTTCATTGGGGGCAATCTTCCTTGGGAAAAATGAACACTGAACTTAGTGTCAGCCCTTTTATTTCTTCCCTCTCTATCTCACTTTTATTTCCATTAGAGCAGTTTATAACCTGGTAGGTGCTGTGTTCTGGTAAATAAAGCTCCACATCCATCCATCTCTTAAAGCCATCATTTTTCTTAGAAAGGTAGAATAAGTGGATTATAGTTTCTATCCATTGCTGATCCACTTGCATGCCTTGGAATACAAGAGACACAACTATAATGGGCAGAGGTATAAAAGCAGCAACAATTTTCTTTCTTTAATTGCCTTCCAGCGAGATCGGGGTGTCCAATCTTGGCAATTTTAAGACTTGTGAACTTCCCCAGCATGACTGGCTGGGGAATTCTAGGAGTTGAAGCCCACAAATCTTAAAGTTGCCAAGATGAGACACTCCTGATCTACATCCTATAGCAGTGATGGCTAACCTTTTTGTCATCGCATGCCGAAAGTGTGCATGCAGCGATAATACAATGTGCGTGACACCCCCCCAGCCTGCCCCACCCACATGCATGCATACGCAACCCCCCTGCATGCGCCCCACTCCCACACATGCATGTGCGACCCCGGCACGTGTGACCCACCCCTGTGCCTGTGTGCACATCTCCCGCATGCGCCCCATGCATGCGTGGAGAGACCTGAAAACCAGCTGGCCGGCGGGAGGTGCACGCACATGCATGGTGGAGCTGAGCTGGGGTGATGGCTCACATGCCCACAGAGAGGGCTCTGCGTGCCACCTGTGGCACATGTACCGTAGTTTCCCCATCACGGTCCTGTAGTATATGTCACCTTCCATTTGCCACGTCCAGTCCTTATAGATTTTCATACAGTTTTGCATAGCTCTTCTGGACTTACTGCTGCTTTCAATAGCATCACTGAATGTTCACACCAATTTTCTTGCTTTTATTTCCCTGTACTGATTTCTGGCGGCATTTATCAGGAAACTCCCACATTTGACTTGTTCCTATTGGGAAAACTGAAAGAAAAAAACCCAAACCCACACTGTTTTCTTCCCCTGCATTTTGAGGGGTAGGAAACAGGCCATCCAGTCTCAAGGTTCCTTGGATGCTCACCTTTAAACTGCAGCCTTAGAAATTGTGGACTGCAGTGTGGGGAAGACGTCTGTCAGCGTACTCTTTTGGCACAACTTCTTACAAAAAAAATCAGGAAAAAGAGAAATCATTAAAGAAACAACATCCTCTGACTGTCCTATGTTGATAAGGTTGACAGAAACTTCTGTTTGGACTCATAGACAGTGAAGCCTTCTTAACAAAGGTCCCTCCCGATCTTCTACTTCCGTATGATTTTGTGTAGTATTTCTTCATAATGTATTGAGGGTAAAATGTTCTCCCAGATTCAGATGGAACACGCTTGGTGGAAATCGTTTGCAAAATATGCCTCATTTTAAGTCAGCAGTATCAACAAAAGGAGCTCCTATTTTCAAATGCACTTGCAAGATCTAAGCTGCACGCCTGACATTTGCAATCTTGATGAGTTTATGCAAATATTGTACCATCAGAGGCTGTGTCTGTGGACCCATTAAGAGTTTCATGGCTTGGATCTTATTTAAATGCTTTTTATCAAGAACTAAATTAACTTCAAATGAGTTTTTTTACTCTTTTTTTAAAAAAATTCTAGCGGTTGATAGTCAACTCCATTTCATGGCTTGCAGCCTTCCCATTCCCTCTCTGCTCCATTATGGATAGTTCTGCTAGTAACTAATCATCTGGCTTCTGCCGATAGGTTGGTAGTCTGACGTTTTTAGCCAAATAATCCCAGCTGTCACTTTCATCTCTACTCACAACTGCTGAAGAAGAGTTCCTTTGATTTGCTTTTGTTTAACGCTCGTGTTAGAAGGGTTGTGCTTTTATATCAGAGGTGTCAAACCTGTGGCCCCCGGCTTGGATGCGTCACGTGCTGGCCATGCCCACCCCTGGTTTAGCGAAGGGGAAAAAAGTTATGATACGTCACATAACGACAACATGATGCTGAGAGTTTGGCATCCCTGCTCTATGGTATTGCCTCAAATGTATAAACTGCTGTGTGCCACAGCAGATTTGAATATTTGGAAGTTTATGTCCATGCATTCTCATTATTTGTACAGTGGAACATAGCAGTCAATTTATATCTCATGTACTTTCAACTTCAGATATGTAGTATAGGCAATGAGAGATCTCAAACTGGGTATATGAACAAACAATACCCCCACCCCATCCCCAATAGAGCTTCATTTAAAGCACAGGTGTCAAACTTGATCGTATTGGGTGATATATCACAAGATTTTTTGTCTTTGCAGAGCTGAGGTGGCATGACCTGTGCGTGGCACATCTGACCCACGGGTCGCCAGTTGTGTTTCTTGGGAAGCATTGATTATCATTGTATAGGTTGCAAAAAGCAATTTAGATTGAAAAAGTGGCAAATACAGCAACAAATGCAAAAGCTAGAACGTAGATTAAATAGCCACGGAAAGGACTTCAACCAGAAACCACCTGAAAGTTACAGGCAAACAAAAAAAACACACACAAACATTGTGAAAGTTTTAGCTTGTATTAGTAGGGACCGTCTAGCTTCAAAATGGCCTTTCTGAAGGTCAGATTCTGAGCTATTACTTTTCCCATTTGCCCAAAGTAGTAGATAGTATATCCTCTTGTCCTGGCTTTAAGAGGTAACAAGAGTTTATTTGCATATGAAGAGATGGTCTTTATGTACAGACTTGAAGTAAAAAATGAACAGAGAGGAAGTGCTTTGTTTTCATTCTATGGAAGGCAGACCCTGAAACTTGTCAAACCGTAGGCAGTGATAAAGAATGAATGCAGAATTCCTGATTCTCTGACTATACAGCCCTTTCCCTTGTGATCATTAGAATAAAAGGTGCTGAATGAATCCAAAGATTAATTAATTTATTTATTTATTAGATTTCTAGACCGCCCCCTCTCCCCGAAGGGACTCGGGGCGGTGTACAGGTATAAATTTAAAAAACCATACAAACAATAGTATACACAGCTAAAATTAGATTAAATAGCCCCTGTACGAATTTATAAAAATTAAAAACTTAGACCATAAAACCAATCATAAAAATTTAAAAATAAAAATAAAACTGAGGTGGGAAAGCTGGAATTAGGCCAGGCCGGCTAGCTGGAACAGGTGGGTTTTGAGTTTCTGACAGAAGGAGCGGAGGTCCATAGTCATTCTAATGTCAGGGGGAAGGTCATTCCAAAGATGTCTCTTCAGCAGCTGCATGGTCCATGTGCAGTTCTCTGGAAGCATGCTTTTTTCATTCCTGCTACCATGCTACCTAACTTACACTTAAAGGAGCCCATTCCATTGCTGGCTACAGCTCATCAAAAGATCCATCCACTTTGCCCATCAGTGGATGACCTACTTTTGGTAGAAACTTGGCGGCAAGGGATAGCCATCCTGAATCTCTTGCAGTCCTTAGTAGTATTCGGTATCATCAACCATGGTGCCTCTTTGTGCACTGTCTGCATGGATTGGTAATGGGAAGATTGTTCTTCAGTGTTTCTGCTCCTACATGAGTGGGCAATACTAGTTGATGTTCATGCAAAATTGAGCACTGAAGTCCTTGGTTCCTCTTGCTTGGGATTCCACAGAGTCTTCCCTGCCTCCTCACTTTTTAATAGCTAAATGAAACCATTGGGAAAAGTAATCTGTTATTTTGGGATGGGATATCAATCAAGGCACTGATTTTACTCAATTACATTATATATTGCCAACCAAGGCTGGTTCAGAGACTGTGACCAAGTATCTGATAAGTGTTAGGAGTTGGTTGGGTCAGAACAAATAAAAGGTATAGGTGGCTGATGAGTCTCCAGCTTCAACTCTAAGTTGGCTGGTCAATGTGACACCCCTCCCCCAAATTAAAGAGCAGGTCTGCCATTTCTGGACTACTGGCTTTTCCTTTAGCAGGAGGTAGAAGAGCTTTTGTCCCATTTTTACATCAGCTGCGTGGGCCGCTCAGGCGTCACTACATGAGATTTGTAGGGCAGCTACCTGGGCTACTCCCAACGCATTCATTAAACACTATAGGATGGATTCCTTCGCTTCGGCGGAGGCGGCCTTGGGCCGCAGGGTTCTGCAGTCGGTGGTAGGGGCTGATGATTAAGTGTCACAGTCTTAAACCCACCCTGGGACGGTCACTGCTTGGGTACGTCCCAATCTGGATGCTGCCTCCACCACTAGGGAGAAAGGGTGTTGGTACTTACCTGAGACGCCTCTTCTCCTAGGGTGGAGGCAGCATCCAGCCCCTCCCTATTTTGGGGTGTGTTTTTACGTCATGATTGGCATGTTGAGGTTTGATTGACTGTTACTGTGTTTTTTCAAAGCCATATGTGTATGTTTAAGGTTATGTGGCAATAGTGATAATAAATGAACACATTCAGAGACACGGAAGTAGTGGTGTGCCATTGATTCTATAGTAAGGTGATCGGATGGTAAGTATGTTAAATTTTATTGGGCGATAATGCACGGGGTCAATTACTTCTCTTCGTCGAAGCTGGGATCTGCCTAGCAATAGGGGCGGAGTTTAAACTCATTACAAGACCCAGTCCTCAATATAATTGGATGAAGGTTAACCCTTCATGATGAGTAAAATAAGTTTTATTCCCAAGGAAACCTGTTTAGCAGCAGGTTTTATTCCTTGCACTCTTCATAGCGGGTAGGTTTACAATGGAAAAACTGCACATGCTCAGAGTTTATATTTTTTTTATCCAAGCTACTTTGTTAAGTGTGATCTGAGGACTCATAGGAGTCCTCCAAGACTCTCTCAGGGATTCCCAAAATCAAAATTATGTGTCAGATATTGAAGTTATTTGCAAAAAAAAAAAAAAATTAAAATGATGTCACTCTTTTCAACATTTTGTATTTGTTAAGGGCAGTTTCATAAAAATATTTCAATATCAAATGGGTTTAATATGGTTATTTTTGAAAGATTTACTATTCTAATATGCCAATTGTAATTTTATACAGTAAATATTTGATAAATATGGCCCAAATAAAACTCTTTGGGCTCCTCTCTATTTTTTAAAAATGGGAAGGGGTCCTAGGAGAAAAAAGAATTAAGAAACAGTGATCTTTTTAAAAAAATCTAACATACAGAAATATTTTGTATAGATGGTGTGCTAGAGGGACAAGAGATTGAGGTAAAGAAATTGTTTAATTGTGTGCTTCACTTCTGAGTTTGCATACACGACCATTTAAATGCAAGGGTCATTAAGACCAAGGTGGAAAATTGCTTTGTTATGTGGTTATATGTAGTTGCTGCTCATAAATGAAATTGCAGTAATAAAGCACAGAAGCTAGCAAGCTTGGATCAGCATGGCAGAGTGCAGACAATTAGGAAGAAAGTTTCCATGGAGGCAAAGACTGGAAAGATAAAATAATAATCTTGGCAGCTATTCCAATTTGAAATAGTTGAGCTAGATCTAGTCCCTAGGCTTTTTACTTGATCAGAGTGGGTGATATCTGTGTTGCTATAAATTACTACGAAGGTGAAAGGGGCTTTCAAAGGGCGTGTTGTCATAGATTCTGCTTAAGGCTTCAGTGGATTTGATTAAAAGAGACAATGCCAAACATTCTACCTTCCCTCTTTGTTTTAAAATTCAGATTACTGATAAAGCAAACGCAGTTTCATTCCCTGCTTTTTTGCAGGTTCGAGTTACAGCAGCCATAATTGAATTATGTAACATTGTGACTGGGTTCTCCCTTTATTGTGCAGATCAACCAATGCTTCGAAAGGGCATTGTTTCTGACTTCCAGCTTTACGCTTGAGTAAAGTTTAAACATGGATATAAATACCAATTATTATACAAGTTTAATCTGTCCGACTCGACTCTAGTGGAGCTAAGTGGCTGTGGGCATTTGGGCCCTCCAAAGTACTTCTGTCTTTGGTTCTGGGTGGGGTTGCACTACCCCAGTTAGACCTGGTGTGCGGTCTTGGGGGTCCTTCTAGACCAGTGGTTCCCAGCGTGGGGCCCACAACGCACAGGGGGACAATTTGATTTTTAATGGGGGCAATTTGAACCTTGTTTAAACCCAGTTAGTGGCCTTTTAGGCTTACTCTGTGTGAGTAGAGTTCACTTTTTGAGTAAAGTAAGAATTATATGTAACGGGGTGGAGGGGGGAGGAGGGCATCAGGATTTTAGAGATACTTAGGTGGGGCATGGCCAGAAAAAGGTTGGGAACCACTGTTCTAGACTCACAACCCCTGCTCACAAAGCAGATGGCAGCTATAGGTAGGAGAGCCTTTGCACATCTTCAGGGATGTACCAGTTGCATCCATTTCTGGACTGGGAGGCCTTGTAATCTTTCTTTTAGACTACTGCGGTGTGCTCTACATGGTGCTGCCGCTGAAGAGTATTTGGAAGCTTCAGCTAGTGCAGAATAAGACTGCTCAGGTAGTAAATGATGCCAAATATAGGGCACATGTAACAGTACTATGGTGTGAACTGCATTGGTTATTGGTACCCTGTTTCCCTGAAAATAAGACCTCCCCGGATAATAAGCCCTCCCCGAAAATATTGCAACACAGCATCAGCCATGAGGTGACTACGCGCGCTGCCTCCTGCACCTCAAAAATAATAAGACCTCCCCGAAAATAAGGCCAAATGCTTATTTTGGTGGGGGGGGGGTGTCAAAAGAAAATAAGACCCTGTCTTAATTTTGGGGAAACATGGTATATTTCCAGGTGCAATTGAGATTATCACTTTTAAAGCTTGGTTTGGCACTGGATTTCTTGAGGCACTGCCTTTTTCCAAGAGTCTCTACCCATCCAGTTCATTCGAGCAGATGCTGCAGATCCCATCATCCGAAGTGTCGGTTGGCAGGGACTAGAATACAGGCCTTTTCTGCAGTAGTCCTGCTCTGTGGAATATCCTTCTCTAAGCGAATGGTCCCAGCCCTTTCATAAGGCTTTAAAAGCTTGGCTTTGTACCCAAGCCTGGGGCACTAAATGTGTTTAAATTGGCTTTACTGTTTACTGGCCAAATACCTCAGCTTCTGGTGTATATTTTATGGTATGTTTTAATTGATTTTAGTTTTTAAAAATGCTTTTTATTGTTTTATACTTTTAGAATAGCAAGCTATCCATTGATCGAGATGTGCAGCTATAGAAATGGAAAGAATGAATAAATAAATAAAAATATAAATGAATGTAGATGTTCTATTCTAAATGTGCTCTTGCTTCCTCTTGCTAAGTCTAAAGTTAAGAAAGGGCTTATAGAGCATCAGTGACAATATTTCTCAGACGAACTAGCAGCTTTACTTGATCTAGCTGGTGATCCTTTGATAACTAATCCCTTTGATCTTGTTTCTTCTGTCAACTTCAATGCAATTTAGGATCCCACACCCTGTCCTCTTCAGCACTTGATCCTCCAAATGCTTTATGGGCTTTGAACCATTAATGAAGTAATTAGTTCATTCTGCAATGCCTAACCCATTCTAAGATCCTTAACTTATTTTTGGTGTGGTGTATTACTACAGTCTATCTTTATCAGTCATGTGAAGCCATTTTAGCTGCCAGCCGTCACCCCCTTTCCCAGGTCCACCATTTCCCCGCTCTTGTTTCCCACGAGCCTGTTCTGTGTTGCTCAAGACTTTCTCCTTTGCCATTCCTCGATGGTCACAGTCCTTGTCCTTTGTGCGGGTTATTTCTACTTAAAACCTACCATCAGATCCTTAAGAGAAAAAGAATACAACCTTTTTTGGGTGTCAGCAAAAAGAAGGAAGAATCATTTAAGAAACTATATCTGAAAATAGGTTCAGCATACCATAGGTGTTTGTGTAACATCTGTGTTATGTCTTAAAGTAGCTGCCCTTCACAGTTGCAGCATGAGCCCAGAAAAAGACACCTTTTGGTTGAAGGGAGTTCCTGAAATATCTTTTTCCTTTTAAATTAAAGTGTAACACAGCTCTAATAACCAGTGTCCCCGGTCCTCTTTAGCTAACCTGTATCTACACCAGCCATTCAATATTCATGAGTCACATGCCTTTTAACGATACCCATCTCTGTATTTTCTCCCAAAATCAAAGCTGAGTGATAGGCCATGTGCTTCACATTCAGACTGATCTAGTTACAACTCATGGCATTCCAAGATAGGACTGAAAGAGAAACAATTGCAATTACTAAATGTTGGAAGCTGACTTGATAGAGCAATAATCTGACTCAGTTTAAGGATACTTCACTAAATCTGGCCAAAGTTCCTCTGATATATCTTTTTTAATCACTTCCATGTGAGCTCTGGATTTATCATTGCCCCAAATTATAAAAATGTAGACACTCATTGGGGATCAGTTTTAGAAGTTGAGGCAGCTGAGACAGCATCCTTCTGTGAGAATTAGAATTTTTATGCAGCACTGTAACTGTAGGTTCATGTGGTACATGGACACACTTGGCCAGTTTTCATAATCCCCATAAGCAGTTGATGCGATACTCCTGAACTAATTGCTTCAATATTCTTTATTCTTCAAACCAATCTTTCTTAGCCAGTTTTATTTGTTCTTTTGGCCCCACCCGCCTTCTTCGCAGCTGTTCTATCGAAGGAGGAGGGGGAAAAAACTCCAATTCCACCTCCTCTCTTTAAGCCTTACTCTCCTCTCTGTTATTCCAAGGAGGTTCAAAAAAAAAGATTTACATATGTATAAAAGAGATATCTCACCCAGACTGTCCACACCTTCTTCCGCCTCTACGCTTTTGCTGTGGCTGCCCCAGCTTCATAGCAGTTCAACATTGGCTACCTTCTCAACTGTCGGTTTGGGAAGCTTCCTCCAACTCCAACGGGGAATTTGCGGCTTCCCTGAAATAATTGGGGTGTGCTCCCCTTGCTCACTGTCCCTACAGGATGGCTTCGGTCCCAAGGGACCTCCCTCAACAGCTGATATAACAATGATTCCCTCGGGAACCCCCAAAGGAAGAGTTGTCTTGCTATGATGCTAGCCACGCCCCCTCCCTTCAATATTCTTGAATGCCCAATCCCAGTTTGGACTCTGTTTTAGTATTTTAATTCAAGTGGCATATAGATGAGCTAAATATTGTTCTCTCCCTCCCTCCCTCTCTCCCCCCCCTCTCCTTGTTTGTGTGTACTGTGTCTCACACATTCATAAGCACATTTAAATAAACTCTAGAAAGCTACAGAGATGACCTTGGAGAGACTATGCAGAAAAGGTTACAAAAATGAAAGCATGCTTTTTAGGTCTATGAAATAGAGAAAGGGTGAGAAAGAAGCTCAGACTGGCTCCTTTCTAATTCACTGCAGAGGGAACGAAAAACATAACCAGGCTTTAAAAATCCTCTTACTGTAGCATATATCAATGAAATACACTTCTTGTCAGACCTGAGTCTCTTTCCTGACTTGTTTTATCTTGAAGAGCTGAGATAGATATTCTACAACATAATTTTAAGCCACTTTGGTCTTAATGAAAGTTAAATGTGTAAAGTTTATGTGGATTTGAGTATTTCACAGGAGAAGTAGCATTTGTTTATTATAATTTCAAGGAGATGGTATACAGGATATCATGAAAATAAAAGTAATACTAACCGTGTTATCAAACACTTTTGATTAACAAACATGGAATTTCAACCCTTGCCGTTCTCATGACCCATTCAAACTTAGTCTATAACTAAGTAAGTCTGTGTTTTTGAAACAATAGTATAGCCAATCCTTGTTAGCTCTTCCTCTACTGTCCCTTTCTTCAATGTTATTTATATGTTAATTCAGAGTCCTTGTGAAAATGATTTTGCAGAGGCCAGTATGTAATATTTATTAGCAATAGGAACTAGTAGTGATAGAGGTAGTCCTCAATTTATGGTTGACTGTTTAATGACCATTCAAGGTTAGAATGGTCTCAGAAAGGGTGCTTTATGGCCTGTAAAGTTGCCCCCATGTGGTCATGTGATCACAACTTGGGCGCTTGACAGCCTCTTTGCATTTATAAGTGGCTGCCAAATGCCTGCAACTGTGTGATTGCCATTTGCAATCTTCTCTGCCAGCTTTGCCAAACAGTCAATGGGGAAGCAAGCAAGGAAGGTTGCAAGCAACTGCTGCCTGTCAAGAAAACTCCCTCTCACCTTGAGGGGGGGGCTGTCTGAAAGAGCTAGTTGCCAAGGGGAGCAGAACTCTTTTTCGCAAGATGAAGAACAAAGAGCTCAGATCCTGACGAGTCAAGCTCCATTCCTGCAGCCCACTGGAACAGTTCCTTTCTGCACACGGGGAGGAGTGAAACATGGCAGGCAGGTCTTTCACTGGGTCCACTTAACAATTGAGAGATCGCTTAATCACAATCAGAAGCGCCGGGATTGCAGTCATTGAGTAAAGCAGTCACGTGGGCAACTCAGTTAACAACCACTTTGCTTGATGACCAAGATTCCAGTCCCAATTGCGGTTGTAACTCGAGGACTACTTATAGTAGCTGCTAACTGTTCTTCATCTTAATACTGTATACTCTATATTTTAATGAAAGATTCCACTGTTGGGCTGACTTCATATAATGAAAGAAATTAACCCCTTTGCAATTGTGCGTGTAAGAAGGTATCCCAAGAGAACTTCTTCATCTTTTGTGTGACTGGTTAAGCAATTTAGAGAAAAAGCTTGATTTTCTATAGTTTTCAGATTTCAGTTATGCGGTTTTCTATAATCTTCTTATTTCAGTTATGCAGTGAGAAAAGGCATTTATCAAAAGGTATGAGCCCCATCAGAAACAAGGGGGAAATACACCATTTTACACATGCAAGAGGGACTTTAATCCCCCTTAGCATGAAAGAGGAGTTATCGTAATTTTAATTTACTGAAATAGGAGATGCTTTCCCTGCCTTTTTGTTTTCTTTCAGGCTGAGCCAGGTTGTTATTTTTATACTCTGAAGATAATGAAGCACTGTTACAATAACTTAAGTGCTTGATTGCTATTCAGATGTTAGAACTGCAGTGTAGAGCTGGTGATTATGAAATTTGTAACTACTTCTGGCAATGTTGGCATCAGTTTGTCTTCCCGTGAAGACAAATATCAAACAGGCCAAACAGAACTTTATACTTCTTTTCATTTTGATGGTTAGATGAAATGAATCCTCAGCTAACAACATCCCTGGAGACTAAATTCTTTCATTCTTCAGGGAGAAAAAAGTTTACAGCACAATGCAAAGCAGACTGAGCTTGAGATATTTGTAGAATAATGGGATACTTATAGTGAGGGAATTCTGCTTTAGAGAATAATGTCTTTGTCTACCGGGGCACCAATGTCAAAACCTGGATCCAGTGGTGGGATTCAAATAATTTAACAACCGGTTCTCTGCCTTAATGACCAGCTGGGTAGGCATGGCTCGATGGTCATGTGACTGGGTGGCGTGGCCAACTCAATGTCACTCACGTAGATGGGTGCTTTGCCTAAGCTGTTACAATGTAATAAGGGTTAAACCAAGAGGCAGTTTCTGTAACCAGAGCAATAAAGATTAGGCTAGAAACAACACCAGAATGTTTCCTTCCTGCCTTCCTTACAGGATTAGCCTTGTAAAGTGGAAAAAAGCAAAATGAGATTTCTTCCAACAACTGGTTCTCCAAACTGTTTAGAAAGTTTACAACTGGTTCTCCCAAATAGGTGCGAACTGGTAGAATCCCACCACTGCCTGGATCTACAGTTGGAGTTGCACCATAAGTATTTTCAGTTAATATGCCACTTGTGCATCTCATTTTCAAGTGTATCTTTTTGATCCTTTGCTCCTCCTGTTCCTTGTTTTTGCTAAGATTAGACTACTTTTTTCCCTTTGGTGCCTGTGTATTGCAAGTGCAATAGAATTCTTCATCCTGATTACATATCTCTGATAATAATAATTATTTGTATTGCGGATTTTGTATTCGCAATGCATTCTTTGTGAAAGCCTATTCTTCTCTGAAGATTCAGACTGCAAAACAAAACAAAGGTTACATTGCTTGCTTGTGTGTCTCAATTTATGTACCCAAGTCACAGATTGTAAATTAATGTTTCCTTTTTTAAAGGAGCAATTTAGAATTTAAAACTTCTCTTATCTTTCCTTATTTGTTCATGCAAATAAATGAATTCATCATTTAAAGGCATGCTGTTGAAAAAGTGCAACCTGATTAAAATTATTTGCACATTTTACATTCAGCATTAGCAATGAAGCTCAGGTGTATTAGCTATTGTGGGGTATATTTTGAAATGGTTTATTGAGAACAGAGTAGTTGCCAAGAAAAGAAATTGGCCTCAAACTTTTACTTTTATTCAGCAGCATCATTAAGTATTAATAGAAAATAAAATGCATTTGTGGTTTGTATACAGTAAAAGTAAAAGTCCACAAAAAGACTCAGAACAAATGGAATATGTTCAGGGCAAAATTGATTTTCTTCTACATTTGTCAGAAAATGTTGAAAAGACTGTTAGAATTAAATTAAAGGATTGTTTAATCTTCTACCTGGCAAATTATATTTATAGTTATTTGGTTAAGAGTTTGTTGTTATTCCTGAATATGTTAACTTCTGTGAAATTATGAATTGCTATAAAAAGTAAAGGTTCCCTTTGCATATATGTGCTAGTTGTTCCTAACTCTAGGGGGTGGTGCTCATTTCCGTTTTAAAGCCAAAGAGCCAGCGCTGTCTGAAAACGACTCTGTGGTCATGTGGCCAGCATGGCTAAATGCTGAATACACGCAGAACACTGTTACCTTCCCACCAAAGGTGGTCTCTATTTTTCTACTTGCATTTTTACAATGCTTTCGAACTACTAGGTTGGCAGAAGCTGGGGCAAGTAACGGGAGCTCACTCCATTACATGGCACTAGGGATTCAAACCACCCAACTGCCGACCTTTCTGATCGACAAGCTCAACGTCTTAGCCACTGAGCCATTGCCTTTATGAATTGCTATATATGGACATAAAGATTAGGGCTAGAATTCTGGGAGTTGTAGACAAGCCCAAAAAGGCATCAGATTAGGGAAGCCTGATCTAGGCAGGTGACTTCAAGTAGAGAAATGTTGGGTGGGAAGGATTATCTTTCAGTTCCTTCCTTCAGCCTAAGATCTTTTCTTCTTATGTCGATTCCTGGAGACTAAAGGAAAATTGTTGGGAAAGAATAGTTTGAGATGTAGGACACAGGTGTCAAACTTGCGGCGTCACTTTGCCATCATGTGACGTTTTGTGACATTTTTTCTCTTTGTGTAGCTGGGGTGGGTATGGCCTGTACAGTTTGACACCCCTGATATAGGGGATAAAGGGCAGTTAGAACATTTAGACCTTCTCGCATTGTTGTCTACTTTGCAGCTTGAACTCCATTTCAGCTTGAAAAATCAGCCATCAAACATGACTTTGCTGCTTTCACATTTAGTTGCAAACTTAACAACTAGCAGCGCTTCATATTTTGGGGGGAGTTTTTCTTTGAGAAAAAACTAGGATCACAGAAGTATAGAGTTCAGCTGCCAAAATTTCCATTCAGTGTATTGTATTCTAATGTAGATTTGCCTTTTTACCTGCTACATCACTCTGTTGCTTCCTGTTTAGCTTAATGACAAAAATACCTAGTTTCCTTTCACATGTACAGGTAGTCCTCAATTTAATTATCACAGGAATTTCAGTTATAAGTTGGTTTGGTCATAAAGTGAGTCATCGTGTGATCAGATTGGGTGGTGCAACAGTCAAAACCTACCCTCCTACCAGGTTCCTACCAGTTCGGCTGAACTGGCGGCCTGGGTCACTGGAATTTTTTGCAACCCATTCTTGCTTTGTATCATCTCCAGATTTTATCTCCTCAATTTGCTGATCTAACTCATTGACTACAGGGCGCCTGACAGAATCCTCCATACCACCCTCAAAGCAGATATGGGATTATTAATGAGATCTGGGCACAATTCAACCAATGGTGCTTCCATCAACAGTATAATCTAGTTACTTTTTACCATTTATGAAGTATAATATTGTTCACCGTGTCATGATATTTCCTGATCATCTAAGATAAATCTAGATGGTCCGATCCGGATGATGTTCAAGAAGCTATTAGACCTGACTATTCTTCCAGGCTGTGAAACATAGTGAAAATCTGTTTGTTTTGTTTTGCTAGCTGCTGTTTTGGGGCCAATCATGAATTCTTTTTGCTTTTTGTGATGTTTTACCTTGTTTTAACTGCAAACCACCCAAGGTTGTTAGAAACTGGGTGGCCTATAAATTATATGTGTACATGTATATATGAATAAAGAAATAAAATGAGTATCATCCTACTAAATTTCAGAGATAATTATCACATATTTGTCTTCCTGACAAATTTCTTGTTCTTTCTGTTTATTTCTCATACTATATGCATAAGTATAAAAATATCTAAGGCAGGGGGTGACGCACCCAGCCTGTGGGCCGCGAGTTTAATCTAAGTTTTTGAGCGGTGCCACATACAGCATTGATCTGTGGCACAGTTTGCTCAGGTGTATCTCAATCATCCTTTGGATGTTTAGTTTGGTCCCACTTCTTGATTTCCACTGGCAATGAATATCTCCTGATCCTCTTCCTTCTTTGGGTCCTGTGCTTCTACATGATATCACCGTGGAGGTATTTTGCTTCTCTTCTTTGGCATTCTCTTCACTTCTCTGCCCCTCCTGTCAAGGAATGTCTTGCTGGTCCTGATACACCTCGGTGTAGCAATTTCTCAGTGCATTGTTTTCTCTTCCAATAAGGAAACAGGTTTTCACTGGAAGCAGGTATACCATGAGTTTTCTTCAAGCAGGAAAGTAAACACTATGCACATTTAGCCTAGTTTTCCTCACTATCCATGTTGCTTGGAGCCTTCCCCATCAACTTCCTTAGCAAAATGTCCAAACAAATATTGCCTTTTTGGCAGCTGAATCATTCCTTCTGTTCTTTCTATGTCCACCCTGGAGGACATATACGGGGTCCACCTAACCAACTTGTTCAGACTGAAAAAGCTATTTGGCTAAGCAGAGAAACCTTTCGATCCATAAAAGAAAAGTCTAATTGCCATAATTCAACTTCCAGACAAAGCTACCTGGGTGATTGAGAATCTTCATCAGCATACAAATATTTCTTGTTTGCTTGCTCTCTGACAACTGCTTTCCTTTTCTACTTCCTTGATTTGTGTCAAGTGGATCAGCCAAAATAACGTTCTAATCCGATATAAAGGACAAAGAACTTATGAAACTGACAGCTGTCAATCCATAGTACACGGGAAGCTATTGGTAGCAATTAACAATAGCAGAAAACACTCAGGAGTCCCCCTTTACCTTCTTGGCTTCCTCTTTCTCTTTGGCTTCTTCCTTGAGACCCGTTTGCTTCCTTATCCTACTCTCTCACTCAAGTCAAAAGATGTGAAGTGCTCCCTTTCTCTCAAAGTTCCTTTCTTCCAGTTCCTAAACTATAAGCCTGCAGTAATTTGTTCTCAGTCATTTTTCTTTTTGTATTTAATATGTGCATTGAGCCAGCTAGAGGGACGTTGAACTTTGTTTGCATATCTTCTATACTGTTGTGATGTTAACACACAGCATTTTTCTCTTCTCTCTGCTTGGAGGGTGATTCTGGTGTTGACTGCAAAATTTCTTAAACTTTAAAAAAAATGGGTCGATTTATAGTATGTGTATAGGAGACCAGCCAGGTAGCAATAATAGAAGCTGTTTTAATAACTGGAGAGAAAAAAATCTTCAGGAATGCAGAATAATGATAAGTAGACACGAGAGAGATTAGTCTTTTTATTTTGAGGGTTTGCTTGCAGGAATATACACAAAAGGGCTTTGGAAATTGCATTAAAATCTCAAGTTGTTTGACTTTTTCCAGGGAGAAAACAGTGGGATCTCAGCATTTTGTATATCCTTGTGCTCACCCCTGTGGTTAACAGAAGCAGAGTTAATGATGCAAAATAAGCAAATAAATTTTATTTACCCTATGCAAGTTGAGTTATCATTGCAAATAAATCCTTTTCTCAGTGCCAAGCGTACATATATAATTCATAGACAAATAAGATTAAAGGAAATTTTTCTGTAAACATTCCCATACCCTAAATTTGTGCACAGCTTGATTGGTCTAATAATTGCTTCATCGGTCTTTTTCTCTAAAAAGAATATTTATCTAAAGATGAGCTTGAACTTCCAGAGCTGGAGCCAGTTCTTTATGTCCCTGAACTGGGACCTGGGGAACTCCGGCAATGTTAGCTAACATTTGAACATAGAATAATAGGGTTGGAAGGGACCTTGGAGATCTTTTAGTCCATGGCAGGAGATCCTATACTGTTCCAGACAAATGGCTGTTGAAAACGTTTGATGATTTGGATAGTCAAGGGACAGGGTATCCTTCTCCTTTATTAAATATGTATCGGAGGTTGGTTCCTACCAGTTTGGCCTGGTTCGGCCGAACCAGCAGTGATTTGGTGGCCTGGGTTGTTGGAACCGGCAGCGACCCAGGCCTGCCATGCCACTGAACCAGTTCTCCTACGGGACCGCCATCTTGATTTTTGGTTCTGCGCATGCGCAGAACAATTGTAATTGCACAAATTTAATTTTTTTCCCTTTTTTGTGCAAATGCGCACAATTTTTTGCGTGCAACAAACTGGGAATAATGCCGGGAGCAACTCACCCCTGATTTGTATTTCAGCTGTACTTCCAGCAACTCGGGGCTATACAATTGTTAAAATATTTTTTTTTAAAAAAAATACAGAAGCCACAAAAACATCACGAGATAAAAGAGCAACAATGGCAAGTACATGCATTCAATTTCACAGCTACTACAATTATTGGCTGACCAGGGACAAAACTAGTCAGACGAATGATTGAAGCCTGGAAAACTGCCCCCTTGTCAATTAATAAGAGTGCTGTTTTACCACCTGCCTATCAGATATTTAGGAACTAAGGGCATGGCTGCACAAAGAAACAACAATTAACAACTTAATAGCCAGCCATCAACAGCCTAATTAACAACTAAATGCTATATACAACCAGGAACCAAATAAATATAATGTGTAGAATAGCCCAGTGCTCATATTTTGGAGAGAGAAAAGTTCCCTGATGATGGGCTCTAACACGAGCCCAAAAGCTTGGAAGAATAAAACTTTGATTCCCGGTGACCGACTCAGATTGGATCCTGCAGAGATATTTGTCTTCCGTGAAAATTTTGTTAATTCTTTTTTTTTATTACCTCATCCAAACTAATCTGTGTTTTTTCTTGGGTTTTTTTTTAGGTAAAGTAATGTATAGAATATCCTCTCGCAAAGCGGTTTGAATCCCAAACCACTCTTAAGTCCATATTAATGTTTAAGGTATTTTTATTAGTTCTATTAGTTTCTTTTTACTGTTCTTCACTATTGGCTTTTTTCTGTAACAACATTTCATTTGATTTAACATTCCATCTGCAAGTAGTAGCGTTCTTTTTATAAACCAAACTCACAGGGTTATGGTCAGAAAAAGTGTTTGATAAAATTTCTACTTGAGCAATTCTTGTAGCTAAATTCTTTGAAATTTCCCTTGGGTGGTTTTGATATTTTTCTCAGATACTCTGTCTAACAATGTGGAAATGACCGCATTCCACTTTCCTATCAAACACCAATTTTCATAAAAAAATATTAATTTCTCCACAAAGTCACATAAAATATTGCTTTATCATCATTTGAGGCGTAGATTTCCAATATCATAGTCGTAACCCCATGTAATTCAATTTCAAGCTTAACAAATCTACCAAGTTCATCGTTCAATCAAAATTCTAGCTTTAGTTTGGGTTTAACATGCAAAGTTCCATTTCTTTTTTTAAGTCCTGCTGAAATAAATTATTCGCCCATATCTTTCGAAATCAAATATTTGATATCTTTTGTCCTGATAAGGGTCTGTGTAGAAAAATATATCTTAATTTTTTAAAGTAATTACAAAGTTTTGAGAGAGTATGTTAAATATTTATAATCCATAACCAAGCCAAAGATTTAGAAAATACCTGTGTACCAATTCATTATTTTCTCCTTGAGAATCTTTTGTATCTGTTGTAACTGATGTGAAATTTTACCTGTCATCTCGATTTGATCCCCTTCCATTTCTCTTTTATATTTTTCAAAAATTATTCTGACTTGAAAAGAAAATTGTTGACATCTCTGTTGTTCAGAAATAAAAACCATACCCTCTAATTTATCCCAGTGAAATGAAATCCTTTTCTGCCTTAATTTTTTAGTCGCAAAGATAAATTCTTTTTCCTTGCATAAAATTCTAATAGGTATTTATTTTGAAATAATTATATCTACATTATCAATCTTCAATATTATATTAAAGTGCTGTTGCAGAACTTGATCTCTTGTGTTTTTTCCTTACAAAATAAAACAAGATATCCCTTATCCTATAGACTTTGTCCATCTCAGTTTCAATATCATCTGCTTTTGACCCAAACAAAGTAGATAAAGTTTTTATAACTCTTTCTGTTATATTTTCATCAGAACTGTCTGGAATAACTCTAAATCTCAAACAAAATAATTCATCACTCAATTTCAATAAAACCCCCTTGTCCAATTCTTTCTCTAATTCTCTATCCGCAATTTCAGTTTTACTGTCCAGAGTATTTATTTTGTCCTTAACACTTTTTACATTACCCTCATATTTGCCTTATAGAATTAACCATGTTTTTCCAAATATGTCATCTATTTTGTTTTCAAAGTCTATAAATTTAATCTCAAGTGATTGAATTCTACAGCTGTGTGAAAAAGTCCTGCATGCTTTACGGTTTATGACATTTTTGGGATAGGCCATTGACTTTATGATATTTTATGCTAACTGCTATGCAAATATTGTTATATTGAAATAAATACTGGTGGTTTTTAAGTGAAAAGCATGCTTTTTGCAATTTGGTGCTGTTTGGATGGGGATTGTGAATTTTCTTGCATGCTTACAATGACTATGAAAACAGATTAACTGATGCATACCCAGTAGCATACATGTTGCAATTACTAAGGCTGATGCTAGTGTTTTGTTAACATTTTTATTGTTTGTGGCCCTGAAAAGGACCGGTTCGGTAACCAAACATGGTTACTAATATAAAATATCCAGCCCTTATTGCTTATTACCAGGTGGCATCGCTTCGGCATAGACTGTATAAGCTTTTCCACATGATCTTTGGTGACAATGTTGTGCCAGACTGCAATAATGGATTCAATCAGTTCCAGCTTGGTCTTTGGATGCTTCTTGCTTATTTCATAACCAATCTTAGCCCACAAGTTCTCAATTGGGTTCAAATCCGGGCTCTGAGCTGACCAATCCAGGAGTCGAACACCATGCTTCTTCATCCGCTGCTGGATGGACTTGGCTTAATGACAAAGAGCGTTGTCATCCTGGAAGTAAAAGTCCTTCCCTACAAGTTGCTGAGCTGAAAGAAGCATGGTCTTTTCCAGGATTCAACATACTGCTTGGAATTCATGATTCCCTGCACGATTTGTATCCAACCAATACCAGAAGCAGCAATACAGCCCCAGACCATCACGTGCAATGGCGGCTTCACAGATAGATTCAGGCAGTATGGCCTAAATTCTTCAGCTGGAAATCTTCTGACATACTTATTGCACTGATTCCAAGTCAAGTAGAAATTTCTCTCATCACTGAAGAGGATCTTGGCCCACTGTTCATTGGTCCACTTGGCATGCTTCTTGGCCCACGCACGTCTATGAGAGTGGTGAGCGTTTGTGAGCACAGGTTTACTTCGAGCCCTGTAGCCTTTGAGCCCTCTGGCAAGCAATCTGCAATGCATTGTGCTTGTGCACACTTTTACATCACATGTTTCACCCCAAATTCTTGTAATCTGAGGTGAGGTGAGCTTCCTGTCAGCCATTGAAATGCATTGCAGAGCCCGATCTTGCCGTTTTGTTGACTTTCTTGATCTTCCAGAGCAGAGCCTGTCATCAACTGAACCAGTTATTTGGTATTTTTCAACCACTCTGCTCACTGTGGTGCGATGGCATTTCACTCTCTTGGCTATTTCTGTACAGGAGTAACCCTCTTCATGAAGCACAATGATGTGATGCCACTGCTCAGTATTCGTGAAAGCAAAGGCCTTCATCCTTGCCTGCAGCCAGAGCTAAATTAAATTTCTCGATGCTTTTCATGCCTATTTATAGTCAGAGAGTATGACAACATTGATTGGCTCATAGATTTAGCCTCTGTGCATTTTGATTGGTCAGCCAAAGCTCGCTGCTGATTGGCTACCTTCGATCCTAACATTCTCGAAAATTCAAGTTTTTTTTTTTTTTACCACATAAACTCACTCAAAACCTTTAAAAGACTTTGGTTATATTAATAAAATTATGCATCTCAATCGACTACAGAAATTTTAATCAAAGTACTAATTTTGCATGGTTTCTATGAGTGAAAAGTTGATTAAACATGTAAATACAGCTTAAAACTGAAAGTGTGCAGGACTTTTTCACACAGCTGTATACCCAATTGGTCCAACATATTCTGAAATAAATCCAGTGGGACAGCCTTTTCTTTTCTACTTTCTCTACCTATTGCTTCATGGAGCTGCTACTCTTGGGAGCTTTTCTGGTTGTCATTTTGTAATAAAAAAGCACATATAGGGAGAAGTAAACTCCCTCCTGTTTTTTTTAGTTCTCTTGAGTTGGGCTTAGATGCAGTAATTTGAGACTATTGACATATAGTGTTTCTAAGTTTCCATAGTTATAAACAAGCAGGCAGTCTACTCTTATGTTATGTAAATTCCATCAATTTGTTGTAGTATTTTAGCTGGAAACAACTCAAACAACTTTATTTGATTGAGATAGGCAGGTCTATATCAGTTACTTAATTCAATTACAGTTTTTACATAACTACATCTAGTTATATATGTTAAGTCTCTTTAAAAATAACTCTTCCTTTTCCCTTGAAACGTATGTGTTTCACCTGCTCAATACCAGCTGTTTTTAACATAGTTTGGAACTTATAATTGGTAAACTCCCTCCCATTATCAGTAACTACAGTAATAACCTTGGCTTTTATCGTTCTTTCCCCAAATCTCAGCCAATTAAAAAATTGTTGAAATGTTTCTGTCTTGTCTTTCATTAAGTAGCAGAAACCATATCTTGAGTAATGATCCATGATACTCAAAACATAACAGGCACCTTCCAAACTGGGTTTTATAGGTCCAATTAGATCAGAAAAAACTACTTCTAAAAGTTCCTTCGTTTTAAACTCATTATATCTGTTTGCTGGAGTAACCCTGCTCTTTTCCTTACTACATACATTACAATTTAAATACTTACTGCAAGGTTTTAATTTCACTCCCTCTGACAACTTTACAGTTTGTTGCAGCGTCTTGAAATTAATGTGCCCCATACGCCTATGTAGCAGATGTATGCATTCATCATGTGGCTTCACATTGTCATACACTGAATTAGCAGTATGGTCGCCAGTTATAATATACAAACCATTTGTTAATTTTGCAGAAATCCTATTACCTTCTTTTTCTATGATACATTTATCTCCCCTAAAGGTTACTACATAGCCAATCTTAACTAAAGCTCTTACTGATAACAAATTAAATTTCAGTTTAGGTATATACAACATGGATAAATGCTCATTTACAAATGAACACCTTGCCATACCTTCACCAGATGCTTTCACCTTCCATCCATTTGCCAAAGATACATGTTGCTTGCTGGCAGACATTTTTATAAAACAATTTTTATTTCTAGTAATGCACTGTGATGCTCCACTATCAACAACCCATGAATCATGGCTTATTGTTGCATTTCTAGAAATAGTCAAAGTAGACGTACCTAAGTTGACTTTAGCATGTTTCTTAGCCTTTCTAGTATTCTGTTGTTTTGCATGTTTACAGAATCTAGCTATATGCCCCTTAGCCCCACAAGAAAAACATTTTCTAAGTATACAGTATAGGCAGTTGAAGGTGACTCTTCATGTTGTGGTGGTTTCTCTCTCAGTTGCTCTCTTTTCAACCTCCTTCTGGACTCTTCCAACAGACGTGCAGTTATGTCAGTCAATGTTAGTTCATTTCGGGTTAGGACCTTGGAGGGATGATACAAAATCATCATAACTCTCATCCAGTGATGACAGAATGATGTAGATTTGATGTAACTCTGAGAAAATAAGTTCTTTTTCATGTAGCTCTTGGAAAATTCCTTTCATAAAGTTTAAATGAGCTAAAATATCTCCTCCCTTCAGAAGATGTGCTCTAAACAGTTTGCGGGTAAGATGTATATGTGCACCTACAGTGTCACATACATATATCTTCTTCAAATTCTCCCAACATCTTGCTGCAGAATTCTCCCCACGAATATGAACTAACTGTTGGTCATTCAACGTTAGACCAATTATACACAATGCTCGTTCGTTGCATCTTTGAAACTCTGCTATCTTCTTGGCATCATCCTCGTCATCTGGATCCCAAGAAGCCACGTCTGTTGGATTCTGTACAGCATCCCACAATCCTTCAGTATGCAGGAGTAAGCTGCACTTCATTGACCAGGAAACATAGTTTGTTCCATCCAACCGGGTTATCAGTGATAAATTTGCTAATGGTGCGTGTGCCATCTTCGCCATAATAGTAAACACTTATAAACTAAACAGCTATCTGTATACGGTATTGCGTATAAACACCAACTCTCTTTTTAGCTACGTCTGGAACATTCTGGGCCCATAACCAGTGTTAAGTAATTAAGCTCCCCATTGGGAGAGCGAGTATGCAGAGAAGCGTAATGAGAGTAATATGGAATAACACGCACAAACCAGCATACAGAGACACTGAATAGTATAAAAATATAGTAGTTTACTATGTAGAAATATAGAAGTATTCAGAGTCCGGTTAACAGTCCAAGTCATACACGGTTCAGTAATTCAGTTACCCAAATACTCAGTCTAACACACAAAGTATAGCTAGACAGTAGCAAACAATAATACCTCAAAATAAACCAACCAGCTTCTAACAAAACAGAGAGAGATCTAACAACCATTCTGGCTCCCTCTTATGGCTGCTTGAGGTAACAAGCCAAATACATCTCTCTAACATTTAAAGTAACAGTAAAGCAATCATAGCTTATATACATTGGCAAGCCAGGCCTAGGGTTACATCCCTAACAACACACATGCCAGAGGTGGTACATAGAGCTCTCTCTACTGGCACTCGTGCCATCGCCCCCAGGTCAGATCTCCGTAGCATTTCTTTCATGAGTTTCTGTTTCCCTGGAAACGATGAAACAGAAGCTCACGACAGAAAAAGATCTTACCTCTTGCCGCACTGCCTGCGGTGGGATGCCCCTCCCTCCCTCAGCCAGCTGGTCTTTGGGTCTCTGCTGTGCATGCGTGCATGTCTGTGCATGCACGTGCATGTCCATGCATGTCTGTGCATGCACGTGCATGTCCATGCATGTTCATATAGGTGCATGTTTGTGCATTTCCGTGCATGCACATGTTTGTGCATGCACACAACTTTTAGCTTGGGCATGCACGCGCAGTTTGAGCACTTGGTGTCTAAAAGGTTCGCCATAGATGCGAACATGAATGGAACTCCCACCTCCCAGTTGTTCAACTCGCAAGTGTGTTTCAGAAACTCCCATCTCTGCAGTTTGCCTGTAGGGAACAAATGGAGTGACTTTGCATTCTTTCCTTCATCTGGAAAGATACGTTTGCGCATTATTCTTGTGAGCTTGGCAGATGCTACATTTTAATTAATGGATTTGTTCCACTGATTGGAACTTATTAAACTTTAATATGTGGAAAAAGCTAGTCAACCATTTAAAAATGTAAACGGATGATTAAACCTGAGCAAAACCAGGGATAATAATTTGTATGAAACCAGCCAAATTCTGGTGTTTATGGCACTTTCAACTGTAGATGCTCAGGCTGCCACAATTCTCAGGGAAAAGAATCACAGTATTTAATATGGAAGTGGTTTGCCTTAAAGCCAAACAAATCTTGACCTTGAAACCAAATCAATGTAGATTGCTCCATAAATTGGAACAAATGGATGGTATTGAGGGATGTTCGACATCTGTTAAAAGAGTATTGAAGTAGTGTCAGAGCTAATGTTACTAATTACATTTTCTTAGCCATGCATGCCATACAAAATGACAGGGAAGTGTCTTGGACAATGCCAAGTATACATTTCACATTCTATGACATGCAGTCAACTTCTGTACTTAGTTTCATCTTCATTTGTATGCCCACCTTTTAGCTATTGTCCAATGATCCATCCCTCGTTTGAAGACTTGCTTCTCATCTTAAAGAACAAGCATATTTATGAGATAAACTGCAGCATTGGAAAAGGGCATTAAATGGGGAATAACAATTTGGACATGGAAAATGAATGGGAAATGAATTGCTCATGAAACAAACAAAATGTTAAAAAGTTATGATATTTATGTAGTTACTTACCAATCACATCTAAATTATATTAAAGTAACCAAAACATCTTTACAATCCCCAAGGCATGTCACAACTTTTTATATCACCCCTAATGTTTGGAAATGGAAAAAATTGACATGCCCTAGTATATAAGCATCCTTAATAAAGGCACCAAATGCATTTTTGAATCTCTTACAATACAGAAGATTCTGCTATCCATACTCTTCACTCCTTAGCCAAGGAGCTGGACCCTGGAAATGATAACAGTCTATTTCAGGTGTAGGCTAAACAGCACTCACTGAATTTTGAAACACTTTGAAAAGTCTTTACCTATTCCAATTTTCCAATCTTGGCTATATTTTTCTTTTTAAAAGAGTGCCTCTAGTCATCAAAAATTAACAAGCTCTGCTTTATTTGATGCTGGAATGCTAAATCAGTCTGATCTGTCCAGAGATTGGTAATACGTATAAAGCTTCTTTTAATGTTGGACTTTTATTGGCTGTGAGGATATTATTTCTTCTCTATCTTTGTTTTCCATCCTTGTTCCTCTTCCATCCTTGTTTTCACACTGTCAACTGTGGCTGCTAGTTGGACACCCTTGAATTCTGCATTATCCCTGTATGCTTCTGCTTGGAAACTTTTGGGATGATATGTTAGTGAAAAAACAAAGTATTAGGGACTTTACTTGGTAGGTAACATCATCGAGACCAAATGTTTTTAAAATATGTTGTAAGTCAAACTTTTGACACTCAGCACTCCCAATTATCTTTAAATAGTTTTGACTATTATAAACACTACAGATTCATGATTTGTGAGAAAAATATAATTTGCATTTTATTTATTAAATTTGTATGCTGCCCAGCTCTCTGTCCAAAGCAACTCTCCAACTTGTGCATTTTGGATGCTTCTCTTATATTATCTGTGGATCTGAAAGACTTTGAAAAACTGGTTTGTAGGATAAATATTCCAAAAAATTGGAATTGACTATGTAATGTTTAGAATCCGCTGACAGGGTTTCAGTATGATGTTTCTGAGTTCAAATCATATTTAATTTTACCGATGATGTTGTTGTAAATTCATTAGAGCATGACTTTGCGTGTATACTGTTGTATCACCCCATGATCTGTTTAATCTGTGAATTTGTAAATAGATTTTTGCAAAACATGGTAAGCTATCAATTGTTCAGTGGGGGCAAATGCCTCGGAAAGGCTGTTCTAAGCTTTCTCAGCATGGGAGATGGAAATATAAGTCAACACAGCATCTTTTTATCATTTAGGAAGCACATTTCATGTAATTAGTTTTCATCATTTCACTGTTCATTCCCTCAACTATACATAACAAAATTCATTGTATGCTGGAACCTTTGTGAGATTGTATTAACAAACTGGTATTATACAAGCCAGTGTAATGGTGAGTGGATTCATTTTTAAATTAAAGTCTCTAAAATGAACGCATCCTGATTTTTGAACGTGTAGGTCTTTTATCACAGTGATGATATTCATATTGCTTATGATAAGAACTAATAAAAGATGGTTGTGCTCTATCTTTGGACCAATTGTGATCTTTGTTGCATAGATCAGTGTAGTCTTTCCTTGCTAAAGATTAGACTCTAGCCAAAAATAATACATGTATTTCATGTAGTTTGTTATCAAGCTAAGTAATATTTATAGGCAGAATAATAATGAGTAATGGGCTTTGCTATGAGTTGCAGCAGATGAAATGAGGTAAGTGAAATATGGCAAAAGTCACCTATAAAGTCTTATTTTTTTCCCTTTTGCTGAAGGGAAGCCTATATATTTTATTTGCAGGAAGTGGTGCGAGAAAATTATATGGAGTTCAGGTGCCCTTGAATCACCTCAGACCTTGAAGAGTTTCACTTATTTAGCTCTACTGACACCATATTTAGTGGAGAAACTTCGTGGAGAAACTAAGATGTCCAGTTCTTGAAGTGTTTGTTTGTATTTGCCATCAAAAAGCTCCACTGTGCATTTAGCTTTCTTCTTATGCTTTATAATATCTAATATAATATGTTCTACTAAGCCAGAGAGTGGCTAAGCTATCACAGTTGATGAACTGTTTATGGAAATCATCAAACTAAACCTTCAGTTTGATTGAATAAAGCAGCTGCTTCAAGAAGACCAGAATGAGAAGTAAATTAGGACCATGACACTGCTCTCCCAACCTGATTCTCTCTGCAATCACTTTTTGTGTCCAAAGTATACAACATATATATATTGCTCTGAGGGGTGAAAAATAAGGCGATTGTGATAAATAGTAATGTAGTAATAATGCGACCAGTATTTGCTTTGAGGAAGATCAGCATGGCAGCCTGGCCAATGGAGTGGAACTTTGCATCGGAGAAATGAAGCATGACTGACAGACGCCAATTCCCTTCTCATATCAAATGGTGAATCCTTTTGCATCAGTTCTGGAGATCACTGTTTATACGATCTATTTATCTAGGTCTTGTGGATTCTAAGTATGAAGATGAATACATTTCATCCTCATGTTTTAAAAATGAATAAATGTCCTAAGGCTTCTAAATTTTGCTTCTGCTTTCCTTCCATCTGATTTGGTTACATAGATTCCTCTATAAGAGTGTGATAAGAATGCAAATATTCCCATTCTTCTATTTTTTTCATGGTTCTTAGTCACCAATTTGTTGATGTGTCTAATAGAGAATAGTATCAACTACTTCAGTGCAAATGTTGGAAATTTGTAATGGTAAAGACATCATTTTCTGATATGGTTCAAGTTGATGAGGGAGAACAGTTGCGTGCATATTAATGCAATGTGCAAATAATATATTAATTGTGCATATTGCCTCGATTGAATAGAATCAGATGAGGGATAATGTTTGTTTATATTAACATCTATTCCTTATTCATATGAGAAATGAAAGAAGAAAGAAGGAACATGTACACAAATAATAGTTTCTCTATTTTAATGTAGCGGATATTCTAGAAATTTTTATTTCGTGTTCTTTTATATGATTTCACTTATAGTTCCAGTGAAAATCACCTTTTCTATTATTGTTTCAAAAGGTCATCAGTGTAGAAAATAACAATATTTATTATTTTCCTCATCTAGAGACAGGTGAGACAAGACAAGAATCTTTCCTGAGGACAATGAATAGTCCATAAAACACATCACATGCATGTAGCTAACATTGATTAGCCAATTCAGTAAATGGACCATTTAGATTGCTGCGCCTTTTACATATTATATGACAAGATTTGGTCCCGCTTAGTGAAATAGATTCATTTAAATCGGAAAGTTTAAAAAAAATCACTAAAATGAGTGAATGAGAATGATCAAGATATTTAATTAGGTGTGGGTTTAATAGCTCACAATGAGAGTTGACATAAAATGAACAGTATAATAAAACATATTTACTGGCTTTAGTGGCCCCTTCACTACTTTTATTTTGCCTCTAAAACCACTAATGAAAACTCATTAAACTGTGCCAAGGTTAAGGCCTTCCTTAATTTGGTGACAGTAATTTGTTTAGTCTATAAGAGACATGAAGGGTAGCTCTCATCACATGTAATTGAATTTCACTGTCCTTGAGGCATTTCTTAATTGTCTCTGTTGGGCATTCTTGTCCCACATGAACACTTGAGTCCCTGGCAGGTCCAGCTCTATAGGTCCCTTTTGATAATTTTGCCTCCTCTGGGACTGTCCTCTTCTGGGACAAGCTAGTCCAAAGGGGCAAAAGAAATATATGGATCTATCTGGGAACCAAATATGAATTGTGCCAGTTGGATTTAGTATTTAAGGCACCAGGCAAGAAAGTCGGAGACTGTGAGTTCAAGTTCTGCCTTAGCCATGAAAGCCTGCTGGGTAACCTTCAGCCATAGAAGTAGGAAAGGTGTGTTGGATATGTTAACTGCCTTGAGTTATTTGTAAAAATAATAAAGGAGGGATATACAATAAATAAATAAATAAAAAACCTGGACTGAATGCACTTGAAGTGGGGCAAGAATATACAAGGCCTCTTTATGTAAAAGAAAGTTTGGAGGGCTGTTATACATCTTCATGATTACATGTTCCATATGTAACCCACAGTGACGTGCAGTCAGGTGAGGCAAGTGAGGCACAGCTTCACCACTCTCATCATGAAAAAAAAAAGGTAAAAGGAAAAAGCTGAGCTAGTTGCTGCCTCACCGTGGATGACTCTGCTTAACCTCACTGGTGCTCTCCCTCCCCAAGTGTAGTGACTTCCTCCCCAGGCCCCCATTCATTTCTCTCTCACATACACACAGCTGGATAAAACTATATAAACATCTAGCCCAGCTTCACTGATTACAAGTTTGAAAAGGCAACGTGGCTCCACCTGCAATCAAACTACACTTGGGGAGGGAGAGCACAAGCGAGCACTGAGGAGACCACAGGAGGAGGCAGGAAGCCAGGCAAAGAGCCATGCTGTAGTACACACACTTCCCCCCCAGCCTCTTTCTTTTGGAAGGCTCGGCTTGGCTCCCCTCCGGCTTCTCTGCCTCTCCTCTCACCCCAGCCTGCCAGCAGGAGGTGGTGGGTGGGCTTTATTGTGTTCCAGGCATTTCCCACCCAGACAGCAGGCTGCATTTGCAATGGTGGAGGTGTTTGGGAAAGGCAACAGGGGAATGGGGGGGGGGGGGATGGCAGAGGAGCTGCTTTCAAGCCACTGGAAAAGATATCCAATCCAACTTTTGTGTGTGGGGGGTTTGTTTGAGAGTGAGTGAGAGAGGGAAGGGGTAGGAGAGATAGTCCAATCCAACTTCTGTGTGTGTGTGTGTGTGTGTGTGTGTGTGTGTGTGTGTGTGTTTGAGAGAGGGGGAGGAAGGGAGAGAGGGAGGAAGGAGGGGAAGGAGAAGAAAAAGAAAAAGAAAGAAGGAGCAAAGGAGAAAAACAAATGCTGTCGCTTTAAATTGGAACTGAGCATGCCTGGCTGTGGAATTCTGGGAGTTGAAGTCCACAAGTCTAAAAATATTTGAAACCCAGCACTGTGTCAGTGCCTCACCAGTCATAAACCTCACCGCACGTCACTGGTAACCCATGTGTGGTTATTACATAAAAGACAATGGTGATTTACTTAAACGGTTTAACCTAATCTATTGGATGATTATTTAATGTCCCAGATGTGCCCTTTATGTTATGTTCTGTTGCAAACACTAGCATCTTGTTTTTAATGTAGCTAATTTCTACAACTTCTGCATTATAATGTTCAGCCAGAGATAACAGTGCTGTTTCTAAGCCAGCATGGGTCTGGGAGAACAGAACTATGTTGTCTGCATATAAATCCTATGCAGTTTTAGGGAATGATGTGAAAGGCGATTCATCTTGACAAGGATTGATTTAATAATTAAATAATGATAGTGCCGGACTGCATCCCCTGTCAAACAGAGATCTCCTTAGTCTAATGGTCCCAGAAGCTACATCTGACCTTTATAGTGGAGCTATCATGTAATTTATAGATAAGCCGAAGGAGATTTCTGTCTGTGGTGGAATTTTGGAAGTTGGGCCAAAGATTAGATTGGGAAATTGAATCAAAGTCTCTCTGATATTTATGTGGGCTTTATAGAGCTTTCTGTGTGATTTTGAAGTGTATTTCTCTGCCAATAGAATAAGAGCAAGATTGAAAAGACCAAACACTTCATAATCCACCTTGTAACTCAGATAATATATTCTCTAGGTCTAACCAATCCTGAAATGGTATGATGAGGTATCTGGCATACCTTTTTTCAGCCTCACTAAGTAGACTAGAATAAGAGTTTAGGGGAAGTGAAGACAAAGGTGAAAGTTTTGCCGTTCATTGTACATGACAAGATGAAGCATAGTTCCTGATGTCTTTCCTCACAATTGGCCACTTAGGAACCTTTAAATTCTTAAACATTCTCCTGTGTCAAACTACATGGCAGAGTTGCAGATCTTCTTCTCTTAATGGAAGCACACAAACAACCATTATACAACTGCTGTTGCTCCTCAATTATAAAATATGAAAAATTGTCTTGGGATCACTCTGAAGGTTATCCATCCAAATCCTTGCAGAAGCATCATGCCGCATCCAAGCTTTAATCTGACCTAAGAGATCAACACTTTATTTCCCCACCCGTCTCTCTAGAGAATCCAGCCTCTGGGGGTTGATCCTATTTACATGGCCTATAGATCTACAGCTATGGCATTTTATAGCTGAATCAAAGGCATGGATTTTACTTGTTTGGAATCTGATTGTATGTCCAAGAGCTTTGCAGTAAAAGCATAAAACTAGCTCGCATCTTCTCTGTTTCTCTCCTGGTGACAGATTCCAAGATGGCTATCAGAAGGGAGGCTATGAGAGAAGAGAGGTTATAACTGGCTGTTTCTCCCTGTTTCACTTCTTCACATTGGCCATCTTTTATTACGCAACATTAGAAAAGCTCTTCCAAATTATCTGCAGTGCCCTGTCTCAGTTGTTTGTCTCATTCATAAGCAAACCATTCTCTAGATTGCTCAGTCAGAGTCAGATCATCCCAACTCATATCTCTATCATTTAAATTTAAATTTGAAATTTGAAATCTGAAATGTGTGCCTGCTGGCTGGCCTTGCCTGAACTTGAGAATTTCACAGCTAACAGTCAGGCATCTTATGTAATCTTCAAAGGAACTGCTAAATCTTTGCATGAAGTCTTGATAATTGTTCAGCATTGGATTGTTGCCCTCAGTGACAAGTATTGTCTATGTTGTTTCCTTTCCTTTCAGCAAATTCAGCATGAAGGTCCGTTTGCTGCAATCTGTGGAAAATTCCACTGTTTCATACTTACTGACAAAATCTTGTGAGACTGAAGACTCTACTACAGTGGTTCCCAATGCAGGTCCCATGCCACACAGGGGGACAATTTGATTTTTAATGGGGGCGATTTGAACCTTGTTTAAACCAGGTTAATGGCCTTTTAGGCTTCCTCCACATGAGTAGAGTTCACTTTTTGAGTAAAGTAAGAATTACATGTCACAAGGGGAGCATCAGGATTTTAGAGATGCTTAGGTGGGGCATGGCTAAAAAAAGGTTGGGAACCACTGCTGTACTATCTGCATCTACAGTATATTCTGTGAACTATTAGGGAGGGATTTTCCTCACCCTCTTTCTCTCACACATAATATCTGGGCTGACTTGCCTCTTATTCCGCAAGAATGCATCCCTCCTTCCCAGGGATCCACATCCTCAATGCATTCCATCCAGCAATAGGGAGGGAAAAAGCAAATAGATGAGATAATTAGTGTTTAATATACTTTCCAATTCAGTTAGCCTCTGAATTTAGTGGAAACATTCATCAACCTCAAAATATTGTAAGCTGCCTGATCTTTCGTAATCACAAAGTGCAAAAAGAAGAGGTGGTAGTAGTGAGCCAAAGGCTTCATATATTGCGAAGAGGTTAATTAATCCTGTAAACAATGTTTTTTTCTTTTCAGAGAAAGTTGGGAAGGGAAAAAAATAACTAATTAACAAAAGGTTAGGTTCTGTAAGAATTTCCATAAGGATATATGTTCATTTGCTAATCCTGGGCTGAATATTTATAGAAGTCTCCTGAAAGGTAATTGATGTAATCTCCAGCTCTCTCCTTGTTACTTTATGCTTCTGAATGCTAAACAGTCCATTAATAATTTTAGGCTATTCAGTTCTTATCAAAAACTGTATTGTTAATGGGAGCTTAATTTCCAAGCCACGTGGTCTGTGAATGGTTATTACAAGAAAAAAAATCTCTAGGTTATGAATTGTAACACAGAAAATAAAATGTAAGTTAAGGCTTAATCACAGTAAGAGTAGATACTTCACAATAAATGAGTCTTAAATTTTGCCATATCTAAAATTTAAAAATATAAATCGAATCAATCCGAATATTTTTTCCAATAAAAACTTGTCTTTATATGCCTATTCTTGGTTCTTGTTCTTATGCTATCTCCTGATTATCAGCTGTCTTCTTATCCTCAGGAGGCTTTGGTGTATGATTTTGTCAGAGGTTTGTTGCTGACTGCTTGACATCCTTAAAAATGGATTTTTAAAAAAGACTATTCTACCAAGTGCAGTAAGACAAAACATAACCTTTCAAAAACCATATGTTTCTGAAATTTCCATAAAAGCACTTATATGCAGGCCTATCAAGGGGATGCGGTGACTCAGTGGCTAAGACACTGAGCTTGTTGATCAGAAAGGTCGGCAGTTCAGTGGTTCGAATCCCTAGTGCCCCATAATGGAGTGAGCTCCTGTTACTAGCTCCAGCTTCTGCCAACCTAGCAGTTCGAAAGAATGTAAAAATTCAAGTACAAAAATAGGGTCCACCTTTGGTGGGAAGTTAGCAGTGTTCTCTGCACCTTTGGCATTTAGGCATGCCGGCCACATGACCACAGGGATGTCTTCACATAGCATTGGCTCTTCAGCTTTGAAATGGAGATGAGCACCATTCCCTAGAGTCAGGAACAACTAGCACATATGTGCGAGGGGAACCTTTACCTTTAACTTACAGGCCTATCAAAGACCCCTTACTCATCCAAAATCAAGTACTTTTTAAAAGATTTGTCCTGGGCATCAAGAGAAATATATCTGCTGCTGCAGCAGGGAGAACTGAAACAGTTATCAATTCCATTTACAGCCTAACAATAACCAAAGTCTTTTACTATCGATGCAGGTTCTATTCTTCCAATGGAACCTGAGGCTATCAAAAGTGTGCCTTGAAGAACAGATGGTTACAATTCAGTTCACCACATGGATGAATCAACTTCTCCAAATCATCTCACAGCTTGGCTTCTCAATACAATATCTACTCTCTGCTGGACATCAGGCCAAGGCAATATTCAAACAAAGAGTCTTGGATGTTTACACCCAAACCAATGTTGAGTCACTCACAACATCAAGTCATAGAAATGGCTGGACAAGAATAAAATGTCATTTCAAACGGGAAAACACTTGATAATGGGCCTGCCTCAATACCATAGCACAGCCCTTGCCAGAGCCATATTTAGCAAGTCGATTCTTTGGTTAAATGCAGACAGTTCCACGAAGTGCCATATTCTGAGAGAAATAGAAGAATCTGTGCATGTCTTATTCAATTGTCAAACACATCCCATCAAGAGCCCAGTAGTATTTACAGATGGTACGATAGAACCAAATATTAGGACTGTAACAAAAGATCTTATTTATCTTAGTGCACAAATGCTGTACATATGTATTCATAAAAACTATATAGGATATAATTAGAATTGTCCACCTGACAACATGCTTTATAGCACACAGGAGCAGTAAATGTGATGAGTTCATCTAAATGCATACTGTTCTGAATTTTAGCAATCTCATTTCTCTGTGCTCTATTTTATTTTACGCTATTTTATTTCACTCTTTTATCTTTACCTTGTTCATTTTATTTCACTTGATTTTACCCTATCTCAATTTATTGTATCCTATTGTGATTGACTCCCATTGCTTTGATATAACCAATTGACTAGCCCATGAAGTTATCCTGTTACCACTTACATACTGTTTTCTCCCTTTCATTTCCTTGGGAAATGCACTTTTTCCTTTGTGATCCTGTAGCTTTTATCAATCAATTTTATTCAGTTTCTGGTTTTACAGTATTCTCCTTTAAACAAGTGGAACAATTTTCAGTTTCATCTTCTAGAGATGACACTTGTCCCCTTTCCCCTGAAATCAATTCAGAAACTGCTGTGTCTGGGATCCTTCGTATTCAGGAAGTGCCCTTGCCTTTCTAGTCTAGTAACTAGACTCTAGTTTGTTTCAAAATATTCCCAGTGTATCTCTGACCTAAATTACTCCTAGCACCATAGTCTCATCCATACATTAGTACTGTTCAGCGCAGCATATCTAATTGACTCTATATGTGCTATAGGTTGGATTTTGGGGAAAACTACTGTATTGTAGCAATACAGTAGTTTGGATTTCAGCATCCAAGCTCCCAACCTAGACTTCATATCCTGTATGATGCAGTTACATTTTCATGCAATTGATGCCACTTGCTGCTTCCCTAGCATCATCTACAAAACAACATCATCTAGATAACCAATTTCTGCAACTTTTTCCATGTGGTTAGCTCACATACGTGTCTGTTTATGCCTCTAAAATTTAACTACCTTCTACAAGGATGCCTGGCCTGTGGAGATAGTTTGATTTCACTTGTGCTATTGCAGTCTAAAATGATACCCAAGTGATACAGTTAACCAGGCTTGTCCAAAAGTGAAACCATTTGTATGTTTATATCCTGCCAGGGATTCAGATATCTTTATCCAAGATAGCAACTGATTCTGTTGCTGACATATTACATTTTATTGATTTGAAATCTTGTTGCTGGGAAACTGTTTCCCTCTCCCTCCTCTCCATCTCTAAGTTCTGCACTGTGGAGAAAATACACTCAAGCTATTAGTATGTAATTATCTACACAAGTCTTTTAATAAAATTATTATTGTCATCTTCTATTTAAATTTATTTCTAAGAGGTTAAATGAACAAGGTAAAGCAGCTATCTAAAATGACTGCAATTCTTTGTGAAAATAAAATAAAGGTTTTTTTATTGTGTATGTTTATACAATTTCCAATTTGTAAGAATGTAGCTTAACAAGATTGGACATTTTGATGGTTTTAAAATTCTTTCTGCTGCACTGCCATTAACTGAAGGGTAGATGCACAATTTCTGAAAGAAGCTTCAGAATATTTGTTAGTTTAAATTGCCTACAGTAATATTCTTCAGTTCTTTTTATTGTATATCCCATGCAGTGTTCCAAACCCATAATGGATTGGATTCTCCCCATTTGGTTTAAATAAATATATTTTTCCATCTCTGCCACCAAATTGTTCTGAAAAAATATCTTTGTTTCTGTCTCTTTAAAGTGGGAAGTTAATCCTATATTTCATACTTTATTTGTAGTGGCTGCCTGGTGCAGATAATCTATCCCGAACATCCAACAAGGTTTTATCTCTGGGAAGCTTCCAAATATAGTATAATAATCATTCTTGCCTGTTGTTCCACTGTCTGATATGCAGAAATACTGTATGTTGCCTTAACACTAATCTACATGTAGCAAATTATTGAACCTACTGTCAGGCGCAGGGGACCTGAATGACACTGAGAGATGATCAGTGTTATTGCTAACCTATTCACACAAATCTCACCAGGCTGACTGTATTCTCTTGGGAATGTCCAGATAAGGGTTCAGGGATTTGGGGGGGGGAGGTCAAATCTGTATTGCTTCCTGTCTTGCAAGGATTCTAGGCTTGCCAGTCTCTTCACTCCTCCCTCCACTTTAGCTGGAGATTCCACCATGCCTATGTTCTTACCAGCTTAACAAAAATGTGCAAATCTATATTTTTTGTAAAGCATTATATCTGGTTAGGATCAGAGCTTTTGGAGGTCTGACCTGACTGTTTTTTCCCCTTGAGAAAATTAAGTTGTTACTCGGCTTTGAAATGGTGTCCTTGTGCACCTCATCATTACTAAAGCAGAGCATCTAGAGTTTACTTCTAAATATTTTTTTTCATTTCCAAACATGTTTAATTCAATTGCTTTGTGATTTACTTGTACAACCTTTTTTTTAAAGCTGTAAGCGTTATCTTAGGTTCATGGCAGGTCCTGGAATGTGTCTTCTCACCCTGCAGGAGACATGAAATTGATTATTAGTTAACCATGGATGTCCAGCAAAAGGAATAAAAATAACCGTTGCAACAGGTGAATGTAATACAGGTGAAACTCAAAAAATTAGAATATCGTGCAAAAGTTCATTTGTTTCAGTAATGCAACTTAAAAGGTGAAACTAATATATGAGATAGACTCATTACATGCAAAGCAAGATAGTTCAAGCCATGATTTGTCATAATTGTGATGATTATGGCTTACAGCTCATGAAAACCCCATATCCACAATCTCAGAAAGTTAGAATATTACATGCAATCAATAAAACAAGGATTGTACATAGAACAATATCGGACCTCTGAATAGTATAAGCATGCATATGTACTGTGTACTTGGTTTGGGCCCCTTTTGCAGCAATTACTGCCTCAGTGCAGCATGGCATGGATGCTTCAATAGCGGCCTTCAGCTTTTCTCCATTGTTCGGTCTCATGTCTCTCATCTTTCTCTTGGAAATGCCCCATAGATTCTCTATGGGGTTCAGGTCAGGCGAGTTTGCTGGCCAATCAAGCACAATAATCCCATGGTCATTGAACCAGGTTTTGGTGCTTTTGGCAGTGTGGGCAGGTGCCAAGTCCTGCTGGAAAATGAAGTCAGCATCCCCATAAAGCTCGTCTGTGGAAGGAAGCATGAAGTGCTCTAAAATCTCCTGGTAGACGGCTGCGTTGACCCTGGACTTAATGAAGCACAGCGGACCAACACCAGCAGATGACATGGCTCCCCAAATCAACACAGACCTTGGAAACTTCACACTGGACTTCAAGCATCTTGCAGTGTGTGCCTCTCCATTCTTTCCCCATACTATGGGTCCTTGGTTTCCAAATGAGATGCAAAAGTTGCTCTCATCAGAAAAGAGGACTTTGGACCACTGAGCAACAGACCAGGTCTGTTTTTCTTTAGCCCAGGTAAGACACTTCTGACATTGTTTGTTGTTCAGGAGCGGCTTGGCAAGAGGAATTTGAAGCCCATGCCCAGGATCCGTCTGTGTGTGGTGGCTCTTGATGCACTGACTCCAGCCTCAGTCCACTCCTTGTGAAAGTCCCAACACTTTTGAATGGCCTTTTCCTGACAATCCTCTCCAGACTGCGGTCATCCCTACTGCTTGTGCACCTTTTTCTTCCTCACTTTTCCCTTCCACATAACTTTCTATTAATGTGCTTTGAATCAGCACTTTGGGAACATCCAACTTCTTTTGCAATGACCTTTTGAGGCTTTCCCTTTTTATGGAGTGTGTCATTGATGGTTTTCTGCACAACTGTCAGGTCAGCAGTCTTTCCCATGATTGTGATTCCTACTGAACCAGACTGAGAGACCATTTAAAGGCTCAGGAACCCTTTGCAGGTGTTATGGCTTAATTAGCTGATTAGAGTGGGACACTGAGCCTAGAATATTGCACCTTTTCACAATATTCTAATTTTCTGAGGTTGTGGATATGGGGTTTTCATGAGCTGTAAGCCATAATCATCACAATTATGACAAATCATGGCTTGAACTATCTTGCTCTGCATGTAATGAGTCTATCTCATATATTAGTTTCACCTTTTAAGTTGCATTACTGAAATAAATGAACTTTTGCATGATATTCTGTTTTTTCGAGTTTCACCTCTATTAACTGAAGTGGTGGAATATTTATTTTATGTTTTTTTTCCCCTTGTAACTTTCTTCCTTGAATATAGGAATAATAGGAATATTTAAGCTGAAATCTCAGTATGCGATAATGGGAGAGGTTAAATATCAGCTTAAATAAATATCTCATTAAGTAGAAGTTGTTGCGTGCTTGACTCTAAGGAAATTTTCCATGTGATCCTCTTCCAGTATAGTTAGTGCTATATTGGCAGATAGTTTCTCGATAAATGAAGATGAGTAATCCTCAGTCACTGTTTATACATATGATGAATTTACAAACAACCTGACCATGGTTTCTGGAAGACAAATATAAACTCATACCGGATTCCATAGCAATCCAAATATAAAAGGGCAAAATTTCAGTTATTCTGTTCTTGTTTAAATTATGTAATCCTCCTTTTTAGGATTATCTTTTGAGTAATTAATTGATATGGAAAAATGGTGGTTTAAGCATTCTCCCTTGATTATGCACCTAGGTTTGGCTTATGGTACTTCACTCAGATCCGCAGGCTGTTGAAGGATGTGAATCTTGTATGCCCTCCCCCTGCTTTCTATTTGAGTTGTCCACATAGGTATGACTAGAGCAGACAACCCACCCCACCCCTCTCCGATCAACAACTGGAAAATAATTAGGATACACACAAATCACTTTGAACCAAACACTGAGGTTCTTTCAAATACATGGAGACCCAGTAATAACAAAACATTTATTGGTTACAGTGTGCATTGCTTTTTTATATGTCACACACACACACACACACACACACACACACACACACACACACACACACTTCTCTACTAGGCTGCCAAGTACTAGCTAGAGAAACCTTTCTCAACCTTTTGACTGGTGAAACTCTTATTATTAATCGAATTTATTCACCAAAACCTGAAATATTTTTCAGAACCTCTGCATATTCAGGCTCAAACATAGCCCAGAAGTTACAAAATTATTATATTAGTTTCATGTGAATGCCTGTTTATATGCATTAATAGTGTCCTTTTAAAAAATGAAACTTCTCTCTTTAATGTGACATCTGTGCTTGTTTTTTACTGCACAAATACTGAATTCTGGGCTGAACCTGAGATAAGCATACATGGATTTCATCTTCAAAAAAGAAATAAGACCTTTTCAATCTTTGATTTTGATGCTTGTTAAAGAAAAAAAAACCTTGCTCATAAATGTAAAAAGTTGAAAATTGCAACAAAATGTTCAATACCTTCTTAGAAATTGAAAACTTCAGCAAAATGTTCTAGGCTTTCCATTGAATGGCAAGACACCTTTTCACAGAAATGAGGAAGTTGTCCCTGGGCAGATCAGTGAATCTCACCTTGAGTGTACAATGAGATGCATCTCACACAGTTCTTCTTCCTTCAAAGTGAAGTTCTCAGACTGAGTAGAAGATTCAGGGAAATGATCCTTCTACGAGTCATAAATTTGTTTTGAAAGGGAAGGAAAGTACTGATCGATTTTGTTCTGTTAACACCCTGTGGAGAACTCTTCCTTTGCTGAGCCACTGTATTTACAGTATATATGTAATATGTATTGTGTGCTCTTTGTCACACATTTGTTTAAATACATTCTTGAGTGAACTGGTCTATTATTTGACCAGTTTTTGTAATTGGTGCATTTCTCTAGCATCATCCCAAACTTTTTTTCATTTCATTTCCTAGACTTTTTGACATCTACGGATTTCTGTGAAGGAAGCAGTGTATTTTGATATCATCCAATTTTTCTTTTCTTACAAGAGAAATGAAACCTCTCATGGAGCCAACCATTGATGGAGCACCATATAGAGTTCAGAAGCTAACATGGTTCCCCCCAAGACAGACTTTTTGTCTTCTGTTATGAAGACAAAACACGAAATACATCTTGGCTTTTGTGTGTTTTGTAGAGCAGCAAAAAAAGTTTCTTGAAGTTTCATCATCATTTACAAATCTTATGTGTCATAATATGACATTTATTGGTGAAACTGTTGACCAATCAACTTGATAGAAAGGCTATTGTTCTTCAATTTATCACACAGAATTCCCTCAGCATCATGTGACAATAATTGTGACATGTCATCAATATGCCAACTTACTCTACTGTTCAAATTTTTGTACTATATCTCGTCCTAACATTTTTTCCCATTATTATTTTATATGCTGGCATAGTTACATCCTCACCCAAAGCATGATTTTTCCTTTGCTGTGTAATAAGTTCTGTTAAGTAGTTTATTGCTTCTTGAGCTTTTTTTTTTTAAAACCAGCTGTCATTTTATTAACAGAAGCTTTACATTTACATCTGCACAGGAAATTTGTTCTGTGAATAGCCATTTAAAATAATCACAACTTTTATTTATCATATGACTCTGATTTGTAATGTAAGTGTCTGGTCCTTTTGCTAGAGTCATTGCTGCATTTCTAAATTGTTTGATACAGATGGGGCCCAACAGAATGGGGCAACTGAGATTACCAGTTTATAGTGAGTTGTAAAACTCATTAATAATTTTCATAATGGACCTTTTTTAAATGTGTCAAGTAGACTGTAGGAAAATGCCTGAGAAGCTTTAAATTATTCATTATCATTACCATCATTAAAATTATTGGTACTGTCCATTCTAGAACCCCCCCTGTTTTCTCACACATCTGCTCTTTGAAAATTACCACTTTGCACCCTCAAACATGATTGAATAAACATGCATGAAATTTATTTAAGATAATGGAATAAAATAACTATAAGAAATTGCGGGAAAAATATGAGAGTGAGATTGATATTACAGATTTAAGTTTGGACGAGTTGAATAGTTTCTTGAAAAACACACTTTTCCCTCCCCTCCTTCAGTATATTCCTCACTGCAATATATAGCATTCACCTGTTATCAACATCTGTCCTATCATGTGTTAAAAATTAAAAATGGATTCAATCAAGCATAGACCTATAGTGAACTCAGAAAAAAATGGTAACCAGGTTTTTGTTTGTTCTCTGTTCATGATTGCAAGAGCAAGTTGCTTGAATCTGAAATAATTTTTTTAATAAATGATGGTTTTCCAGGGCCTAGTGACTTCTTTTAGAAGCCTAGCTTTCTACAGAACCCCAGTTGAAAAGCTCTGTAGTAGAGAGGCAGAAGCTGCTAAATCTGGATCCAAAGACAATTCAAGGAATGGGTGAGCTTCAGGGCCCTTTTTAATCCTGAAAGGTTTTTGCTTGTTGTTTACCTGGGCAGGGGTAGTTCCAGCCACCATTACTACCAGTTCAGTAATAAAAAAAATTTGTGAGCATGCACATTTGAATTTAAAATGATCTGTGCATGTGCACAACATTAAAAAAGGAATAAAAATACATTTTTTCAATGAAGATTGTTCTGCGCATGTGCAGAATAGAAAATCAAGATGTCACCGCCAAGGATAAAGCCAGTATGGTGACGTGTTCCGCCGGAGTTATTACCTATTCCGCAGAACTGGACTGAATAAGTTGGAACCCACCTGTGACCTGGGATTGTGTTTTTCCCATATGCTCAGCAGTGGTGGGTTCTGGATCCTGTCGCAACCACTACACTGCGACGGGGTCAGGCGTCCACCACGGGCATGCGACGCTCCAGTTGTTCAGTGGAGGTCGAGCAGGTGCTGTACACTGAGTGTGCATGTACAACTGGCCCGGTTAACTCAAATAGAGGTAAAGAATGAGGGCAGGCAGGTGGGCTCTCCAAAGTATCATTCTGGTAAGGTGGCTGCTCCTCCCAGCTGCCACCGGTACACCCGTACCGGGGTGTACCGCCCGGAACCCACCACTGGTGCTCAGGTCCAACTTTCTTTGTCTAGTTCAAGGTGACATTTTTCTTTTGTTTCTTTAACAACTAATTTTCTTCTTAACTACTTCCCCAAAGAGAACTTTTAGATACGATTCCTGGCTTTTTGTCCTCTCTGCTTATATGGCTGCTTCAGTTTTAGGTATAGCAGCTTCATCTTACTTCTCTTCTACTAGAGTGAATGCAGTATTGACTTACCACTGTTACTTGCATGTTGCTTTCTCAGGCACAATCCACTCCTTTTGGTAGTGCTGCTATACCATCAGATCTTACACTTTAGATTTTCCACTGAAAGATGCAAGGAAAATATATGTATGTCACTCAGGGCAGAATAAAAACAGTTCGAGTCATAATCAGAGTAACCTGATAAGAGAATCGGCCACTGTAGGCCTAGTGGATTTGTGTCTTGCACAACCATTACATTTTCCATATTTTAAAGAAATGTTTCGTATTAGCGGCTTCCATGACCTAGAATCAACCTCTCTCATAAGGGTGCTGTAATTTTTTTTAACCTACCTGAATACAAGTAAAAGAGAGATGGTAATATACCCTGATGGACAGATGGAGCATGGAAAGAAGGGAAAAAACAAGCTTCGAGATAAACTGTTTTCTCTATCATTTCTGTCCATTTCCCAGGTTGCTATAGCAGCAGTATTTGCGAGAATATTTTTTCCCCTCTAATTGCCTCTATTCCATTCTTTGTACTTAATTTATGTAACTGTCAGATGTGGCAGCATCTCATGCAAGCAGTTTCCCTTACATACAAGCAGCCGCCACATGCCAGTAATTGAATGGGAAAATTTGGGAACAAGAGGGAGCAGTGATTTCAGCAGTATAGTCAGCATGCTCCTCGTTTTCCTAAGCTGTTCCTTTTATTGTTGAGAATCTGGTGATATGTTCATGCCTGGGAAAAATATATACACAATTTGTGTGTGTGTACACAATAAAGACTGACATATGCACACATAAGCCATACACTCTCATACCTGCTGTTTTATTTTTAAGCATTTTTTAAACAACGATCCAAATACAAATCTTAGTGAGCTAAAACTAAGTAGCCTTGTTTGCAAGTACACTATTTGGATAACTAATATTTATTATTACCAAGCTTTGTAGTTTGGATTGGCTAGAACTTAAGATGATCTGCAGAATGCTTATTTCTTCTTTTCTAAAAATAAAGAAAAGCTTGCAACTTCTCAACAATAAATTGTTTCTTCTGTACTTTCCTAGTGTCTTTGACTATTCTGGTGTAGACGTATAAATTAATATTTAATATTTAGGGAATTTAGTATTTATTTTTCTTCTGACTGAACAATACAAATTAAAATAAAAAAGATACTTTAGAGGTCCAGCCCCTTCCCCTTTTTACCATTTGAGATGTCAAAACTTCAAACACAACTTGAATGTGCTAGAATTAAATAATCAAATAATTAAATTTAATAAATAATTAAATTCCATTTAATCAAAGAGCAATAGACATTAATAGAATCCAACTAATAAATACAGTCTAATAAATCAAATAAATCGATGCACAGAAAAAATACAGACAGAATCATGGAGAAGGGAAAGTTGTTCCTAGCTAATATTTGGAGGATAAAATATATAATATAGAAAATAAACCCATTCAGTGGTGAATATCTAGAGATTTTTGAAAATTGTGGGATATAAATGCGGAGGGGGGGAGAGAGAGAGAGAGAGAGAAAGAGAGAGAGAGATGCTATGAAAAGTGCCATTGCATAAGTAGGAGATAAACATTTAAGTAGGCATTTTAATCCAGAATAGAGAATTAACTGCTGTGTGGATTTCCCATGCAAACTGTAAAATTAAATGTAATGCAAATTTTATTTTATTTAATTCATTAAGTATAAATCTGTTTAATCAACCAGTTTACAAATATGAAAAATATTCTTTTAGATTTTTTAAATCTCACTTTTATTATTTTTTGTAAATAATTGCCCACAACAACCCTATAAGGTGACTTGGGTTTAGAGAGAGGGACTGGCCCAAGACACCCATCTGGCTTTCATGCCTACGGTGGGGTTAAAATTTAAAATCTTCTGGTTACTTGTCTGGTGCTTTCATTATTCGACCATAGATTGAAAGAATTAATACATATATGTATGGAACTCTGACTTTCTCCCATTTAAAAAGTTTATATTGGTAAGGAAAAAACATATTTTTGTATTAAATTCCCAACTGATCTACATTTAGAATTTTGGAATGCAGAAGGCAGTTGGGCAGCAGTTGGTTGTTATTCTGAACTCACAATGTGATGAACTTCATATATGTTAGGTAGGACATGTTGTTTTGATCCCCATTGTTATTTTTCCCATGATTGTTCCCATAATGGAAGTATGAGCGGTAGACCGTAAGATGAACCAAAGGTTTTTTCTTCTTGCTCTAGAAACTGATTGGCAGGAACCATTGCTCTATTCTGTTGTAGCTTGCAAGGATTGTCCCTGGCTGGTCAAGAAACAGTGAACATTCATGTCCTCTTCCTTGTGGTGAAAATGAGATAACACTCGCCAACCTTTCCCATTTCACAAACATGAAAGAAGTGATTTCAGATTTCTTCTCAAAATACATTGTCACATTTTCTGCCCAACTAAAATGAGAGATTAACATCACTGTGGGTCAGGACATGGGGATCAGAAGTAAGAATATTATAGAAGAATTCTTGTATATTCTGTTGGAAAGACAGTTTAACTCAGAGTCACCTTATAGGGACGATGGACAGCATAAACATTTTAATAAATATAAATTCATTCATTCATTCATTCGGAGGGCGGGGAGGGGACATGCAACAATGAGAGTGAGGATTTTCAAAGCTATGCCCAAGTAGCAAGCAAGCAAGTGAATTGAATTGAATTAAATACTTTGCTTAAATGACCAAAACATATTATGGGCAAAAATCACGGTCAAGCAGTGCCCAAGAGATAGTTTGCAACATGCAAGAAGAAGTTTCTGTGCATAGTGGGGTTGAGTTAAAATGGATATTAAAAGAAGCCATGAGGGAAAATGATAGAACATTATAGTCTATAAATAGAATGGAAGGATTTGTCATGTGACTACTAGGTAAATCAAAAGTTAGTAAAGCACTCAGAGAACAGGTGTAACCATTAGTGTAGATATTATATTTCATCATCTTAAGTTCTCTGATGGTGTAAAACTAGATATATTAACAGAGAATGGTATCTTAGCATTATCCAGAAAATTTGGAGCATTCATATAGCACACCCTCAGACAGTTGCTTTTGCCATTTGGAGAATGTTATATACTTGCAAGCCATGGAAGAATAATTAGCTCAGACAAATCTTAAAATCTAAGCAAATTAACAGGCTTATTCCACCTGGAGATGCAAACAAGAACACATAGGAGGATAATTAATTTCTTATTATGCAAGAGAAAATGCCTTGGGCAGTGCGCCCACTTCCTCGCAAATGAGCCAGCCAGCATATTGAAATTTTCTAAACCAAAGGTAAGAAAGATGGAAAGAAATGAAATAAACTGCCATTTACAGGCTACCCTCTAGAACAGCATTCTCAACCGTAGCTACTTTAAGATGTATAGACCTCAACTCCCATATGATGGCTGGGAAATTCTGAGAGTTGAAGTCCATATAATCTTAAAAGTGGCCAAGGTTGAGTAACACTGTTCAAGAAAGAGCAAGGGCAAAGAACCTCTAGAACAGTGATAGTAAACCTTTTGGACTTAGATTGTCAAAAATTCAGGAAATGTCTTATCTTGATTCTGCTGCCATGTCTCCCCAGATTAAAAAAAACAACTCTCTATGTCATCCACATCTGGGTCTACCTAAATAGTGACACTCAGCAGCTGCACCAAGACTAGGCCTAAAGGAAAGGCCCAAACTTCAACTTTGGCCCTAGCACCAGTAGTGGGTTACAGGCGGTACACCCCGGTACAGGCATACCAGAGCCTGCCTGAAGCACCGGGTACCGTTCTGGTACGGTGCTCCGGAGGGCCCCCCGCCCCCTGTGCTCCCTACCTGTCTTTAAACTCTTTGGTGCTTCCACGCACGTGCATGGCGCATACAGTGCCTCCGCGATGCTCAGAAGTGTTGTGGAGGCGTTGCTGGACGGTAAGATGCATGCATGCACTGCACACATGTGTGCGCATGCCACACACGTTCATTTGAGGACACCGGGCCCCGTTGCAACCGTACTGGTTGCAACGGGATCCGGAACCCACCACTGCCTAGCACCATCACTGCCACACAAAAAGGCTGACTCACACCATGCCCCAAGGCATACAATCCTTGGGGAACAGCATGATTACCCTACCGTAGCTCAGTGCTCCCCAGCACCTGCCATGCACTGCTTCCATTAAGGCAGTGCTCTCTTTAGGTTGACAGGCCACTGAGGCCTATTTCAGGCTGCCCTTGATCTCAGGAGGCCTTTATTCTTGAAGCAGTTTAGAAAATGTTCTTCTATGACCTTCCACAGCCTCTGAAAAACACATGAAAATGGGGCATGCTTTCAAGAATAGTTGTTGGGTATTGGTGAATAGCAATAGCAATAGCATTTAGACTTATATACCGCTTTACAGTGTTTTACAGCCCTCTCTAAGCAGTTTACAGAGACAGCATATTGTCCCCTAACAATCTGGCTCCTCATTTTACCCACCTCGGAAGTATGGAAGGCTGAGTCAACCTTGAGCCTGGTGAGATTTGAACTGCTGAATTGCAGTCAGCCAGCAGTCAGCAGAAGTAGCCTGCAGCAGTATCACTCTAACCACTGCGCCACCGTGACTCGCCAAAAATAATGTGGCATCTCACCTTTGATATGTGAGTCACAGGTGTGCCACCACTGCTCTAGATGTTGCTAAACTGCCACTACCAGCAGCCCCTATATACGGTAGACCTTGACTTACAACAGTTCATTTAGTGACCATTTGAAATTTCAACAGCACTGAAAAGTGATTTATGACCATTTTCACACTTACAACCATTGCAGCATCCCCTTGGTCACATGATAAAAATTCAGATGCTTGGCAACTGACTCATATTTATGACGGTTGCAGTGTCCCAGGGTCATGTGATTCTGGTTTGCGACCTTCTGATAAGCAAAGTCAGTGGGGAAGCCAGATTCACTTAACAACCATGTCACTAACTGCAGTGATTCACTTAACAACTGCAGAAGAAAGGTCATAAAATGGAGCAAAATTCACTTAACATGTGTTTTGCTTAGCAACAGAAATTTTGGGCTCAGTTGTGGTCATACGTCAAGGACTACCATTGCTTGTTGAGCGAAATCATTTTTCCACATCATATTATGTTTAAAAGAGTGTTGGATTTCAAATTCTCGGAATGCCACTGGTGTTTAAAAGAAATGGAGGAAAATTATTGTTCAGAATTCTCTTTCTTTTCTAGCATTAGTAAGCAGACACATGAAAAAATTCTTCTCTGCATTTTGTTTTCTTATTTAATAAATATACAGCCATGAAGGACTGTATATTACTTTTATAAAGTGACTTTCTACAACCATTTGTTTTAACTGATCCTCTGACTGAAAGAGAAGCAACTTATTGGTGAATCTTTATTGATTTCTCTCCAGTTCTTACTTACTTTTGTGTAGTTTGCTCCTGTAAGCTTTTTGTAAGTAAGTATTTAAATACCTCATTCCCAGATAAGTGTTTTTATAGATACTATCTATGGTGGCTGGCCCGTTTTCCTTTAAGGAAGCAAACAGATAAAGCGCAGCAGTAGAAGAAATGAAAATGCTTGCACATCTGTCTGTGTGGGGTGTCGAGGTTATTTCCATTACATTTAAAATATTGTCTCAATCTTGTTCCTGTACCCAATTACATCTTTGTTTTAAGTCCAGTTCTTTAATATTGGTTCTAGTCATTGAAACTGTTATTTTAAATTCATAACCCAGAGGTCCTCTTAAATAACATAACTAGAGTATCTCATGCCTTCGGCATGCATGTTATAGAGAATTAACACTAAAACATTATTACAGCCAATTAGGAAGCAATGCTGGAGAGAAGGAAACCCCATTCTCCAGTTGATAATTTAATAATGCTGATGATGCATTTAGCTACTTTAAATAAACGTAGAAAAAATAATGTAAAGTAAGGTAAAAGTAATGAGTCCCCTCAGCTTAATATGGAAGCAATTAGCCGTTGCTTTCTTCCAGGATTTTAAATTTCCACGTCTAGCCCATAGTCCAAGATATCCTAGTGGTCTTCCTTCAAATATGAATGTGTCAGTTCTTTTGACATCAGCCAATATCAACTAAATACTGCTATGCCACAATATGGGAAGGAAACATAAAATGGCTTCCCAAATTTATTAATATGTTGTCCAATCAGGTAAGGAAGGAAATGACTTTTACATGCAATATGAGCCATGCTGGCGCAGTGGTTAAAATGTGGTATTACAGGCTAATTCTGCCGGCTGCCAGCAGTTCGATTCTCACTGGTTCAAGATTGACTCAGCCTTCCATCTTTCCAAAGTGGGTAAACCCAGATTGTTGGGGACAATAGGCTGACTATTGTAAACTGCTTAGAGAAGGCTATAAAGCACTGTGAAGCGGTATATAAGTCTAAGTACTATTGCTGCTGCTAATACATGTGATTTTTAAAAGTGTATTTGTATAATAGAGATCATTCTGGAATGCTTTTCAGTCCCTTTAAAGGATTTTGAAAAATTATTATTATTTTCTCATTTATTATTATTATTATTATTATTATTATTATTATTATTATTATTATTATTATTATTATTATACGATTGTATCACAGCGGCCAGTTGATTCGCCAGATTTGGCATTGATTACTAGTCGGGCCCCACCCAGGGGCCTAGGACGTCGTAACGTATTTTCGTAATATACATGCAGATCCAAGCAGTGCAGCTTTTTGCATTTGACTGATGGTGATTTTGTCAAGTTTTAACTGTTTTAAATGTAATTCCAGTGCTTTTGGAATAGCACCCAGTGTGCCGATTACCACTGGAATTACCACTGCTGGTTTGTGCCATAATCGTTGGATTTCAATTTTTAAGTCCTGGTATTTCGCGACTTTTTCATGTTCCTTCTCCTCAACCCTGCTATCACCTGGTATTGCGATGTCTATGATTGTAACCTTCTTTTTCTCAACCAGTGTGATGTCTGGTGTATTATGCGCCAGTATTTTATCCGTTTGTATGCGAAAATCCCACAAGATCTTGACCATCTGACCCTCGACAACTTTTTCAGGCTTATGTTCCCACCAGTTTGTTGCTGTTTTAATGTTACAATTTTTGCACAAATTCCAGTGGATCATTTGTGCCACTGAATTGTGCCGCATTTTATAGTCAGTCTGCGCGATTTTTTTACAGCAGCTGAGTATGTGGTCAACAGTTTCATCAGCCTCTTTGCAAAGTCTACATTTGGCATCATCAGAGGATTTTTCGATTTTGGTCTTAATGGCATTTGTGCGGATAGTTTGTTCTTGCGCAGCCAGGATTAGTGACTCTGTTTCTTTCTTTAATGTACCTGCTGTTAACCATAACCAAGTTTTTTCACTGTCCACTTTATCTTTTATTTTTTCCAGAAATTGGCCATGCAATGCTTTGTTCTGCCAACTCTCCATTCTTAATTTTATCACATCTTTTTTGTATTCTTGTTTCGTCTGTTGGGCCTTCAATAGATTTTTGTTCTTTACTTCGATTAATAGATGTTCTTGACTTTCTTTTAAATAATCAGCCAGTGCATGTTTTTCTTATTCAACTATTTGCTTCACTTGTAATAATCCTCTGCCACTATTGTTGGGGACAATAGGCTGACTATTGTAAACTGCTTAGAGAAGGCTATAAAGCACTGTGAAGCGGTATATAAGTCTAAGTACTATTGCTGCTGCTAATACATGTGATTTTTAAAAGTGTATTTGTATAATAGAGATCATTCTGGAATGCTTTTCAGTCCCTTTAAAGGATTTTGAAAAATTATTATTATTTTCTCATTTATTATTATTATTATTATTATTATTATTATTATTATTATTATTATTATTATTATCATCATCATCATCATCATCATCATCATCATCATCATCATTATTATTATTATTATTATTCGATTGTATCACAGAGGCCAGTTGTTTTGCCGGATTTGGCATTAATTACTAGTCGGGCCCCACCCAGGGGCCTAGGAAGTCTTAACGTATTTTCGTAATATACGTGCAGATCCAAGAAATGCAGCTTTTTGCATTTGACTGATGGTGATTTTGTCAAGTTTTAACTGTTTTAAATGTAATTCCAGTGCTTTTGGAATAGCACCCAGTGTGCCGATTACCACTGGAATTACCACTGTTGGTTTGTGCCATAATCGTTGAATTTCAATTTGTAAGTCCTGGTATTTCGCAATTATTTCATGTTCCTTCTCGTTGACCCTGCTATCACCTGGTATTGCAATGTCTATGATTGTAACCTTATTTTTCTCAACCAGTGTGATGTCTGGTGTGTTATGCACCAGTATTTCATCCGTTTGTATTATTATTATTATTGTTGTTGTTGTTGTTGTTGTTATTGTTATTGTTATTATTATATACTTTATTCATTAAACATGAAACTCAGCCAACTGAACATTCAAAAATGCATTACAAATACCAGTGACTGGTGTTAATGGTTGATTCGGTTTGCTGCCAGTGTCCTAGGTATCAACCAAGTACCTTCTTAAAATATAAGATGTTCCGAGTAGCACAGTTTTTTTCAGTTCCATTGGTATTATTGCAGGAAGCTGCAATTTGCTGATGTATCTTGTAAAATTCTTGGACATGGTGCCAAGTGCCCCGATGACAATGGGCATCGCTATTACATGCTTCATCCATAGCTGTGTAGTTTCGATGGCCAGGTCGCAATATTTCATTGGGTTTTTTCTAGTTCTTTTTCTTCGACTCTGGCATCTCCAGGACCAACAATATCAATAAACTGTACACTTCAGCCCTCTACAACTGTGATATCTGGCGTGTTGTGCTCCAAATGACGATCTGTTTGTTAGTGGATTTTGGATTGTTAGTGGATTTTTGTATCTTCGCTTTCATGGCATTAGTTTGTAGTGCTTGTTCTTGAGCAGCCAGTATTAAACCTTCCGTTTCTTTCTTGATAGTTCCCAACTTAAGCCATGTCCATGTCAAGTTGTCATCACATTTTCCTTCAATGTTTTTCAAGTGCTGTCCATGCAAAGCTTTAGTTTTCCATCTGTTTAATCTGTCATCCAGTTGTTTTTCCTTATATTCTGCCTTTATTTTTGTTGTTTTTATGCTGTTCTCCGTTTTCACAGCTTGCAGCAATTTTTCTGAACTTTGGTTGACATAATCATTCAAATTTCATTTTTCTTCTACAGTTTGATGGTTTATTATTATTATTATTGTTATTATTGTTATTGTTATTATTTCTATGACTAGCCACCAAAATGGAGACCTTCTTTGTGCAGCTACTCTGAATAAGTGAATGCTATAAAGGGACTCTTGTTAGATGCTATTTATCACAAGGTGCCTGCAAGCAGCAGCTGGAAACATCTATAATTTTTAGTGCCTTAGATATTAGATTCTTTCTGATGAATAGAAATAATTCTCATTAATATGAAAAACATTAGTTTTCCTCTGCCAGAGGCTGTTCTACATGTTTGGAAAAGAAAGTGACGGTGTTTCTTTTCCATAATGTGGGAAATGCATGTAAAAATGGTTTTATCTTTCTGCAATATGCTTACTTTGACATAAAATCTCTGGCAAAAGAACCACATGTTGGGCAAGTATGTTTGTATTTACAATTTCTTGACTGTTGCATTGCCAGAGCTGATAAGGCTGCAGCAAGTTAGTGAGCTTCAGATGTCTTTATTCTCTTGCCAAGGTGACAATAATAGCTAGGTAGAATATATGCTTTTTAGATAAGCAGTTTCTTCCCTTCAAAACCTAGCTGTAGCTTAGTATGGAAGAACAAGATGTTGAAACTACACGTACTAAAGCATACTTCAATGCTTTATGGGTTGATCATGAATGTAAGTGTGGTTCTTTCCAATTTCAACACACAACTACTGTTAGCTGATATGCTAACTGAAGTGCATTAAAATGTATATCTTCTCTACAATGCTACATCTCTGAAGTCACATAGTGACAACGTTGTTGGGAATGAAAGTCTATGGTCATGGAGCAGAGCTCGCTGGAAATTACCATTATTTATGCACCTTGATATTTGCTGTTGTTTGAATAGTGTGAAATTTTCATTCCTGTGCAAGAATTAAGCCTGCTGAATTAGCTGTAGAGGTTTGGTGGAAATAAGGGCTGAAGAATCCCAAGTGTCATAATTATCTGTAATTATGAAGGCTTGAAAGGGGTAAAGGGGGATTCATGGTCTCATAAAGAAAAGTAGAAAACCCCATCAGAGCTCCTGACTTGGCTTGGCGAGACCAGGGACATTAGATTCAAAGTGTGTATGTGTCCCACCATTCTTTAAGATCTCATGAATAGGTACTTCTACTTCTATAGTGATATCTATTCACAAGAGAAGCCATATGTTATATCAATTAAAATTCCATTGCGCATTATCAGATTTCTGGTTTGCATGGAATTTAGAGTATATATGTTATACCAATGTAAGCTTTCTTTTAATAGACAGTAGCACTGAATGCACAAAGAGCTGGTTTTATACAGTATATTTCTTAGCTGCCATCTACTAGTCATCCATATGTTTGCATCCCATATCTAGTGCTCTTATTGATACTATATTAATTAGCATATGTAAATTATCCCAATGTGTTTAAATACAGGTTGGATTGCATGATTTTATGGTAACTATACCAGAAATGAGTATTTTCTACGTAGAAATCTTTTACCTGATTGCAAAGAACCTAAAAGTAGTGCTTTTAAAAATTAAACTATCTGTACACACAAACATATTCTTGATGTACGTGCGTTTGGTAATATTTGCTTAAAGAATACTTCTAATTAAGCATTATTGGTCTTCCCAGGGAATTATAGGGCAAAATGTGCTGCAGGTGATGGAAAACAGCCTGATGAAGAGAGATTGAGGGTGTCTGTTTGCAACCAATGTAATGGTTCTATTAATTATGTGAGAGCCAGTTTGGTGTAGGGCTCCGTCTAGAAAGCTGATCATGAATTATAGTGTCGTCTTAGGCACAAAGCCAGGTGGGTGGATTTTGGCCAGTCTCTCTCTCCCTGCCCTAGGAAGCAGCAATGGCAAAGCACTTCTGAAAAACCTTTCAAGAAATCCCGAGATATAACTCCCTTCCAAGTGCTGATGAGGTATGATAACTTTAAAAGATCAGCCATGTCAGGTAGTACTGTCTGCTAGCATTCTTTCCTAAGAGGTCCTGCTGTAATGCAATGCAATGCAATGCAATGCAATGCAATACAATACAATACAATACAATACAATACAATACAATACAATAATACAATACAATAATACAGTACAGTACAGTACAATACAATGCAATACAACCACAACACAATAGTTGGAAGGGACCTTGGAGGTCTTCTAGTCCAACCCCCTGCCTAGGCAGGAAAACCTATATCATTTCAGGCAAATGGCTATCCAACGTCTTAATCAGTGCTTTATAATCTATTTCTTTAGATTTTTTGATACTTATCCTTTTGCTTGATTTGAACACACTACTAATGGTTTCTCTGAGTAAATGTGAATCTTCATTTGTTATGTTAAAATGAGGTTTATCCTCATTTTGCATTTAGAAAACTTAAATGTCATATAATTCCTGGCAAAGCCATGCCTTTGCATGAACTAGTACATCCAAGCCAGATTCCAGATTTTGAAACATTATTATGTTTCAAAAATTAATTTGAAACATATATATTTCTACTGGGAAGGCGGGGAGAGAGGGAATAGAGATTGGAGAGAAATTCTAAGACTTAAAAGCAGGCAGCATGAAAAAAAAGTGATTACCTTTCCTACACACTGTTCTTTTGTTCATGATGGCAGTCTGGATGGTTTCTATTCAGTAATATTTTTTTTTTAAAAAATCTAGTCTTGGGGAGAAAATATTACATAGAAATTTGTATAATGGACAGCTTGGCCCTGAAGTGTCACTTTACAAATAAGTGCTTCTCTAAAAAGAAATAACAATATGCATCAAATTTTGAAACTGCAGCGGGTGAAAGACTGATGGGAATTTCAGAATGAGTGGAAAAATAGAGAACAATATTATATATATATTTCGGTATCTTCCTCCTGCTTGAGCAATCATTCTTTCTGTAATGCCTTTCCCACTGAATTAAAATACAGGTGAGCAAAGCTCAGGAAAAAAATGTAAGTGTATTGGTGAATGTCTATTACTGCCAAATATTTTTGAAACAGAAATGAAGCAGAAGCTAGCTCTCATTTGGTCTACTTTCACAACAGCTAAACACAAGTTTTATTTCAATTGTATTGTGTTTTTCCCCTCCTATGATCAGTCAAGAGGCTTTCGAATTGAGCGTCTACTCATGACTCGGATAGTAAAGAGATTTGTTTTATAACAGCAGAAGATGTTTGACATTAACTGGGATTTGTCAACATTATTACCTGCCAGCCAGCAGGTGAAGGTGAATGAGGCACTTTAATTGATTCCTAACAAGATGTTAGTTTTTTCACAGCAGTCCTCTCAAAATCTAGGCCTGGAGAATTAAACACAATTTATATGCATCCCCAAATAAAAGGGGGAGGGAGAATGAGGCTAATGACTATAACAGCTAATTTGGAAAGAGACTGCTGTCATCTTCCTAGGTATCTAAGTAGTACTTTCAAGAGCTGCCCTGATTATCAATTTAAATGGTGTAAATAGTGAAGGTATGTGATATATTTTGATTGTGTGACAACAGTTCTTGATAGATCAATTGTGTGCCATCAAGTCAAGGTCAAATTGTAGCAATCACATTGATAGATTTTGTCCATGATGGTCTGTCCCCTAACCTATCCTTCGGGTTTTCCGATGGTGCACCCATCACCAATGTAATTGAGACCGTCCATCTTGCTGCTGGTTGTCCTCTTTCCTTCTACTTTTCCCAGAGTTAGAACCTTCTCCAGAGGGAGGTAGTGAGATGTTCCGGAGTTCCCATTTTTCGAAGCACATTGCATAGCTTAATGTGATTGACATAACCCAAGACCTTTCTACCATCAATGAAGCACATACTGAATTCTTTTTGGTATTCTTTGGCTTTCTTAATTATCCAGCCCTGCAGCAGCAATATTATTTCATATTCCTCTGCATTTTCTAAATCATCTTGATATCTGGCATCTCCTTTTCCATGCAGGGCTCCAATCTGCATTAAATGATCCTAACTGTTCTTTCTTTCTTTTTCATGTCCTGAAGGGTAAACAATGTGGTCTTATGACTCAAAGTATCCAATTCTCAATTCCTTAGATCTCGGGTTGTAGTTATTTCACTTCATTTTTCACTATGTTGAGCTTTTCCATGTTCATGCTTCTTACATTCTATGTTCGTACTGCAATTCTATTTTTGCAGCTTTGAATTTTATTTTCCCATATGGCAGTATCAGCAACCAGAGGTCTTAAAGGCTTTAATCTGGCCATATCATAAACACCATTATTACTCAGAAAGATTCTCAGTTGCTCCTCAGTAGCATGTTGGGTGTCATCCAACCTGAGGGGCCAGATTTGTTCTGGCAGGATACTGTTAATCATTTTATATTTTCCATCCTTGGTAAAAAATACAGGAGTGATTTACTATTGCCTTCCCGGATGAAATAGTAATTAATTCCCTTTCCATTGTCACTAATGTGATCGTCTGCATCCAGCAACTTCCTCTAGTAGTGCTGCCCAGTATAGATACCTGCTTGCTTCATGTCTTGGTGACCTTGCTGGGAACCTTGGGATACACTCCCAGGAACACTTCCTCCCAGTCCCTGCCATGATGAGGCAGAATAGGATATGTGAGGATAATGATTTGTTGTCCTTAAAATAGGAACTCCCCTTATTATATAGGTCCCATATAAATCCTTGGTTTAGACAGTCTAATTGCAAAACATCAGGCTGGCTCACTGTATAATTTTTCCCTCCATTCTTTGACTTTTCCTTTCCATGTGTCATTAGAAGAGATAATTATTCTCCCCAGCATAAATGAGCTTAACCTCTTCGAGCACCTCATTTTATATATTCACGAGTGGCACAATAAGCCATTACAGTCCATTCATAATTGATTTTACACTTTGGGAACACACTTAGTGACATATGAGTTTCCATTTTCTTGCCCAACATGCTGTCCTCTCACCATGTAACTTCTGCTGAACACAGTTTTCTCCTACTTATATTGTGTGGGTAGCTACAGTTTGTATTTTATTTGCTAGGTTTCCTCCTGGGAATTCCCAGCAGATAATTGGCCTGGTTTTTCCATGACTTTTGGACTCTCTTCCTTTGTTCTTATCAGTATTTGGGCAACTGAAGTAAAGTAGAATAAAATATGAATTAAAATACAAGAATGAAGACGTGGCATAAAAGGGACAGTTAAGAAGCTTGCTTAAAGGGACAGGAAAATGTCATCAGCTTCTAACCACAAGATGTTCTAGCCAAAGTCCCTATGTCAAAAGTCCAAACCACAAGGTTCAAATAAAGTTCGTTAATGACACGTAGTCCATACCTGTAACAAAAGGAGAAGTAAGACCCCCATCTACTTATAAGGCTTTCCCCCCAAAATGACCAATAAGAAATGAGTTAAGTATTTCCGTGTTGCACTGCTTTTGAGAATGTATAAGAACACGTGCTTCAATAATGAAGGTTGTTCAGAATTTGCGATGTTAGCCATGTGCTAGCTTTCTGAACCTGGCGGCCAAATAAACTTTTCCTGTATCCTGAGAAGTCTAAAGCCTGTCATTTTCTGCAACAGAAGCATCTGTCTTTTTTTCTGATGTAGTTTGCTGATATTTTGTTCTTTAAAGGACACAGCTTCTCTGGCTAATTGCACAGCATGTATCTCCTGCCTGGAGAAATTCTAACTGCATATATGCATTAATTATGCATCTAGGGTCTTTTCGTTCTCACACTGAATATAAGACTACCTGGAAAGCCACAGGTTTTCCATCTAGACCAGTGGTTCCCAACCTTTTGGGGGGCCATGCCCCATCTAAGCACCTCCAAAATCCTGAAGGCCCCACCCCCAATATATAATTCATTCTTTACTCAAAAAGTGAACTCTACTCACGCAGAGGAAGCCTAAAAGACCAATAACTTGGTTTAAACAAGGTTCAAATTGCCGCCATTAAAAATCAGAGTGTGGTGGCCCAACAGTTTCCACGTCACTTGGAGGAGAATGATTATCTAGACCCGCGCCAGTCCGGCTTCCGACCCGGGCACAGCACGGAGATGGCCTTGGTCGCGTTGGTTGATGATCTCCGGAGGGCCAGAGATAGGGGTTGTTCCTCTATCCTGGTCCTATTAGATCTCTCGGCGGCTTTCGATACCATCGACCATGGTATCCTGTTGTGCCGGCTATGGGGGTTGGGAGTCAGGGGCAACGTTTTACGGTGGTTCGGCTCCTACCTCTCCGGCCGGACGCAACGTGTGTTGGCAGGGGAGCAGAGATCGACCCTGAGCCCCCTCACTTGCGGGGTGCCACAGGGGTCGGTTCTCTCGCCACTCCTGTTCAACACATACATGAAACCGCTGGGCGAGATCATCCGTGGCTTTGGGGTGGGATACCATCTGTATGCTGATGACACTCAGCTGTACATCTCCACCCTGAACCACCCCAACGAGGCCGTCGAAATGATGGTGCTTGGAAGCCGTACGGGTCTGGATGGATGACAACCGACAAACTCAACCCCTCCAAGACGGAGTGGCTGTGGCTTCCGGCCCCCCGGTTCAACCAGTTGCTTCCATCTCTGGCCATCGGGGGCGAGCAACTGGCCCCCATGGAACGGGCGCACAATTTGGGCGTCCTCCTAGATGCCCGGCTGTCCATGGATGACCATGTAACAGCCGTGGCAAGGGGGGCGTTCCACCAGGTCCGCCTGGTGCGCCAATTGCGCCCCTTATTGGACCGGGATGCCTTGCGCACAGTCACCCATGCGCTAGTGACGTCTCGCCTGGACTACTACAATGCTCTCTACATGGGGCTTCCCTTGAGATGCACTCGGAGACTACAGTTGGTTCAGAATGCGGCCGCGTGGGTGATTATGGGGAAGACTAGGTTCTCCCATGTAACACCTCTCCTGCACGAGCTGCACTGGCTTCCTGTGGTCTATCGGGTGCGTTTCAAGGTTTTGATTACGATCTTTAAAGCGCTCCATGGCATAGGACCTAGTTACATGCGGGATCGCATCCTGCCCCATACATCCCTACAACCAATCCGCTCACACAGAGAGGGACTTCTCCGGGTGCCATCCGCTAAACAGTGTCAGGGGGCGACACCCAGGAGCAGGGCCTTCTCTGTGATGGGCCCAGCCCTGTGGAATGACCTCCCCGTTGACATCAGGATTACTTCCGATCTCCGCTCCTTCCGTGTAAAGCTTAAGACCCACCTCTTTCAATTATCTGGCCTGGCTCAACCGTAGTTTTATCCTCCTCCTGACAGTCCTTTTTAAATTGTATTTTATCAAGGGATATTTTAATGGCTAATTTTAATTTTCTATTATTATTATTATTAATGTGATATACATTTGATTACTACCTCCTCCATGTATGCATGTATGTATATGTATGTATATATGTGTGTACCTGTATGTCTATATGTATGTATGTATATTTTTATTGTACGCCGCCCCGAGTCCCTTGCGGAGAGGGAGCGGCTAACAAATTAAAAATTTGAATTTGAATTTGAAATCAGTGGGCCCCATGTTGGGAACCACTGATCTAGACCTAAGAGACCAATGTTACTTCCTTGCAGTACAAATAGTCCTTATCTTACTATCACAATTCAGACCAGAATATTCCTTACTAGGCAAGACAGTTGTTAACTGAGTGGCACTTGATTTTATGACCTTTCTTGCCATGGTTGTTAAGTGAATCACTGCAATTGTTAAGTGACTCATGCAGTTATTAAGCAAATCCTGCTCTCTCCATTGACTTTGCTTGGCAGAGGTCAGCTGGGAAGGTTGCAAATGGTGACCACATGACTCTGGGATGTTGCAACCATTGTAAATACATGCTGATTACCCAAGTGTCTGAATTTTTATCAAGTGACCCTTGGGGGTGCTGTGACGGTTGTAAATGTGAGGGCTGGTCATAAGTCACTTTTTTCAGTGCTGTTGTTACTTTGAATAGTCACTAAATGAATGGTTGGAAAACAAGGACTACCAGTACATTGAAATTTGGCTAAGAATGTTGAAGCACTGCAAACATTTGTAGAAATTATCAGTATTTCCAGTTAATTTGGTTTTGTAATAGAAATCCAGAAAAGTCCGATAGGCGGGCTTGACGTCGCAATGACACGACATGCAATCTTGGGGCTCCAGGATGGCTGTCGATATCTCTGGTTCTGGATGGTCCTTTTGGACCTAAATTGTTCTGAAGGAACAGTGATAGAGAAGAGCATAACCTGCTGATCTCAGGGGCATCGCAAAGCCCCTGATTGATCCAGGAGAAAGCTCTTTTTGCAAGCTACAAGAGAACCAACCAAAATGGCTGCAGAAGGTTGGGACAAGCCTCTGAAACAGAAGCAGTACAGGAGTATGTCGAAATGGTGAGAATTTTTTTTTTAATTATTAGATAAGGGAAAACCCAAAAGAATTGGAATTTAAAATAAAATTGAAGACAGAAGAAAATAAGTGGCGAATTAACTCTGGTTTAAGACTAGCGTGTTATCTTTTCAACCTTAACTTTGTTTTCTATGGGTGGATTCTTTACAAATGCCTCTTACTTTTAAACTGGACTGGTCTTTCTTTTTTTCCTTTTTCCTTTATACTTTCTCCATTTTTTTTATAAAAGTTTTTTTAAAATTTTTAATTTTCAAAACAAACACAACACATAAAATCTCCCTTCTTTACATACTGTAGAAAGTGTATCAGTTGATTACAAAAAGGCTTTCGTGCATCTCTTCCACAGTCAACAAACATAATTCATATTAACTCAAGTATTTTAACTCAGATATTTATACAAGTTACCATCATCATACCTCCATTTTCATTTGACTATAATTGTTTAAACATCCTGCATCATAATATTTAATAACAAAGTTTTCTGGTCCTCCTTTCCAAAGCACTGTTTACAATTTACATCCAGTTTCTTTATTATCATTATCCCTCCTTTATTTAACTATATCCTGCATCATAACATTTCCCCCCTAATAATCAAGACTTAACTGTATCTAACTTAGTTCTTTTTTATTAACCATTATATATAATCCAAAAGGATTTCTAATCTTCCTTTCATGGGTACCATTCAATATTCATATCCAATTATTATTTATCATAACACTACACATTGTATACATTATTATCATTATCAATTATTTATTTAACTATATCCATTGTCACTAAATTTCACTGTTTAACTACTTTTAAATTATACTCTTCCATCTATCAACCTGTATCTTTCCAGTAGCAAAACAGTCTCATATCTTCTGCCATTTGTGGTGTCAGTCCTCTAATCATCTCTTTAATCAACTTTGTATGGACTCCTCTTAGCAACTTCTTGCTTGTAAAATCTCTCATGTAATTTCAATGCCCTTCTTCTGTTTCCTTAATCAGCTTATCTTTGATTGTCGGTAGTGTTATCGATATTGCTAATAAAATTTCTCTTTAAATCCATAAATTATTTTGTTTTCTCTTCTTCTGTATCTTGCCATCTGGGGTAGATTTCCCCTCCATTTAATTCCTCTTTCAGTATTCCACTCTTTCCATTTTCAGAGACAAACCAATCACCATAAATATCAGCAATTTTAATTTCTTTATATTCATTTTCCTCTTCGATTTTTAGGATTTTAACCACCATTTTTTCCATTTCATAAACATCTCCAACTTCTTCATCATATTTTACTGTTAGATACTCTAAGTCTTCCAACTTCTTCTCTATCCTCTCATATGTGTTTGATAATTTCTGAATTTCTGAGAATATCTTTTGCAGACTTAAAAATTTTTTCTGCTGTTGAAATTGTGCCATTATCTCCAGCTAACAAACACTGCTGTTCTAGCTTGGAAGTTTTTGAAAAGATTAAGCATACATTCACAATAATGTTTTATTTTCACCTTTCTCTGGTTAAAGATATACTTCAAAGGGACATTTGTATGCTTTTCTTCTTATCACTCTCTATAAACAAGCAGTGAGACCTTGCAGTGCCAAGCCAGAATAATCAGTGAGAAAAGTAAGAGTGTTTTGTTTCCAATACACTAACCACTAGTCTCCGAGTAGCAGTGTTATTGTTGCAATCTTCTTTGTTTCCTTTTGTATCTTTTTTGTATTTCAAGTTTTTTAAAAAAGTCTGATTCTTGAATGAGTTAGAACAACACCCACAGTAATGAAAGAGGAGAATTTTAGCCCATAGATTACAAAGAATAATAAAAGAAAAAAATAGAAGAAGAAAACTTAATCCATTCGTTTTAAAAGGCTTGCATAAATTCCATCCATGAAGATAGCATGTAAAAAGTAAGATAACCGACTGTCCAAAACCATTCCAAATTTAATTCCGCCGCTTATTTCTTCTTTTCTCCAATTTAAATTAGTTTTAAGTTTTTTACAGGCAGTCTCTTTTAAAACGGTAAAAATTCCTCACCAGCTGGAAACACTTTCTCTTTCCGTATCCTTCCGTTTTGGAGCCGCCCCGACTTCATCAGCCTAATGGCTGGATTTTTTGTCACCAGCTTGAAGAACTTCTCTTGGATCGATCAGGGACTTTGCGATGTCCCTGAGATCAGCAAGACATATTCTTTCTATTCACTGTCTCTGCGGGATGGTTTAGGTCTGTTTGGACCACCCAGTGGCAAAAGTATCAGTGGCGATCTCAGAGCATTGAGATTGCATGTCGTCTCATCGCGACATTGCCTCCTCCTCTCCCAATTCGCGCCTTGGTTCTGACCCTGTTTCCCCCTCCCCCTAAGGTGTGTCATCAGTCACATTCCCCAAAGAAGCAATTTTGAAGGTTGTAGAAGTCACCCCCTCAGGCTACTGTGGGTTACCCTGGAGATGACCTTGATGTTGCCACCTGGAATGTGCTTTATTTTGACTGAAATGTAAGTTCCTCGATCCAGCTGCGAGGCTTGATTCCTCATCCCCCCCTGCCCATAGGAACAGGTCAGGAATGCTTCGCAAGTTGTCACCTGGTCTATATGATCTTCTTACAGCAGTTAGATAATCCAGTGTGTCTTCAGCTTCTTTGCAGAGGTGGCATTTGCTGTCTTGTCTTTTCAATTCGGACTTAGTATGAATTTGTTCTTAAGGTTTGGTCTTGTGCAGCCAGAATTGGCCCCTCTGTCTCTTTCTTAAACTTTTCTGCTTTTAGCCATTGCCAGTTCTGTTATCTAGTTGGCCTGCTATTTTTGTTACATACTGGCTATGTAATACTTTGCCTTACCATATCTCTTTTCTCTTTTTCATTTGGTCTTTCTTGAAAGACAATTTCATCTCTCAGTAATGCTCCAAGACATACCAGCTCCACTGCATCTACTTTGCTGTCCTTCAAATATTCTTCCAATGCTCTTTCCCCCCCTCTTTTTCAACCATCTGGTGTACTTGCACATTATACACCCACCTATTTTCCTCAGCAAATAGAGTCTCTCAACATATTATTTTAAAAAATACTTTGTTTTCTATACAGGTAAGAATTATTCCAATGAACATTCACTATTGAGAGAGAGGGAATATAACTAAGGTGGAAAAATAGAAGCCTCCATAATTGAGTTAAGGAGAATGAGCCAATTATGCAGGAATTACTTCAAAACTCATCTCTGGTGAGCACAAAACATTGTCTGATTTCCTGCACCTGTTTGAAGGCTAAATGCTTTCTTTTCTCTCCCTATTAACAGATAATGCAATTGTAATTAAAGCAGTTCTGATCTATCCCCTGCAGAGCTGAAAATACACCTGGCAGAAGGGTGTCTTAATAGAACATGCTGAGTTCTTTACTATAATAACTTTTTAAAAATGTAAAATCTGGCTCACAACAAATTTCATCTCCTGTGAGTTAACATGTCCTAAGAATTCTAATTTTCACATCAGCGAAGCTGACAAAGCAAAAGTGGTTTTACAGACAAAAGTTATTTCAGGAAAGGTTGATCTGCTTTTTTTCCAAAAAGGAATTCTGTTTATATTTTCCTATGTGGGATTTGCTTGAAAAACAAATGTTGTGCCTTACATTTTTCTCTTTGTCATTCCAGATGTGGAACAGCCATCTTAAATACAGTTTTGTTGGGCTATTTAGTCCTTTAGATCTGTGCAGTAGACAAGGTAGCTTTACGTTGGAACGTAGTGTAAAGTTGTTATGGGATTCTTATCAGTCCCAGCTATAATGGCCTGTGATCAGGGATGGTAGTATAATTATATCATGGGATATATATATATTTTATAAAGGATTATAAAGGCAGTGAGGCAGGTATCAGGATTTTATTATGAAAGGTGTATTCTTTTACAATTGTACGACAAATAGGGTGTTGGTTTATAATAGCCAGTGATTAGTGTCACTTTTAATGTTTGCATTTCTAAATGTTTGCTGTTTTTTTCTGTCTTATTCTAAATTCCTCTTTAGTTAAATTTTGATTTCAACTTTGAAGCCTTTTCTTTACTTAGCAGCAGTTTTCTCATCCAAATCTTAAATTCTTTAGTCCCCTTGTTCTCACTCTCCCCTGATTATTGATCTCTGCTAACACTTTCTTATCTCTTGTATCGCTTTACAACTTAGTTCTTAAACTTTTATTATTTTGACTTTTTACTTCCTCCTTCTCAGAGTTAGTTGTTCAGCTTCTTCCAGCTTCTTGATTCAAGTATGGTACAGAGCATGTCTCTCATATTAGGATAATGGTTGCTCTTTTGTGGATGTGTTGTCATTACTTCTTTTTCTCCTGCTTCACTCTTCAAAGACTCCTGGGGTGGGACTTTTCTCTGGGCCAGGGGTGTAAAACTGGCGGCCCGTGAGCTGGACACACAGGCCACACCCAGCCCAGCTCTGCAAAGGGGGAAAACGTCACATGACGGCAACGTGACACCACGAGTTTTACACCCATGCTCTGGGTGAATACAAGCATTGCTTTTCACCTTTCTTCTCCTTTTCCCAGCCTCCTTGTGGATGGTGCTGCTTTCTGGCTCTTCCTTTTTCTGGCCCTAGTAGCCAATCAACATTTTCAAAGGACTCTGCAGAACAGACAGTTGAATAAAACAAGACTAATCTTTGTCTTTGCCTCAAAATCCCTGAAGCTTTTGGTCTGAATTGCTGATTATACATCTCCATTCTTATGTCACCTAGACATACTCACACCACCAGCAACCCTTTTTTCAAACAACAGCTTTCTTCACTACTAGTTTTCAATTGACCCTATTTAATATTTTTCAGTTTCACCTCCTTGCATCTAGAAAGGCGTTGGTTGATGTGCTTCAGGAATGCAGTTCTGTAGGAGATACGAACAAGTGGTTAATCTTGAAATATGACAGGTAGAAATTGCCCTTTGACAAGGTGAATACCATATTATGTTTTAGTTCCATCTGGATAAAAAGCACAACACTTTACATCAATATAATTTGTGTCATGTGTCTTCTGAAACAAGTATCTCATCTGCTCTCTTACCTACATGTGGCGTCTTGCAGTAGTTAGAATGCTGATGAGTAGTTTTAATCTTCCATATATTCTTCTACATCTGTGTCCATGCTATATTATTATTGTTCAATTACTGTGATGCTTTGAATATCTGTTCCCAACTTTTAAAACAGGTTGGTTCCATATAAGGAGTCATCCTGTATTGGATTTGTTGTTTGGTGAAATCAGCATGATCCTTAAGATTAATAATAGTTTATGTTGTGATACGGGGCCCAAATTGTGGTGCTGACCTACAATAGTAATTCCAGCATCTAATGCTGTGCTCTTGTATAACAGTTTAGACTTAAAATTATAGAGCAGAACAATCAAATGTATATGAGTTTTATGCTCCTAATGGGGGCATAGTAATGGCTTCTTTGGAAGACATAATTAATGTCATTATTGGTCTTCGTTTTGAATCATTTCTATCTTAACTAGTAATGTGTCTTGTAGATATCGGAAAATGTATAATTTCCAGGTTAGTGGGAAATTATAGATTTTTACATCAGGTAAGAACTGTTGCTATTCTTCAAGTTTTATATAGACCAAATATTTGAAGGTTCTCTGTCTGCCAAGCTAATTTCAGGATTAGTAACCACGACTTTCTTGCTCTGTTTCAGAGGGTTTGGCTGTTGGTGTTGGATTTGGTGCTATTGGGAAGTCGCCTTCTGCAACTTTTGAAAGTGCAAGGTAATTGGTGTGATTTTAATTTATACACTGGTGGGATTTCATTAGCCGTAGTTGCTTATTTCCATGGTTGATAATTCTGTATCAGAATAGTAAATTGTTTAACATATGCATACATTTCCAACTGAAGCTTTGATCTGCCTGCTGTTTTACACATATAGAGAAGTAAACATCTGCCCTTCACTCCCATCGGTTTTCCAGTTTCCAAATATCTGCAGCATTCTGACCCTTTTTGATCATCCTCTTATTTTATCCTCCCCAGGGAAATACATAAGTACACATAATCTTTATTTCTGATTTTTCTGTTTGCAATAAAATAGGGGGAAAGGAATATCTGAAATGGGCAAAGAACCATTCAAATGGCCATTATTTTAGCTTTTTCCTTGCATATTTGATTTTTTTTCTTTTTAAATCATTTTCTAGTGTTCTAGAATCTAGCTCCCCAGTTCTCCTAGTCTCAACTTTTCACATGCAACATCATTATCCATGGTTGTATGCTGGAATGCAACCCCCACAAATAAGGTCAACCTGTACTTTAAATCTTCATTTTGTACACAAAAGTTCACTCCTGCCTATTATTTTCAACAGGTTGTCATAGCATGTAGTAAGGAGGTGGATTCCCAGGAGGGAGGTGGTGTACGGAGGCATAAGAGGTAATTCAGCCCAGATACTATGTGTTAGAGAAAGAGGGTAAAGACAGACCCTTCCCAATAATTCTCAGAATATATGGTAGATCCAGATATTAGAGTCTTCAATCTGGCAAGATTTTGGCAATAAGGTAAAGGTAAACGTTCCCCACTTTAGGGGGCGGTGGTCATCTCCGTTTCAAAGGCAAAGAGCCAGAACTGTCCAAAGAGGTCTCTGTAGTCATGTGGCTGGCATGACTAAATGCTGAAAGCGCATGGAACGCTGTTACTTTCCCACCAAAGGTGGTTCCTATTTTTTTACTTGCATTTTTATACGCTTTTGAACTGCTAGCTTGGCAGAAGCTGGGACAAGTAATGGGAGTTCACTCCATTATGTGGCGCTACGCATTCGAACCAGCGAACTGCCGACCTTTCTGATCGGCAAGCTCAACGTCTTAGCCACTGAGCCACCATAGGCGTAAAACAGTAAAGAACTCAGCTTGGAAGAATCACCACATGCCATTCTTGGTTTTGGACTGAAAGCTAGATTAGATGAGTCTAATTTCTTAAGACAATAGATGCAGGAAACAGCCAACTATTCTACCTTAGCCTTTTAATGTGAATATCTGAAATCCATATATGAAAAACTGGAGGATTACGGCAAAACATTTATTACTGCCTGCTTATGTTTTATTGAGGTTAATATGGATGATGCTACTAATAATGTCATTGGAAGTATAGGAGAAGAGTGGGTGGTAAAATTATTAAGAACAGCAGGGTTCTTTTTCTCTCTTCAATTATGCTAGAGCAGTGGTCGGCAAGCCATGGCTCGCGAGCCACATGTGGCTCTTTACACATTTTAATGCGGCTCTTCTGTGTGCCGGGCTCCCGCTCCCCTCCCTCCTCTCGGGCACTTCAAAACAAGCGCCCTTTTCCCTTTTTTCTTTTCAACCCACAATGATTAGGGAGGATCCTGAAGTCGGGCGGGGACGAGAAGCGAGGAGGGAGAAAAAGAAACGGAGGCTAAGTAGCTTCCCCCCGCCCCCTCCCAGCAAAAATCTAACCGGGGAGCCGGGCAGACAGTAGCAAATTAACCGATCACGATCGGCTAATTTGCTACTGCCCGCCCGGCTCCCCGGTTAGATTTTTGCTGGGAGGGGGCGGGGGGGAAGCTCCTTGGCCTCCGTCTCTTTTTCTCCCTCCTCGCTTCTTGGGGCTCCACCAATGGGGGAGCAAGGCCCGCCCAGCGCCAGGCTTTGGGCTAACACAGAGGTCTGCAAAGTTGCCTGTTTTAAGACTGGTGGACTTCAATTCTCAGAATTCTGGGAGTTGAAGTCCACCAGTCTTAAGAGCCAATTTTGCAGATCCCTGGGCTAATATGATTGATGCCCTTGGTGGACTTCAATTCTCAGAATTCTGGGAGTTGAAGTCCACAAGTCTTCAAGCTGTCAGGTTTGAAGACCCCTGGTTTTTTTTTTCTAAAGGGTTAGGGGTGCAAGGGTCTTGCAACTTGACAGCTTTAAGACTTGCGTGCTTCAAATGCCAGAGTTTATTGAAACTAAAAACAGTGTACCATCCTATGTATTTTCGGTTTTAAAAATGTGGCTCTCAAAATAAATTTCAATCGTGGTTTTGGCGAGATTTGGCTCAGTTGAAAAAAAAGGTTGCCCACCACTGTGCTAGAGCAATGGAGAACACCTTTATGTGAATCCAGGCTGTGCTAGGAATGTTTATCGCTAAGGGCCTGCATCTATCTGTGTCTTCTAGACATTCAGGGTTTCATCTAATATTTATCATGAAAAGCTGCCCTTCCTCAATACTAGACAGAGCGATTCAAGCTTTCAATAATCAATGAAAAGGTAGCATTATAACAAAGTTGGGTTCACTTGAGCGTGGCAAAAGAACATAGATTTAAATGTAAAAATTGTCTACACAGAGACATAGCTTTCTTTGCTTTACTATCTCTTTAAATATATTTTCTCATATTTATAGTAAGGATGTTCTATCCAAACCCCCAAACCCTCCCCCACTTATCTTTTTTTAATAACTTGAGAAAATATAGTGTACTTTAAAATCAGAATTGAAAGGTTTTATGAGGATTAGAACCGCCTGGGAACAAATAATTGGGCATTATTATTATTATTTAAATTGGTTATGGCTGCCCACTCCAGTAGACTCTAGCTTGAGAAACAGATTTCAACCAGCCCATTAAAAAACAGACAGGAGGAAGGAAAGTTTAAACCTTGGAAAAATACATATACGGTATGTAGAATCTGATCTATGTCTGATTGAAACTGTTCAGTATTTAATAAATATTTTTTCTTGTCTTGAGTATAATTCCAAAAAGAAAGTCCTGAGACAATTTTCTGACAGCAAGAGCATGTTCTTTATAATTCCAATTCTACAAGAGGAGAAATTGTCTGAAATATCCTATGTGTACTGCAAAGTCCCCCTTGGTATCAGAACCAAACAGTGTAGCGCGAGAACTGGGTGCCAACACAGATGGATCAATTCACCCTGATGATTAATCAGCTAGATCGGCAGATGGGTCAGAACTTTTTCTGTTTCCCAGGCTTAAAGTATGTTTTTGCAACCATTGGCTCTGTCTGATTTCCCCAAGATTCTTTCCTTGGCTCTCTACAGTCTTTGTAATGAAAATCAGAATCTTGAATTACACCAGAAGCTTACTAGGAGCCATATACAGCTCATAAATTAGAGTGCTACATGTATGTCCCATACTGGATCCATAACTATCAGCTTCAGTGTATTCTGGAGCAACTGCAGTTTTGGCATTTTTTTCAAGAACAGTACCATGTAGAGCTCATTATAATATTCCAAACTGGAACTGATCTAGCAAAACTCCATAATTGAGTTATCAAAACTCCACTAAAAACTAACTACGGTATATTAGCTCTGGGGCACATTGTGCAGATTGTGTCAGATTGTGCAGCCTCTGACCATTTTTGTGAATGTCGAGGGAATGCCCATCCCTGCAAGATGACAACAAAGTGCAATAGTTCTTAAAAAAGGGAACCTATTGTCGGCAGATGATCCAATGGCTTCAAACTGAGTTGTCAGGAAAAAAGTCCAAACCGCCAAAGGCTCACAGATATTTTTGAAATCCACATTAATTTTAACTATTCTGTCTAAAGCTTGGGTTCTAAATCTGCTGGTTCTAAAAGTCTCATCATTTCTCAGCAAGATCCATTCCTTCATCTAGACAAAATAACAAGCAGCAAAATATAATACCATTGTATAATACGGTGTGTTTCATACTCATTGGTGGTGGTGGACTTATTCTCTTGTATGCATTTTCCCCTTCATTTACAGCCTCTTTCATTTCATCATTCCACCAAACATTTTTTCCATACTTCTCATTAGTGTAATTTCAAACACTTTTGTAACATAATTCTTTCCAATTTGCTCTGAGCAACTTCCACATCCTTTTTCATTCCATCTATTTTGCAGTCGTTCCGTTGAATGAATAATCTGCCTTCTAATAGTTTAATGCTGTTTCTATGCCACCCCCTCTAACAATAAATAAAAACAAAAAAAGAGTATAAAATATACAACTGCAGTAAAAGAACAAAAGCAATAAACCTGGACAGTAAATTAAAGTAGCAAGAATCTCCAGTAGGCTAAAAGGCCTGACAAGATAATTGTTTTAAATTACTCCTACAGGTAACAAGGAAAGGCCAATCTTACCTCAGTGGACTGACTATCCACAAGACTGGGGGATAGCAACAGAAAAGGCATATTTTTTCTGGTCCCACCACTTCAGTTTACTGATGACGGTGGCGGCGGGGGGAATGAGAACAAGTAGTGTAACTTGATAAAGAAGGACAAGTAGCTTTGGTCTGGAGCAGGTGGTCCCTAGTGTATAGGACTCATAATTTCTTCTCCTTTTTCATCTACTTTCCCTCCAATTCTTCGTTTGTTGTTTTCCTTGTTCATTCTTTTGACACTAATAAAGATTGGTCTGTCACACATTTAGAACCTTTAATTATTTCTGTACCTTTTAACAATTCCCTCAGGTTTTTTGTCATAAACAATCAAACCAGTCATGCTTCTTGATTTATATTAATTGCTTTTCTCTGGGTGTATATGAATGGACTTATGTTTAAACTATGTGTTTGAAATAGGCCTTTTTTGAATAAAATATTCATCAGTCACCATTCTAATTCTTTCTTGGGTTTATGAATGACTCAGTTACTTTTTCTATACTCTTCTTGTTCCCTCTGTCCATTCATACCACTTAACAGACTATTTTCTCTCCTGGGATCACATTCCGTTAGAATGCTGCACTAGTTTTTCCAAACCTGACCTTTGATTAACACTGTTGACTGGAGTATAACATGCAACTTTTACCAACCTACAGGTTCCTACTTTCATATAACCAGCTAGAATGACCCCCCTTCATATTTCATGACATGCATCTTAGCCTTGTCATTCGTAATTATCAAAACTACACTTGCGCTTCCCTGCCTTTATTTACTCCACTGCAAAAGATAAGACCAGCATCTTCATTTCTATAACATTATATCCAGTGGTGGGCTGCTATGAGTTCTCCCAGGTTCGGGAGAACTGGTAGCTAACGTTATAGCCAGTTTGGAGAACCAGTTTGGCCCCGCCGACTCTGTCCCTCCCAGGAGTCTCCACATGGTCCGTTTTGCAAGGGAAGTGCAGGGTACGTAGGGAGGCTTGGGGAGGGAGAAAAAGGGGCCTCCTGGAAGCTCTGGAAGGATGGAAATGGGCCCGTTTAGGGCCTCCAGAGTCCGGGGGGATGCAGTTTTTGCCCTCCTAGAGGCTCGAGAAAAGCCTCCGGAGCCTGGGGAAGGCGAAAATGCCCCCCCCCAATGCTGTGGTGCAGGAGGCCAACTAGGCCACACCCACTATGGCCACACCCATCCAGCAACCTGTTGCTGAAATTTTTGAAGCCCATCTCTGATTATACATCTCTCTTTGTTTCACAGACATATGACATACCTTTATTCTTCCTTTTATTTCATTTAATTGCCTGGCTTGGGTTCAGGTTACCTAAAGGACCGTCTCTTCACAATAGTTTCTTCCCATCCAATTCGATCTAGTAAATTGGGGGTGCTGCAGGCCCTATTACCTAAGGAATGTCAGCTGGCAGATACCATGAGAAGTACCTCCTTAACAGGAGACCTTGTCCATTGGAACATTTTTCCTTTGAAGCTCAGGAATGGCCCTAACCCTTTTAGCCTTTCATAACACTCTAAAGATCTGGCTGTCTGCATGAGCCTGAACTTCTGAAAATGTATGGGACCTCATTACCTGGGTGCACTGTAAATTTTTATGATAATTCTTGCTTTCCTATATGTATTATTTGCAACTGTTTTTTGTGGTTTTAATTTTTTGCTCTGTTGTTCACTATCCAAACTCAATTGGATTCAGATGGGCATTTATAGAAATTGAACGAATCAATGAATTAATAAATAAATCTCCTATATTCCAAATTGCTACCTTCCATGCTATGGTCATCATGGGGTGACTCAGTAGGTATCGGTAGTGCTGACCTACGATAGTGATTGGAACTAGAATTCAAATGAACTCATTTCAAGCATGGACAAAACTGGATAATTTCAAGATGAGGAGTCATTCAGGTTGATTGAGATAACAGATGAGGGCAGAACAGCCTGTTTCAAACTCAAAATGGTTCACTATGCGCACACCTGCAGTTTTGAGCATGAAGTGTCCTAGCATTTCAGGATGCTAAGCATAGACATTTGTGTGTGTTTTCTGAGTGGATACACCCAGAGTTTAGAACTCCTTGGCAACCACTCTTGGTTTAAAAAGTGAAGGTTATTGCCTTCAGTAAGCTTTTCCCGATTTTTCTGAACTGAGTGGGAGATTTCATATGAACCTAATGGTGAACTGCTTCGTGTGTGTGTGTGTTTAGACTGATGTTCAATTCATCAGTGGCCTGCTTTAAGGCAAAGCTTTTAAATGCATTTTATTATTAATAGAAAATAAGCATGATATGGAGTTGAGGCATTTGGTGCTGTAGTAGGAGCTCAAGAAAACACAACAAAATAATCAGCAGGCCGTGCAAAGCTAACTGCCTTTTTCCTTTAAAATTCTCCTGTGAGCGGTTGTAGCACGGAAATTATAGAACATGAAGAGCTCCAAAGGGTACCGAATGGTACTATAGCACCCTTGGCACACATCATGAGTTGTAATTATGGGAGACATTCAAGCATGGAAGAGTTTGCCATCCTTGAATGTTGTCAAAAAGAAATATAATTAGTGTACCCCAGTTTCATTATAGGAAGAAATGCAGTTGCTCTAGAACTGTTCCAGGCTTAAGAAGTTTGTTGTTTCTTCTTTTTATTCTGTTACTAAAGCACTTGATCATTTCCATGGTAGAGTGTTAAATCAGTATACATTATGATGAAGAGGATTTATGTGGTTTTGAGTCAACAGGTATGACCACTCTTCCAATGGCAATGCGATAGATTTATTATTAATAAGGAGGGATTGTTAACTACAAAATATATGTATTTAAATTTGTGAGGACTTTTCTTTCTGCTACTTTCCTCTGTCTTCCTTCACCATCAAGCCTTTTGATACCGGCATAGAACACTTTGCAAATTTTTCCTTAGTTCAGAAAAGGCACCATACAGTGAGAAAGGAGGGGAAAATAATTGGGGCTTTCAACAAGCCAGGACTTTGGTTTTCCCTTCCTCACCTCCTACTTACTACCCTATATTTGTTTGATGGCTACATCTGAGGCTTACTCCTTTCATAAAACCCTTTGAGCAGCTTAGATCAAAAAAATTATCAAAAACCTTTGGAACAGATGGTTTTCCCCTCCCAATCCTCTGCAGAATCAGCAGGAGTTTGTGTTGTAGATTTGTGAGTCACATACCTGATTCTCTCTATTGAAGTATTAGATTATAATGTTTCCAATGTGCAGAATTCAGATGGTTGATGCAACTTTTTACCAAGCTTCTATTGATAACATCAAACAATCCCCTAGCTACCAACAGCAGCACTGTTTTTTGAATTTCTCTCAAAAGATCAAGCATGCTTTCAAAAAAATGTAAAGCATTTTTATTTTTAGAATAAACAAATTACAAAGGGGAAAAAAGTTTGTGCTCAATAATAACAATTGAATAATGCAAAAAGCATAAATAAGGCAGAAATAAAAATACAGCCTAGTAATACCTTTCCCCCTTTCCTTCTGCTTATTTCTCCAACTGCCCTTCAGAGCCTACATGTTTGTATTTTTACTAGCAAGTTGTATTGCTAGTATTTATTTAAATATCTGCCCAGAGTGATTCAGATAGAGATGGGGAGTATCAAAATGTGATATCAATAAATTAATCCATTAATGTATTATTTTGATTGGTCTCATAACTTTCTTCCTAAAAGGCATAGTCCAGATGTCTGCCTTTGCCCTGCTGTGTAATTTATATCAGAGTCATTCTTTCTTAACTTTTCTTAGACCTCTGTTATGGATATATACTGTCAATTTTGATGGCATATTCATCCGCTTCAATTTCCCAATCTGATATCATTGGCAAAGTTCCTCCAGTGTTGTGCCAAATTTGTTCTTGCAGCTGCCAGCAAGAGCAAGGATAATTAAATCACACTGGGATTGTACTTAAAATTAAGAAAACAAAGGATGGTTTGGTTTCTTACACATGGTCCTATAGGTCAATGGCCTTTGAAATAAAATATTGAAATGAAGCTGCACTGAAGATAGGTACTGAAAAGTAGCTATCAAAGAAACTGCAACGATTGATTAAAATTACATTTTAATCTTGGTTAATTTAATTTGGTGACCCCCCAAAAATGTAACCCCCATCCTTAGTCTCCTAAACATGACCATTGTCCAGAGTAAGTGCTTCAAAAGAAGTAAACTATTCATTTCATCCCCAGTGGCTGTTTTATGCAACCAGCAAGAATTGCAGCTCCCTTTGGCCGATGCTCAACTGTACTTACCATACAGTGTCATGAGGTCTGGATGGAGGTTGATTAGGAAAAAATGAATAAAACAGCACTGTTGTCTTGAAAGTGATTTTGGTTATTATTCAGGATAGCCCAAATATTTGATTTCTTTTATGAATATGAGCAAAATATAGAAAAAAACACAGCAATTTGCAGAGAAAAGGTGAAGACAAAAAGATATATGTTCTGTGGACATCAAACTCTTTTGCTCAATCCATCAGACTCTGAAGCTTAGCTGCTTTCTGAGCATGTTTAACTTTGGAAATCTGACTCCCTTTCTGGTTACATGGGGTAGCCTATTGTATTGTTTTCTCTCTCAAGTTTAATTCTGCTTAGAGATGGTAGTTGATCTTGTATCAATCACTCCAGCAAGTAAGGGACAATAGCATCTTCCCTTTTAATTGCTGCCCAGGCCAGAAGTAATCTAGAACGTGAATCAAGGAGAGAGGTGCCTTATTTACAGGGAGAGAGTCTATGAGCTTTCTGTGTAAAAGGAACATTTCAAACACTCACACACACACACACTTCCCCTCGCATATATGTGCTAGTCGTTCCCAAATCTAGGGGGCAGTGCTCATCTCTGTTTCAAAGCCGAAGAGCCAGCGCTGCCCGAAGACTTCTCTGTGGTCATGTGGTCGGCATGACTAAACACTGAAGGTGCACGGAACACTGTTACCTTTCCACCAAAGTGGTCCCTATTTTCCTACTTGCATTTTTACATGGTTTCAAACTGCTAGGTTGGCAGAAGTAACGGGAGCTCACTCCATTACGCGGCACTAGGGATTTGGACCACCGAACTGCCAACCTTTCTGATCAACAAGCTCAGCATCTTAACCACTGAGCCCCCTTTTTTTAAAGGAGGTCTTTGTCAAATATCAGCTTAAGTTCCTTATACATTTCTGATAATGCTAATTTCTTTGGAAGATAGTGAGTTAATTCTCAAGGGCAAATAAAAAGCTTTTGCCAAATGTCCTAATCATTTTACCTTTCTACGTGTGTGTATATTCACAAGATTTCTTTAGTGTTTCGACATCTGCCATCCTATTATCTTTTGAATTGAATAGAATTGAATTATCAATTCTATTTCTGAAATCCAGGGATGTATAAAGCACTATCTTAAACTTCAGAGATATATGTAAAACCTGGTGTAAACAGGTTGGGGAGAAAACAGCTTTCAAACCGAGTATAAGATTGTGTGAGCAGAGCTCTTATGTGAAATCTGTAATTTTATAATGATCTTATAGATCAATAATTCTTGATTGACAGGTAGCCCAAATGATGGCAGCTGTACAGAAAAGTTACAGTATAATCTCTATAGGAATTGTAGTTCTTAATTAATAGCAATCGGTACATCTATTCTTTCAGAACTGCATCTGGATTCAAATGTTAGAGGAGATTATTCTTTTCCTTGAACAAATTTAATTCTTTTATAGGAGGAGCAGGAGACAGGGCAATACTTCATCTTAATTAAGCATTCATTGATTCTGAAATGAGCTGAGATACATGGAAGACAAGAATTCTGCCCTGAGCAAAATAGGTTAAAGAGAGTGTCATTAATAAATAAATGCTCTGGAAACCTGATCTGAACTTTAATACTGCTTAGAGTCATCCTTCTGGAAACATTTTGTAAAAGAGCAACCTTTATGATGCATATAGTGCTTTGATTTGAGAATTAGAAAAAAATAGTCTCTCGGGAATACCACCACACAGAATTACCTCAAAGTTGTGAGAAGGATAAGCTTCATAACTTCATGGCTCAATGCTTATCGGAAATGTTTTATCAATTCTTGGTTTTTTTCTAATTCGTTATCAGGAAATTTAACATAGCAGTTATGAGGCAAGGAGATTTTGGGCTTCAAGCACAGATTTCTCAGAGTGAAATAAAACTTTTTAAATAAATTATACCCAGACTACTAAGATTGGATTACTTCCTTGATTTGTAACTTAATATTTATTTAGACCGGGAGTAGGTAACTCTGAACCCTTGTGCCACTGACATTGTGCAGTAATCCAGAAACCAAATGCGATATATTTGTTAGATTTTCATCAGGAAACAAGATAACCTGGATAGGTTTCATGTCTTTAACGAAGTTCAGTTCCCCTAATGAAGCAGTGAGCTGAAAACCTTTCCATAGTCCCTTTGGTAATGCCATTCCTTCATTCTCATTACATCCATTAGCTATTGACCCTTCCCCAAATAGTAACCACTGTTCCTGTCTTGGGGGTATCATCGTTGTAACCAGCTTTCATTCCTTTATCAGACCTGAAGTTTCTGCTGTCTCCTTGCCTTTCTAACTACTTTTGCTCATCAGTTTCATGACAATAAGAAATGGAAATCAGTAAATTATAGTAGACATTGTTTCTTGTCTTAATAATAATAATATGTCCAATTCCTGATGTCAGGAGAAAAGTACATATTTCATAGGGCAAGCTTTGTATTCTTGTCCTATTTAGTTTAATTTCAGTATTTCCACCCATTGTCCATTCATGGTTACACATATACATATAAATACACACAGAGTGGCGTGACAGGCCTGAGTTGCTGCTGGTTGCAGTGATTCAGGCCGCCAAACCACTACTAGTTCGGTCGAACCAGTCCAAACCAGTAGGAACCTACCACTGGCCCATAAAGACTGCAGGCTTCCTCAATTATTTAGTCAAAACTCTCTTTTCATAGGAACTTGCTTTAGTTTTCTTGCAGAATTCATTCATTCTCCAAGGTTCTATCGTACCTTTGGTTCATCCAGTTATTCGGAGGAGAAGTTGCAGATTATAGATTGGTACAGTATATAACCTCAATACAAATAATTCTTTTTTTTTTTCCAGAAAATTTTATTGGTTTTTTAAAACATTTATAAGGAAAAGGGTAGGTGGAATGGTATACAAATTTTGGCAGTTGCAAGTATGGCAGACGCCCCCTCCCTCCAAACTCATAAGATACATCTATGTATAAAACATTAATACAAAATCGTATAAAATCAGCATATTAATTCTATAAAAAATTTTCAATCAGCTTATATATTATGATATATAGTCTAGATATAATTTCATTATTACTTTCGGTCTGTTTATAACAATGTGATTTTCTTATTCATTTTTGTGATCTGAGCTTTCTTAGTGTTGCCCCTTCTCCCCCCGCTAGCAGAGCTCCGGCCCCTCCCGTGTCCTGTATGTCCGTTGAAGAGTCTTCTGTTTTTTCTAGGTTCGCTTTATTTTTTTCCATAAAGGCCTGAGCCTCTATGGGTGTATTGATTCTGATTCTTGTCTCCTCCCAGAATATCAGCATCCCTTCAGGCATCAACCATCTAAACCACACCCCTTTCTGGTATAATTTATTCGCCAATTGCGAATAATTTTTCCTTTTCTCCCTAATTTTTTGGGGGATCTGCTTCAAGATGGTTATCTCCCTGTCGTGATATGTCAATGCTTGCCCCCTTTGTACACCCAGAATTATGTCTCTTGTGCTTTTCCTAAGAAATTTGATATGGACCTCCCTGGGTACATTGTGTGTTCTGGCATATGCTGAGTTCACTCTATAGACCAGGTCTATCTCCCATTCCATCTGTTGTTTATCTTTGTGTATATATTCAGCTAAGATATTAGTCATGATGTCCCTTATGTTTTCCCCATCTGCTTCTATAACATTTTGAAATCTAAGATAAAAGGACATTCTCTCAAATTCTGTTTTCATTTGTTGGATATCAAGTTCTTTGTTACCCTTCTGCAAAGCTTCTACCCACCCCCTCGCCTCCGCCACCCCACCCTCCACAAGGTCCAGTCTCTGTGAGTTCTTATAAATTTGGACTTGATTCTCTTTAATTTCTTCCTTCATTTCCTTTAATTGTTTCTTAATTTCTTCCTGGCCCTGTATGAGTTGCTGAAGCATTTGTTGCAAATCCATCTCTATACTCTTAGGTTGCATCAGTTCTGTAATCTTTGACTGTGTGGCAGGACTGGATGTTGCAGATGTCGGTGCAGAGGTAGCAAAGCCAGGTTTTCCAGGTGGTGGTCTTTTTGGAGACATAGTTTATAAAGCAGAGAGATCAGTCAGTGTAGAGACTGGACAGCTGAAGAAGTAGAGCAGGCAGATGAGTTCAGGAGGCAGAAGATCCAAGCAGCTGGGAGTTTCTTTAGTCAGTCTAGCAGTAGAGAAAAATTTTCTCCCCAGAGAGTTCAGGAAATAGCAATCCACAAGAGATTCTTCTGGGTGACACGGAGACAAAGACCGGAAGCCTGAATTTTAAAGGTGGAGTCAGGTTTCACAGTTCATAAAGACAACGGAAGTGTGCCATCTTGCCCTGCCAGCTTTGGGCTCAGAGGCATAACAAAATTTTAAAAGTACAGAAAATTCTCAGTTCACCCATAAGTTCTGGAACTAAATCCAATGAAAGTCACTTTTACAGGGGTGAGGCATCATTAGTTGGCTCTCCCCCCTCCTCCTTCCCCTGGGGGCGAAAGCAAAATCTTCTCAAGCCGCTTGTCCAAGGGGGGGGGGAAACTCCCCCTCCCTCTAGCCGCACCTCCAGCAAGAATCCGAAAGTTTAACTTTTAAAAAACGCTGAAAAGTCCATCAGTTCAAAAGAGAGGGAATGAAGAAAGGAAGCCTCTCACCATACCGCCGCTGCTTCCTTCAAAAGTACGTTGTCCGATCGGCATGGAGCGAGACGCATGCGCGCCCTCCGAAACTGCTCCCCGGTGCCTAGAGCGAAGCGGAGAAGCCCCCACGAGCCGCCGCCGATGCCAGGGCCCTCCGCGAGCCGCTCCCTCGGCAGGACGCCTCTCCGGGGCATCCTGTGCCCCCCCAGAAGCGGGGGAAGCCCACCGGGAGAGCGGGAGCGGGCAAAGGCTTGCCCGTCGCCGTAGCCGCCGGAACCGGAAGTCCAATACAAATAATTCTTGTTTATTGACCACTCATTCAACTACCATTTAAAGTTATAATGTCATTGAATAAGGGAAACGTATGACTGGTCTTCAAAGTTGCAACCATTGCATCGTCGACCATCACAAGATTCCAAGTTGGGCGTTTGCAATTATGATGGTCGCAATTATAATGGTCACAGCATCCCACAGTCACACGACCACCATTCGCAATCTTCCCTGCCAACTTTTGACAAGCAAAGTCAATGGGGAGTTCACTAATGGCACTTATGTGACTGTTGGATGTGGCAACTGCATAGGATTTGCCTAACAATGGCTACTGGGACTGCTGTAACTGCTGTTGTAAGTTTGCATGGCAATGTGACATCATGCTTTACAACCATGTTGCTTAGAAATGGAGTTCCGGGTCCCAATTACTATGACTAAGCGAGGACTGCCTGTAGATAAAGTCAGATTACTCCTACTCAGTGCTTATTAAAATGTGTCACTGGTTTTAACAGGATAAATAAAGCAGACTTAGAAGTTCATTAATGCCTTCTAGGTAGTTTTATAGCATTGGCTATTTTTGTTGGAAATTCTGGATGTTGGAGTCTTGTATATTTGAAAGATACTCCCTGCCCCCATCCCATTGATGGCTGCAGAGGATCAAATGACTAAATATGTTCAGTTACTTTTCCCATTGCTCAGAAATATTAAGCAAATATTCTTTCTGAGTTTGCTTTTGCATTTTATGTTAAATGTGTACAATTTAACCTGTCTCAAAAAATATTTTTGAATAACTGTCTATTGCTGCCTGGTGTTGAAGATGATACCACTAATGAAACATGCACTAATGTATATGTTGCCTATAAAACTGACCTTTGGAATGCTCTGTTCCCTCTATAGAGTGGTAGTGATATCACTCATCCTCCAGTAGAGCACAGTTGCCTATATTGGGGAGCCCTCCTCTATAAGGAAAATGTTCCAGAATTAGAAGCCTTACACAATCAAGGGTCATGCATGTTGCATGCACATAAAGATTCCTTTTGATTGATTGGGTTCTTGTTGATGTCAAGTGGTAAGCATAGTATTAGTATATTTGTCATCAACAAATATTTATTTATTTATTTATTTATTTATTTATTTATTTATTTATTTATTTATTTATTTATTTATTTATTTATTTATTTATTTATTTATTTATTTACTGTGCTTCTAGACCGCCCCCTCTCCCAAAAGGGACTCGGGGTGGTGTACAGTCCATGCAAAGAATATCAAGATACAATAAATAGAAGAATTAAATATGTACAGTTAAATATGGAGGAGGTTAAAATAGAATTAAAAGAACTGTACAGTTAGCCAGTATATATAAATATAATTTTAAAACCCCTAGGACACACACAAATTAAATTAAAAACAATACCCCTAAAATAACCAGTTAATAGTACGTCTACCAGGAGGTAACCGTTGTAGTTATGCCAGGCCCGCTAATCGGAACAGGTGAGTCTTCAATTTTTGCCGGAAGGAGCGGAGGTCAGTGGTGGTTCTGATGTCGGGGGGGGAGGTCATTCCAGAGGGTTGGGCCCATCACAGAGAAATATGCAAATTTTCTGATATAAAGAAGAGCTCTGAGATCTTTTTTTTTAAATTGAATTTTTATTTTCAAACAAACACAAACACACAAAACATATAACATAAAAACCTCTTCAACTGCATACAGTGTGTCAATTGATTACAAGATCTTTCTGCATCCTTTCCATGGTCATCATTTAAGCTTTATCAAAAATCACATTGTCAATCAAATATTTTTGTATACATTATTATTATACTTCATTTGTTTGATTATCACTATTGTTTCTCCATTTTAAACAAGATATTCTAAATATGTATCCATTTATATTATAATGATTCATTATATCATCTTCAATATATCCAATAATAAAGAATTTTTTAAATATCCTATTCTAAATCATTCTATTATTTTAGCATTGATAACATTCTCTAATAATTTTCAATTCCATGTTTTTGCCATTATTAGTATTATCAATCTAATATACATGTATACAAATTGTTATAATTGTTAAACATCCATTAAACATAGCTATTATTACATCCTTTTTATATGAGGCATATTAAATTTGAAGTAAATTTATATTATGGCGTTTCATTACATCATCCTGAAATCATCCAATGATATTACATCTTTATATTCTATTCTATATAGAATTATTTATCTTTTATAAAAAGGCTTTTCAACATCATCTCCATCATCCTCACTTATAGTTTGTATAAAATTTCATATTATCAATCTAGTACAGTGGTTCTCAACCTTCCCAATGCCGCGATTCTTTAATACAGTTCCTCATGTTGTGGTGACCCCCAACCATAAAATTGGTATCTCGGTTCCTAAGACCATTGAAAATATGTGTTTTCCGATGGTCTTAGGTGACCCCTGTGAAAGGGTTGTTCAACCCCCAAAGGGGTCCCCACCCACAGGTTGAGAACCACTGATCTAATATATATAAATGCTTTATTATCATTATTGATCATTTATTTGACTATAGCTATTATTACTTTGTCTTATACATAGTACTCAAAGTTTAACTACATTTAACTAAATTTTATTGTGACATTTCAGTTCATCATCCTGTACCCTTCCAGAAATAGTGCAGTCCAATATCTCTTGCCATTTGTAGAATCTGTATTCTAAGTGTTTTTTTGATAAGTCTTATGTGGACTTCTCTTGACAACTTGTTGTTCATTGCATATCTTATAAGATTCTTATAAGAATATTATATATATTCGAAACCCACCATTTGTTCCTTTCATCAGCTGGTGCTGATGTTATCACAGGTGCTTTTGCCGAAATTACTCTCATTGTTTCTGCCAAATTTTCTCCCCTTTCTTCATCTATGTTTTGACATCTGAGATAGAGTTCCAGTTCATCGATCTCTCCTTTCCACATTTTGCACTTATCATTTCCCTCCGCACTTTATTTGCTGTCAGTGTCAACAATTTTCTTATCACTTTCATATGTCTCTGTGATTTTTTGAACTCTGTCCTCAAATTTCATCGTTGTTTTATAAGTATTCTCAACTCTTCCCTCCGTACTTTCTGTATTTTGATCTATAATTTCAAGTATCTTTTTAATTCTCTCTGTGGTTATTAAGACTTTTTGAATTTCTAACATAATTTTTTGCAATGTTTCTTTTTTTCTTCATATTGCGCAATTTTTCTAAGTTATAAACACTGCCACTAAAACATCCAAGGCTTTTGCTAGGTTTAAACAAAGCCAATAGCTTTGTAATATCAGATGTTGCCAAGCCTCTAGTCTCTAGATGGCAGTGTTTCATCTTTTCCCTCTTTTTTTGCTTCTCTTTTCTAAGCTCCGAACTCCGGAAGAGAAAAGAAAATGTTTAAAGATTACGATCCGGCCGAGCCTTGCGAGGAAAGAAGTTTTTAATCCACGAATACAAAAAATGGGGAAAGTATAGAGAAAGAAGGGGAAAAAATAGACCAGTTTAAAAGTAAGAGGCATTTATAAAAAGGCCATCCATAGAAAACAAACAAAATTAAAGTGGAAAAAATAACACGATAGTTTTAAACCAGGGTTAATTCGCCGCTTGCTTCCTTCTGTCTTTAATTTTATTTTAACTCTAAGACTTTTGGGTTTTCTCTTCTCTAATAATAAAGATTTTCTCACCATTTTGACACACTGTCTCTCCTCTTCTGCTTCCATTTCAGGGGCTTGTCCCAACTTTCTGCAGCCATTTTGGCTGCTTTTTTTGTAGCCGGCAAAAAGAGCTTTCCCTGGATCAATCAGAGGCTTTGCAATGCCCCTGAGTTCAGCAGGACATGCCCTTCTCTATCACCATTCCTTCAGAATGGTTTAGATCCAAAAAGGATCGTCCAGCAACAGAGATATCGACAGCAGTCCTGGAGCCCCAAGATTGCATGTCATGTTGTAGCGACGTCAAGCCCTGCCTCAAGAGCTCTGAGATCTTTTTAAGGCCACAACAGTTATATCAATTTGATAAATGAATAAATAAATGTCTTGTGAATCTTTTTACATAGTCAATGTTATGTTTTAGAGACTTTTGAAGCAAATGATTTAAGAAAGAAAAGAGAGAAGAAAACGCAAACCTGAAGCCAGAATTGTTGTCTAAATTAATTAAAACATACAAAATTTTCTTTTCCACATTTTAATATCCCACATGATATTATTCTCTATATTTTTGAAACATATGTTTAGAATTTAATATACTGGTTTTATGATATCGTTGACAAATTCCTCTCATTTTTCACTTAGAAAACTTCGACTATCAAAGGGGATTTAATTTTGAAGATTTATATGTATGCCATAAGTCATGTCTCCTATCTCCAGTTAAGGCATGACAAGTTCATTAGTTGGAAATTTAGCCTCACAGGTCATTTTGAAATTGTCATTAGAGACCCTTCATAAAGTATCAGGTGTAAGTCCAAATACTTGGTTAAGTATAAAATGTGTCATATTTCAGAGGTCCTTATGATCGCCCTAAATTAACATGGGGGAATCCAGATTTGGAAATGTCAAGGCAGTATATTTGAAAGTGAACAAAACTGAAATGAGGACAGGATATTGAAGATTAAAGATTTAGAAAATATTTTGTTTGTTGTTTTAATTTGAGGAGGTGCAATATAAGCCAAAAATTGCAGAGGAAAATATTTTATATTATGCTGTGGCCCCTAAATTCCAGATCATCAGACAATCATCACTAGTATAATATTGGATTTGTAACTTTTAAATTTTTTTGTCATGTAAAATTGAATGTATGGGACCTTTGGGCTGATAAAAGAAGGAACCAAAATAAAAACCCCAGTTGGCTCGTACATTTTCAAAGCAAATCTTTGCTCCTGAAAAATTGATGAGAGGTCTATACCAGCATATTCAAAAGCAATTGTTGGTAGAAAGCTGAAGGAAATGTGCTACCAATCATGCCCGCGAAAATATGCAGTAAATCTTTTGCATATTTCTGCTGTAATCCCAGCACTTGTCTGGATTTTAATATCCCAGCTTTGGTAGCCCTGTTTCTAGCAAAAAATGAATGATTTCTGTCAAGTTCTCTCCCCCCCCCCCCCCCCGCCTCCCACTGCTAATGTGAATTTTGAAAGCTGTTTTTCCTAATATAAAGAGCTTTTGTGGACGTTTTCTTCTCCTCTATTGAATTTTGAAGAGTAATGTGATGCTTTTGTGATTCTTTGCTGCCCCCAAGTGCTTTCGTACTTTTACTGCACCAGCTCCAATATTGACACTGTTCATACATTATATTGTTTATCCAGCACGATAGTCAACATGACGTATTGCCATTTAATTAAAATTCTTTATTTAGATCTGTCTATTATGAATGCAATGTTATATTTTTTCTAGTTCATATTTGCAATATAGATAGCATTTCCTACATCAGCATTTTCTTCTATATATCAGAAAATGGTTTGAAGCCTCTGGGCTACTGCCTAGCAATGAGATAATCCATATTTGAAGAGTTCATTGTCTGAGAAACTAGCTGCTGGTATCTACCTCATCCTTCATCTCCTGCAAGTGTGGCAGTTATCCAGGTAGCTCACATTCAGGAATGAAAAAAAAACTTTTTGGATGGTTTAAAATTCAGCAGCATTTATGGAAAACTACTACATCGCCTGCGGATACGAATATGAGACCCCTTCTTTGTTATAGAAGTGACAGCTTCTTTTGTACTACCTTCTTCATTTCTCCTTTTTCCTTCCTCTCTTCCTTCCATCGTTTTCCACCTCAAGTTTCCACTTCCAAAACTGCCATTTGCTCACAGATATCCCTGCTGTACATATGACAATTGTATAGCATGAAGTATAATTAGAAAAAAAACATGATGGGCTTATTTATTTTATTTATTTATTTATTAGAATTAGTCCACCAAAAATGAGAACAAGTGTAAAAGAAAAAAATACAATGACAGAGACGATAGGCACATTAGGGCACTTATGCACACCCCCTCTACAGACCACGTAAGTATGAAGTAAGGTCCATGGAAGTCAATTTGTGACTGAAACTGAAAATTTGTAGCTGAGACAACTGAATCAGGTAGGGCATTCCAGACTTTGACAACTGTATTACAGAAATCATATTTTTTACAGTCAAGTTTAGAACGATTTACATTGAGTTTAAAGCAGTTGTCCGTGTGTGTATTACTGCAGTTAAAACACAAAAAGTCATTTACAGGTAAAGCATTACTATGTATAATTTTGTATGAATATCTAGACCTGACCACAAGCGACACAGATTTAAGTTATCCAAATTGAGACTTTCGAGCCTAGTAGCATAGGGAATTCTATTGTGTACAGAAGAGTGCAAGACTTTTCTTGTGAAACACTTCTGAATTGATACTTAAGGGACACCATTATTAGATTGCTTTAATCCAGACTATAAATTTTATCTTATCCTCCTAAAGTCTCACGTTTGCTAAATATAAACTAAAGGCATATTTAGTACTATGTCCATGCAGTTAAAGCTGGAATCCTTTGCAGATTTAATTATGAATAAATATCACAATTATCTATTCAATAAAAGAATAGAATAGAATTGTGTAAGAAGCAGATCAGTTAAAAACTGAATGCGTAATACTATAAAGTCACTCTGCTTTTCTATACAGAATCAAAAGATTTCAAACTACCAGTACTTTTATTTTGATGGATCAAGAAACATGTGCAGTGTTTGCAATTATATGAGATAATTTGGGCTCATGGTGAAAATACTCTTAAGTCTTGAAATCACAGGTTTGGAGAAGCTACAAGAAGTGAATACATTTTACTAGAATATTTGCTAGGTTGTTACTTTTCCAATAATTTGCTCCTGGGTAAATACATTTATACCACTCAAAAATTAATCTATAAGGAATAATGTTTTAGAAATATCAAAAGAATCACTTTGGAAAGATTCAGATTAACAGAGTTGGAAGGGACCTTATAGGTCATCTAATCCAACCCCTCTGCTCGAGCAGGAGACCCTACACCATTTCTGACAAATGGCAATCCAATCTCTTCTTGAAAGTCTCAAGTGATGAAGCTCCCACAACTTCTGAAGGCAACTTCTGTTCCATTGGTTGATTGTTCTCACTGTCAGAAAATTTCTCCTTATTTCCAGGTTGAATCTCTCCTTGGTCAGTTTCCATCCATTATTCCTTGTCTGGCCTTCAGGTGCATTGGAAAATAGCTTGACCCCTTCCTCTCTGTGGCATCCCCTCAAATATTGGAACACTGCTATCATGTCTCCCCTGGTCCTTCTCTTCACTAGACTAATGTATCAAAGGAACTTATTTGTTTGAAAATAGATGTACAACTGTTTGGCTCCCAGCTGACTTTTTGATCTTCTTTTGAACTTCATGAATTCAACAAATATTAGAAACTTGCAGTGAAAAGTGATGAGAAACCTGTGTGATCTTTAACCTTTCCCTCATTTGTGTAGAACTTCCTTATCATTTCTAATTCTTTCTCCCCAGTTCTATACTTGACAGTCGTGACTTTGGATGCCCTCTAGAATGCTGCAGTAGAGTAGAGATGCTATTACCAGAGTATTATCTAGCTGCCTCTGTCTGGTTCATGAAAGCCTCTTGTACCTATACTGCAGCTAAAATAAAACCTCACATTTTTCCTCAATATATAAGCCTAGATAAGAAAAATCCAGAGTGCATCTCACACATAATCATGCTTGCCTGCACAAGCAAAATCCTCTAACCTGACAGGATTGTGTGTGCTCTGGGCAACCAGTTTATCTAGGCAGTGCAAGGAAACATGTGAGTCTCAATCTTAGTTGCATTTAAAATTATGAAACCTAAGCACCAACATTAACTTACGGATTCTTTTTAAACAGCCCTTGATGTGCCTGATTATGCTCTATGGGTTAGAATTCCTTCCTAAATGCTGAGATATGCATGTTCTTCTGTAGTTCACTAGGACTCTGGGCACAAAACTGTAGGAAAATAGCTCAGTTCTAAACTGAACTGTGTCCAGTGAGTTTGGGATTGCAGCTGACTCTTTTTAACTGGCCACTCTATTAGCAATATTAAAAAGAGGAATGAAGAAGTTTCTAACTATTTGTTATCAAGAAGTGCTATCCAATCAAAGGGATTTTTAAAAAAATAAGCAATACTTTTTCTATCAGTCTTATGTTCTCAACCCATTGCATTTCCTGCGATTCAGTTTACTTAAATTGACTATTGAGAGCAGATTCCTGAACCTGTACAGGTAGTCCTTGACTTATAACAGTTATATTTAATGACCGTTCAAAGTTACAACAGCGCTGAAAAAAAGGAACTTATGACTGTTTTCACACTTACGCCTTTGAAGCATCCCTTTAGTCATGAGATCAAAATTCAGCTGCTAGGCAACCTGTTCATATTTATGATCGTTGCAGTGTCCCAAGGTCATGCAATCACTTTTTGTGACCTTTTGACAAGCAAAGTTAATGGAGAAACCAGATTCACTTAATAACCGTGTTACTGACTTAACAACCGCAGTGATTCACTTAACAATTGTGGCAAGAAAAAGTTGTAAAATGGGCCAAAATTCACTTGACAAATGTCTCTCTTGGCAACAGAAAGTTTGGACTATTGTGGTCGTAGGTCGAGGACTGGAAAGAAAGTCTATTATCCACTACTTTGATATTTCTCATTTTGAAAGGCTGCCATCACCCATTTTTGCCGGAATTGATTATTGTTGTCTAATTTAGATAATATCCCTGGAGAATACCCTACCTGCTGTGTTGTGGCTATCCAGAGTCACCATGTTCTCTCTCTCATCTACCACTACCCTGCAAGATTCATGAGCCCTCATCTCTCAGCCTAATGGACTAAATATAACTGATACCTGGTTTGTTTATTTCTTTCAGCTTGGCCAGTTTTATCTTCTCTATCCTGTTGATCTGAGTCATCAATTTACAAGGGAAATTTTAATTAATATTTAATTAGCTGTGCCAATGATAAACCTTGACAAACAGAACAATGTCATTGGGAAACCAGAGCAGGGCAAATTAGCATGGCAGATAAGCAGCTGAGCCAGTCACTGCTGCTTTCCCCCCCCCTCCTTCCCCCCTGGCTGTGCCTCTGAGCCTTGTGTAGTCATTAATTAATCAAAATATCTAGCCCTTGTTGCTTACTCAGTTGGTACCGAAGTGTTATACCATCCTGCAAAACTGGTGCGTGCAATTCAGAAGAGAAGAAAATAAAGTGCATTCCCAAAGTGGGTGCCCCAAAGGTTTCTGTTGAGCATAGCAACCTGTGGAATTCAGGCAAGGGTCTCTCCAGATGTGAGCAGAGGTATGAGTCGGTCTCTGGAAGATTTCCAAAAAGGAAGGTCAAGAGAGGGGCAATCCATGTGTGTAAATGAGCCGATTTACCCCTCTCAAAATGCCTCTTCCTCATGGGACTGATTAAAAGGAACCATATGATGGTGGAATGTTTTACCTCAACCTCAGCTTCAATTTCTGAATTGTGAAGCTGCCCGCACTGAGGAAGTGGAGAGACTGTTTTTTGGTAGGAAGCCCCATACATAAAGCAAACAATATATATATTGGCAGATTGACAGTAAAAACCTGAGAAGTACTAAGAGCACATGTTGAGAAACAACGCAGAGTTGAAAATTGCAGGTGCAGAAGCTAGCTTTGCGGTTGAGTCTACAGAAATATTTTTTATTTTTTATTTTATTTTTTTAAAAAAGAGGCCTTACTCAAAATGGAAATACAAGGCACAATTATATTCTTTATTTCCCCAGGCTTCTTTCAGCTAAGAAATACCAGCATAACTGCAAAGGTGTGGAGCCTCCTTGAGCAAGTATTTTCCTGACTTTGAGGAGGCCTGTGAATCAGATAAGATGATTCCTTGCTTTGGGCTGTTTATGCTGTGTTTTGCATTGCTTCTCGTTGTTTACAAAATAGGGTTTCATTTCGAGCTTTCTGTCTTTCCTATGCTGTTAACATGATTTTCCTCTCTCTAAAAACGTGGGATGAATTTGCATTTGCCATCAGTCACTGAGGTAACTTCTCCTTTCCACTGTGGCTAGCTTGATCGTCAGGTTTAGAGAGTCAAGTGCTAGTAAGGATTAGCTTTCTGGAACCTTGTATCAGTCAAGTTGACAAAACAAGATTAAGTAGAACTTGAACTATAGATAATTAAAAGTAATTGCAGTAGAAGCAATGGGGAACACTGGCACCAGTGTATAGAGTTTGTCTTCATCTTATTCTTGAGCCCAGAGAATGGTCATAAGTCATATTGGTCATTAAGTGGATCATTATGTGATCATGCCCAATTTTATGACCATTTTTGTGATAATTGTTAAGCAAACGCTACAGTTGTTAAGTAAGTCCACTGTCCACAATGGGTGTTGTTGGTTTTTTGCCATAAACAAGTTGTAAATACTGGTTTCTGACAAAAAAATGTTATAAATCGCATTCATTTCACCACAAGATATTGCAAACAGCCATAAATACAGGCCAGTTGCTGAGTGTCCAAAATGCAATTACATGACCGGTGGGGACAACCATTGGAACAGAGATTGGACAGAGAAGATAAAACTGCCCAAATTGAAAAAAAGAAATCAACCAAATATCAATTACATTTGGACCATTGGGCTGAAATTAAAGGTGATAAATTTTGCTGGGTAATAGTAGAAGAGAGAGGAAATATGGTGACCCTGGATAGCTGTAACACAGCAGGTAGGGTATTCTCTAGGGGTGTTATCCAAATACAACTACCCTGTGAGGTGAGTTGGGCTGAGAGAGAATGACTGTCCCAAAGTCACTTAGCCAGCTTTCGTGCCTTAGGTGGAACTACAGCTCAAAATAATAATAATAATAATAATAATAATAATAATAATAATAATAATAATAATAGTAGTAGTAGTAGTAGTAGTAGTAGTAGTAGTAGTAGTAGTAATAAATCACTTTAAAAGTTTAGTATTAACACAACAAAATGAAGCGTTTATCCTAATTTAGCTGGGCCCTTTCCAAGGATCTAGCAGAAAGTGAAATGCCACGTGAGTTCATGCCTCCCTCATCTCTCCTCCAAGTCTGCTGAGACTATTACATTTTATAAAGAAAGAACTTTTTGTCATAGCACAAGACCAGGTCCAGTCACGAGTGACACTTTAATGCACCAAGAAGAAGAAGAAATAATTCCATTGTAGTATTCTTTGGGCTCATGGTAAAAATCTAGTCTTGGAGGGACTGTGTGAAACAAATTGTACTTGACATTATTCCAAAGAGATCTAAAGGATTTTACTTAAATTGTATAAATGTGACATTCACCCAATTATACTGTCTTTTCCTTCTCTCTGTTATTTGCTAACGCATGTCTTCATATTGTCTTAGCAGATTTGGATTTTCTTTTTCAGAATGGAAGAAACGTAGTTTGCTAGTCCATGTACAATAATTTGACAATATTTTTTTTTAAAAATAGATGGATTAATATTTTTAGTTTTCTGTGGATTTGCAAATATAGGTGGTACTTGGTTAATCTCCACCTATTCAGCGACCATTCAAATTTAAGGTTACGCTTAACGAGGGGTACTTACAACACATCCTTCTAATGGCACATGTCCCGCAGCATCCCTGCCTCCCCTTAAAGAGCATGATAATGTTGTTGTTTTCATTAAGATGGTGATAATGCATGGGAAGAGAAATAAAGTTAGGTAAATCCATAAAGCACTGCCCATATGTTGTCCTATAGTAAAGCTGTAAGGATAGGAGCCCCACTAAACTATGGAAGCAATTTATTATTGACTCACCGGCCTTAACAAATTATGCCAGCCTACTTTTCAACTGATTCATGAATTAGAAGGAAGCGCATGAACACTGACATCTTCAGAAAAGGCCCCTAGATTTGTCTGAGGTTGATTTTTTCCCCCTGCAGCATGTTTGTTTTTATTTATTTGAATCTAGCTTATCTTCATTATAAGTTGTCTCTGATCACACAGTGGCTTTCAAGAGCAGAGTACTTGTGCATGTACAATGCGAATTAAAGTTGGTAGTACATACACAGAGATCACCTACAAGAAACATACTTGAGTGTTGGCAAGAAAGCATACATTTGCCTGATAAAAGACACTGGAGAAATGACACTCAAGATTACCCACAAGGAATGTGCAGGAGGGACAAAGAAAAGCTGAACAGGTTCTGTTAGTTCAGCTGATGGACTCAATAGGAAAGAGACCCTTCAGAGTATTTTTGTGAAAAATATATCCAGCTGGACAAAAATCAAAATGCTAGTTCATTTCAATTGGAATATTTTTGTATAATTAGTGTGTGGGGGGGAGGAAACCCCTGCATTTAGAAACACGCAACACTTTTATCACTTTTTAAAAAGGGAGTTTTATTTAGGGTTTCCATTATCCCTGACTTCTGCCATCAGTCTCATAGGAATATCCTACATGCGAATATTTTAAAAAAAAAATAGACGCAACAGAAGTATTTGTTTGAATGTATGATTCTGGATGGACTCTTTTAAATACTTGTGGATCTTTTTCTCAGTTTAAAATCTAGAATGGTGTTAACGCTCCCCTGGATCTTATTCCCATCGTATCTTCTTGTAGCTAGACAAAATAGGCTGTAGAAGCTTTGAAAATGTTTCTGAAGAAGTTCTTCAAACCTCATGAGGTAACTGCACCTCTCTGCATAAGGCTTAAAAAGGACGCAAAACCCGCTGAGGAACTCTGGGAGTTGAAGTCCACAAGTCCTAAAGTTGCCAAGGTTGGGGACTCCTGCTTTAAAGAATCTGCCACCAAAGTTAAGGCAACTCTGAAACTGCCACAGTGCAAAAGAGTTTCCATGACTGAGGCTGCACTTGAATCTGACTCTCCCCTGTTCTAGTCCACCTTTTTAAATACTCTGCTACTTTGGCTGTCTTTAACAATTGCATTATTAGGCTGTTACTTGAGTCCAGATTTAAGGTTCAAACCTTGTGGTTGTCTCACTTCCAGCATAAGAAGCTGAGGAGGACTAAGATATACTTTGCATGGAGTCACAAATCAGTAAGTGATAGCACATTTGCATTTTAAGTTTTGGATTGTTGGTTGTGGGAACCTAATCCTAGTAATCTATTTAGTAAACCATGGTCAGGCAATCCATGCCTTAGCCTTCTGTGTGGTCAGTAGGTTAACTGTAGTCATAGCACATGTGGCTGTCTTTCTATTTGATTTTTCTGGTTGTTATTGATTTTAAATGTAAAAAAATGGTTTAACTGCATCAAAGCCTGATCTTGATTTTTTTTGCAAGACGTTTGGCCATCTGAAAACACTCCAACCTGCTTTCTCAGCCACCTGCTTTTCATAATCTGTTTTCTACCAGTCCACAGAAGGTTATTTTTTTAAAATGAAAGTTTTTTTAAAAAAAAATCTAGGCATATTTTTTTCCAGTTTGTTAAAGGTTTACCTATTTTTTTTTAAATTTTACTTGGTCTAACAAATCAACTTTGGTTACCCATCTCACCAAAGATGGCTATAAGATTGATCTAACAAAACTAGGGCTGTTCACTCACTGGCTGATGAGAGGTGCTGCTAACTCAGCTGTTGAGTCTTCTAACTCAAACATGCTTTTCAAATCCACATTCAGTATACTGTACAACTCTTTGAAAAGCTGGCCTATCCCTACCCAGAGAATGAAGTCCCAGCTACATGACATAAATATACCAACAAAGGAGAGGTTGTATTGAAAATGAGTTTAAGGAATGCATTTGTGATTGGGATTCAGATAACAGAGGACAAAAAATAAATTTACAAGTACTATTGAAAGTATTTTAAATAGAGATTGAATTCTGCCTTCAGACCACCCAGTTTTAATTCACAGATGTGCTTTCTTTTCTATTGAAATAAAATATTTTAATAACCTTTACAAGGCTTTAAAGCTCTATCCAACTCTAGACCTTCTTGAGATCAATGCTGCTGCATCATTAAATTGTACTTTGTGTGTGGCCTTGCCAATGCTAACATGCAATTTATACTTTGAAAGGGAAAAGGCATTTCTAAGGAGCTAAAGGCAGCAGGCTTTCAGAGGAAAGCAGTTCCAAAAATAGTATGAGCTTAATATTTGACCTCCAGCTTGCCTGCCTGGCCTGGCTATAGTAAAGATTTCTTTTTTAAAATAGTGCCACAAAGAATAGAGAGACTAATAATCAAAAGCCAGATAATTTGTATTGGGATCAGCAGAGAATTGACAGATACTATGCTTTCTGGTTCTCAATCAATTAGGAATATTTTAATTACTCTTGCTATGTTACTTTTTGGACTCAAGTCCAATACATGGATGGCCAACATGTGGCTTAATGTAATGTGATGGTGGATAAATGGGCCATTATGAACCTCAAGTGACTAAATCTAGTAATGGGACAACGATTTACACATTGCCATTCATCCTTTGGTTTGACAGACAAGCCTAGGCAAAGGAGCTTGGTGTATATCTGTTGGGTCTACTTACTGGAGCCCCTGGTACATTTGCAGACAGCAGGTCCCCAATGCTTAGTTCTTAGCATCTGTGTGGAAGAGTGGAAAAGAGTGTCATCAGAATTTCTGATTAAAGGCTGTCAATCTCCATGGCAAAGTTTTAAACTAGGTGGACTAATGGTTCAATAAATGCAAAGATGAATCCTGTGTGTGTCCTTACAAAAATTTGTAGTTGAACCATGGTGGCCAGAGATTTGCTTACTACTGGTCTAGAATCACAAGGACAAAATAAATGCACCTAATCACAGATGGCACCAATGCTATTTTATGTTGCTGCTTTTCCTAATGAAAGACATGGAAGCAGTAAATGTGCCTTTTCCTAATTGTGGCTTCCTGTGTGTTGCTTTTATATCAATCCAAGTTTCTGAAAGCCGCTATTTGGCTATGATGTAGCTTTCCATGGAAAACATTATGGTAGACATATTTGGAGGCCCGAGGAAGCAAATCTAGGTATAAAAACAAGGTATTGCTGAATTGGGCTTGGCATCTGATTAGACAGAAGGAGACAGCCTCAGATGGCTACTGTTGGGGCAGGAATGGTGTGGAAAGGTTGGAATAGATGGCCACTTAATGCTAGAGGTCTGCTTTGTACCCCCTAGCAAGTCTTTTTACCAGAGATGGGTTTCACATAATTTTACCACCGTTTCGCTGCGCACCAAAACTGTGAGCACCTGTGTGCATGCGCTTTACTTGCACGCGTGCGTGCGGCTTAGGAAATGTAGCTAAATAGGACGGCATAGCACCAGGGCGTGTGGCCTGGCCTACCAGCAGGTTGCCACTACCGGTTCGCCTGAACCAGTTCGAACCATCTGAATACCACCACTGCTTTTTATCTTGAGTGCAAGGGAGGACTAGTCAGTAGTTGTAATGGTGTGTGAGGATGGCTTTGGGAGACAGCAGAGAGAGCTGCAGACTGGCAAGCAGCATTTAAAGATATTTCAGAATAACAGACTTCGAAGGGACCTTGGAGGTCTTCTAGCCCAATCCCCCTACCCAAGCAGGAGACCCTATATCATTCTGGACAAATGACTGTCCAGTCCCTTCTTTAAAAACTCCAGTGATGGAGAACTCACAACTTCTGAAGGCAAGCCATTCCACTGATTAATTGTTATGCCAGGAAATTTCTCCTTAGTTCTAGGTTGGTTCTCTCCCTGATTTGCAGTTTGCAGAAGGAAAGAGGGCATGGGAAGCACTTCAGAAGGGACCCTTCCTAGTTTTCCAGAGAGTAAAAGGGAGGAAGAGAGAAATGCCTTCATAGTTGCAAGATTGGTTCATGTAAACATATAATAAAAATAGAGCTGGTATTCACTGATGTGCTTCCTGGGTGAAGTACCTCAAATGGCTAACATCAATCTCAGTCATCCTGAGACATCTTTTACATGCTGCTTGTACAGCCTATGACTCTTATTCTTGCCTCCAGGGGTTATTCTCACATACCATTACAGTAGGCAACAATGTTTACACTAGGGTACACTAGTCCATCCTTGACTAGTGTACCCAGCAGACCTGAAGAAGAAAAACTCATTGAAGCAGAATGGCCAAAGTGGTATCATCCAGATGCTTTGCACTATAATCTCTAGAGCCGTGATGGCGAACCTATGGCACACGTGCCACAGGTGGCACGCGGAGCCATTTCTGAGGGCATGTGAGGCGTTGCCCTGTCAGCTCCAGCATGCATGTGCACACTGGCCAGCTGGTTTTTGGGCTTGATTTTTGGCCATTTTTTGCCCTCCAGAGGCTTCGCGGAAGCCTCCGGAGGGAGAAAAACATCCCAACAGGCAACCCGGAAGTCTGTTCCCAAACTTCCAGTTTGAGTGTTGGGCCGCTTTTCGCCCTCCCCGGACTCCTAGAAAGCCTCTGGAGCTGGGGAGGGCGAGAAACGGACCTATTGGGCCACCGGAAGTCAGAAAACGGGCCGTTTCCGGCCTCTGGGGAAGGGCGTTTTTGCCCTCCCAAGACTCCAAGAAAGATATGCGTGCATGCGTGGGGCAGTGGGGTGGGTGGGGGTGTCACACACACATGCACAGGGGGCATGGTGTGGGGGGGCATTAAATTATGTGGTGGGCACACGAGCACATGTGATAGCGCGTGCACGCATGTGCTTTTGGGACCCAAGACAAAAAAGGTTCGCCATCACTTCTCTATAGCTTCTCATCATTAACTTATGAAAGGTGTAAGTCTAAGCATCTGGTGGTTTCTGAGTTGCCCATCTTGGCCCTTGATCTTTTTCACAGATGTTTTCCTCTCCCTTTCAAGAAGCCTTTATGTCGAAGAAGAGCCTGCCGTACCATTAGACAAAGAGAATTGGCTGCCCCAGGCAAGTGATACCAGAAAGTACTTGCAGCGCTGGCAGCTCTATACTTTTTATTTCTAAACATCTCCTGCATGGAGGAGGATGCCAAAGTTGTTCCTCGCAGGAAAATGCAGTGAAAAGGGATCCATACATCCAGTTAGTTAGCAAATATTCATCTCCAAATACTCCTGAGCTATTTGGTTTTATACAGCTTTTCTCTTTAATAAATGAAAAACAAAACAATGATTAAACACAATCAAACCATCTAACATAATTATATTCAACATTGTTTAATAAGAACAGGTTAAAGCAAGTTTAAAAGCCTTTAGATATATATAAATGTATTGGAGATAAATGAATTCACTGACTCACTGGAAATTTTGCTAAATTTGCTAAAATAAACAGAGGTTTATTTATTGAAGCTAAAAAGAATCACCACTTCTGTCTCATTCTTCTTGTGCATTTGGGCAGTGTGAAAACAGCCTGTAATTATGTACACTGAAATAATAATGACTATTATTATCGTTGGTTACACAGTCAGCCAGATGTTTTGCCTGTATTTGGCATTTTTACCCATCTACTGACTTTTTCCCTAGAATCTAGGATAGGCAAATGTTGTTGTAGGATTCCCCACCCCCACCCCACCGGCCGGATCTCTCAGCAGCATTTCATACTATTGACCATGATATCATTCTAGACCAGAGGTGGGTTCCTACCGGTTCGGACCAGTTCAGCCGAGTAGATAGTAACTCGGCTGGATACCCATCCAAACCGGTTCTATGCTTGGCACCGCCATCTTGATTTTCTGTTCTGCACATGCGCAGAACAGTCTTCATTGGGGAAATGTAATTTTTCAGCCTTTTCTAATGTGCGCATGCACAGACCTTTTAAGGTGCAAATGTGCAAACACTGGGAACCGGTAGTAATGCCGGCAGGAACCCACCCCTGTTCTAAACTAGCTGCAGGGCTTGGGAATAGGGGTTATTGTTCAGTAAAGAGCATTTAATTGTGTTTAAATGAAACTCAAATGGCCACCTAATGAGAAGGAAGGACTCACTGGAGAAGAGCCTAATGCTGGGAAAGACTGAAGGCAAAAGAAGAAGGGGACGACAGAGAATGAGGTGGCTGGATGGAGTCACTGAAGTATGAGCTTAAATGGACTCCAGAGGATGGTAGAGGATAGGAAGGACTGGAGGAACATTGTCCATGGGGTAACTCAATTGTAGTTCAATTGTATTGCAAAATATTATATGATATCTTCATTCATACTTCTATTATAAAAAGCAATGTCTTTATTATGACAAAAATGTTTTTATTCTTGATAATTTTCTTTTTTTAAATATGGATTTAATTCAGTATAGAAATCTTGACTCCAGACTCTGGTGAGGCACAACTGCAAAAAAATGGGAAGCTTTGATATCATTTCTCTGAGGTTCTTTCTCTGTGCCTGTTTATGCAAAAGAGCAGACTTTTTTTTCCTTAATATTAAAAAACCGGGGACTGGGGAGGGGAACTTTGCATGTGAAGGCAGCAGGGTTTAACAGGTAAGGCAAGTATGGGGAAGTGCTCAAGGCTTACCAGAGGAGCCCTTCCCACCTACAGCCCTGATCAAACACCTTGACAGGTAACCAGAGTGGGAAGCCATGACGTAATTGTAGAAACCCCAAACAATCGGCCCTTTCATGGCGCTACGATAACAATCAAAACAGTATGTTAAGGTCCCAGCCATACAAGAACACACATGCATGAAGCCAGAGTGAAAAAGGGCTTGTTAAGAATATGTAGCCTACTTTCATAATCAGCCTACCAAAGAATAGGCTTTTCAAAACAAGGGTTTAGGCTTACAGAAGCCTTTCTGTGCCTTGACCTTTCAAATACGTGGGGATGCCAAATTCTTTTCTTTGCCACTTTTTATAGAAGCACAAGTAGAGATCTTCAAGGTGAGGCCATGCCAGCTGGCCAAATAGCTACGTAGGGTTAGAGAAACCAGTAGAAAGGTGCCCATTTAAGATAGGCTAATGCTTATAAAATAAGAAACTGCTTAATATCCACGAGCTAATTACACAGATACAGAGCTGGCTAATCGAAAGATAAGGAATATGGAGCTATCGCCAGCTCTTTTTCCTTTTTTGAGTACTGGAGAATATTGGAGAATACTCAGTAGTACTTGCTTTTTTCTAAAGCAAATACTTATTCTTAGCACTGATGAGACAATATTAGTATAAGGTTAAGACAAAGGTGCTCCTCGCACATATGTGTTAGTCGTTCCCGACTCTAGGGGGCGGTGCTCATCTCCGTTTCAAAGCCGAAGAGCCGTGGTCATGTGGCCGGCATGACTAAATGCTGAAGGCACACGGAAGGCTGTTACCTTCCCACCAAAGGTGGTCCCTATTTTTCTACTTGCATTTTTACATGCTTTACATGCTAGGGTGGCAGAAGCTGGGACAAGTAATGGGAGCTCACTCTGTTATGCGATGTTAGGGATTCGAACCGCTGAACTGCCGACCTTTCTGATTGCCAAATTCAGTGTCTTAGCCATTGAGCTACCACGTCCCTATAATATCAGTATAGGATTATATAAATTACTAGCATATTTTACTAGTATATTTAAAGCATACTAAAAATAATATAAAATAGTATATACTATTTTTACTAGAATATTTACTACTATAAAAATACTAGTATATTTTGGATTAAGAATATGTATGAAACCTTTATGCCTTGTCTGCAAAAAATAAGCTCTTTAGAGCAAGGGTTTAGATTTCCTGCTTGGCCTTGTCTGGGCTCTACATCTATATATGATTGGACCCGGCTGATACCTGAATAACAGAATTAGGGTAGGGATAATTCAGGAGCCTGGACAATTGAAGACACTTTATGGATTTCCAAGGACAAATCATTTCTACATGGTACCCAACAAGAAACAAAAAGCGCCTCTTGGAGGTGACCTTGAAGTCACCAGGAACCAAGCTTGCTTCTTTAAAAACGCATTTACTTAATAACTATCCTACAGGCTGTAACCATAAAATCAGGACTGTTGGTGATTAAATTTCTAAATCAATTGTGGTCTGAAGAAATGTTGTTAGATTTTTTTTTAAAAAAGTGGTAAGTATTAACGTTGTACCCATATGCCAGTGGTGGGTTTCAAAAATTTTAGAACCTCTTCTGTAAATGTGGCCTGCTTTGTGGGAGTCGCTTGCTGGCCATGTGACTGGGTGGGTGTGGTCAACTTGTAAAATGTGGTGAAACTCATTTAACAACGCTCTTGCTTAGCAACCAAAATGTTGACTCAGGAACTCTGGCATTGAAGTATGCAAGTCTTAAAGTTGTCAAGTTACAAGACCCTTGCACCCCTAACCCTTTAGAAAAAAAACCAGGGGTGTTCAAACTTGACAGCTTTAAAACTTGTGGACTTCAACTCCCAGAATTCCTCCTCCAGTCATATTGGCTCAGGAACTCTGGCATTGAAGTGTGCAAGTCTTAAAGCTGTCACGTTACAAGACCCTTGCACCCCTAACCCTTTAGAAAAAAAACCAGGGGTGTTCAAACTTGACAGCTTTAAGACTTGTGGACTTCAACTCCTAGAATTCCTCCTCTTGCTCTTCATCTTGATGATGTGCGGACGGGCGGGGGGGGGGGGGAGCTGGAACCAGTTCTAAACGGCACTGTAGATTTGTGGAACCTCTTCTATAGAAGAGGTTAGAGCTGGCAGGAACCCACCCCTGCCATATGCTCACAATGACCCATTAAATGGGACTCTTGCCAGTCTTACTGAAATTATAGTGGTTGAGATTGATAATTTATTTTAAACCATGTAATGATATCCCTATACTACAGCATAGGCCACCTCTATAATTAATTTCTATGGTTGATATTTAGATTCTTACATGAGAATTTCAAAACTAAACTTATTGGGGCAGGGGTTGCATTGGGGCGGGGTTAGTTACAAATTAAAGACTACCCAACTCCAAATGACTCTGGGCAGCTAACCTTCTAAAAAAGAACATTTTAAAAAAGGAAATGGAACATAGAATCTACAAGACAAGCTAGCAGTAAAACATCATATCAGGGTTCAACCACTCTGCTGCTTGAAAGCCTGGGAGAATAGCCAAACATTTTGATGACTTTCTGAATGTCTTCAGGATGGGGAATGATTACTACCCCAAATGTCGTCAGTGTCATAACTAAGTAAGTCTAAATGTGTGGGGGATGTTGTTCCAGAAGGTGGGTGCTGGGAGAATGTCTCCAATGGCTTAATTGGAGATTTTGAATTTAATTGCATCTGGAATGCAATACCAGTTGAAGGTATTGCATTCCAGGTGCAATTATGATTCACCGGGCAAGATAAGCAATTGGAGAGAGGCAGTCCCTCAAATAGCCGGGGCCTATTGCATGTAGGTGAGAAACTAGCACCTTGAATTTCACCTGGAACGCAACTGGTAGCCATTGCAGCCCAGGGAGCAGTGGCATCACATGGACGTACCACAGCGTGTAGAGCATTTTACAGTAGTTCATTCCTGAACTGTCTAAGGTGGGAGTGACTATAAAAATATCACTTCATATTTGCATTGACCTTGCTTATTTAATTTGAACATTTTAAAAGCAGGAAACTTGAATTCCGCTGGTAGTTTTGATTTTGGCAGGTTTCACATTTAAAATAGCTTAGCCAATGTAGCACTGCAGGTTGTAGATCTGTTGCAGCATTTTTAAAATTACTTGCTAGTTATTAAATGTGATCAACTATTAAAATTTATCGCTATTTGAAGGGTACTCTTTGCAGAATAAGCCGCATACAGTTAGTCCTCAACTTATGACAGGTCACTTAGCAACTGTTACGATTCCCCAGGGCTGCTTAAGACCAGGATTCGAAGTTCCTACAGCTTCCCTCCCCCTCCCAGTCATGTGATCATATTTATAGCCGTTTGCAGCATCCCCAAGTTACAACACCATGATTTATGACACTTTTTTGCCGGAAATAAGCATTTACTTCCAGTTTCTGGCCAAAAACGGCCATTGCGGACAATGGATTCCTTAACAGCTGCCACTTTCACTTAACAATCACCACCACAAAAAAGGTGGTAAAATTGAGCACAATCACATGGTGACTCACTTAATGACCTGCATGGTTTACGATTATAATTTTAGGCTCAATTAGGTTGTGAGTTGGGAACTACCTATATCAATATGTGGGATGTATAGGGTGGGCCTCCTAAACTACACCTTCCATGTAAACCATACATCATCCTTATCCAACTCTTGAGAAAAGCCTGTTCACAAATGTTGCCACCAGCCCCTTTACTCCCCTGCCCTCTACTCAGAAAGAAGTAGAAATGCTCCTATCTTTTCTTTTTTCTGCCCAGACAATTTGATCCAGAAGGGATGGATCTGTTGAACGCCCAGAAGTGCACCTTATCTATGCATTGTTTGCCTTCTAGAATGGAGTCCCCTCCACAATTTTGGAGATTTCCATCCTACTGAAGTTTCAGAGAGCAATGAAGACCTGGCTTTTGCTAGGAGGATATTGCCTCTTTGAAGCAGTGATGACACCAGCTTTTTTTGTGATTGTTGTGCCATTTTTGCTGCTTTTGTTGTTGTTGTTGTTGTTGTTGTATTGTTTCTCTTGTTTTATGGTTTCTTGACTTCTTGAGAGTTGGGCAGTATGCAAATCAAATGAAATAATAAATATATTATCTGTAAAATAAACCGAATCAAAGGTCCTTAGCTTGCTTCCAGCTCAGGATTCATGGGTTGGTGCTTTTGCTTACCTGGTTTTCAGATGTGGGGGGGGGGGAGCAAAATGGACCTGGGCCCCTCTTTTTAGAAGGAGGAGGGGAGGAGGAGGAAGAAGAAGGAGGAGGAGGAGGAGAATTAGAATTAGAATTAGAATTAGAATTAGAATTAGAAGAAGAAGAAGAAGAAGAAGAAGAAGAAGAAGAAGAAGAAGAAGAAGAAGAAGAAGAAGAAGAAGAAGAGAAGCTGCTGTGGTCATCAGTTCTCAATGTCTTATCGTTGTTAAATAATGAGCTGTGATGTATGGTCTTATTGGTCTTCCTCAGAATAAATTGAATCAATGGTTTTTAGCTTGCTTCCAGCTCAGGATTCATGGGTTGATGCTGTTTCTTACCTAGTTTTCAGATGTGGGGGGGGAGCAAAATGGAGCTGGGCCCCTCTTCTTTTTAGAAGGAGGGAGGAGGAGGAGGAGGAAGAAGAAGAAGAAGAAGAGGAGGAGGAGGAGGAGGAGGAGGAGGAGGAGGAGGAGGAGGAGGAGCTGCAGTATCAGTTCTTAACGTCTTATGGTTGTTAAAATAATGAGCTGTGGTGTATGGCCCTATTGGTCTTCCTCAGAAGACAGGTGATCTCCTGGCCTCTTGGGAGAAGGACAGCTCATTTGATAACAGAAGCTGCCTGACATTTTCTCCTTCCTTCCTCCATTATTTTACAGGGGCACCAGCCCTGGGACTTTGTGATTGAAATGGTAAAAAAAGCAGCAAATGGAGATGACATCCCACCTGCTTCTTCACTCTTGCACGCCAGCCACCTAATAGGGTCAGATATGTTATGCCTGAGGTTTTGTAAAGAATGTTCAATTCTTTAAAAGTTCACCTGCCTCAGTAGCAGGATTGCTGAAAGGCCGCTTGCTTCTTGCTTACTGCTACTCCTCTCCCTCTGCTATAGTCATAAGAACATGTTGGGAGCGTGTTATGAATCAACCTTGTCCTGAGCAGACTGCAGTGTTGAATGCAATTTTCCTGGCATGTGCAAAATTTGAAATTCTCCATCATAATCAGTTAATAAATACCTTTGCAGGTCAGATGTCAAGTACTGTGAAATCTGATTTTTCCCATCTCATGTCTAATTGGATGTTGAGTAAGAGGAAATGGGAGTATCCAGAAGTAAAACACAATCTGCATTATATTACGACATTGGGCTTTTGGTATGTGCAGTGTGCATTAGGGCGGGGTGGGGGGGGGTGATGCATTTTTAAAAAATGATGTCCATTTCCTTCCTCTGCCATGTGAGGGAGCCTTCAAAGAGTTTCTTCCTAGTTCTTCATAATGGATCTTTTGTTTTCCATAAAACTTTGGTGGAGTTGTGATCTTCCCTTGTGCAGAGTTAAGAAGCAATCATAAAATGAACAGATGGTATTTACATAGCACAAAAAAGTTCTTGTTCAGGCGTTTTAGAGAGAAGCCTCCTTCACTGCATTAAGCATACCATCACAAGAACTTATTTCCCAAGGTTGACCTGCCTTTGTGCACAACTGCAAACAGAACTCCTTTCTCTTTCCCATCATTGGAAGGTTTATGTTAAGCAAAGGACCAGGGAAGCACCTTTTTAGCATTTCAAATCCAGTTATGGGTAGCCATGCAATTGGCAGTAATATCGTTTCATACCCAGATTAATTCCTAGGAAATCTTACTGGTTCCAGATAAGCACAAGGTTAGCCTTTTAAAAATATAGGGGCTGGTATTGATTTTTTTAAAATGGTACTCTCAATCTGAAATTTATGTTACAGCACAGGTTCAAAGTATTTACCATACTTTTTGGAGTATAAAATGCACCTTCCCCCCCCCCCCCCAAAAAAGAGGGTGAAAATCTGGGTGCGTCTTATACGCCGAATACAGCATTTTTGGCTTCCTGAAACCCCGCCCCCGCGCATCCTGTTTTTCTAAAAAATGGACGTGTGGAGGGTTTTGGAGGCTGCGAGTGCTCCTGGGGGCTGTGGAGGGCAAAAACGAGCAAAAAACAGGCTGTTTTTTGCTTGTTTTTGCCCCCTTCAACCCCCAGAAGCACTCTACAAGACTCCCAAAGCCTATGGACGCCCTGTTTATTTATTTATTTATTTTGCAAAAAAACGGGGCATGCAGAGGGTTTGGGAGGCCTGCAGAGTGCAAAAACTTTTTTTAAATTTACCTCTTCAAAATCTTGGTGTGTCTTATAGTCTGAAAAATACAGTAAATAAATAAATCATCCCCTACATGAGAAAATAAATCTATAAAAACAAAGTAATTTTGGATTCCAAATGTTTTGGTAGTACGATACTGGTTTCTAGGTTTAAGGAAACCCTTTTTGCCCTTTGGTAAAATGTTCTGTGGCCTTTTAAGAGTCAAGAGACTCTTCACAGTAGGATTTTTCCTCCTACTATTAAAACAATAAGGAAACCAAGATTGCATTTTCCAGTCACACATCCTCTGAGGAAACTGATGATTGCACTTTTCAGTGTGGTTTATAAATGCATGAATACTAATTCCATAAACCTATCTTCCAAATTAATAGATAGGTTTTATTCAACCTTAATTCAATTTCAAGAGCTATTAGAGCAGTAGTTCCCAACATGGGGCCCATGCCCCACAGGGGGGCAATTTGATTTTTAAGGGGGCAATTTGAACCTTGTTTAAACCAAGTTAATGGCCTTTCAGGCTTCCTCCTTGTGAATATTCACTTTTTGAGTAAAGTAAGTATTATATGTCACAGGCAGGGGGCATCAGGATTTTAGAGATAATTAGGTGGGGCATGGCCAAAAAAAGATTAGGAACCACTGTATTAGAGTTACAGTGATTGTGATTAGTTACTATCATGGGGGCAGAGCAGTCTCTAGCAGTGCAGTGGCTCCTTCTTTAATTATTGTTGTAGCCCCACCTTGACTATTTCAGATTTCAGCTCACCCTGCCCTACCGCCCCTGCTTCTATCCAGAGAGTTGAGTCCTAAGGAGCTTCATGGAAAGGATGAAAGGATGAAATTTAAACACTGCCAAGCAAACATGGACCATTAAGCTGGAGAAGGTAGACAGAGCGGGGTTTCCTTTTTGCCTAGACTTCTCCACAACTATGAGGGACACGGCGGCTCAGTGGCGAAGACACTGAGCTTGTCGATCAGAAAGGTCGGCAGTTTGGCATTTTGAAACCCTAGCACCATATAACGGAGTGAGTGCCCGTTTCTTGTCCCAGCTTCTGCCAACCTAGCAGTTCGAAAGCATGTAAAAATTCAAGTAGAATAATAGGAACCACCATTGATGGTAAGGTAACAGCGTTCTGTGCACCTTCGTCGTTTAGTCATGCCAGCCACATGATCACGGAGTCGTCTTCAGACAGCGCTGGCTCTTCAGCTTTGTAACAGAGATGAGCACCGCCCCCTAGAGTCGGGAACGACTAGCACATATGTGCGAGGAGAACCTTTACCTTTACCTTTAATGTCTACATTTGCTAGAACCCTGTTTCTAAAAAATGGGTTCCAAAAGATGGACTCTCTAACATTATTCATTTCTAAGAACTTTCTCCCAATTATGATTTCCCGGGAAACATTTTAAAGAACAGGCTGAAGATCCTAGCTAATGTTGTGAACTGAGTATCCATAAGGAAAGGATGTTTACAAAGTTCATTGAAGCAACTGTATGGTCTTGTTAATCTTTGCTAAGGAATGTCTCACCTTCTTCAGATACTCTGTTGGAGGAAAGACCCTACCTGGGTCCTGAATCACTAAAAAATGAGCCCAGAGACCTGCTTTTACTACTCCCATCCTCATATTTTTATGCTTATATTTTCATCAGTTCTGCTTAATCTTGTGCTGTTGAAGTTAAGGAAATGTCCTTCATCTAGTTTCAGCATCTGGCTCTTTATTCTTTTTACAATTAAATATATTCTGTTTTCACAGCAGATTTGGCTTCTTGGTAGTTTTTGTAATTTGGGTGTAGTTAGTTAGCATGGAAAAGAGACATAGAGCCTGATGGTATTTTGGACCAACAGCCACAGAGAAATTCTTTCCAATCACCCAGAATACTGGCAGCAAATGGGACTTTAAATGTTGGCAATTCCGTATTTCAAGAGTGTTTGTAAATTCCATGTGAACAGGCCATCGTTTGCATTATCAGACACTCCCTGAAAGTCAAGAAAAGAAACATTGCCCTGCACAATTGTATTTTCTGTTCAAAAGTAAGACCAATGAGGATAGGCATTGTTTGATCCCCCGTTTCTTCAAGATGTTTAATGCATGTAATTAGCTCAGCTTTTGCCTAGTTCCTTTTGTTTTCCCGTTCAGTCATCATCACCTATCTAACCCATCCTTTTCTCTACTCAGGACAAACCAAAACAAAGATTCACCTAATTGCTCTTTCTTTTTCTTTTTCCTTTTGAAGGCAATAACTAGAGCAAGGTCAAGGCAGGCTTTGCCTTCTGGTTGGGGAAAGTGACAGTCTGTGGTTTGTTTTAGCACAGCCTCTTCCATTCACATTTTTCTCTCTCCCACTCATTAGTTTGTTGTGGTTGGAGCTAGTAATAGCTGTTTTGTACTAAGGAGAGGCAGGGGAGGAGGAGAGCGTGGAGACAGCAGCTCCCCTGTTTTCTTGAAAAGATGATTTTTTTCCTGCTCTCCCTCTTTCCCTTGATTGTCATCAGTTAGTCCCGTCCTCCTCCTTTCTGTCAGCTGTTAAAAAGTTAAGCAATAGAGAGTGATTTTTCCCCCCTACACTTCCATCCCAAGTCTTATTTTGCTAATAGGACGCAAGAGTTTTAATCTGTCAGACAGGATCTCTCTCTTGCAGCTGTTGCATTTTCTCTGTCTGAAGAATGGAGCCCCTCTTTGTGAAGAGATGGGAGGCTCTCGGTTAAGGGAAAGAACAGAAGGCACCGAAGGAAGCCCTGCTGTTTTCAACTCCATATTTCAGAGGGGAAATCTTCCCCCAGGGTAGATCTCTAAAGCCACCAAAGATGGAGATAATTGCTCCTGGTGCTTGCTGGAGGCTGCCTAGTGATGAATCAAGCTACTGCACAACCCCAAAGATATATAAATGAATCTATTCTGTACTCCTAGGTGGCATTTCTTTTCAATCAGCACATCACACAAAGCAATTAGCCTTTTGTCCACTACGGAGCTCTGTTGATGTGTCAGGGACTGCCCCAGAGCTCAAGTGTTCCATCAGTTTTCCCATTCACAATTCCCTGGAGAACAGGAAAAAGCATGTCCTTTATATAACACAGCTGCCTGCACACATGAGCTCAGTAAAATGGGCTAACGTTTCCTTTCTGTGCTGTAGATGCTGCTAAGTGAGATTGAAAAATCTTACTGGCCTGCTCTTAATTTAAGAATAGCTCTGCCACAGTGGTGAAATTATTATTTTTTTACTACCAGTTCTGTGGGCGTGGCGTGGTGGGTGTGGTGTGGCTTGGTGGGCGTGGCAGGGGAAGGATACTGAAAAATCCCCATTCCCACCCCACTCTGGGACCAGCCAGAGGTAACATTTGCCTGTTCTCCAAACTACTCAAAATTTCTGCTACCGGTTCTCCAGAACCTGCTCTGCCATATCCCAAATAATATACATATTGTACAGAACTGGTCATCCAGTCAGGAGAATGGGGCAAGTCTATACTGGCAGTAGTTATAGATGTATACTGCACAGAGGATACCTTTCGAAAGGGAAATCTGCTAACCTTTCAACATTGTCGTAGGTGTAACCTGGTTGGGTTTTGGATGGTGCTTGGCTTCAGTTACTTGGACTGAAATGATACTTTAAGTGTGTGTGGCATAAGAAGGGTTACTATAGGGCATGACTGAGCCTTGTAGGTAGAGCCTTGGAGAGAAAGTTTTGTGCCACTCTCATCCGGAGCCTGCCCTCTGGCGTTGTTAATCCTTCATGCTTGAGAGCAGCAAATTCCAGCATCAAACAGGGAAACTCAAGGAGAGGAGCTTAAGTTTCCTTCAAAATTCCATTTTAGGAAAATTTCGCAGGCAGGCATCCCACCGTAGAGCAAGTGGCCCCAGTTTCATAAGCCATTCATTCAGCAGCATCCATGCCAAGCACGTAATGTAACAGGCACTCTTTTTCTCCTATACCACCGATGCTGGAATGGAATGAAACTCAAACATTTGCTGGTAAAGCTCACTTCTTATTAATACACCCTTCTGTTCTATGAGAACAATCGGGCTGATTCACTCAACATTTTGTCTGTAACCTTTTAGAATTTAGCTACTTTTAATCCCCTGGCTCTTTCTTGGAAAGTACCTATAGGGAAGTAACATTTTATTATTCCAAGTACAATCATTTTCTTTCCAAGAGTTGGTTTTTAAAATGTATCTTGTTACAGCTTTAGAAGCTAAAAATGTGATAAAAAATTGATTGTGTGGGGTATGGGGATATAATCACAGTTAAATCATAAATAGCATGATAGCATTATTTTTCAGGATTGTTGTTAGAAGGAAATACTTGTCTCCAGATTGCATATTCCTATTTGTAGAGAATGACTGAGCAATCTATTCTTACTTTCCCTCTTCTGCTCTCCCTCTCTGAGTGATCCATCTATTCACCTACTACTCCTAGTGATTATTGGTAGTCCATTCTTGGCTTCCTTCTTTTTTTACACAACATGTTTAGACGCAAGCAGGATCTTTCAATGGAAATTCGGCTGCCAAAACCCAGCTCCTCTGAAGAATAGAGGCAGTGAAAAGGGTACAAGGCACTACTGGTGATGGAAAGGAAAGGGCAGGTACATTTTATGTGCATAAAGCACTTTGAAATTCTTTGTTCATTTATCCTTTCAGTAAGCCAGTAACATAGATTCTGCAGAGATTGGGACTTGCCCAAGCCCACCCAGTGAGCTTTGTGGTTGGAAAGAGATTACAATCTAGATTTCTCACATTAAAATTCAATATTGTGTCTACATAACCACATTGCTCCCTTTTTACCTCTTCAGATGAAACCTGCTCAAATTCAAAGCTACATGTCTACTTTAAGGACAATTAAATCTTGGTGGTTTGACATTCCTAGAAAAATAATGTTTCTACTCATTGGCAGTTAAGCACTGAATAGATGGACTGTTAGATCCTTACATTGGTCAGCTATCTTTTTTAAAAAAATGTTATCAGTTGTAATCAGTTACTCAGTGTTTAACAGTACATTAACAACTTTAAGAAGCTTATTGTACATTTTAGCCATTAGCATTGTTTACATATTATTAGAAGGTTTCAAACCCAGGCAGTACATTTGCCCTTATTTTATTAAGCCTGAATATTCAACAGCAAAATTAGAAGATATAAGGCATAAAATAAGTGGATGATTTATTTCTTTTTGACAAAGGCATATATGTACATTCTGTTGTCAGATTCCTAGCCTTTGTCTGTTAAGCCGTATCACCAATACTTTTCTTGTTTTCTGAGTGTACCCATATTACCTTCTACCTTTTAAGAATTCAAGTGCTTTACTCTGTTAGAATGATGAAAGTTGTGTACACTTTCTTCCAGTCTAAGAATACAAATTTGTATTGAATGAAAAGGGAAGTTCAACCTAGAATGTCAAAGACATCAGATTTTAGAAATTGCTGACTGACATGCAATTCACTCAATTCTGTCTTAACAACAACAAAAAAAACCCTCACAAACCAGCAATTATCTAGACAAAATATACGCCCAAAACCATATTACAGAAGGTTGCATAAAGAAAGTCGTGCGGAAGGGGCAATTGTGGTCAAAACAGCTTTTATTCTATTTTTGTTTAAATACAGTGATATGTAAAGCTATGTTCTAGGGCAGGAATGGAAAACATTTAAGCTGAATTCCACCCCCCCCTTAGAAGGCCCCCCTCGTTTTGATTACAAGTAGTCAATCAAACTATCTGAGCTGCGTCTACTGTTTCCTCTTTGAAGAAAGAAGTAGAGTTCAAGAGAGGTAGATATTTGATATCTGGACGTGTTGTAGCTTTGGGAATGATTGATGTGGCTTGCTTGATCACAGAAAATTCTTCTGTTCTTTGATGGTGTTTGGAAAGAGTTTATAATTCATATGTGGGCACTCATGAGTGTGATATACTTTTTAAGAATGTAAGGCACTCCAGATTCCTACTGAAAATTCTTGCCTACTCTCTATATATAATTTTATGATTCTCCACCTCTGAGTGTATATATAGTGTACATTAAGCAACATTAGCCTCAGCACCTTTCTTACCATTTTACAATGTACCTTTGTGGAGGTGTTTTCGGTGTGCGCTTCAGCTCTTTGGAATTCAACTGGAGTTAGCTATTTTAAGCTTGCTTCTTTTTGACAAGTTTTCTCTCCACCCACCTCTATTTGCCTCCCAGAGGCATTGTTAAGTTGAGGAACACTTTGAAGATGAAAATCATGAGCTGGATGCCAAGCATTAGTTATTACATTAGGCCTCAAGGGCTAAAAACATTGACATTAAAGAGATGTGTTTAATCATAAGGATTTCTTTTCCAGTAGAGGACGATCCTCGTAACTTTCCCCCATCCTTATACAAACATCAATGTTATATAAAATCTGTTTCATTTTATTCGTATAGGAATTTAGCCATTGGGATTGGCATTCAGAATTTTCCAGAAGGGCTGGCTGTCAGCCTTCCCTTGCATGGGGCTGGATTTTCAACATGGAGAGCCTTCTGGTAAGCAAGTCAAATTGTTACTCCGGTGTTTCTTTGTGTTTTCTTCACTGTTATCTGCTGTAATGGTAGAACCAAAATGCATAAAAATGGCTTTGAGTCATACTATCCCTCTAATGCAAGGGAAATGCTGCTATTTCCGTGGTTAGTTCTCAAACTTTTTATTCAGTGAGACAATTTTATGGTCTCTGAAGAGCCTCTTGTGCAAATGGCGTTTTCTGCCGAATATTTTACAATTTCATTGAAGGCATCGATCCTAGCTTTTTACCCAAATGAGGGATAAAGGGCAGCTGCAGGTGGTGATCTGAACTTACAAAACAACAACAACAACAACAACAACCCACCAATAGCAGTACAAGCTTCTTGTTTTTGTGATGTTCCATGCAAAAGGAATAATTTTTCAAGTCTGTCTCACCATTGCCTGAACTGGGTAAACAGTACAATTGAGGGAGAATTTGCCAATTTTTTCATGGCGTTTGCCGCCTACAAATGAAATAAACTGCTGGGTTACACTGGGCTTTGTTTTTTTTACTGTCAACTGATCCAGACCTGATCAACTCAAGAAATGTTTCTTATAAAGTCAGAGAATTGGGCACCCTCCACATGTTTTGGATTTCATCTAATAGCACCAATCAGCATGGTTGGTACCAATTGATTGTTGGAGTTATAGTTCAAAATATACTCAGTTTTCAACACTGATCCTAATGCCCACATTCTAATGCTTTGATGAATCTACACCTGAGGGCTCATGTGAGAACCCCTCAATGCCTCTGTACACTTTATACACATCCTGCAATGAGGCTTTATTTCTCCCTGGCTGGTCTGTCATATTAATTTCCTAATTTTTGCCCCCTTCCAATTTTATCTAACAGCATTGAATTGAAATTTTGATTTTTTTTAAAAAAAAAAATCATAAATAAACTTGAATTGTAATAACTGCAACAACCACACATTCTCCAAAGCCTTCAAATTGCTCTCCCATATCCCTGCTAACACATCTGCATGCTATACTAGTCAGAAACCTTCTGGTGAAAAGAAGAGACTCAATGTCACCAATTGAATGCCCTCTAGATGTATTAGGCCCGTGATGACAAACGGATGACGAACCTCGCCAGCTGCTCTTCTGGGTTCTGGCATGTGCACGCACACTGGCCAGCTGGTCTTCACACAAAGACCAGCTGGCCAGTGTGCATGCACGTTCCGGAATCGGGAAGAGACCTGGCCGGTGCACATGCGTGATGGACCAGTTGTCCGACGTGTATGCGCGTGACAGAACGCAGAAGAGCAGCTGGCCTCCATGTGCATGCAGACCAGTCAGCTGCTCTCTTCTGGGTTCCAGCGCTCCGGTGCACATAGGCACGGTCCAGTTTCAGCAGTCGGTGCCAAAAAGGTTAGCCATCACTGTGTTAGGCTAATTGCTTAAGAATATGCAGAGAAGATGAGGGTCCCCATTGGGATTTTTAGATCTCTTAAGTGACATGAAGACTTTAACCTGAAAGTTTCATAGAGAAACAAAGTGGACCAGGTAAATTAGGAATATTACATGCTGAGGCAGGAGAGAGAGAGGAACAGAGAGGGGCTGCCTGATGTTCTCATCTTTCCTCCAGAACTTTTGGTCACTTCTCAGTCTAAAGGAGGGATGATCTCCTAGATGTTTGCTCAAGAAAGACTTGGAGAAGCTTCTGTTTGTTTTTCAAAGGCTGATAAACATCCCTGACCCCAGGGAAGAACTTGGCAGAGAGGAGGGAAAGAGCTGATCCTATATTGACTCTTGAGTCCTCCAAAGGGTGGCAGTTGAGGGGGGAAAACAATCCACTGCATGTAGAAGAAGGAAAGAGATCCTTTGTCTCTTGAGTGACATTTTGCTCCGCTTGCTTTACAGGTATGGGCAGTTAAGTGGCATGGTGGAGCCCCTAGCTGGCATCTTTGGTGCTTTTGCCATAGTGCTAGCAGAGCCTCTCCTCCCATATGCTTTGGCTTTTGCTGCTGGAGCAATGGTGTATGTAGTGATGGATGATATCATCCCAGAAGCACAGATCAGGTGAGGACCTGGTTTATTTGCATCAGATCAACTTTAAAATCCTAGAGGTACAATGCAATCTAATCCACTTAATTGAATGATTTTTTTCTTAGATTAGTAAATAATCATTAGTAATTAGTATTCAGTAAGTAGTAATAATCAGTAATTAGTAGTAATCAACTTAATAATTAGTAACAGTTGGTATTGCTAATTAGTAATTGATAATTATCTACTTAGGAATAATCTACTTAATAATTAGTGACAGTAGTACTAAACAATAATTAGTAATAATCTACTTAGTAATAATTACCCCTTAGTTGACCCTGTATTGTTGACCCCCTACACTTATATCCAGAATACATTATTGAACAGCTAGGAGCAGCAATTAACTGAAAAATCACAACTTCCATTAGTTTGAAGATCAACTTCATCAGTATTTGACTGGAGCCAACTAAAAAAAATCAAAAATTACATTCTGTCTTCAGTAGACTACTTTACTTTGGAAGGACACACAATTGTTTGTTTTCTGCAGTGGTGAAGGGAAGCAACCAGAGCCTTTGTGTATCACAACCAGATGGGCCACAAATGGACCAAATGGCTTTTTTATGATTTGTCTTAAGTTTTCTCATTGAACACAGACCACTCCGAGTAGCAATCTCATTACCAGCTCTCAAAGCAGAACGTTTATGTAACATCTACAGTACAGCAACTTCCAAATCTCTCCAACATTGTAGGGTCCTTCCCAGTGGTGGGTTTCAAAAAAATTTCACTACTGGTTTGGTGGGCGTGGCTAGGTGGGCATGTGACTGAGTGGGCATGGCCAACTTGATGTCAGTCACGCCCATGTCCACTCGGTCACATGACCCCCCCACCAAGCCACACCCACAGGAAAAGGTAGGAAAATTTTTGAAGTTTTACTTTACTGTGCAAGATTTTTCCCTGCACACAATGGCTGAGAGACGCTCACAGTGGGGCGCAATTTGGGGCTGGCTAGTGGGACAGGATATGGACTGGGCCTGGCCATGAGATGTGCATCTTACCAGAGACTGGAGGCTCTGGATCTTGTGGCTTTTTCAGGGTTTTCTTTAAAAAAAACTGCCTCTCCAGATGAGCTTGAAAACTTCTGAGGTTGCTTCAGGAGGGGGCAGTCAAGCAGCACCCCCCCATCAGAGCCTCGGAGCCTGCAGCACTGGAGCAACTCCTGGCCCTTGCACAGTAAAGATAAACTTCTCACGAGTGCAAGAAGTTGTTAATTGCCTCACATTCGCAAGACGTTTTACTTTTTCTGCCTCCATTCCTGCCATGGCTGCAACACCGACTGCTTTGGGAGACGCTAGCCAGGCGGGGAGGGGAGGCAACCCAGCCAGCTTTGCAGTCATGTGGCTACAAAGCTTGCCAAGCTGGGCAGCCCCCTCCCTGCTGGGCTAGTGTCTCCCAAAGCTGCTGCCATTGCAGCCGTGGTGGGGATGGGACGGGGGCAGCCTGGCAAGCTGGGCACCTGAAAATGGCATGGAGTTGCAGGCGAAGATCGAGAAGGGGGGTGCAACATGCAGGAGGCTCCCCTCAGTTCCTCGGCTCGCCCAGGCTGCAGCTGATCCCACTGCCCTGAGCTGGTGAACGGAAGCACCACAGAGTGTGGCTGGGAGCATGTAACCTTGCCCTCACTGAGCGCCCAACTCAGCCATTGCCATCACCCCTGCCCAGTTCACCGCTGGCTGGCTCCCGAGCTAGGAGGCAGCGGCTGGTTCCCCCTGCCCTCCGGATTGCCAACATGAGCGTGGCTCTCCAGAAGCTGCAACAGCACTAGCTTCGTCCCGATGGGGAGGGGGCCACCCGGCCCAGCAAGCTTCTTAGCCACGTGGCTGCGAAGCTTGCCAGGCTGCTCCTGCCCCCACAGTGGCTGCAGCGGCTTCGGGAGATGCTGGCCAGTGGGGGGGGGGGTAGGCTAGCACGAATGATTACCTGTGTGTAGGCAGGAAGAGGCAGTTCTGCGGATGCACATGGTGAAGGCGAGGCAGGGCGAGCGTCCGAGCCAGTTTGGGGGCATGGCCAGCCTGCCCTCCCCCCTGGTTTGGTGTCCCAGGCCCAATTTCCACTACCGGTTCACTTGAACCGTCACAAACCGGTAGGAGCCTACTTCTGGTCCTTCCATGTTTAAAAAGATTGTTCTGTGTTCAATTTTTGCTTGATCTTACCCAATAAAGAAAAGTTGCTGATGTATAACTGTAGCTCTCTAAATGGCCATCTTGACTTCAAAAAAATCCACCTAACCTCCACATTGAGGTCTGGGGATACCTGATAATTTTCTGAACAGACAGTTTAGACATGAACACTACATGCCAGGTAAAGCTCCTGCTAGAAAATTATAGGCTTTAGAGTACTACCTATATCAACAGTAGACTGTGCAAGTGTGGAACCCAATATTTTAATTTCGCAGATAACTCTGAACCTAATAATTTCATAGGTAGCAATGCGCATGTTCAGTTTTGCATTTATTCTGGTATAATGGCCAAATAGAAGCACACATTGATACTGGGTATTGTGGTATCAGTAGTCCAATATCAACAAATACTGTATCCCAGAATCACTTCATGGAAGCAAGGAAAATGTGTGTGTGCTTGAATCAAGATAGAATGAAGTATCCAAGCAGGAAACAGTAATTTGTTACTCCAGCCAAGCCCCAAAATTAATCTAAGTCTGTTTGGTAGATATACTGGGGTGAAACATATGAAACGTACAGGTGTCCTAAGATCTTTGAGAGCTAAATATTTGAGAATCAATTTACTCCTTGCAATATGAACAGCTTGCACGGAAGGAAAGGTAGAGAAGCTTTTAGAAGTAAGTTGAGCACTTTTAGAAATCTTTCGGTTTCAAGAGGGGGATTTTTTTTAAGTCTTTAAATTCTAAAACTGTCATTCTTAGCAAAAAAAAAAAAACATTATTGCCTTTTCTTTTTCTTTTTAGTGGCAATGGAAAGCTGGCTTCCTGGACAGCCATCTTAGGATTTGTGGTTATGATGTCCCTGGATGTAGGACTTGGATAATAAGAACTAATGCCTTTTCTCAAACTGACTTTCAAAATGCATCAAAACAGAGGATATTGCACAGTAGAAATTGCAACTGGACTAGTGTATTTTACATTATTTTTGCGGAACTGAGCTGGTATTGATTTAATTATATTGATTTTTAAAACTTGTCATAATATATACGGGATTGATCTTGGGAAGCAGGTTTTTTTTGTGCATTTGTCCTTTTGCCCCTAATTAGTTCTGTTTCTTCAAGGCTGTTGGTTATGAAGCGTAATCATGAGTTTTCAAGAGGTTTTTTTTAAAATTCTTCTCATTGTTGAGGCAGGTTTCTATAAATGTAACTGTCCAGTGTGGCCTATAATTGATGGCCTTTGCTGTATGTATTGTGTGGTATGGAACAGAGTGGGGCAGCCTCAGAGACCTTGAAGGCATAGTCTTCTATTGACATACAGTCTTCAACAACAAACATGTGTTGAGTTTTTTCTTCAGGGATTTGGAAATATTGACTTTTATAAGGTGCTGAAATAAATGGCATCCTTTTTTTTAAACAATCAAGAGCATAGATAGGATTTTAGGAGATTTACTTGGACAGCAAGGCTGAATTGCTAATGTCCCCTTTACATATCCTGTACTAAACAGTTCTCAGCAGTAAATCTCTGCAGGTGGATCAATGTATAGTTGACAATGTATAGTTTGTTCTGCATTGTCATTGCAAGTAACAAAAGGCAATAAGTGTTAATAATAATAATAATAATAATAATAATAATAATAATAATAATAATAATAATAATAATAATAATAATAATAATAATAATAATAATAATAATAATAATAATAGATCTGTTCTAAACATTTTCCCACCTTTGGGTATAAATGCGAAATGGTCCTGTGTTTAAAAAAAAAACATACTGGGGAATTTCTGATGGATATAAAGATGGTATGACTCAACAAAGGGTAATATAAACAAATCATTTTTTTAACAAACTGACAAATCTATCATAAGTGTATGCCAAGGCCCTTATGTAAGAAAATAATATCCATTCGGCCATACAGTCAGAATACATCCGAAGGACTAAACAATTTTACAGATCCAGCAAGAGAGTATATGTATGGAATGTACTTTTGATTCAGGATTGTTTGCTTTACATCTCCAGTATTTATTCTTCCAAATGAAACTTTGAGAATTGTGCTTGAAATCTCTCTTCCCAAATGTTACAGTGGGGTTTTTGCAAATGGATAAGTACTGCCAATAGTAGCCCCATTCCTAGCCTGTACTGTAGTGGCAATTAGTTAGGCTTTTCTGTTAATTCTTAGTGTTCCGGGAGAGATGTATAATCTTTATTGTCATTGTACTTAAATACAACGAAATTGGTTGGACTATAAGATGATCGCATCCAGACCTAAGTGAATACTCTAGAGTAAAGCTTTTTAAGAGCCATGCAACCTCCCTTAACTAGCAAGGATTCATGAATGAAATTGAATTATATAGAATTGTTTCTTCATTTTCAGGAGGGGGTTTGTTACTGCGCACAAAGACCAATACAGAATGATGTTTGTAATTGATTTTTTAAAAAAAAAATCTGAATAAAAAGGGATCAATAATGTGTAATGGGCCAATTCTTCTATTTCCATCCCACTTCCTTTTTTCCCCTGACTTTTAGTATATACTACTATTCAGACTCAAACGAATTCAAGTTTATCAGACCTTTGGTGTCTCTGCATGTGCTGCATTTGGTAAATGATATTTTTATTATAAAAATATAATCCAGTGTCCATTTAATCATTTTAGTCAAGCTGATTCTACCCATTCTTATTGTTTACTGGCATGTGTAATATAGCTGTTTGAAATATCACCCAGTCTGCCTTCCAATCTATAAAGGATACATTGAAGAATGAGCCATTCTTATTAGAAAGTCTGCATTTTTGGCAGTAGAAAACATCTGGCCCTTTGTTCCCTTACAGAATCATGACAGATGTTACTATATTCCTTGTTCTACCTCAAGGTGCAAACTAAAAGCCAGTGAGAAAAAATTCTATCAGTTGCACCTTTTGAAATGCCTCTCATGTCTACGAGATCTGGCGTTCTCAATTTGTTCTTTCATAACAAGTTAAAAGCAATTTACCATCAGGAGTGTTAGTCTTAGGGAAGGTTAAGGCTCTAGGGATCTAGAAATCTGAGCTATTTGCCCTGTCATAGTTGTTTTGCAGAACTTCATTAATACAGAAGGCTTTCTGGGACCGTGTGTTTCAGTGGTGGGTTCAGCCATTTTGCACCATTTCGGGAGAACTGGTTGTTAACGTTCTGAGCAGTTTGGAAACTGGTTGTTAGAAGAAATCATTAGGACAGAGAACCGGTTGTTAAATTATTCGAATCCCACCACTGGTGTGTTTTGATTTTTGTTGATAAGTTATAGAGAAATGCTTAGAGGTTTCTAAATAAAGCAGCTCCTGGAGGGCTGGAGGTCATTGAGTGATGCAGTGATATCTGGAAGATGGTGGAAGAGCTCTGGCTGACCCCCCACCCCTCAATTTCTTCTTGGGAATTTGCAGGAATTAAAAGTAGAAGTGAGAAAGGAAGTTTGAGGGAACCACTGTGTTTCTATTCACAACATTAAAATCTGACCATTTTGCTGTGGAATTTTGAGGTTATGATCTGGAGGTACTAATTGCCTGGCTGTGTTACAGAGTAATAATGAATGAAAAGTTCGTTCATTGACTTCTCAGTTAATAATGTGTTTGAATGGGGTGACATGTTCTCTGAACCCCAGCCCTTAAAACCAGAGATAAAACCAGGAGAAATCCCTGAGATTGCTTGCTTGTAACCTTGTACTTTACTACTAGAAGGTCTGGATGTGCCTGAGGAATCAGCTAGGACTTCACAGAGATGAAAAGAATGAGATTTGCTCTAGAAGCAACATAGGGAATGACTTCTAGCCCTGCATCCATAGACCGACATTCCATCCTGCTTCTTGGTTAAACAAACCTGGCCAGGAATGAGCAAAGAAGAGGGTTGCAGCCAGCCTGTTGAAGTGCTTTGCCGCACTGCTTCCTGCCCTCTTTGCTCTCTTGTTGCTGCTGAGTCAGTGAGGAAGCCTGTCAGGGCAGCAAACTCTGTCTGCTTTTACCTGCATGGCTCTCCCTGGGCTGAGGTGGAACTTCTTCCTCAAGGGACCTCATGCGGCTACTTGATGTTTACTCATAAGGCGGGGGGGGGGAGGTGTTGGTGGAGTAAAGGTGCAGCTCAGTGTGGTTGTGGTTTCTAGGGAGGAGACAGGAACAAGAATAGCCAAGGAGAGCTTTGCACGCAACTAAACAATAATCTTATTATTATAACTGATGCCGTCAAACAGCACAAAATTGACAAGGGCGCTCTTCATGCTGAAGCTGGAGGAGATGGCTGTACCTGAGTCACTGCTCGTAAAGGGAGGTTGATTTCACCTGCTAACCCAATCTGTTCCTGGGGGTGGAACCCAGAGACAAAATGCTTTCTGTTCATAGTTGTTGGGGGTTTTAAGTTGCTCTTTGTTAGGCGCTTGGCACCAGAGTAGCAATTAAAAGTGAGACACGCAGAGGCGTCTGTCTCCCAAGTCAAGGGCAAAGGTTCTCTTGATTGCAATATTCTTAGGACTGTCTCCTTTATGTGATTATAATTAATAATAGCGGATTTTGCCCAGGCAATATTGAAGTCTATCCAATGCAAACTTAAAAGTGGCGTCAAGCTTAACAGGAAAATGACACCGGTTCATTTAGCGTAGAGGTGCAAACTCTCGGTGGCCAATACTTGAAATGGGAGGGGGGCCCTCAGTGTCACCAAGTAAGACAAATTGGGGGAGAAGTAGGGAGGGATTTTGTTTGTTCAATTGCAGTGTGCCAGCCTTAAATAATGAGAAATTGTGCACTGTGAACTTTTAAGTAATAATGATTAGAAGGAACTTGGCCACAAAAGCAGAATTTGGGTTGCGTTTTTGCCCTGGAGCCACAAATCATCCCTGTAAATGAATGGAAGGATTTTATCATTTGTATATACTTTCAGAAAGACCCAGTGCATGGTTTGTTTTCAGTGGGTTGGCAGTGATACTGGACAATTTTTGCTGCCATCAATTGCATCTGTTAGGCAGAGGGTATCTGCAGGGGTGGGGTAAAAATGAAAGAAGGGGACTACAACTGCACAACCAAATTATTAACAAAGGATTGTATTTATTTTGAGTAGTCACTTTGACATTTTTAACCCCCCCCCATCTTTTAGATACTCCTGATTTAGCAATGCCCCCAAAGGTGGCTATCAAAAGCTTGCCTGACTCTGGTCTGCAAAAGTAATCTCTGATCAAAATTGCTTCACATTACGTTGAGGATTGGCCCTGGCTAAATGCCTGTATGTGACCTGAACTGTAACTCCTTTTCTGACACAAAGACCCATACTTTCTATTTACACTGATATGACTCAAAAGATACCATTTGATAAGGAAGCTTACTCAAGTATAATCATATCCAAGGAGAACTTGGATATGCAAAACCCCTTTTTTGTGGGGTGGGGGGAAACCTAGCAATACTTCTTGCAGCTATTGTGCATGAGACAGTCTCTGGTCGACTACAGACTTAATTGGGTACCCAGGAGTCTAAGGACACGATGAGAGAGCAGATATAGCATCTTTTCCACTTTTCTAATTGTTTTACTTTCCTGTTATTTGCCATTTGCATTGTGTCTGGCAATTTTAAACAGTTGTCTTTTCCTCCATATTTCTCGTAATTTTGATTTGTTTTTAAGATATGGTCACCAAGGCATTTGTTTTCCCTCCAGTGCTGACTCTTTCAGTAAAGCAGATGTCAAAGATAACTCTTCAGGCACTACTCAAAACCCTCCAATGAAATCTCATAGCTATTATGAATGTCAGCAAAATGAGAGAGGGAAGCTATGGAGTTGGATACATGCTAGATCTTGTCTAGAAGAAGATTGTCAGAGGGTTGAACTCCTGGCACAGTTCATGCCCTCTGCTGTGAAGCCAGGGACTTTAGCATGACCCACAGCTACCAAGCAAGCTGTATACTTAGTTAGCTGCTAAATAGGAGCTGCCATTGTTTTGTTGATTTTCATTCAATAGATTTCTTATATGACGAATCTAAAGAGACACTTTGGTCATTAAGTTGTTTATTGTTGGGTAATTTGTATATTACCAATGGTACTTGCTCCTGGGGAGAAAAGCTATGGCAAATCTAGATAGCATACTAAAAGAAACACCACCGTGCCAACAAAAGTGCTTATAATCAAGGCTATGATTGCACTTATGACTGTGAAAGTTGGACCATAAGAAAGGCTGAGCACCAAAGAATTGAGGCCTTTGAACTATGGTGCAGGAGAAGACTCCTGCGAGTCCCTTGGACTGTAAGGCATTCAAACTGGTCAATCCTAGAGGAGATCAACACTCACTGCTCTTTAGAAGGCCAGATCCTGAAGATGAAACTCAAACACCGTGGCCACCTAATGAGAAGGAAGGACTCACTGGAGAAGAGCCTAATGGTGGGAAACACTGAGGGCAAAAGAAGAAGGGGACGGCAGAGAATGAGCTGGCTGGATGGAGTCACTGAAGCAGCAGGTGTGAGCTTAAATGGACTCCAGAGGATGGTAGAGGACAGGAAGGCCTGGAGGAACATTGTCCATGGGGTCGCAATGGGTCAGACACGACTTTGCAACTAACAACCACAATGGTACTTGTAACAGCATTGTATCAAGTTCTCTGAGGCTCTTAATCTTTTTATTTATATATTTCTAGTATATTTTATGTCCTTCTTAAAGAAGTGTTGAATATCTGAAAAAAATGGATCTATGGACAGAAGTACATTAACTGTACTAAAACAAATTAGTTTCATATATATTAGGATTCTCATTTTCTCTCTCTGTAGACAAACCTCCAATAAGAAGGAAAAGATACTAAGGTCTCAGAGTTCAGGCTAAGGGAACAGGTAAAGCTTATCAGCATTGACATCAAGTGTTATCTTTTTGAGTGCTCTAGAAAAGCAAACATAGAGTTTCATAAAATAATTTCTATTTTCCTGGTCCCATTTCCATACCTGGATTGACTGAACTTTTCTTAGTGTGTATTATGCTTTAAAGGTGTTTTTTTATAGCACTGTTTCTCAAACTTGGAGACGTTAAGACATGTGAACTTCAACTCCCAGAATTCGACAGCCAGCATGTTGAGGCCCACACATCTTAAACTCACTAAGGTTGAAAAACAATGGACCCCCAGGCCACATATTGTTGTGCTTCTTTTATAATATGTTCCATTTCTGCATTATATGTTCTACATGTATAGAACATTTCTCTGAATGCACACCAAAATTTTATGCTCACCTCCCCTAGGATAAGTAAGTTTCTATGTACATTTTTGGAGGATGAAACTGCATTGCAAAATTAAAATAAAGGGCTATTCAACACATTGCTTTCTGCTTTCAGAATAGACATCTAAAATGCAGATGAATTGGGATTTTCTTTTTTAGATTTTGGTTTTAGTTTTGGTTTTTATGTTTTTTAAGATTTGTAGTTTTATTATTGCTGTGAGCCACCCATAGTCTAACATGAGCAACTCAAACAAATGGTTTTTAAACCATTTATTGGTATAAATGCAGTTTTAATTGTAATTTTAATTAGTAATGTTTTCTAATTTAATCCCCTTTTCTTCCTTCCACCCCTTTGTAAAGCCCATTCATTTTCTGAAAACTTCTAATTAGCTTCCCACTTTCATTTCAGCTGAAACAACCTCCTTAGTACATATAAGAACACTTGATTTAGCTCTTCTTATGTTACCTGATTTTTTTTATTCTTGAAGGAGAGCACATTGCATTCCTTAAATTAACTTCCATTATATCCTGAGGTACTAAGAAGCACCAGCAGTTCTTTTGTGTCAATAAAATACATGGTACATGAGTTGTACATGGAAAACTTGTGGCTGCATGTTAATTTACTCTCATAGCTTCCCAAACCTTTTGTTGTTCCATATCATACCGATCAATGTTGCAATTCTGCAAAACATGCCTATTCGGGTAATAGGGAAATCCCTTCCTCCTGAATAATTAAGCAAATTAAATTGCTAGGAAATGTGGGGGATATCTTGTGATTGGGTATGAAAGCAAGCAGAAGAATCTATAAGAAGGAAAACACTAATGAGTGGTGTTAGAGTTTTGGCAGCGTGACTATGATTATGAGATAAACTCAGGAGCAAAACACAGCACACGAAGCCCTTTAAACAATTAATAGTGGTTTATATATACATATATACAGACATACACATGGTAGATAAATCCCTTACCACTCAGCTACAGACACAAGGAGAGAAATGAGATATATGACAGGAGAGAGAGAGACGCCTTTGATGGCCACACTTACATAGACACCTCTTAAAACGGTTACAAGACTTGTAAAGGACCCCACCAGAGTCTTAAACTGGCTATACCTACATTGCTGAATCATCCTCATTGCATCAACTTACAATTTACAGCTTACAATCTTACATCAGCTGGCAGCTATTAAATCCTCAGTAGCTGACAAGTGGTGACAGCCATCTCCCATCTATCTCCTTGAGATCTTTCCATTAATTTCTTTACTCCATTCCATTAAAGCAGTGTTTCCCAACCTTGGCCAATTCACCTGCCAGAATTCTCCTCAATGGCCATGCTGGCTGTGAAATTCTGGGAGTTGAAGTACAACACCTGGAAAATATCATGATTGGGAAATTTTATTAAGGCATTGGTCGGAATCCTGACACACTGCACTGACACCTAGGTTTGCCCAGAAGGGCGGCTCCAGCCTGTCCTTTGATTTCTCCATTTGCTCTTTTCTGCCTGTTGAAGAAATCATTGTTTCCACAATCATCTTTCTTCAGATGATGTGGTACAGTTTCACTCTTTGAAAACTTCCTTGGATTAGAGAAGCCACATAGATCACAGACTCTGTATGAGAGCAAGCATTTAAGCAGTTCAGTTTGGTGTTCATCCAGGTATGCTTTCTAGTAATTTTCCATTGATATCTATACAGTATTAAATATATTTGCCCGTTAACATTTGTTCAGTTTGGATGCAAGTAGGAACTCCACATTGGAAAATACCTTGTCTCATCTATGAGGACAGAGTGAGTTCAGGCAACTCTTTCCTCTGAATCTTTTTGAAAAGATGGTTCTAAGCTCTGCTAAGATAATGCATGTGAGGGAAACAGTGGAACAATTACTACTACACTAAAAACTGATAAGACCACTAAATCAAGACCACCCAAGGCACTGAACACAGTCAAATAAAGAAACGCCACACACTGGGGAAACACGTGAACAAGAAAATGCTGACCCACTCCTCTTTCATCAAGGAGGATCACAAATCCCCCTTATTTTAAAAAAGCTAAATTTCAAAGCTTTTTCTAAAACAGAGCAGAATTTGGGCCAAACAGATTTGGGGAATGGGAGACCGGCATTGTAGGGGCAAGACTAGCAACAGAGAAAGTGCATCTCCATATTTCCACCAGATGGCATTGTTGAATCCAAGGGACTCAGACTACGTCCATCTTGTCACATGGGTCATTTGAGTCAATATGGCTAGGAAATTTGCATCTTTCAGAAGGAGAGGGAGGTGAAGGGAAGGGTGGGGAGGACTGAGTGGAGGATTCCCATGCTGTTGGGATGCATGTCAGCACTGGCACATGGTGCTTGTGCTTTCTTAGTTTTTGTGGCCATTTTCAATGGTGGCTTGTCAAGGGGAAGATTTCCATCCTGAATTAAGGAGGCGAGGATCTTGGCTTTCCTTGTAGCATACTCCTGAAGACAAGCAAAATAAAACCGAAGCATGTTCTAATAAAAAACACTTTTAATATAAAAGAAAATAAAAATACAAAACTTGCTAACTTAATTAACTACATTTTGACAAGAGTTATGTGCCTGCGTCCTTCGGCAGGTGAATGGAAAATCAGAAAAAAAAGTAAAGAATGTGTGACGTATTATGTGACATGTGCACTAATCATTGTCAGATAAGAAATAGTTCATTCTGCTGTATAGCTCAGAATATAAGCACAAGCTGGCAAACCAATTAACACAGTGACATGGCTAAGTCTATACTAAAAGTCTTCCTCTATCGCAGCTTAGAGAAATTTCTAATTATTCAGCAATTACAATAGTTCAAACTGATCAACCACAGTGTCCAAACCACACACTGCCATCTTTCCTTGTACTACACTCAGTCCTTTTTGTTTTGTTTTTGATGCCTTCAACTCAGTCTTGACGTGGACAGGTGCCTGCAGTTTTCTTAGCAAGATGTTTAGAAATGGTTTGCCATTGCATTTTGCAACTGCTCAACTTTGCCAAGCCATTATCCAAATTACTGCATGTGTGGATTTTGATCATAGAAACACAGATCTTGATGTTTTCCAGCTATGATTTTGTAAGATATGTCCTCAAACATTCACGCAAGAGCACTCCTGTCTCTTGAGGCTTCTTGATTTCTGTAGATTTTGTCCATAAATGGACAAATAGTTGTTGTGCAGATAAAATCTAAAGTAGATGCTTACTGGAATGTGACAGTTGTATGCTTTACCTGACTTCACCTGCTTTATACAAAGCAAGTCCTGTATCCAATTTCCTAGGACTATATTCATCAGTACCACTGGTTTGTGAATGTACAAGGCATAACTTTTTATATAACCTGATGTTTTAATACAGTATTTATTCCAGAGTAATTTCTGCTCGGTGGTTGCTGATAATGCTTGCAGTATTGCATTGATTCTAGCTAAAGTATTGGTATGAACCACATCTTTCCAAGTGTAAGCTTAGGAGAAATGTCATGTTGAAAACATTAGATGAAGTTTACCATCTATGGCAGGGGTGTCAAACTCAAGGCCCAGGGGCTGGATCCAGCCCGCAGGTTGCTTAGATCTGGCCTGCAGGGCCACCCTGGAAACAGCAAAGGACTGGCTCACAGTGCCTCTGCCAATGAAAACGCCCCAATATGAGTGACATCAAGCTGGCCACGCCCACCCTGGCCATCCCCACCCCAAGGTCAAACAATGAAATCAAGTTTGACACCATTGATCTATGACATTCCAATTGCTGGCTTTAATGATAACATCATTTTTAAGTACGTTCACCTGAAGTTCACCTGAAGTTCACCTGCACTGAAATGTAGTTTAAAAATAATTCATATTATTCATATATTGGAAGTAGTCTTTTTTTAAAAAAATCATACATTTCTCACCCACATGTACTCCCCTGACTAGAAGCATTTTGCTTAACTTCTTAGCAGCATTGATGATGCTTTTTTTGCTGGCTCTGATTCCTCTGAAGACAGGGGGGTATTTGAGTCTTTTATTTTCATCCCTTCTCAGCGCTATCCTGTTCCTCCAAGCACTCAAAGAATTACAGCTGTCCCAAACTCCTTCCAAGAACTGAAATCCATCGTTCGGAACTAGGAGAAAATAAACCTTTCTGGAAGCTGCATAGTCAAGAAATGATCATTGAAGCTGCTGAGGCAAGTGCAGAAAACAGATTATGATGGAAATAAACAATACCAAAAGGACAGATTGGGGAGTGAACCGTGTGCTTAATGAATGAACCAGATGTCACAGGCCCCCCCCCCAAAAAGGAGTTGTATAGATTGGCCCAAACAATCGATTGATTTAACAAAGTTTTCTACTACTATGCTAAGGGGGAGTATTCTGACTTGATAAAAAGCACAGAGGTGGGGGGAGAGAAATTGCAAAATTCAAATAACTGCATTATGATCCGGTTAATGTAAACAAGCAGAGAGAAACTTAAATGGTTTACAATTTCAGATTTTTCCCATCCAAATACGTTATACATATAATCCAGACCACCATGAAAATGTTTGGCCTCTTTTGTACCAGAACTGCCAAGAGTTCATGCGTCAACATCTCTATTTAAAAAAACAAAAACTCTCACATTTTCAGTCCCAATTTATATTCTTCTGGAAATTCTTGAGAACGCCATTGACCAGAAACTACAGCTTTGTTGCTTTCAAGAATTAAGAGTTACTTTGGTTTGTGGGCCGGGAGCCATCTCTGAGTATCCTCTAAGCTACTTAACAGGATAAGTGAAGGGCTTTCAGAAATACTTCCAAACAATAGATGCTTCCCAGATACAATAACTTTTTGATATTCCCATAATATATTATATACACTGAGGAGAAAATGACCACAGGATTATTATTTTTTTGAGTTCATCTACCTTCTGAGCCTGCTTAAAATTCTGTTTAAATTCCATTGCGTCTCCAGAAACTTCCAATGGGTTTGGACTTCTTTTGCCCTTCCTACCAGCAATCTCCACACCTCTAAACTTTTATCAAAGTTAAACAGGTAGGTTAAGATTTAAATAAGGAACTAATCCTTCAGGTTGGAGTCCCTTCGTGGAGAGGGAGCGGCTAACAAGTCTAATAAATAAATAAATAAATATAAATAGTGTGGGTGGCTGGGAGATAGTCCCAAGGAACACTGAAGAGGACTTCAGACTCTTTGCTCTCCCCCTGGTATTGTGTATTGTGAAGTTGTGAATGCCCCAACACTGGAAGTCTTTAAAAAGATGTTGGATAGCCATTTGTCTGAAATGGTATAGTGTTTCCTGCCTAGGCAGGGGGTTGGATTAGAAGTACTACAAGGTCCCTTCCAACTCTGCTATTGTATTGTATTGTATTGGTATTATCAGGATCATAAGGAGGACAGATTTGAATGAAGATTCAATTGTGAATTGTTTTTATTGTTGTGAAAACAAAAATTGATGGTTTTATCTAAGCCATTCAGCACCAAAATTATTTAAGAGGTTCTTTTTACCAGCCATTACAGATACTTGGGCACAAAATAATTATCACTTACATTTTCAAAGGGAAAAAAAAACATTTTCTTCCTTTATGAGGTTGATTTCAAAGGTTAATCTCAGTACTTTGTCACACATAAGTGCTTCTGAATCTAAGTGGACATGAATCCAGAAATGACACACCACTAAGCTGGGATTTTAAACTCCGGTTTATTGGACAAACCGTAATGGCCTAGTTCATATATATCGCTGTGCCAAGAGTAAAGAAATCATATTATGACTTTTTTTTATTCTATGAGATCTGATCTTTCAGTTCCATGGTAAAAATAAGTAGTTTATTTTTCCTGCCAAGTGCTGGGTTTCTTTGAGGATGATCCAATTGGACTCTGCATCTCAGTGTGAGGTAGAAACACAACCATCAGCTCCGATCAGGAATTACTCTGTTCTTTCCTTCCCCCCACCCCATTCCACTTCCCCATGCTGTCTACCACTCCTAACTTTTGTTTGTTTATTTTCCCCTTGGTAGCCCATTTCCAGACATCGCATTGAGCTACAGCCCCCCACTCTTTTTATTTTCAAAGCAAGTCTGTGGGCCCACAGTTATTCTTGGAAATAAAGATGATTGGCAGCTGACAGTTTGTATCCCAGCATGTCAACTTTGCATAACTTTATAGGAGAACTGGCAATCCGCTGGATGGGCTGCCGTCAGTAGAGTCAAATAGTTGGGTTTGCATTTATTGGATGGAATGTTTGGCCCTCCTTTGAAAGGAGAAAGAAAAGCTGCTGCACTTAGAGATATTGCCATCTGCCTGACCCTGAGTCACCATCCTAGCTGCTAACAATGAGACCATGACAACACCCTCCCCCCCAAAAAAAGATCCTCTCAGCATTTACTAATGTTTTCCTAGTCACAATATCAAGCCAATGCCCAAGTCTTTATTGGATGCTAGCTGGCCTGAGACATTTTGCTGCCAAGACATATCACCACAGTTGGCACCCTCTTCCTTCTCTCCCAGCTGCTATCAAGGTGTGGAGGTTTAACCCAGAAGTGCTTTGCTTTCTTGGCATTATAAATAAACCAAGACTGGGCTGGGCTTTCAGGATTCACAGATTCAGCCATTCAGACGCCTGCCTTACTCTACCCAAAAGCAAGTCCTATCAGTTTAAAGTAGGCAACGGAGGTTGCAGACAGGCAGCTCATGCTTCAAATCCACTGATTGTATGTATGTGTGAGAGAGACAGAGACAGAGAACAGTGTAATTGGAATCTATCTCTATCTGGGCAGATGGAATAAGTACCAGCTGAAGCTTGCCCAGTTCTTTGCCTTTAGATTAGGGTGTCCAATTTTGGCACCTTTAACACTTGTAGACTTCAACTCCCAGAATTCCCTATGCTGGCTGGGGAATTCTAGGAGTTGAAGTCTCCAAGTCTTAAATTTGTCAAGGTTGGGCCACCCCTGCTTTAGACTCTGCTGCCAATCTCTGATTTGTTTGCACTTTGTTTCCTGCCTCAATCTGAGGTCTGAGCCCTGTCAAGAAACACCCACGAAAGCATTTTGTGCTTTTTGTTTTAAGGCAGCTTTACCCACCCACCCCTTTTTAAAACGTGGCTTCTAAAAGCTTTTCCAAATATTCCTCCTTTCCCTGGACGGAACGTTATGCTTGCCAATAAACTCTCCCCATTATTTCCTGTGGCTCTTTATGTGACTCCGATAGACAACTCGGTGTGTCAAAGAGTGCTGATCGGAAAGGCCCTGAGGTTCCCCTAGTTCATATGATGTCTGGGTGAATTAACTGGGGCTGAGTATATTATGGGGTCTGACAAATGCTGATGGATTGGGAAGTCAATAGAAACGACTGTGAATGTTGTCAGCACAATAGAACTCATTGTGCGGCAGGGCAAGCCTCTGCCTGTTTCCTAAAAGACAGAGACAGGTGTATCATAGTTTGGCCATACTAGGGAGGAGGGCGTCCCGACGCCAAGACTTCACCTCACCTGCTTCTGTCTCTTCCTTTTATCGTTCTTGTTAAGCAGGAGCTGATTGTAATTTGATCTGAAAGTGAATGATGAGTATCCTCTTGCTTTGCTCCCTCAGTACCAGAATCCCCTCCCGTTTCAGGGGCTTAGAGCTCGGGCATTGGCATCAAACAGGGTTGGCATCTGCAGGGAGGCACTTTGTAGTCTAGGATCTGACCACGAAAGTAAATCCTCAAACCTGCAAGGAACGTTCTTGCAAAGAACACACATTAACAGATTAACAGAGTTGGAAGAGACCTTATAGGTCACCTAGTCCCGTTCAAGCAGGAGACCCTACATCATTTCTGACAAATGGCAGTCCAATCTCTTCCTGAAAGCCTCCAGTGATGAAGCTCCCACAGCTTTCAAGGGCAACTTCTGTTCCATGGGTTGTTTGTTCTCACTGTCAGAAAGTTCCTCCTTATTTCTAGGTTGAATCTCTCCTTGATCAGTTTCCGTCCATTATTCCTTGTCTGGCCTTCAGGTGCTTTGGAGAAATAGCTTGACCCCCTCCTCTCTGTGGCAGCCCCTCAAATATTGGAACACTGCTATCATGTCTCCCCTGGTCCTTCTCTTCACTAAACTAGCCATGCCCCAGTTCCTGCAATCGTTCTTCATATGTTTTAGTCTCCAGTCCCCTCCAGTCATTTTCTAGAATCTCAACATCTTTATAGTGTGGTGACCAAAACTGGATGCATTACTCTAGGTATGGTTTTACTAGGTCTTTATAGAGTGGTATTAGTACCTCACTTATCTTGATTGAATCCCTTTGTTGATGTAATTTAGGATTGCATTGGCTTTTTTGGCTGCCACTGAGCACTGCTGGCTCATATTTAGCTGGTTGTCCACTAAGACGCCAAGATCCATCTCACAGTCACTGCTATTAAGCCTGGATTCACCCAGTCTGTATGTGCACCTTCGGTTTTTCTTGCCTAAGTGTTTTTCTAACCTAAGTTCTCCACATTTACTGCAAATACCTTGGAAGGCAGAGTTGCCTTTTCAGATTCAAAAAGAGGGAATTACGACGCATTTAATAATGTTTCTTTCATGCTTACAGACCTGTATATGATTAATCCCAGTAATGGGCAGTTCTGTTCAAAACTGAACGATAATTTTAGGAAGGATAAAAATACTATTTTTTTTTTGCCATAGGTAGCCCTCGACTTATGACCAGAATTGAGCCCAAAAATTCCCATTGCTAAGCAATACAGTGAAGTGAGTTTTGTCCCATTTTGTGACCTTTCTTGCTACAGTTGTTAAATGAATCACTGCAGTTGTTAAGTTAGTAACATGGTTGTTAAGTGAATCTGGCTTCCCCACTGACTTTGCTTATCACAAAACCATCACATAACATCCCAGGGCACTGAAACCATCATAAGTACATGCCAGTTTGCCAAGCATCTGAATTTTGATCACATGACCACAGGAACGGTCATAAAGGGGGTCACTTTTTCCAATGCCATTTTTTAAAGCTTGAATGGTTACTAAACACATGGTTGTTATGTTGAGGACTACCTGTTTGGTCCTGATGCAAATGAGACTCTAGCACTGGTTTTGCTGCCAATGTTAACTTCTGTCCTAGAACAGGATGGGAGAGGTGATATTTTACTGGATTCTGCTTTCCTTTCTCCCTCCAACCCCATTCCAATTGTTTAAAAGTTTAAATATTGGTTAAAGGAATATCGTCTTGCAGCATCTTAAAGACCAAATGTATAAATCTTCACTCATGTTTCCAGGGACAGTTTTGATCAGATTAGCAATAGCAGCAGCACTTAGAGTCTTAGACTTATATACCTCTTCATAGGGCTTTTACAGCCCTCTCTAAGCCATTTACAGAGTCAGCCTATTGCCCCCAACAATGATGATAGATTTGCCCCCAACAATGATGAGAGTCCTCATGATAGATTTACAGCCTACACAAAAGCATATATGATCTAGATTTGTTTAAGAGACTGCAAGACATTGTGGCAATGTGCCTGCTAAAGACAGCCAAAGCTTTCACTGTAGAAGACACACTTGCATTTAAAGCACCACTGAGCTCACCTTCTTGTGGTTCTGCTCAAAATTACATAAATGTGGGTGGGAAGATCTTCTTTTTTTAATGTATACTATATAAAAGCTTTCTCCAACCAGGTAACCTTTGGATATTTTTGACTAGTGTCCTGATGACTTTCAGCCAACTTTGGCAAACGGTTTTCTGAGAACAGAGTGTTGTAGTAATTAAGGCACCAGTCTAGAAACCAGCAAATGGCCAGTTCTAGTCCAGCCTTAGGCACAAAGCCACCTGGGTGACCTTGGGCCAGCCACTCTCTCACAGCTCCTAGAAAGAGGCAATGGCAATCCAGTTTCAAAATTCTGCCAAAAAAACAGCAGAGACTAATTCAGGTAGTTGCCAGGAGTCAAATACTGACTGAAAGGCACCAAGAAAACAAAACATAAGTAAGCATCCAACAGAAGGAAGGAAGGAAGGAAGGAAGGAAGGAAGGAAGGAAGGAAGGAAGGAAGGAAGGGGAGAGAGAAAGAAAGAGAAAGAAGAAAGGAAGGAGAGAGAGAAAGAAAAGGAAGGAGGGAGAGAAATAAAGAAGGAAAGAAGGAAAGCTTTGAATATGTAATCATAGTTGCCATCTTGCCTTTGTTGTTATACCCTCAGCCTACCACATATGGTCCTGGGTTGATGCTCAAGCTGGAATTGCAGGTAGGAATGGGACATATAGAGTGGCAGAGCCCAAAGCTTTCAGCTTGAGCATCATTGGAAGAGATTGAATGTGTGTGTGGGATCCTGTTTGGGATCCTGTACAGATTTTGCACTGGTAGGAAATAATGAGCTCATTAGACTTGTGTTCCAACTCTGTCTCCAAGACACTTAGCACTTTCCACATGCAAACTGCTTACTTTTCAGCTGAGCAACAAGCCACTGCCTTCTTGCTTTGACTCCAGCTCCTGTTTAATTTAGGTTGAAGCCGATCAAAGAGAAAGATTACAAAGAGAAAAGGAGATTCCTGTCCCAACCCACTTATAAGTGGTCTTAAGGGAACAACAAAAATCACTAATGGGACAATCTTCCTCCAAAGAAGGCAGAGAGCCTTCTCAACAGCAACTGGTCTTGCGTAGCACTACTTTCCAGAGCACATACCCTCATTTGCCATTTAAAAAAACAACAACCCCTGAACATTTCTAGCTGAAAATGTCATTGAACTGACACATTTTATTAGTCCTCCTGCCTTTTAAAGAGGCATTTTACTGTAAAACACAGTTGCTGTCGTTTGGGAAGTCCACCCTTGTATTTTGCTTGCCACCATGGGCAGACCTGGTCCAGAAATGTAATGTTATAAATATGTAAATGCATATTTAAATAAAACCCCTTCCTTATTGCAACAAAGTCCCCCTTCCTCTGTTATATGGTTAAAGGGTGATGGCCTCACTTCAAAGGGTTTATTCCCCCCCCCCATTGTTTGGCAAGGCCCTCCCCGCACCTGCTGTTGAGCTCAGCTCTTTTCTTTGGCTTTCTACTATTTGGGAAAGGAGAGGGGGGGGAGGCAGCCTTGACAGCATATTTTTACATTGCTTCCCAAAATCCTCCACTGAACTATGGAAAATATTTATGAAAGTTCTCAGAGGTCTGAAATTTACTATGGTGGAGGTGTTACGTTTCTCCTCTTGTTCTCGTTCTCTCTCTCTCTCTCTCTCTCTCTCTCTCTCTCTCTCTCTCTCTCTCTCTCTCTTTATTTCTACTTTTTTTAAAAAATGCTTGAAGCTCTCAGCAACAAGTGCTGGTTTTATTGCAGATCACTTACCAGCAGCATAAAGGCGGCTTTGTAATGCTGGACTCCAGATGTTTAACATTTTCAGGCTAATCTAATCATAAAGAACCTGCTCATTAAAACACCAGCTGGACAGGAGGGAAATCAAGGAGTTTTAAAGTTAAAGACCAAAAGGGAGAGGAAAGAAGAGGAAACAAGTGTCTGGTGTTCTGTTCAAACAACCGCATTTATATGGCTGGGTCTCTGTTGGCATTTGCACACCCTGGGTAAGCTCTTGCAGAGAACGGTAAAAAGAACTGGCTGATGGAGACAGGCCTAAGAGGATAAAAATCTGGGTCTTAGCAGATCTCAAGTCAGCAGTCAGATCCTGGAATGGTATGTATTGCAAACCATATGTTTCTTCCTGAAGGCAACCCCCCATCCCACCTCATTTTCATTGTTGTCTTCTGTTATAAGTGGTCTTAAGAGGCAGTATTCCCAATGCAATCATAGCGATGATTTAGGGATCTTGGCAAAAAAAATGTACTTAACTCTATAACAAAGCTTATTGAGTTGAAATGAACATTACTCTCAGCTGAGAGCATATAGATTAAAATGTTAAACTGCCTTTCATTTAGGGAGTTCATTTGTGGATTCTTAGCATAAAAACTCTCTAAATGTGCAGCTTTTAACAAATGTGGTTCCAGAGAACACATTAAATAACCAATTTTACAATGACTGGAACTGCAGTCTTAGAAAGGCAAATAAGTCCTCATTAGGGATTATAGCCAGAGGTGGTATTCATTCAGTTCTGACCAGTTCTGGAGAACCGGTAGCAGAAATTTTGTGTAGTTCGGAGAAGCGGAAAATGCCACATTTGATGCCCCCATCTATTCACTGCCTCCCGAGTCCCAGCTGATCGGCTGGGTCTTCTTTTGTTGCTCAGAACAGAACGGAGCTGGAAAGCAGGTTAGTGAGGTGTGGAGGGAATGGGGATTTTGCAGTATCCTTCCCCTGCCACACCCAAGCCACGCCCACCAAGTCACACCACACCCACCAAGCCACACCCACAGAACCGGTAGTAAAAAAAATTGAATCCCATCACTGTGTAGCCCAATAGCAGAATAGCTTGTAGGGAGACAGATCTAGATTTGGCCTATCAGTTAAAAGGGTTAACAGAAGGTGACGTGAAATATCTCTGTCCAATTCAATATCACCCCCAAGGAGATTATAGCGGGCTGCAAAGATTAATGAATTTGAGGTAAACAGTGTCCTCCCATATTTCAAGAATCAAAAATTATTCAAGACACCTAAAAGAAAAAGAAGGAATCTCAAAGATAAGATGCCCCAGATGAAATGGCCTATTAACACCTTATTTCAGATATTCTGGTAGAGCATGTTAATGCCTTGGGAAGCTAATTGAGAGATTTCATCTCACTGCTTTTAGTTGGCCAATGGCTCAGAGATGGGTTTTAGCCACCCCTCACAATTAGCTGGGATATTGCTGCCAGCTTTGCCTGGACAAGTCTGCCATCGACTTGCCCAAGCAAAACCGGAATAAGTTTTGACAGGGCTCTGGCTTGGCATGCACACACCCGGTTTCCCAAAACCGTGAAAATGGGCACCAAGCTAGGCTCTCTTGCTCTACAAATTCACAAATTGTGAATGTGTGGCCACCGGAATGCTGTGATGGCCATGACTGTAAGGACCCATTGTAAGTTCCCCTCATTTGGCTCTGTTTTAACTTGGACATCCAGTGAGGAGCACCCGGATGTATTAAACAGACGTTTTGGTGCTGGGTTGTGCCTTGGGGAGATTGTGTTCTGGGAATGTGACTCGGGAGGCTTAGAACTTTTCAGGTTGATGACCAATAGGATAGATTTAAACTGTCCTTGTGTTTTTCAATCCTTCAGAAAAAGGAAGGGCATTTTCTTTCCTTTTGTCTTGGTTCTATATGTCAGCTGACAGGGCGGGGTAGAGATGGTGGCAATGAAAGCAATAATTGCTATGTTACCCTGGACTGTCCCACAGCAAGTAAAAGGAGCATCTCGCGGTCAGTGTATCATTTGGCAGACTCATTCATAACGTTCAGATTCTGGGCTAAAAGTGGGCTGCATGACAATTACATGACAGCAGTTGCCTCGAAAATCATGCTCATCATGGCTCCTCTCCAGAATGGAGTGAAATCCTGAGAGGGATGTATCAAAGTTCAGTTGCGGGCTTGCTGTTCTTCAAAAACTTGTTAATAATACGTAGTTGAGGAAATGGAGGCAATGTTTATGTAGATAGCCCAAAATTGGGTGAGACGGTCACTATCCCAGAAAACAGAAATCATCTTGATATATATATATATATTAGCAAAATGGGTTTAGAATCGCAGAAAAGAAGTCTGAATTAAATACAAGAGCTTTCTGAGAGGATGTCACAGAGAAGAGAATTAAGACCTGTTTTCTGTCATGATAGAACACACGACATAGAACGATGGATTTAATTTACAGGAAGACAGTCTGAATGAAAGTTAGCAAGTTAGCAAATAGAACAGTAAGAACAGCCCAATGGTGGAACCAATTACAATTAGGGATTGTGTGCCATGGGTATATTCAAGCAGAGGCTAGTTAATTGTGTGGGAAGCAATAATGTGGATACCTGCACAAAAAAAGAGATTGAACTCGATGCCTAAAAGTCTCCTTCCATCTCTCTGATTGTTGAATAGATTGCATAGGTTGGGTGGGTGCTGTCATCCTTACATAAGTACCTCTCTGTCCTCCCATACATTGTCATCCCTCTCCACAAACTTCAGCAGCCACCCTCTAAAGTTCCCCCTCTGCTTAGTTGCATGACTGAACCTGAAAGCGCCACGATGTCCAATGAAATGTGTGGTAATGAATGTAATCAGAAACTTGTGATTGACAAATGTCCTGGTTTGATTTTAAATACACATAGTTTCTATTTCTGAAACGCATTTCAATATTTGAGCCACATTGTGCTTCCAGCAGTATCATCAGGAGACCAGATGCACTTCACCAATACATTGATTACCGCCAACAATATTTGAGCCACAGCATGAATTCGCCTACTCATCCACTGGAGAATGGAGAATTTCTGTCTGCTCTCTAGATCAGATAAATAGTCCACGCAAGCAGAATAAATGAGACGAAGAAAAAAGTAGCTCCAACTTTCTTGTGAGGCAAGAATTTCAGATTATCACTTCGTTCACACAAAGTGACCATCTTTCTTCATACCAATAGTGGCACCACACAAGTCTGCGCATGAGAATTATCAGATACACCAAAGGAAAAAAGAATCACCAGCGACCTTAACTAAACAGATGCAGATTCCATACAGCTAAGTTCACTCATTCAGTCTTCTCCAAGCTTCTAACTGACATAATGTATTGAATAGTTAAAGAAACAAAAGGTATGTGTGAAATCCTTATTTACTGACTTTCCAAGTAGGAGAACTTTCTTGAGGTGATTCAATGCATAAAAGAAAGAAGAAACTGCACAATAATTAGGAAAACCAACCTAACCAAGCTTAAAAATTTAAAGATTACCCTATCCAGTCATGTCCCATTCTATGGCATAGTGCACATCGCTGTTTCTTGGCCGACAAGCTGGCCTTACACTGATATAATTCTTATAGTTGAGCAAGATATATAAGGCACATCTATCACAAATATGCAGCGGCTACATTATCTTCTTTGGAAGATCCGAGATACAAGCTCAGAGTAAATAGAGACAATTAAACCAGCTCAAAAACTCTGGTTTGCTTAACTACCCTAAGCCACAAAGATTGACTTCACACAACTCGCAATGTAAAACCAAACTACGTACGTTATCGCTCAACACGATAATGTGAAGCAGGCCACGCAACTAGATGTGTTTTAAGGACATGATTAGAACTTTAGCAGTTACCTAGTCAAGTGGCGGTAAAAAGATTCGTGAGTATCGGATTTCCCCCCCCCAAAGATCTTGTCCTGCACAATTTCACATTCATAAGGATTAGGAACAAGCCTGAGAAAGAAAACCAAAGGGGGAAAAAAATGCCGGATTTTGCACAGGCAATGCATTGTTTTCCTTTATACACAGTATGAGAAACTCACAGAAGAAAAAAAATAGGAAGAAAAAAAGAGACTCCAGTAATACAGCCCTGACTGAAAAGATGTAACCAGTGCTCAAATAATGTGAGAAAAGGACCAGAGCTTGCTAGTTTCTAGAGTTATGCGCAAACATTTTTAGATGTATCAAAATGTTTTAGATCAAAAGGGGAATGTTTAAGGATACTATCATTGCCAGATGAGTCTGGCAGGTGATGTTAGACAGATGCTGTGAGCTGTAATTATTGCTCAAAATAAGACACAGAATGAAGTTCATAACAGCAATAATAAATCAGACCTTAATGCCACTGAAAAACAACTCCAAAAAAGAACTGCAGCTTCCCTACAGCGTTAACTCTTCGCTTCCCATTATTTTCTACTGGCGTTACCTGGTTTTGTTAGAGCCACTTCCCACCAGTCAAGTGAAATCAAGATATGTTTGAATTCACCTCCCACAAGTCCCAATGTTGGAATCTTAATCTGGGAAAACGTACAGGTAGAGATTAGGTTGAAGTCCACAAGTCTTAAAGTTCCCAAGTTTGGACACCCCTGGTATAGTGTCTCCTGCTTGAGTAGGGGGTTGGACTTGAAGACCTCCAAGGTCCCTTCCAACTTTGTTATTCTGTTTTATATTCCACTGAGCAAAAAAAAAGCGTTGCCTCCAACTCAAACACAGATCGTGGAGGAACTGCATTGTTGAAGGAGCAATGAAACTCAGGAGCAACCAAGAAAGCAGTACAAGGCAAACAGCCCCATGATTTTAAAATAAAAGGAGCACATCAAAAGAGAAACATGACAACACACAACTTTTATGAATCATCTCAGTGTTTTTACACCTTTTGGGCAGAATAGCGAAAGCTGGGAATTGCAGCCTTACTTTTCACTGAACGCCATTTAAGTTTTCCCCTAGTAAAAAGAAAGTTTTGTTCTTGATTAAAACAAAACAGGGATTGCATGTCTAGATAGGGCTGAGGAAACCCAAGTTCAAATCCCTATTCAGTTGTAAAACTCTCTTGGGCCAGACACGCTCTCTTAAATATCCAGGATTGTTATTTAAAAAGAAAAAAGAAAAGTACAGGAGGAGAATAATAAACTTGTCAACTTCTCTAAAGGGTAACAATGACAGAAATACAGAAGGATGTGAAATAAGTAAATGAAACATGCATGTTCATGCCAATGCTGCCACAACCCTCAACTTCACTGAAAATTAGTATCGCCCCATTTTTAAAAATTTCAACCCAGTTTGGATGACTGAATCACTTATTTCGACAAAACAGCCCCTCTTCTCTTTTTAGTTTCCTTCAGCTAACATTGAGATTCCAGAAGCAGCAAATGCTAAATTTCCAGCCACGATGGAGAGACGCGCTAAGAACAGGAGGGTGAACCTGTCCACCTCATCAAGCTGGACAACACAAGTAGGTCTCTGTCCTCTTTGCCTTCCATAATATGATTCCTTTGTCTCCCTTTTCACAGTTCCTCCCAATCTTTTTCTCTTTCTCAAGCTGCCAGCAAGATGAGGACACCCTTTCCTATATATTATTTAAAACCTAGCAAAGAAGCCACCTGCTCCCTTCACTTTGATTTCTCAGAATGCCCCAAATGTTTAGTTCAGGGCCAGCTTATTTAGGGGAATAAGGGAGAATATATATATATTCTCCTCTCCTTCTCTTCCTACCCAGTTCCCCCCTTAGGACACAGTTAATGAGTAACTATAGCGTGCTTGGAGGCAGCTGTTTCAGACAAACCAAAGAGAAGGTTTTTTTCTTTTTCTTTTTTGGAGCTACATAAGGGAGCATTTGTTCTGTGGTTTCTCAATAGATCCTTGTACAGGAGGCAAAAGAGAGGCGGGAGGCGAAGGAAGAGACACTAAATCACTCTAAGTCCTGGAATTTTACTGATATATACATATATCCTTTTCATAATAGCACCAGCCTTTCAAGTCTTAGCTCCTCATTTAGTCTTAGGTGGAACTCTTTAAAAAAACCAATCTCAATTTCTAAAAAAGTTTTAAATCACAGAAGGAGATGAAATACCCGATATGTGCTTGAAATGTGGTATCCACCTCCTCCTTATCACCCTGTCCAAGAAACTTGAGGTACCCCAAAACTATCAAATATGTTACTGTTTACAGGCTAGCTTGCAGAAGCACGCAAGGATATTTTAAAATGCATAACCTTCATCATCCACAACCAACATAGTATTTGACAGCTGGAATGCAGCACTTCGTCTGCGAATATACCGTACATTTCCTACCAGGAAACTTTGAGACACTTGATAATGCATGACATCGCTAGGTTTTGTTTATCCAGGTTAGAAACAGAAAATGAAAACTTCTGTATCAGTTTTAATTATCCCCGTTTCACAACTCCACCCATCGGCTTTTTATCATGCCCTTGCCAGCATTTTGCATCTTGCACTTCCTTATGTAATTCTCTGCCACAAGAGGAACTGTAGATGATCTTGAAAGGAGGAGTTCATGCAGGCAGCCCTCGGTTTACGACCACAATGGGCTCTGGAACAACATGCTAAGTGATGCAGTTGTTAAGTGAGTCACACCTCATTTTTATCACCTTTTTTTGGTCACAGTTTATTAAGTGAATCTGGCTTCCCCCATTCACTTTCCTTGTTGGAAGCTGGCTGGGAAGGTTGCAAGTGTCATTGTGTAACCAGGGGTGGGATTCTACCAGTTTGGGCAAACCGGTAGCTCCAAAGATCAGCTGTAGGCCCACCCACTTGCCCCTGCACTTTACCAACCTTTATCTCCTTACCTGAGTCACGTGAGTGGATTGCCACACCTCAACTGTTTTCCTTCCTAAGCATTAATCCAGAAGGTAGGTTTTCTGTAAACTGTGCACGCATGTGCAGCACACATGAGAAGTGTGCACTCAGCGAACCGGTTGTTAAACCGGTAGGATCCCACCCCTGCGTGCAACCCTGGAATGTTGCAGTTGTCGTTAATACATACCGATTGCCAAGTGTCTGAATTTTGACCATCTGACTGTGGGGGATGGCGTAACGATCATAGGTCAGTATTTTCAGTGCTGCCATAACTTTGAACAGTGATTAAAAAAAATACACTATATATTTCCAAAAGAATTTGCTCACCTGCCTTTACTCGCATATAACTTACTGTAAGTGACATCCCATTCCTAATCTATAGGGTTCCATATGACGTCGGTCCACCCTTTGCAGCTATAACAGCTTCAACTCTTCTGGGAAGTCTGTCCACAAGGTTCAGGAGTGTGTTTATGGGAATTTTTGACCATTCTTCCAGAAGCGCATTTGTGAGGTCACACGCTGAAGTTGGACGAGTTTACGTGGCCTATCACTTTGTGGCTGAGTTGCTGTCGTTCCCAAACACTTCCACGTTCTTATCATACAGCTGACAGTTGACTGTGGAATATTTAGGAGCGAGAAAATGTCACGACTGGATTTGTTGCACAGGTGGCATCCTATCACAGTTCCACGCTGGAATTCACTGAGCTCCTGAGAGCGACCCATTCTTTCACAAATGTTTGCAAAAACAGTCTGCATGCCTAGGTACTTGATTTTATGGCCATGGAAGTGATTGGAACACCTGATTCTGATTATTTGGATGGGTGAGCGAATACTTTTGGCAATATAGTGTAGTTGTAAGTAAAAAGGACTTCCTGTAGTTCAGTATTGCAGATTAAAGAAAAACCTCAGTTACGGAAGGAAGATGAGGAGCGACAAGCTTCATACTTTTTAATCAGTTGCCCAAAGGCCTCCAATCTAGCTCTTTTCTCTGGGATCCTGATCAGTCCTGATCAAAAGGTATTGTCAAGCACAAGTGAGCAGATCCAAATGTGAACTGTTCAATCGAACCACTTTATTGCATTCTGCCTATAATCCAGGGATCTTCCCAGATTGCTTGCCTCCCCTTGGGAACAGTTCCTTCCAAGGAGATGGGCTGGGCAGTCAATCAATCCTGGATCTCTTGCAGCTTCACTGCATGACTCAAGACTAATTCCCTGCTTGATCCCTCCTCCCTGTCTGGTTGGGTGTTTCCCAACAGGGATTCTGTAACTGTTCTGTCTTTTCTTAGGAAAAGGAAGTGATTAAAGAAGTGAGGAGGTGCTAAAGCAAAAACATTTTGTAATGTTTTGTGAACAAGGCAGGGCGACTATGCAGTAAACGCCTTGTTTGGAAGAGTTCCTTTAGTCTAGTGAATTAGTTAAGCACATCAGTTTTCTTGGATATACTGTATATAGGGCTAAAATGTTAAGTTTGAAGATTGCGAACCCTAATCTATCACACTGACTCTATATGGGTTGTTAGACAGGCATGTTTTGCCTTCTCAGTCTGGAGCTGAGAGACAGCAGCTAGCCAAGTCTTCCATGCTTAAGGGAGGACTAGAACTAGTCTCCCTACTCCTAGTTCAGCACCTATAGCACTACTCCATGATGGTTCATTCTCTGTCTGTCTCTCTGTTTGTCTGCCTGTCTGCTCTCACTTCTTCCCTCCCTCCTTCCCTCCCTCCCTCCCTCTCTCTCTCTCACACACACACACTTATGATACAATGGTTTGTACTTCATTCATATCACTTACATTAAAGATGACAGAAAAGAAATTAAAGCCATCTCATCAGTGGTAGGATTCAATTTTTTTTACTACCGGTTCTGTGGGTGTGGCGTGGTGGGCGTGGCAGGGGAAGGATACTGTAAAATCTGTAAAATTTCCATTCCCTCCCCACTCCAGGGGAAGTTACTGCAAAATCCCCATTTCTTCCCGATCAGCTGGGACTCGGGAGGCAGAGAGTAGATGGGGGCGTGTCCAGTCAGAGGAGTTATTCTCCAAACTACTCAAAATTTCCGCTACCGGTTCTCCAGAACTGGTCAGAACCTGCTGAATACCACCTGTGGATCTCATGGAATAATTGCATCTAAGTTGCACAGGAATGTTTCCTAACCTAGCATATTCTAGAAGTGGTAGGCTTTCAATCTAAGCATTCTTGAACTTGCAGCCCCAACACATCTGAAAAATGTTACATTGAGAAGACGGAACTCAGTCAAAATTGCTAAATTATACTTGCACCCAAAAAGATGAACATGGCAAGGAAGCGAGGGGCTATGGAGAAATCTGCATCTGTAAATCCAGGGTAAATTGTGCCAAAGAAGACACAATATAGGGTGCACTACAACTCACTGTCTACATGAACTTTGCTGCATTGGGCACTATCAGCAGCACAGCCTTATAGAATAAAGGAGTTTTTTTTTTCATATTCTGTTCCTGATGAAATTGGCATGACTAAGAAAGAAAAGATTGCTGTTCAATCCAGTTACAGAATATATACTTTGCAAACACATTTTCTCAAATCCATCCTTGGCAGGACAAGAAACAATGGATGGGAACTAATCAAGGAGAGAAGCAACCTGGAATTGAGGAGAAACTTCCTAAAAGCGAGGACAATTAACCAATAAAACAGCTTGCCTTCAGATGTTGTGGACACATCATCAATAGAAGTTTTTAAGAAGAGACCTGACAGGGTCCATTGTCTGAAATGGTATAGGGTCTCCTGCTTGAGCAGGGGGCTGGATTACAAGAACTCCAAGGCCTCTTCCAGCTCTATTGATCAAGATTCTAGCTTGAAACTCCAGACAGCCATTGCTAATCACTATACTACAGCTAAACTAAGTATCTTTGCATACCAACCTGAGTAAGACAGCTTCCCATATTCACCTTTATGATTTTTGAGGGTAACCTACAGAGTAGGGTTCTGGGCTGCAAAAACAGTGGCCACTAAGTTATTATTTATTTCTTTAAATGAATTGGCTGCTGAACTCCAGTAAACTTTGGACAGCATGCAATACTAGGGAAAACATAAAAACAGTGAAAAATACCAATCACGCAGGCAGCCCAGACTAAAATGATCTAATGGAAAATCATTAGCAAAATGTGTGTTCTTCTAGTAACAACAACAACGACTAAACTAGGGTCCATGAACATATAGTAAACATCAACGGAAGGCCTGGGACCAAAGTTGTGTTTTCAAAGCTTTCTGGAAAACCAGGAGAGAGGGTACTGTCTTTGTATCTGCAGGATTCTATTCCAGAGGGTGGGGCCCACAACAGAGAAGGCACATGTCCTAGGTCCCTCAAGATGGCAAAGTTTAATGGAAGAGACTTGGAATGTACCCATCTGCTGGAACTAAGCAGGCAGAAACAGTTGGAGCTAAGCAGTTTCTCAGGTGTCCTGGGCCATACAGGGTTTTACAGGTAACAATGAACACTTTGAAGTGTGCACAGAAGCCAACTGGCAGCCAATGCAGCTCACATAGCAATAGTGACATATGGGCACACCGAGAAGTCCCCATTACATTACTGCTTGCACTGCTGCATTTGGAACCACCCATAACTTCTGAGTGGTCTTCCTGGGCAGGCATATTGCAATAAACCAAGCATGAGGTGAGCAGGGCACAAATGATTGTCTGGAGGGCCTGCCTGTGTTTGAAGGACAACTCTGAATGCTTCCACCAAATGGTTGTGTGGATTTTTTTGCAAGCTGGATCTGAATATCAAACCAGAAGTGCAAGGTTGCAGGCTAAATGCAAGCAGTTACACAGCTCTACAGTGAAGGCATGCGAGTCAACATTGAATGCAAGGCAATTCTGCTCCTGAAGTGTGGCAAGGTAAGACAACTGTTCTGGTTGCTTCATTTAAACAGACCTATTCACCCAAGTGCACGTGAGATCTTATGGAATAATCCAAATTGCATCCAGCCACATATATCCGATAACGATGTGGAAGAAAAATAATGAAAGAAAAAGGGATGGAAGAAAAGAAGGAAGGAAAGGAAGAAAGAAGGAAGGATGGAAGGAAGGAAGGAAGGAAGGAAGGAAGGAAGGAAGGAAGGAAGGAAGGAAGGAAGGAAGGAAGGAGAAGTAATGTAAAAGATGATGACCATCAGAAAGTGAGCTACAATAGTCAGGGTAGGGACTAATTAAATCAATGACCAGAAATTGAGAGGTGGAGTTAGAATTTATAACACTGTAAAAAAGACGAGCTGTGTGTATTGGAATTCGAACTCTGCTCTAAATGTTGTGTCTGCCTTGCCAGTTCCAGAGAGCCATGCATCCAGAGAGTTGAAAAGCTTTCACAAGTATGTTTATATATAACACAGAGGGGGAGAGACTTGCGTGACTACAGCTCTGGCTGGAAACATAAAGTCATTGTTTTAAAGTGAGAGGCTCCTTCCCTTCCCAACTTCCTTGTGTGAAGGCAGCATTCCTCCTTTGCATTCCTTCACCACTGCTGAGATGGGGAGGGAGCCAGGGCTGAAGCAAGCCCATGTTTTTAATTATTAAAATGTGTCTGAAGTGTTTGGAGGGCAGGGCTGGGAGGAAACGAACAGAACCGCCAACAAAGCAAGATAAAATATGTACGAAGCAGGTAAATTAAGGGTGATTATCCCCCTCCCTAAGCCCTGCCTGCAGGCTCCAATATATGTCAACCAGATGTTTCTAAGATACAAAGAGTTAGTGCTGGTTTTCCCTATGGGCTCATATCAGCAATTGAAAGCATCCTTTATTCTCTTCAACCTGGCGATCTTCTCGTGACAGAGAGGAGAGTGATGGAGTTGAGACCTCGTGGACACTTTTGGATGAACCAAAAATATTTCTAGATTCCTGAATGCCGGTTAAAATCAAGAGCTAAGCTGGGGAATCCAACCCATCTGTACCTCAACTCCAAGCGCTTCAGATACTTTGGATACCGTATTGTTCCTATAATCCCTAGCTAAATCTCATTGGTAGGTTAGTTCAGATTGATGGGAATTGTCATTAATTATGGATGATTTTTCTTCTTCTTCTGGTGCTTCCTAGAGATTCGTTTGAACATTTTGGCAGCAATACAGCACAACCAACGCAAGCTGTGAAAAGGATAATGCTGCCATCCATCTAAAACATCTCAGAAACCATCAACAGACTATTAGAACCACATGGCATCAGTGTGGCACACAAACCCCAAAAGCCCTCCAAAACATCTCAAGTCAACCAAAAGAAAGAAAAAAACAGGAGTCATATAGACTGCTGCCAGTCTATACATCCACTATGTAGGATAAAGAGGCAAAAGACTAGCAGAACGCATCTATGAACACCAACTAGCAGTCAGAAGGCATGATAAAAACTGCTTAATTTCACAACACATGAACAGACTTAACCATAGTTTCAACTGGGACACTGTGAACATTCTAGACCAAGCCAACTCTAAAAAAAACTTTAGAGAATTTCTGGAAGGTGGCACTCAACAAATCGGCCATCAATAGGCACATAGACAAAAGCAATATCTATCTATTGTGCACAAGAGGCTATCAACAAGCCAAAAATGAATAAAAAGACTAAAACACCTCCACGCCAGCAATCAATACTCATTTGAGTAGAGATAAATGCCAAGATTAACTTAGACTAACATTCAACAATATCCCAATTAAGAAACCACCAAGTTAACAGTAAACAGCCAAACCAAAGACCCACCAAGACCATGCCCACCAAGACCAACAGAGGAAGACACTAGAATGGCTTGGGTCAATTTGTGCTTCAAAAATTGGCTTTGCCTTGAATCTTGAAGTAAGGATGGAAAGCTGAGATCACAGAAAGGAACCTGCACATTTTTCACTTACCCCTTGTCAACAACAACAACAAAAAGCAAAAACAAAAACAAAAAACACCGTATAGTCTTGGGAGATTAAAAATTCTGACAGCAGCTACATTTCCCCCAGATTTCAGTATTCATTGAACACTCAACCATTTGCAAATGTATTTGGACAAAGTAGATGTACAAACTTTTTTCACAGTCATAACACTAAATATACAAATATCCCAAGATGAGTTTTATAGAGTAGTAATTTACAGAAGTATGTCAACATCTGGTTCAATTTCCATCTTCTGCTTTCAGAAGTTAGTACCGTAAGGTTATTGGGCAACATAACAGGGGAATGAGAAGAATTCTCATGGAATTATTAAGAAATACTTTACAACAGGCTTATAAATATTAAATTATTTGGCACTTTGAGGACTAATATCATTTTATCTTTCCTGTTAACTGGTCTCACCGGGGGTTTTTTGTTTTGTATGTAGGCTTTGAACTGTTATTGCCATCCATTATATGCCTCATTTCAGTAATACACTCCTTTAGGGAATAAAATGATCCTTAAAAGAAAAGGACACAAAATGCAAAGTTGATGTTACAGGAAAACTTTCCCTCTTATTTTTTTTTTTAAATCTTTCTTTGGTAGTGCATGAAGCTAGTCCTTTATTTTTGTTATAATAAAGTTTGAACATAATACAATTTATTTCAAAGTTAAATGGGTATAATAAATGTTTAAATATGGAATCCTAAGTTCAGAAATAAATACAAGTGTTAGCCTGAACTAAATAGACATAGCAGTTCCATTTGAAGTTTTTGTCTATCCACTATGGCAGTGATTGTTAACCTTTTTCTAAAGATGTGCCAAAACTGTGTGTGTGCGGGCTATCATGCATGCGTGCGTGCCCACCCACCTGCTAATGCATGAGTGACACATCTGTGCATGAATGAGCAACTCTCCTGCGCATGCACGAGTGACCCCCGGAGGCTTTCCTGAAGCCTGAAAATGGCCTCCCCCGGCCCTCCAAGGGCAAAAAAACAAACAAACAAACAACCCAGGCCCAGCGGGCAAATCGGAACTTCTGGTTGGGCCGTTGGGCCTGTTTTCCACCCTCTCTAGGCTCCAGAAGCTTTCCTGAAGCCTGGGGAGAGTGAAAACGGCCTTCCCCAGCCCTCTGGAAGGCTGAAAATCAGCTGGCCAGTGCACGGATGCGCTATGGAGCTGAGGGCTGCCGAGGGCTGCCATGCCAACAAATATGGCTTGCGTGCCACATGTGCCACGCATGCCATAGGTTCACTATCACGACACTATGGAGTAGGTTACAAATATAGTATTGAATTGTGGAAAATGGTGATAACTACAGTGATTCAGTCACACAATGCTGGTACAAAAATCAGCCTGAGCAATTCAGCACATGGTTTTTATTATTATTTTTATAATATTTATATCTTTTAATAATATCTATATCTTTCACTTGAAAATTAGAAAAGTGTGAAACTGAAAACGTCATGTTCAGTGAAGCTTACTGTACTGTAAAATAAATACTGAATGGTCATTTTGTCAGAAATGTTCTGAAGGGACCTCCATTCAGCAGTGGACTGGACTACTGAAGAGGGCCTTTCAACTGTATGATTTCATAAGTAAGCGTAGGATTACTACAGTCATGTAGAGACTACACTTTAGATATTTGGCAACCATCATGTATTTATCATGGTTGCAGCATCCCAGGGTCCTGGGATTGTCGTATGCAATTTTCCTAGGGAGCAAAATCAATGGGGAAGCCAGATTCATTTAATAACTGCATGATTCAATTAACAACTGTAGCGAATCACTTAACAACCATAGCAAAAAGATCGTAAAATGGGGAGTAACACATACTTGCTTAGCAATGGAAATTTTGGGCTCAAAAGTCGAGAACAGTGGTGGGTTGCAGGCGGTATGCCCCGGTATGGGTGTACCGGAGCCTGCCCGGAGCACCGGATACTGTTCCGGTAGGGTGCTCTGGAGGGCCCACCCGCCCAGCCGAGCTCCTTACCGGTCTTTTAAGTCTTCGGCACTTCGGCACATGGCACGTACAGCACCTGCGTGATGCTCTGCTGAGTAGCTGGAGCATCACAGAGGTTTGCGGAGGCAGTAAGACACATGCATGTGCTGCAGGTGTGTGCACGCATGCTGCACGTCCATGTGGACGCCGCCGGGCCCGTTCCAACTGTACTGGTTGGAACGGGATCCGGAACCCACCACTGGTTGAGAATTACCTTTAAATAGTTGGTATCTCTAACGGTTCCTGCTGGATAATTTTCCAACTAAAAATGTATTTAGAACAGAATTTCAAAGCTCTTACGAAGTAAGGAAAACCTCACAGCTTGTTTAGTGAGAAGTGAGTTTACTTAGAGCAACTCACTTTTTGCAGTCAACCATCATTTAACAAGTTAACTGTTCGAGTCTGCAAAACAATCTGAGCCACCAAACAGCCTACTAAGATTTTTGTGCATTGTGCAGCTGCAGCCAGAGATTGTCATTGCAGAATTATAGTCTAGGGTCACTTGGACCATAGAATAGAAACTCCAATCCAGGACATAAACCCAATTTTGATGGTTGGCCCCCTCCCCTACTTTTCTGGAAAAGCGGTTCCATTTCATTTGCCATTAGAATCGCTCAACAGCTCAACATTATTTTGGAGGCCACAAGAAAAGAAAGGCCACAATTATTTATTTATTTCATTTTATTTAGTTTGTCAAACATGTAAAAGATAACAGGTATAAGTATAAGCATAAGTATGAACCAGGGGTGAAATCCAGCAGGTCCTGACAGGTTCTGCAGAACCGGTAGCAGAAATTTTGAGTAGTTTGGAGAATTGGCAAATACCACCTCTGGCTGGCCCCAGAGTAGGGTGGGAATGGAGATTTTGCAGTATCCTTCCCCTTGCAGTGGGGAGGGAATGAGAATTTGCAGTAACCTTCCACTGCCATGCCCACCAAGCCACGCCCACAGAACCGGTAGTAAAAAAAATGTATTTCACCAACTGGGATGAATACAGTAAATGGGTACGAATAAATGGAGACAGTAGGACAGGGACGGTAGGCACGCTGGTGCGCTTATGCACGCCCTCGATTAAATCGAGGCCAGCGAGCCGCACAGGGATTTTCTTCTTTGTGGTTGTTAAAAAGTTTTGCAGCGAAACCCAACCCTTGCGGCGGGGAGGAACAGCGGCTGTGAAAATCGGAAGCCCCGCCATGTCACTGTCAAGCGAGCATCATCGATTACCTAGGAAATCGACCGCGCGCCGATTGGCCAGATGGCGGCAGGCGCCGTAAACTACGATTCCCGTGATGCTTTCCGGCGTGTCTTGCCGAAGTCAAAGGAGCCTGAGGGTATATAAAGGCAGGAATGGCTCGAGCCGAGGCAATCGGAGGTAAGTTGGCGGGGAGGCGATGTACCTGCTTGGAGAGCGACGGCGCTCGAATAATCCCCTCGCCGGGGGTTTGTAGGAGAGTCGGGCGCTACGGCAAAACCAAGCCGCGTTTTGGAAGGGCTGTCCTGAGACCCTTGCGGGGATCGGTGGGTGCCTTTGGGTCTTCGCGGCGAGGAATTGTCTGGGATCAAGTGAGCGGGCAGCTTCCGGAGGGATCGATGGAGCTTTTCTTCGCGCTTTCTTCAGGACTGGCAGAGAGGTGGTGACGGATCCTTCTGGTTCAGATGAAATAACCTTTGTTCCTGCAAATCTTGATCTTTTCTGCCCTGTCCCGAGAACCGAAAGTTTGGAGTGGAAGGGATCTAACGAGACAAGTTTAGCCCGTCTTTTTTTCTTCCTCTCGACCAAATGGATCTATGCTCTTTCCGCCTAGAAATGATACTGCCTTGGATGTATATATATACACGCATAAACACATACGCTATACATCTGCCTCTTAGGGGGAAGCAGCGACGTGGGGGTGGGGGGGAGACGCCTCTATCCCTTACCGGACCGACCAAGGAAAGTCAACTGTGGATGCCTGTCGTTTCTCTGATCGGATATAACGCTTCGCAGTGATGCTTTCCTTCTCCCGCTTCTCGGAGTTCTGGCGTTTTGCCAGACATACAATAAGCTCGGAGGCGCCTTTGGCATCCCGTGTTTGTGGAATATAATGGGGCGGCTGCCTCCTGTCACTTTGTTCTCCGTGGAAGGCGGCGCGGAAGGTGAGTAACTTGGACGAAGGCTCAGGTGCTTTGGGTGACCTAGGTCGGATGGTGTATGGCCGGGGATGAGAAACCTTGTAGTATAACGTGCGTGTGGGGGGAAAGGTCGGGTTAAAGGAAGGCCGCGTTCGGAAGCTTTCGCTTGAATGAGAACGGGAAAGATGCGTGTCGTGTATTGATCTCGCGAAACAGAAAAAGGGGGCGATGGTGGGCTTTCGTCGAACCTCGCAAGGGATTTTGTTTGCCGCTCCGTGGTATCGGCTTCCTTGTCATCAAGAGACACTTCCCATCCTCCCCCGCCAGAGGAAAGGACGCAAGAAGCGGGGCATCCCCATGCTGCTCAGTGGCTCTGCCTTCGGGATCCGTTACTTGAACGCGGGTGTGGGCGAGAAAACGGCGCCTACCCGCCGAGCTGGGGGTAGCAGGCAGCCGGTGGCCCGAGCGCGCCGCTTTAGAGACAGGTAGGAGGAAAGAAGGGGGCGAGAGCTTCCTACGGCGGAAGCCGCCAACCGAGGCAGGCGATGGTGTTGTCGTTAAGGGGAGATGAGAATAATATATTGCTTAAAATATTTTTAAAAAACCACGCACGCCCCTTCGCAGTTTGCACGGGACTCATCACTTTAGACAACAAAGGGACTGCGAGTTCACTGCAAGATCGAAGCCTTTTAGGAGTGAGTTGGTGGGCGGGCAGGGACGTTTTGTTCCAGCCACTTAACGGATTTTTTATTTTATTTTATTTTATTTTATTTTATTACAAATCGCGGTCTCAAAGCTTGCCGTACCTGCCGATTTAAATGAATAAATGCATTCTAGGCTCGGGGGCTTCGTGTGAACGGGCTCTCTGGGGGAATGAATGCACGCGTGCTGCGGAAGCCCGAGCGGGGTTTTGTCCCCTGGCGTCTCCTTTTCTTCAGAGGACGCCGTTGTCCTTGTCGTCCGAGCCTCCCCCCCCTCTCTCTTCCCATGTCTTCCGTTCCCTCTCCCTGGGGGCAGAGGTGGTGTTAACCCTGCTTTGTAACTCAACCCCGTGGCCTTCCTCTGCCCAAATGGCTCTCAGGGTTGCTTTGGGTTGCTCTCTTTGGGTATAATCGGCCTTTGTTTTCATGGCGTGGCCAGCGCCTCCTTCTCCTCCCCCCCCCCCAATTTTCCTCTTTGGTCTCTTTCTTAACTGGATCACTCCTTTCCACACCGATGTGCTAGGTTCCTCCCCCCCCCCTCGAGTGAGTGAATTGGTCTCAGGTTTGTCTTCTCTTCCTCAGCCCACCCACCTGTACAGTTAGTGAGTCACACCTGCCCAAGAGTCTGGTTGCTGGGGATTCCCTTGCCCCTCTCTTTGGGGTAGGTGGTCCTTGAGCTGGAGGACTTGATTTATTGTGTCCTGATGGGAACTCTTGAAAGGCCAGCCAGCACTTAAAATGTATATTTAAAGGCATTCCACTCAGGGCTATGTTTAGCTTTATGGTGAGAAGGGGTTCATTCACTCCCCATCTCTTCCTTCCAAAACAAGGGTGAGGGTGGTGAAATGCAGCATTGCTGGTGACTGACATCTCTCCTATGGAAGAATGAGCAAAACATGCTCTGTGCCTACTTGGGGAACAAGTATGGGGTGCAGGGGCTGGAATGTAGGCTTGGATCTCCTCATGGTTTACTGGATGGTTTGCAGTCAATCGGTTCCAAGTGCCAGCAATTCCCACCCTTCCTTTCGAAGGAAGCTTGCTGAGGTGGAAGGAAGGGTGAGCGTGGTAAGAAGTCCACACAGATCTTTGTTTGACAGCCCCAGGCTGCCTGTACAAGCCCTGTTCTGGTACAGAAGACACCTTCTAGAGCTCCGAGGCACTCCAAGTACTTCAATTTGGGAGGTGTGGCTGTTTCTCAGCTCCCAGGCACCTCATCTCACTGCTGGTCCCAGTTGGACTTTTCCTCCTGGAAGAATTTTATAGGAAGCAAATGTTTTTTGTTCCCCAGGAACAACTTGTCTATTAGATACGTGCAGAGCTTGCTTATTTATTCACACAATTGAACTGAGCAGCTGAAGTCAGCTGGACTCTAGGCAGCAGCGTGCAGTATTTAAATATCTAAAACAAAATGCACATCAGAAAAATGTAAAAAGTGACTAAAAGTTTGTTTTGGTTTCCTGCTGTGACGTTTTTTGTTCTCTTCTGAATGTCTCCATTTGCTGCTTTTGAACACAGCAGTTGTGTTTGGCAGTGGAGAGAAGTTAGTTCATGTTAATATTAGGGAGGCGTTTGGGATTAGATTTGGATTAGACAATCTGAGCCATTGCAAATGCTCCAGTTTTTCTTTGGATGGGCTATTATTCACATAAGGTTCTCCCAGGTTACATTGCTCTGAAATTTCAACTTGCACTCCAATAATCTTCTCTGGTGGGAGCATCTGAGCAAATCACACTATGAGTACAATCTCCTTGGCAGCACAGTCCTGTGATACTTGGGTTTCCTTGTACATTTTTGAAGAAGTCACTTTCTGACATTCAGTTGTCACCAAACCAAAAGGAGCCAAGGTCATGTCCAGGTATGAATACATAAACACTGAAATTCACAAGTTGTACAGTAAAGTAGTTTTCCCATATAAAACAGATATTATTCTAGGCTCAGGCATAAATCCCAGGTGTTCAGGACTTGGGCAAATTAAGAACTGTGAAGTGTGATTAATTCCAAATTTAGTCATATTAGAATTTCCATGTCATGAGAGGCTTAATTAAAACCATCTGCTTGTAGACCTTATTACAGTCAAGTCCTCTGCCCAAATGAGAAGATACTATTGTTTGTGCAAGAATTATTTTTCGACATTGGACATATGTTTGTGTGTGTGTGTGGGGGGGATTAAGCCAAGATGGTTGGAGGATTCTGGGAACTGAAGTCAAGGAATATGATTGGGAAATTTTTATTTATTTATTTATTATTCATGCTTCTAGACCGCCCCCTCTCCCAAAAAGGGACTCGGGGCGGTGTACAGTCCATGCCAAATATATCAAAATACAATAAAAATTGAATATGTACAGTTGGAATGGAGGAGGTTAAAAATGGAATTAAAAGAACTGTACAAAGCAATATATATAAATATAGGATTTTGAACCCCTAAAACACACACAATAAGTTAAAAACAATACCCCTAAAATAACCAGTTAATACATTTGCCAGGAGGGACAGTTGTAATTATGCCAGGCCTGCTAATCGGAACAGGTGAGTCTTCAATTTTTGCCGGAAGGAGCGGAGGTCAGTAGTGGTTCTAATGTCGGGGGGGAGGTCATTCCAGAGGGTTGGGCCCATCACAGAGAAGGCCCTACTCCTTGGTGTCGCCCGTTGGCATTGCCTAGTGGACGGCACCAGGAGAAGTCCCTCTCTGTGTGAGCGAATTGGCCGCAGGGATGTATGTGGGAGGATGCGATCCCGCAAGTAACTAGGTCCCGTGCCATGGAGCGCTTTAAAGATGGTAATCAGCACCTTGAAACGCACCCGAAAAACCACAGGTAGCCAGTGCAGCTCGCGCAGGAGAGGTGTTACGTGGGAGTACCTCGTATTCCCCATCACAGCCCGCGCGGCTGCGTTCTGAACTAACTGCAGTCTCCGGGCGCGTCCCAAGGGCAGCCCCATGTAAATGTTACTTATAAGACACAAATATCTTTATAAGTCCTCTTGTATTAATAAAGTTATATATCATAAGTGCCTATCATAACTTTTGTAGGAGAAAAATTCTTATCCGTTGCCTAACCTTATGTATTCTGAAGAAAATCAGCCTTTTCTTACACACCCTTCTATTAACCCCTAATGAAAATAGCTCTCCTAAGACAGATCTCCCTTCTGTTTATATAATACCAACCACAAACCTAGGCAAATCCATTTTTACCAACATGTTTCTACCAAAAGAAACTAAGTATGAAATAGTAGTAAGACACAAATCTTCAGTTTTGAAAAAAACCTGAACTATCTTTTTTTAAGTCATCTTTCTAAAGTGGGAGCCTAACACATGGTGATGGAAATATTTATTTAGCAATGGAATTGGTAGGTGGTTTTCAGTAAGGCACCTGGCTACTAGTAGCTTTATTTTATTATTTATATCCTAGGATTTCAGGGAGGCTTAACTGTAAGGATTTTGGAGAAGGAAACTGAGTACTATATTTGGTAATCAGAAGAAACGAAGAACTGCAACAAAAATGTTTTCTGATCATTAACCTTTTCTTACTCCTCCTACCTTTTCTCTTTTCACACCATACACTTTGTTCTACTCCTGCCTCTCCGTAGCTGTACTCCATTTTGGTACACTGACAGATAATAGACTTAGGTTTGGCTGCTGTTTAGAAATGGTTTGTCTACTCCAATTTCCCCCACCGGATGAGGGAATTGGACACATCTGGAAGGAACCAGATGTTGGCTAAAGTGTAAGTCCTTTAGTTGCCTGTCATGGCTGTAAGTTATAATGTTAGGTCCTTATTTCATGTTAGAACAGTAATTTCAACATGTGTCAAGTAATCCCCATTCTGGATTCTCCTAGAAGCAGATGCAGTGATTTCAGAAGCTGGGTCAAAAGTCTTCTTATTCTTGGTAACCAGAAATGTAATTTGTTTCTGGGATATTCTTCCACAAAAGAAACAGATGAATACTATGTTCTATTGAATGTACGTGATGGCTTAAATTTTTAAAAAATTGAACTAGATTTAATCTAGTTTAATTGGGATTGTAAGATTTGAAATCGATCAAACTAAGCTAAAACACTCGTGCACAAACACACATTTATGTAAAAGTTGTACAATTCTTAAACTCTTTGATTAGGAAAATGTAACCCATGATGGAGATTTAGGAGTGATTCTTGGATACATTTTTGTCATGTGAAATGTATAAAAGAACTTCTGGGTTATAGAAAGCTATCCATCCACTGTTAAGTCTTCTCTTTTGCTTCGGCTACTTTTTAGGTAGAAATATAATGTATCATAAGACGAATTTATACTGTTGAAAAGAGCATAGAGAATGAGATGTGAGGATGATGGTAAATATACTTGGCAGTTAACTTTGATGGCATGAACCTATTATGGTGCATGTTGAGAACTATATCTAGATAAGGCAGAGCTAGTCAAGAATAAGGTCTCAGAGGCCACTTGACTTGATGTGTGAAAACTTTGGGCCTTTGCACCCATCTTAATCCCCAAACTTCAAAAACAAAGCATTTGTTCTGATTACTGCAGTAAAGCAAAATAGACTGGTCATCTATTAGAATGAAATGAATGGGGCTGCATGTTCTGTAGGTGAGGAATTAAGACCTTGTTAGTGCTAAGTAAAGGAGATATGTTTCATGGGGTGGACTGAAAGCTTTGCCAAATGTATGCTTTTGAAGCAATTCGGTATGAAAGAATGGACAATGGAGGAAGTGACAAAACACTACAAGTAGGGCAATCCTATGGTCCCTTAAAACTGTCTCAGAAACTATAGGCTATTTTGGATCAAACTCACCATGGGATAAATAGAAAACTCTTGTGTTTACAGCAGGGTTTCTCAAACTGCAAGGTTTACTTTTCTTAAAGAGGTACACAGAGAGTCCAAAGTTTCTCAAATGGATTGTTAATTGTGTTCATTTTGGTGCCTAGATTTTTAGAGGTGGTAAAGGGAGTCATCATGACAAAAAGTTTGGGAATCCCTAGTTTAGAGGATCAAATTATGTCTCAAGCCTGCCCTTTGATGCACTGGAATAAGATGAGAGGTGCTTGGTATGGACCGATGGACAGGATGTTCAAAAAAAGTACTTGGAAAGATCATAGGTAAATCACTAGAGGGACATGACTGCCGGAAGTCAGAGGAGATTTTACAAGTTGGAAGTCGTCCTAGATTAATGGCTCCTTCTGCATCAGCAGGTGCCAATGCAGCCAGAAAACCTTTGCCCAACCATAGCCAGTTTGCCAGTTGTGATTTACTTGGGTAGGAAGACCTGACTGTAGTGGCTGTGTTCATGTGCATAGACTGCCATAAAGTGATGTACTTGAGGCTGCCTTAAAAAGTTCAGATGGCGAAAAATTCAGTGGCAGTGGGCACAGGTTATAGCTGTTTGCGTGCCCTGTGTTGGCTTCCTATGAACTTCTGAGTGCTGCTTTTAACTTAGAATAGAATAGAATTCTTTATTGGCCAAGTGTGGTTGGACACACAAGGAATTTTTCTTTGGTGCGTATGCTCTCAGTGTACATAAAGAAAAATAAAATACATTCATCAAGAATCATAAGATACAACACTTAGTGATTGTCATAGGTTAAGCAATCAAATCGTACTAGAAACAAATAAAACAATATAAATTGTAAAGATACAAGCAACATGGTTATAGTCATAAGTTGGAAGAGATAGGTACTAGGAAGGAAGAGAAGAATAATAGTAATACAGTCTTAGTAAATTATTGACAATGTTGTGGGAATTAGTTGTTAAGCAGAGTGATGTCATTTGGGAAAAAACTGTCCTTGTGTCTAGTTATTCTGGTGTGCAGTGCCCTATAGCGTCGTTTTGAGGGTAGGAGTTGAAACAATTTATGTCCAGGATGTGAGGGGTCTGTAGATATTTTCATGGCCCTCTTTTTGACTCATGCAGTATACAGGTTCTCGATGGAAGGCAGATTGGTAGCAATTGTTTTTTCTGCAGTTCTAATTATCCACTGAGGTCTTGCAGAGCCAAACCAGACAGTTATAGAGGTGCAGATGACAGACTCAACAATTCCTCTGTAGAACTGAATCAGCAGCTATTAAATCCCCTCAGGACTCAGGACTGGATTGCCTTTAGGTCTACATCCCTTCTGGAATCAGCCCCATCATCTCATTGATGAGGGGGAAGGAGAAATAATTGGTTGCTCTATGTTTTCAGGAATTTAGGAGAACTGAGGACCCAGAGTCATTATTTGACTGCCTCCTAGAATGGGCTCCCACAAAAAGCGCATTTAGGCCCAACTGTAGTTGTCTTATGAAACTTTTCAAAGCAAAGCTGTTCCAGAGACCATTTTGGGGCTGATGATGCCAGATGCTATCTGGAATATAGACTTGACCGTTAGCTTTTAATTAATTGTTATTGCTCCTTATGTTATGCTGAGAATTTGTACATGGTTGTGGCAAGCTGAATAAATAACAAATAAATAAAATGTTAGTTTCATAATCAGCATATGACTTTCAGACACCCAGATGTTAACAGGGCTGCTCTGCTCTGTGCTGGCCAGTGCTTACCTTCTCTATTATATACAGCTCTGCTTTCCGTTTCATTGCGTTAGGCAACACCGTCACGTGGCTGGAAACTCAGCCTTATTATGTGAAGGAGGAGCTGAATGACTTTGACTTTGAGAAGCCCGAGGAGTGATATGGTAACCCTCCACAGGGATTTTAAGGGTTATTATATACTGTAAAAAGAGAACAGGTCACAGTAAGAGTAAGAGATTATGCAAAAAGTTGGTCCACATAAATAAATAGGCACAGAAAAAGCAATGGCAGTTGAAAATTTATCAAAACACATGGTAAGATTAATGTGACAGTGGGGAGATACTGGTTATGTTTAAGGTGAAGTTGGAGAGTCATATTTTGGAACACTTTGATCTGGAGTTCTCTTCAGAGTAGAGCATTGGACTTGAAAAGCGGTAATCTGTGAGGCCTAACTCTATCATCTTTATCTCTATGTCTGTCTGTCTCTCTGTCTCCATCTCTGTCATGGCTTCATCTCTCTTACATGTTTCTCACTGTTCTCTCATGAAAGTAAATGTTGAGGTGGGAACCATGTTTTCTGCATATTTGCAAGTAAGAGCTCATACAAAAATATCTCACAAGCCCTTTGTGTGTGAGAGAGATAATTTTGCCTGCAACAGCAGGACATTGTATGGCTTTTATATCTGAATGAGCCATTAGGTAAAAAGTAAAGGTTCCCCTCGCAGATATATGTGCTAGTCGTTCCCGACTCTACAGGAAAGTGCTCATCTTCGTTTCAAAGCTGAAGAGCCAGCGCTGTCCGAAGACATCTCTGTGGTCATGTGGCCGGCATGACTAAACGCAGAAGGTGTTACCTTCCCACCAAAGTGGTTCCTATTTTTCTACTTGCATTTTTTATGTGCTTTTGAACTGCTAGGTTGGCAGAAGTTGGGACAAGTAACGAGATCTCACTCCCTTACACGAACCGTCAAACTGCCGACATTTCTGATCAACATGCTCAGCGTCTTAATTAAAAGCTAACCCCACATATGAGGGGAGGGGAAATACATTACTATTTCTGAGAACAAATGACCCAGTCTTGTACAATGGTTTAGTTTAATTGCCTATTACACATTGATGGTAAATTGGATGATGAATTTTAAGCTTGCTTTTTCTTCTGATCACAGATCATAATCAGCCATTTTATTGAAAACACAAGATTCTTGGTGGAATGTTATTTACAGATCTGGTTGTCAAATAACATTATTGGTTCACATTGGCATTTGTTATATACCGGTAGTTGTGGGTATTAAACTGTCTTGACCACAGTTCTAAGTTGTTCTGGAAACTAGGGGATTCCTCTGTCTCTCTCTTTCCCTTATCCTTGCACTTACTCCTTTTTTTTAAAGGAGGAGAAAGCTACCAGACTAGCTTTGTAGCAGAGTGGAATTCCTAGCCATATTTGGGGAGTTAAAACGATGATAATTCAAATGAATATTTTTGCAGTTTTAGACATACTATGCAGTTAGATCGGGGGGGGGGTCCTCAAACTATGGCCTGTGGGCCGGATACGTCCCACTGAAGCTATTAATCTGGCCCTCGTGAACCCACTAGGCTGCCTCGCCCACATCACCCCGCCTACCCGCCTGCCCCCACCCGTCTTCTGGAGGCCAAAAACAGGACATGCGGAGGCCTCTGGAGGCCAAAAATAGGCTCGGTTTTGGGCAGCAGAGTGGGGCTGGAGGCCGGACAGAGGAAGGGACACATGAACATACAAACAGAAGTCCCTCATATACAGTCCAAGGCAGACACATCCTTTACAAATTGCTTTCCATCCCCAGGAGTAAAACAAATTAAAGTCTAATTTGTGTGTATTGTTTGGACTGCTAAATTGGCCATGCCCACCCAGTAACGTGACTACCTATTCACACCCACCCAGCTGGTTCGGGGCCCCAACAGTATTAGGGACCGTGAACTGGCCCCCTGTTTTAAAAGTTTGAGGAGCCCTGAGTTAGATGTTAGCTCTTGTTTTTCCCCTAATCCATTTATACCTCTATCTTGTTAGCATTCTTGATCAGTTAGCTAATGGGATTGGTATGAAGCAGAGAGATTTCCTTGCGTTTTTCTTCCTAAATCAGTGGTTTATCTGCTCACAATTAATAATTTCCTCCCAGTGTGCCTCTCTTCTACCTGTGAGCTTCATTCCATGTTATGGCAGTAATACTGGACTCAAGCGGTCATCCTAAATGGGTGTGCAACTCGGAGAAAAAGATTGCAGGCAATAACAGACAGTTGCAGATTGAGTTTTTGTACCGTTAAAAAAATGCTTTGATGTTCTATTGACTGTAAAGAAAGTCAGTTCCTGGGCTTGCTTATGCATTGCAGTGCAGTCTTTAAAAACCGGCAAAACAAAGTGAGACACCTATTCTGTACAATGTGCTCTCCGTGAGTGCTCTCTGGCTATTTTACAGTGAATTCATCTTCACAAACTGCAGAAATTGCTGCAATTTAAAAAATGTGGGGTTTTTGTTTTTTTTACTCATTCGTTAAAATCTGAACTGTGATAGTAGAGACATTTTGCATCCACACAAGAAGCTTTACGCTATTGACACTTAACTTTCTCAGTCTCTTCCAGGCCTAAATTCTGCTGTACAGAGAAATTTACCGTAGTTCTTCCATCAGCATTCTAAGTTTCTAATTCAGCACTAAAGATAATTGTCCTCCTTGGTTTATTTGTCAAATTTATGCCAATAACTAATTTCTGCTTTCCTTTTCTTTTTTTGGTTTATTGCTGGCATTTTTTTTAATTGTAAAGACATATATTGTCCACATTAATTTTTCATTTCATTTCAACCGCCCTGTGTGCATCTGTGCGTCGGGAAGATGATCTTCTAGTTTCCGGTGTATGCATGCACACTGGCCACCTGGTCTTTGTGCGTGCATGTGTGTGCCAGAAACTGGAAGACCAGGTGGCCATGTGTGTGCATGTGTGTGCCAGAAACTGGATGATCATCTTCCTGGCGTGCACATGCAAACCGGGCGGCTGGTCTTCCTGTTCCTGGCACTCCCACGCGGGTGAAGATCAGCTGGCCAGCATGCCGGAACCTGGAAAAGCAACAGGCAACAGCTTGCATTGCTACTTCCGGCATGCGTGCTGTAGGTTCGCCATCACGGCTATAACCATTAATGAGAAATGCTCCTCTGTCTGTTGAAATAACCTATATCATACAGGAGGTGAAACAGTTGCTGATTTTTCAGGAATCGGAAGGCGGCTGTAACTTTCGTTTTATTGGTAATCTATATACAGTAAATTCCTCTCCAAATCTATATGCCAGCCTGAGAATCATTTCTTCTCTAGATTCTGTAGTGTAAACTGGTGGCTCAAAAATTGGCATACTGTATTGTAAGGAAAAGTGTCATGAAAATTAAGGAGAATGGATATCTAAAGGAATAATTAAGGAAAATAGATGTCTAAAGGAATAATTAAGGAGAATGGATATCTAAAGGAATAATTAAGGAAAATAGATATCTAAAGGAATAATTACGGAGAATGGCTATTTAAAAGGAATAATTAAGGAAAATAGATATCTAAAGGAATAATTTAGGAGAATGGCTATTTAAAAGGAATAATTAGGAAAAAATAAATGCAGAAGCACTAACAAAATTGCAAGTGAATTATTTGTGTGCCATTCTTGCAAAAAGTTGCATATGGCTGCAAGTTTCAGAAGGTGAAAATGAGATACTGAGATTAGCCTGCCTTTAGAACTCCAATTTCTAGGTAAATATGGTGTGTATTGTTCATTTTCCCAGCATGTCAAACCAGTATAGCTAACCTACTAATTTGGCTAAGGGGGTTTATGGCATGTTTCAATGTTTTCAGTTTCTGAGACTGGAAAAAAAACATATAGCAGAACCAGGATGTGATTCCTCACTCTGGCCTTTGAAACTTTTATTACTGAAGTTAGGGACTCTTAAAAGAGGGTGTGACATGGGATTGAATGGAGAAGGATTTTTTTTTTTAGTACTAAAAATAAAGAGTAGAAATCTCTGCTTTTATCCTTCAGAACTTCTGTTGGTGTCAGGACACTTGAAGCGCCAAAGTATCTCAAAATTCAGCATTAGAGTAAAATTGATGTGCTGTAGAGGTGGTATTCTACTGGTTTGGACTGGATCACCTGAACTGGTAGTGGAAATCGTGGGTGGCATTGCCCACTCGCGCCCGTCTCTATGGCATCCCATTTAGGCACCTTTTCCACCAAAAGTACACACACGGAGGGATCTGCGCATGTGCAGAGGTGGCACATGCGTGCAAAGTGCGTGTGCATGCTCACTCATATTTGCAAACCAGAAGGGAAGGGAAGTATATACCATCTCTGATGTGCTGGTAGCATTGAGCCCAAATGGAGCTTCCTGTCATAAGGTCTCCGACTTCAGTTTAGTGTCTCTCTTTTTCTGTTCTCTTAAATTGCTGAAGTCTAAATAAGAATCTTGATCTAGCTCTCCTCTTTAATATCTTGGATATATAAGATTTACTGTGTTAGAATCTGCAGAAGCATCTGTGGTGGATAGTTCTGCCATCTGAATGCATTTGCAAATCATTTATCTAAGCCTGTCAACCCTGATAAGTGTAAGTACAGCTAACTTTGAAAATGATTTTAGCCAACATTTCTAGTCTGTTTATGGGGTCTGTTCTGAGGTAGCTATTTGTTATCTATTTCAGCCAATAGATGCTTGTGATACCTTGAACAGAAATAATTAATCCTGGAAACAGAATAAGACCTATCTATCAATATTCTTGGGAATAAGAAATTTCTGAATGATGATACTTGGGCTTTCTAGGTAGAAAACACCTGAGCTCTAACTATATTGTAACAAACCGATTGTTCCTCTATCCATATATAATAAATCTTCCTCGTTCCGTTCAATTATTTGAAATTTTGTCACCCCAATCTGGGACTGTACTCTCTTATTTTAATTCTATGTTACGCTCATGGAATGAACACTTAATAGTCCAAAGGAGTCCAGGCAGTGACGTGCAGTCAGGTGAGGCAAGTGAGGCACAGCCTCACCACTCTCATCATGAAAAAAAAAAGTAAAAGGAAAAAGCTGAGCTACTTGCTGCCTCACCGTGGATGACTCTGCTTAGCCTCACTGGTGCTCTCCCTCCTCAAGTGTAGTGACTTCCTCCCCAGGCCCCCATTCATTTCTCTCTCTCACACACACAGCTGGATAAAACTATATAAAAATCTAGCCCAGCTTCACTGATTACAAGTTTGAAAAGGCAACGTGGCTCCACCTGCAATCAAACTACACTTGGGGAGGGAGAGCACAAGCGAGCATTGAGGAGACCACAGGAGGAGGCAGGAAGCCAGGCAAAGAGCCATGCTATAGTACACACACTTCCCCCCAGCCTCTTTCTTTTGGAAGGCTGGGCTCGGCTCCCCTCCGGCTTCTCTGCCTCTCCTCTCACCCCAGCCTGCCAGCAGGAGGTGGTGGGTGGGCTTTATTGTGTTCCAGGCATTTCCCACCCAGACAGCAGGCTGCATTTGCAATGGTGGAGGTGTTTGGGAAAGGCAGCAGGGGAATGGGTGGTGGTGGTGGCAGAGGAGCTGCTTTCAAGCCACTGGAAAAGATATCCAATCCAACTTTTGTGTGTGTGGGGGTTTGTTTGAGAGTGAGTGAGAGAGGGAAGGGGTAGGAGAGATAGTCCAATCAAACTTCTGTGTGTGTGTGTGTGTGTGTGTGTGTGTGTGTTTGAGAGAGGGGGAGGAAGGGAGAGAGGGAGGAAGGAAGGGAAGGAGAAGAAAAAGAAAAAGAAAGAAGGAGCAAAGGAGAAAAACAAATGCTGTCGCTTTAAATTGGAACTGAGCATGCCTGGCTGTGGAATTCTGGGAGTTGAAGTCTACAAGTCTAAAAATATTTGAAACCCAGCACTGTGTCAGTGCCTCACCAGTCATAAACCTCACCGCACGTCACTGAGTCCAGGTACCAATTCAACTTGCTATGATGACTTTCTTCTGGTTTGGACAATTCAGGTCATTAGAGCAGAAAGTATTCAATTATCGACTTTGGACTTGGAAACAATATTGGAAGTGAATTTGATCTGGCTGAGATGGAGATACTCCTTGAGAAATGGTGCAAAGGAGTGATCACATCCTCCAACTTTTGCCTGGACCTTTTTTGTTCAAAAGGAAACTTTGCCAATAAACATGTTTCTTTGAAAGAGTATAATGATGCGTCCAAATTACCAATATTAATGGGTTTCTTCCAGAAAAAAAACCCAATCTACACCATAAATTTGTGTATCTTTAAAGTGACCCTGTTTTTATTGCAATAAATATAGTTGACTGTGGGACCTGTATGTTATATGTAAGACTTCCTAATACAGAGTAAATACGTTGAATTATCAGTGAAACTTTATAATGAGGGGGTTCCTTCATGGAGGATCTAAAAGATGTTTCATATTCATCTTCATGTTCTAAAGAAAATATACTGAGTAGATGTGAAAATGTCCCAGGCTTTCATTTATTGAACACAACAATGCAAGCTGGACTTCAAAAGAGAAGACGATTAAAGAGGCAAGCTTAGTGTAAACCACTTGGTACTTCAAATAAGCAATTCAAGTATTTCAAGCCACCACCGATCCTTAAGGGTCCATTCGAGCCATCTCCGGTAACCCATGATTGAAGAAGCAATGACCTCAGTGATTCTTTTCTACATTTGCAAGAAAGGGAATATACATGTATGTCAGGGGTAGGTTGCTGCTGGTTTTACTATCGGTTTGCAACCTGCATGCAGCGCACGATGTGCGTGCGTGCGCACACATGTGCTATTTAATGTAAATTGTTCTTCGGCATGCACACGTGCAGTCACTAAAAAACAAAATGGCGACGGGACAGCAGTGGCAAGGAAACCGCTTCGGGGGCATGGCAGGCCTGGCTCACTGCCGGTTCTGCGACCCAGACGTGAATTCCACTACTGGTTCGGCCAAAGTGGGCCAAACTGGCAGCAACCCACCGCTGATGTATGTGGAAGACCAAGAAGGTCTTCATTTTTAATTTGCAAAAACGTATCTTTGAGACTTGGCCTCTTTTTATGGAATAACAGACTTTCAATGTGTGAACCGGCCAAGCAATATGTTTTGGGCCTTGAATTTCAAGATGGCCTTTTAAGTGGTCTTAGTTAGGGCTTCGTCTCTTCCTTGTATCAATACTTTAAGATATCAGGAAGCTCTGCAGCTTCTCCCACAAAAGATGCCACCTGTCTGTTTTCAATCGGAGAGCAATATTTGATTTGGTCCCTGCTGGAAATGGGCTTCCTTCTCCATTAACTTCTTCCAGGGCCTCTCATCCCAATTCTCATTTGTTCCTTGCTGCCTAGGCTTTCAAAAGGGCCATTCCTTCCGAACGGCTGACCAGCAGGGGTGAAATGGTAGAAATCTCCTCACTTGGAAACATGAATGAAACTCTTTCTTCTCTCCCCACTCCTCTGGGCTTCCTAAAAATGTATGGGAAAAAAAGCGCCTTCCTTTATAGCCTTCTCAATTGTCCCCTTTTTTTAAAAAAAAGGCAAAAGCGAGGAAGAAATCTCTCTGAAAGGAGGGAAATGTCCCTCCCCGTTGCCTCCCTTGTTCAGCACTTTGTTTTTTTGAAGGCCTTTGCTCTATTGTAAGTGCAGGACAGAGACCCTTCTGTGAGGGCTGCTCGAGATCTCTTCACGGGGTGTCCCCTCCCACTTCATCTCAACAAGCCCCCCATTCTTTTCTGAAGAGGCTCCCTCTGTCTAACGCCAAGGAACTCTTTGGGTAGCGTTTTTATCCTCCGGCACTTTTGCTCACAATACTCCCTGGAGTGTCAAATAAACTCCTTCAGAATCCTAAAACCATGCGGGGGGGGGGGGAGAGAAGGGGAGAGGGGGGGATAAAGTACAAACCCCCCTTTATTTTCACCCCTGCAGGGAAACAAACATGCTTTGTGCCATAGAGTAGCAATGTTAAAGAAAACAGAACAGTGTGTGTACTTAATATCTCCATAATAAAATAGTTGGTTACGCTCCTCGGTATGATAACAGTGGATAAATTTGTCAGACAAACTATAAATCAAAGCTTCTTTCTTTGTGAGGCAGTTGGCAGACAGGGGAATGGAGCAAAGATGCCCCCCCCCCCTTCACTAGGGGCTCGGTTAGAGACGCCGGTTATCTATTTTGTTTGGCAGTGAAGGAATTTGAAACTGACCGGTTGTAGCTTTAGTGTATGCATTTTGCCTAGGGGGCAGCCCCACAGAAGTCCTGAGTAGGGATGAATACATCTTATCCATTGGCCAAGTTAAGTGCTTATTTGAAACTTTTTAAAAAATGTTTACATTAATGTACACATTTTTTTATTATACCAAATATTTTATTTTACAATTTTGCCTTTTACAATATTTCCTTAATTTACTGTGTTTCCCTGAAAATACGACAGGGTCTTATTTTCTTTTGCCCCACAAAATATGGCCTTTGGCTTATTATCAGGGAGGGCTTATTGTTTTGGGCTGCTGGGCGGCTGCTTCCTTGCGAGTGGACTCCCGAAGAACTGGGCACAGCCTCAGGGGTGAAGCAGCCATGAGGTAACCACGCTCATGAGCAGCCACCCGGCAAATCCCCTCTCCAGCCGGGCAGAGCGCCATTCACTGACCTAGGGGATATCACTAAGCCGCCAAGCCACGTGGCGCTCTGCCGGCCACCCAGCTCCCGTGACTTGGCACATTCAGGATACCCCCTAGGTCAATGCATGATGCTCTGCCTGGCTGGAGAGGGGGGTTGTGCCAGTGCCTGTTCTGCCCCCAGCCTCACCAAGTCCTTGTGCAGCTCTCCCAGGGCACTGCTGCTGGCCACCACCGCCTGCCGCCACCACGCTCTGAACATAACTTCCAAACTCCAAAACTCTAGGAGTGCTCTCTATGGTGGGCCGGCTGCCAGACAGAGTCTTCCGGACAGAGAGTCTTCCAGCAGCAACGTGAGCGCCTTTCTCCCCCCTCCCAGCTCCCGCAGCTTGGCACCTTTGGGATACCGCAAGGTCAGTGAGCGGTGCTCTGCCTGGTCGGAGGGGGGGTTGTCCAGGGGGTTTATTTTCGGGGGTGGACTTATATTTTTGCCCACGTGAAAAATGTGGCAAGGGTTAGTTTCTGGACAGGTCGTATTTTCGGGGAAACACGGTAGCACTTATTTGTATAGACCTTACTATAGTTTTTTTTAAAAAGGGGTAATTGTACCATAAAATTCAGAAAAGTGCAGATTTTGGATGATAATTGCAATTCACAATTTGCTTCAAAGATGAGAATTTAAATATATTTACTTTTAGATCATAATATATGCTAAATGAATTGTCCCTTCCTTCTACTTTGTGAATATTTTCTAATATCTAAATATATTTTTACACTGTCTTGCTTATGTTGATTTAAGTACAGTAAATCCAATACTTCACTGGACTTTCTCATCATTTCCAGCATGGATAATATTTCATTGCTACTGTATCATTTATTTTGGTATCTGATTCTGTTTAGTTATTAATTCCTGGATTCCTAAATGCTTTACATCCCTAATTCCCAACTTTGATTTTAGCATAGTCAGTATAGCAATAGCACTTAGACTTATATATCACTTCATAGTGCTTTACAACCCTCTTTTAAGTGGTCTTTATGGTCATGATTGGGAAACTGCTTTTGCTAATGTAAATAGCATTCGATCCAAAGCATTTTAAAGCAAGGTATTCAGCAATGTGTGAAGATCACAAATGAAATAAAGAATTGGGTCTATGAAGCTCAGTTTAAGCTTTAAGGAAAAGATAAGAGTGAAAAGATTGAAGGAATGTAGCAGTTCATTACTATCTGGTTATTAAAGTTAACCTGGATTTGGTATCCAGGAGGAGAAAGACTAAAATTATATGACTACAAATATGATATGTGCATAGTTGTGGAGGTAGAGGTAAAGGTTCTCCTTGCACATATGTGCTAGTTGTTCCCAACTCTAGGGGGCTGTGCTCATCTCCATTTCAAAGCCAAAGAGCCAGTGTCGTCCAAAGACGTCTCCATGGTCATGTGGCCGTCATGACTAAATGCTGAAGGCACACGGAACGCTGTTACCAAAGATGGTTCCTTTTTTTCTACTTGCAATTTTTACGTGCTTTCGAACTGCTAGATTGGCAGAAGCTGGGACAAGTAATGGGAGCTCACTCCACTCCGCGGCGGTAGGGATTCGAAGTGCCGAACTGCCGACCTTTCTGATCAACAAGTTCAGTGTCTTCACTGCTGAGCCGCCATGTCCCTCATAGTTGTGGAGAAGTCTAGGCAAAAAGGAAACCCCTCTCTGACTACCTTCTCCAGCTTAATGGTCCATGTTGGATTGGCAGTGTTTAAATTTTCTACACTACCTGCATGTTATTATCTCTCTAATTCCAGCTCCCAGATTTTTATGGATAGGCATTTTCCTCCTTAAAAAAACGAGAGGTGTACTAGCCTATAATTCCCTTTGACAGCAACTTTTTTTTCTTCACTCTCTTGCTTTGAAGATGTGAACTTCAGATCTTCTACTTAGACCAAGAAAGGCTGCATCAGCAAGGAGAGAAAGGAAGCCAGGATACAGATGTTATTTTCAAGCGTCTGTGTTGGTTAATCCTTCTTTCCTCCTACTGCACCTAGAGCCACTTCCTTTCAACAAAGGGAGCAAATGAAGCACAACATGTGGATAAACCTGAAATCACACTCATGCTCACAGCATCCCATCCCAGAAAGAGCTGAATTGGAAACGAGGCTCGAGAGAACCGTGTTACTGCAAATAAGTAGAACATCTTACAACTGACTTCAAAGGGGCTTTGAGCAACAAGTGTGGACGAACTAAGATTGCCAGATCCCATCTGTTAACAAGATCAGCATTTCACACAGTTCCCACATGTGTTCTTTTAATTTCAATCATGCATAACATATTGGGGTTAATTTCCACAGAGTCACATTTGGAAAGTTGCATACTCTGCTTTGACTAGAAAGAGGCCTTTTTTTGAAGGAGAAGTTGTCAGATGCATCTGTACCAGTGGTGGGATTCAATTTTTTTTTACTACCAGCTCTGTGGGCGTGGCTTGGTTGCCAGGGTGTGGCTTTGTGGGTGTGGCTTTGTGGGCATGGAAGGGGAAGGATACTGCAAGATCCCCATTCCTTCCCCACCCCACTAACTTGTTTTCCAACTCCGTTGTCCTGTTCAGAAGAAACAGAAGAATCTTCAAAAGAAGATCAGCTGGGAGGCAGCAGAAGTGGGGCCATCCTTTTTGCCGGTTTTCCGAACTATTCAAAATTTCCGCTATCGGTTCTCCAGAACCTGTCAGACACCGGCTGAATATCACCTTTGATGTGTACCAAATCTAAAACACACCTAAAGATGCCCTTGTCAGGGCAACTGTCCTCACCTGGAAGTGGGCGAGGGGAGGAGACTTTTACAATCTCTACAATATTTTGTTATTCAGCCATCCACTGACAGAGCGATTCAAGAAGTCCTCATTTGGTTTGAAGCAAAACTGAAATTATTCTAGCAGTGGGTGCTCAGAGTAGCCAAAGGCAAAAGTAGCTGCGTGTGGTGTTGATATATATGGGTACACATATATATGGTCAGAGTGTACATAGACAGACCCACAGTGTCGTTTATGCAAAAGGGTAGTATTGCTGTAAAAAGGAGGGGGACAATTGGCCGGTTTTTCATTATGCTGGGTGGGGATGATGGAAATCTGGGACCTCTGATTGGAAGTGCACCAGTTGGATGAAAGTTTCCCACATAATAACAGCAGCAAATGGGAATTATTTTTGAGGACAAGTGAAGCCTGTAGATTTTGTTTGCATCTGAGGTCCTAGGGAGCCCTCTAGTGGCCAAGGCCTATCAATGCCTTTGTCCTACATTGAAGCTGGAGAAGGTGTGGAAGAACTGATGATTCTTCCCTGGATTGTCTGCTTGTGATTGCGGCCTCCTCTGGTAACAATGTCCACCACCTATAAATGGTGTTCCAACCCAGCTGAGGTCTTGGGTCTAAACTTCATGGGAAAAGAGCCAGCTGGCAATTTTGAATGGAGAGGAAGAAAACAGAATTATAGACCAGGCCACAAGGATGCCTTCATTGATAGGTGCTGCTTCATTCATTGAAGGTATGGGTGTTTATGATGATTCTAGCTAGGATTTGAGAAGGAATTTAGTGCGGCAAGGATGAGAATGGTGAATTTTACCAGAAGTAATGTGCTTGAAGCTTTTGCTTCCCAGCAATTTATTTTCCCTTCGGGTATTTGAAACTGTGTTTCTCCCTAGGATTCTGTTGTCCTTGTTTCTAAGAGCTTGTGAAACAAGCCTTCTCTTGTTTTTATTCATGTTTGCTTTGTGTTGAAATTGGCTTTCTCCACCCCTTGAATGCATAAGCTGAAGAAGTGTGGGGAAAGACGAGGCTTGACACGAAAGGAACGTCCAACTCTATTTTATTCGCAATTAACCAACAGTAAGCAATACAGGAGAGAAGCGCGCGTTCTGTAGCCTGACAGCTATTTAAGGGAAAGCTGTCAGGCCGAAGGACCAATCAGCAGGCCAGATCAGCCCGCCTCAGCCATGCCGCGCCTGATTGGCTAAGGCGCAGCATGGCTGTTGCTGGCTGACAACAGGGGGAATTCCCCGGTCGTAGGTCGGGGAGGAAAGGATACAATACTCCTTCCCCCCCAGCGAGTACGCATGCGTAGCCGTGGAGCATGCGTAGTCGCGAAGATAGGCTGGGCGGCGACGGACACGCCCAGAACGCCTCAGAACTGGGCAGACCGTCGGAGAAGGAGGTGGTGTCCGTGGGAGCTCCTCCCTGGAGGGAGTGGAGCTCCGGGCGCCATCTTGAAGGCCTACCCCAGCCGGAGGAGGAGGAGGCGGAGACTCTGGAACAGGTAGGCAGGGCCGGGGTGGCGCGGCCGCTGACGGGCTTGAGTCAGGGAACTTTGAATTGTTGCGAGGGACAGGCTGGCCTGATTGAGGGAAGGCCAAAGTCGGTTGCAACGGCGGAGCTGGTAGCCCAACGGGGGCTGAAACGATGGAGGGCTGTGGAAGGCGGAAGGCGCCTGGAACAGTCTCTGGCGAAACTTCTTGCGGCCTGGGCAACAGCCACGGCTGGGGAAACGGGTGCGGCGCCAACCCCAGGGCCTCGGGTGGAATTGGCGAGGCCGACTCTGCGGGGTTGTCGTGTGGATCCAAAAGTTCGCGGCGCCTTAATTGATCCACGTGGCGGCGCCAGTCTGCACCGTCGGCAGTCCGGACCCTGTAAGAGCAGGGGCCGGTTACAAAAGTGACGGTGGCAGGCACCCACTTAAAATCCCCGGAGAAAGCCCTAGCCCATACTGGGTCGCCCTCACGGAAGGAACGGGGAGGGGGCCCCAGGTTGCTCGGCTGTGCCTCAGAATAGGTTGGGTGCAACCTATCTAAGGTGGTCCGCAGGCGCCGGCCCATCAGCAGCTCAGCTGGGGTTTTGCCGGACAAGGGACACGGGGTGGAATGCTGAACCAGGAGGTAAGCAGCCACCCTCGTGGGCCAGTCGCCCTTGTCCATTCGGCCAAGGGCGTCTTTGGCCGAGCGGACAGCGCGTTCCGCCCGGCCATTGCTGGCCGGATGATAGGGAGCGACGAGGGCATGCCTGATGCCTTGGGAGGCCAGGAAACCCTGGAACACGGTGGACGCAAACTGAGGACCATTGTCCGACACAACGACGTCTGGCAAGCCGTGGGTGGCAAACAGGCGCGTCAGTGCTCGGACAGTGGCCTCGGCTGTGGTGGAGGTCATGATGATGAGCTCCACCCAGCGCGAGTAAGCGTCCACCACAACCAGGAAAACCTGACCTCGGAAAGGCCCGGCGAAGTCTAAGTGGAGGCGTGACCATGGGCCGCGGGGAATCTCCCACTCCCGCGGCGGGGCCGCCGGAGGCGCTGGACGGGAGACCTGGCAGGTCGAGCACCTGGCAACCCAGGTAGCTATCTCGTCGTCCAGGCGGGGCCACCAGACATAGCTGCGCGCCAATGCCTTCATGCGCGCTATGCCAGGGTGGCCCTCATGGAGGCGAGACAGCACCTGGTCACGCAGAGTGGGTGGAATGATCACCCTGTCCCCCCACAGGAGGCACCCACTGTGAAGAGACAGCTCTAATTGCCTGGCCTTGTAGGGGCGGTGGCCGTCGGGCACCGGTCCCCCAGGCCACCCCCGCAGAACCCAGGTCATCACCTGGGAGAGGGTGGGGTCGGCCAGAGACGCTGCTGCCACATCGCCCGCAGAGAGCGGCAAGGCGAGGTCTGCAATGGCCAAAACAGACATGCAAGGCACTGTCTGAGGGTTGGAGACGGGCAAGGGGCAGCGGCTGAGGGCATCAGCATGCCCTAGCTGCTTGCCAGGGCGGTAGACCAGGGCATACGAGTATGCCGCTAGGAACTCCACCCAACGTGTCATCCGGGGTGACAGAATGGGAGGGGTCGGACGGTCACCGGCCAGAAGCCCAAGGAGCGGCTTGTGGTCAGTGAAGAGCGTGAAATGCCGTCCGTAGAGGTATTCGTGGAACTTTTTAACCCCGGACACGGCAGCCAGAGCCTCCTTGTCGATCTGGCTGTAGTTCCTCTCCGCTGGAGAGAGTGTCCGGGAATAAAAAGCTATGGGGGCTTCTGAGCCGTTGGGAAGGACGTGGCTCAGGACAGCCCCCACACCCACGGGGGAGGCGTCACACGCTAGAGTCAGGGGCATCCTGTCACTATATTGGACTAGGACTGCCTCTGACGTCAGCATGTCTTTGACAGCCGCGAACGCATGCGCTTCGCGGCTGCCCCAGCGCCAGGCTGCCGATCGGTCGAGCAACCGATGCAGCGGCTCGGCTAGTGACGCCTTGTGTGGCAAAAATGGCGCGTAGAAATTTAAAAGCCCCAAGAACGACTGCAGCTCCGCCTTAGTGGCGGGGGTGGGGGCGTTCTTGATGGCTGCGACTTTAGCAGGGGTGGGGTGGATTCCGTGGGCATCTATGGAGAAGCCGAGGAAATCCACTTTAGGCACAGCAAATGAACATTGCTAATCCATTGTGCTTTGCACGCGTGGGTTCGTATCCCACCTTCGTCGCCAGTGAAGAAGTGTGGGGAAAGACGAGGCTTGACACGAAAGGAACGTCCAACTCTATTTTATTCGCAATTAACCAACAGTAAGCAATACAGGAGAGAAGCGCGCGTTCTGTAGCCTGACAGCTATTTAAGGGAAAGCTGTCAGGCCGAAGGACCAATCAGCAGGCCAGATCAGCCCGCCTCAGCCATGCCGCGCCTGATTGGCTAAGGCGCAGCATGGCTGTTGCTGGCTGACAACAGGGGGAATTCCCCGGTCGTAGGTCGGGGAGGAAAGGATACAATATAAGCCACATCAGCTGCCATTATTATGGGATGGGAGCTACACACACGGAACAATTGCCGTTTTGTAGTTTCAGGGCTGAGTCGAAGCTTCCTTTGCCGTGACCTGGTTCACACCTCAATTTTAAATCATACAGGGATCATTGTTTCTTACCTCATCTCTTTTGAACAGGGCATGTGCCTCCAGGGAAAAAAATAAGCAAAGAAAGGCTCCCTGTTCAGTCCTGGTGATGTGGCCTAAAGTTCTCTCTGATGTGATTTCTCTAGAGCAGGGGTGTCTGTTATAGCCCGCCAGTGGAGCTAGCAGCAGATTCGGACAGTGAGGAGGTTGGGGAGGAACATGGGCCAGTCCTGGAGTCTGGGGAAGGCTCTGACGAGGGCTCTGTGTCAGAGGCAGAGATGGGACCAGGGCGTTTGACAGCTTCCTTTGGAGTTGGACATTAGTGGGGCAGAAGAACAGTAGGAGCCTGTTCCCAGTGTGTGCATGCGCAGAACTGCCAGGAGAAGGGAACAGCTCAGTGGTAAAATTCATTTTTTTTACTACTGGTTCTGTGGACGTGGCTTGGTAGGCGTGACAGGTGAAGGATACTGCAAAATCAGAAAATCCCACCCCACTCCTGGGGGAAGAATGTTGCAAAATCCCCATTCCCTCCCCACTCTGGGACCAGCCAGAGATGGTATTTGCCGGTTCTCTGAACTACTCAAAATGTCCACTACCGGTTCTCCAGAACCTGTCAGGACCTGCTGAATTTCACCCCTGGAACAGCTAAGGAACAAAGGTCGACTTGGGAGCAAAGCCACAGGAGGATGGTGAATGGCTCCTCCCATAGGGAATAAAAGAGGAGCAAAAGGGAGTGGAGTTTGCAGGAGACAATTAGTTCATTCCTGCATTCTGGCCAAGTGTTGCGGCGTCTGAAAGATATCGGCCTGGTCACTCTCCAAGCCTGATAAAGGTCGGTAATTGGGAACTATCTTGAAGGACTGTGGGAGAGGAAAGACTTTACTGGAGAGGAATTCACTGTAAATTGAATAAAAGGGGTTTATCAGGACGAGGACTCGGCTTCGTCCTGCTGGGGAAGCCTTGGTCAGAAACAGTGTTTAACCTTTTAAGACTTGTGGATTTCAACTCCCAGAATTTCCCAACCTCTGGGAAGTTGAAATCCCCAGATCTTAAAAGTTGCCAAGGTTGGACACCCCTGTTTGAGAGTGATGGTTTGTATGGTGAACACGAATGATAGAGAGGAACAAGAATGTGGTTTTTTTTGGGGGGGGGGGGAATCCCTCAAGCTTCCAGTGAGGAAGGCGAAGAAGAAATTCTTGAAACATCCACTGAGAGACAAAACTAGAAGAAGTAAGGTATAGAAGGCAGTTTCTACTTTGTGGTAGTGGCATGCATGTCAGTTCTGTACATATCAGGTTCTTTTGAGTTTTCTTCTATTCAAATAAAACACTTACTTATTAGATTTAGCAGGAGATTTTACTCCCTGTCCCAAAGAAGGAATTTTAATTTTTTTTAAAAAAAATTAATCCTTTGTATACTCAGCGTAAGAAATTCCTTAGCCACATGAGTTAATGTTATGGCACATCCTTCCCTCTCTTGATTCCTGCCCTCTGTCCTACACTATTGTGTAACCTTGGAGAGTCATAGTAATTAAGATAGAATCTTTTGACTCTGGGGCTTACAATCTTCTTGCAGGATGTGGTCTCTGATGCCACCTACTGGTTCATACCACTGAAATATTAGCTCTCTGTTTGCTTTGGAAGGTGGGGCAACATCTTGACAGGTTCTTCTCTTGAAAAGTATAAATTATAAAAACAAAACAAAACAGAATGCCAGTTGAAATATATCTTGCCAATCAGATTTTTTTTCTGTCTCTATCCCTTGGGAGGAGGGGACAATAAGATAATAGAGTGCAAAGGATTTTGATCTGTGGAGGGGATCAAATGGAACAAGCCTGGCCTTTGCAATTTGATGTTCTCCACATTGGTTGCACCCCAGTGTCCTTCCTTACACAGCTACTCGAAAGCCTACAATATATTGTAATTTGTAAATGAGCATTATGATCTAGTGCAGTGATGGCAAAACCTTTTCAGCCCCGAGTGCCAAAAAGGGAGCACTTTGCGCATGCCTGGACCGCAACTAGGAAGAAGAGCTCCACAGGGGGCATGCGCGTATACTGGAAAATGAATTTCTGGTTTGGGACGTGCGCATGTGCGCCAGCCAGCAAGTCTTCTGGTTACTGCTGCGCATGTGCATGTGCCGATCAGCTGGCCAACACGCACGCTCACACCAGAAAACGGAAGACCAGCTTTTCTGGTTGCTGGCACTGCTGCATGTACACAGCTGATTGTCATGTATGCAGGCACGTCAGAAACCTGGAAGAGGAGTGGGCGACATGGCTCTGCGTGCCACTTTGGGCACGCGTGCCATAGGTTCGCCATCATGGATCTAGCGCTTGCCTGAACATCACATGGGTGCAGGCAGCTTAGTGAACTGGGATGCTTGAAAGACATATTTTTGTGGAAACATGCCTTCCAAGGTAGCTTATGGTATGGCATGCTTTTGACCTCTGTGGAACTGCTTGCCTTTAGAAATATGAACTTCATTCTCCCTATTAACGAGAAGAAAGTCACTAAGATATTTGCAAGCCACTTAGATTTCCCAGTTGAAACAGCGTGAAAGTGCCAATGTTACATGCTTACATTCTGAATTCTTTGCAGGCAAGTAATTCAGCCGAGAACTTTGCTGGAGAAGGATAAATGATGTAAATGATGATGTAATGCAGGGGTGTCAAACTCGCGTCGTCATGCCGGCATCACGTGACGTATCGGGACTGTTTTTAAGAAAACCTCTGCTAAACTGGGCACGGGCGTGGCCAGATCATGATGCATCTTTCCCGTGGGCCACAAGTTTGACAGCCCTGATCTAATGGATCATATGTAGTTTGCCATAAAGAAAAGACAACTCATCAGACATGGAGCTGCTCTGACTAGGAGAGGAGACTGAAGGTGCAGCATGTGTTCCCTGGGGTAGCCTGGGGTGTTCAGATCTTCTTTGGATTACTCTTGTATTGAAGAGGTCAAGAAATATGTGATCTCCTTTTTCTGACTTTCCCCACAATTTTTTAAAACTACATTGTAAACTGCAATCCCAGCCAGATAAATCAGCATAGGTATGCATGCATGCATGTATGTCCCTAATTATATTGAGAATATCTCTAGCCTGCTAAAAAGTTCAAATAGCTCAACAGAAGGTGGAAAAGGACACCAATTTTCCAGTATATAGGTAGATATACAGAACATATATAGCCCCGATATCTCAGGGGTTGGCCACAAAGAAGAGGGAGTCAAGCTATTCTCCAAGGCACCTGAGGGCAGGACAAGAAGCAATGGGTGGAAACTAATCAAGGAGAGAAGCAACTTAGAACTAAGGAGAAATTTCATGATAATTTCAACAATTAATCAGTGGAACAACTTGCCTCCAGAAGTTGTGAATGCTTCAACGCTGGATGTTTTTAACAAGATGTTAGATAACCATTTGTCTGAAGTGGTGTAGGGGTTCCTGCTTAAGCAAGGGGTTGGACTAGAAGACCTCCAAGATCCCTTCCAACTCTGTTATTCTAAAGTCTAAACATAATTTTAAAAAATTGACCCCTTTTAACCTTTCTGAATTCTTGTATATTTTTGGCATGAATATTGAGCTTCACAAGGTGCATCTAATATATAAAGGGATATATAAATTGTACTTATTTCATTGAATTTTTAAACAGAGTCATCCAACATGTCATGTGTGAAAAAGTAATCCTCCTTCTAGTTCATTATAATATGATGTGATCATTAGGACTGCTTGTACATGTATTTCATTAAATAATCTGGGCTGATTTGGGTCAGTCTTTCCCTGTATGGGTCTTGGTTCCCTTATTATAGTCAGGTTTTCACCATGCAGAAAACGTCTTCCATCATTAGAAAAACACTAGATTAAAATGGAATTTATGGGACAGTTGCAAGGCAGAAGCCGAGTCAATGCTTACTAAGAAGAATGTTGATGGCGCTTTTAATTTTTTAACAACAACAACATTTGGTCAGCCACCCAGATTTCTGAAAAAATGTTCTGTGGCCAAGTGAATAAATATCTGTGTTAAAGCTTGTACTGAGGAGACGGAGACAGCTGAATGCAAGGAACACGTTTATTTAACTCAAAACGAACTGACAGGAACAAGCAAGCAGAAACCGTCTGACAGCTATTTATACATGTAGCTGTCAGATGGCGAACCAATAGGAATTGTGTATTTCTCCCGCCGGCCGGCAGGGGCGCCTGGAACAATCAGAGGGGCTTCTCCGAACGCCCTCTGCTGGCCAGGCACGCCAGTACATAACACCCTGAGCTTTGTATGGCAGACTTCTAGAGGAGATTCCCAGATTATCCATCCATCAATTAGACCTGAATCCCAAGTGAGTCACAGATAAAGGTAACCGTTTCAAAGCAGGCCTACAAGTGAATGGGTGAAAAACAGATTAAATTTTTAGGAGTCCAAATCAGTGTCACAGAAATATTAAGAGAGGACCTGAAGTAAGAAGTGTCTGCTAGAAAACTCTTTATGTAGTACTGACTTGAAGCAATTCACCATGAAGGACTAGACCAGGGGTGTCAAACTGCCCGCGGTCCGGATGTGGCCCACGTAGGCCGTGCCCACCCCGGATCTGCAAATAGGGAAAACGTCACCAAATGTCACATGACGGCAACGTGATGTGGCGAGTTTGACACCCGTGGATTAGACCCAAATTCCTAAGCAATAATATGAGAGATTGATGTTAAATTAGAGAAGCTACTTGATTGCAGCTATTGCAGTTAAAAATGATTCACATAACACATGAAGTAGGAACTGAGGAAGCTCTAATAATATTCAATGGCCAAGATAGGCAAAAATTCGGAAAGTCTCAAAGAGAGGGAAACTCACTCACAGAATCATGCTTGTTTGGACTCCCCCCCCCCCCCATCTGTAGATGCTGGCCTTGAGTTGATCTAGCACAGTAATGGCTCACCTTTTCTGGATCGAGTGCCCAAAGTGTGTGTGTACGTGTGTGAATCTGCACCTGAACCCCCAAAATGCCATGCCCGCCCCATGAATGTGCTCCGCCCCCCTGTGCATGTGTGCTCCCCCGCACACGCCCTGTGCATGCACGTGCTGCTGCAGGTGCTCTGCCCCCATGCATACTCCTCCCATGCCCCCCCACATGTGCATGCTCCCAGCACATGCTCCACCCCTCGCACCCCCTGCATGCACCTCACCCTGTGCATGTGCCCCACTGCACGCGGAGTGCATGTGTGGCAGAGACCCGAAGGCCAGCTGGCTGTGTGGGAGGCGCGTAGGCATGCATGGCAGAGCTGAACTGGGGTGACAGTTTGTGGGCCGTCAGAGGGCTCTGCATTCCACCTCTGGCACGTGTCCCATAGGTTTGTCATCACGGATCTAGCAGAGCATACTGTTCTTAGCAGGTTACGGGACTTGGCCTATAATGATGTCTTAGTCTGAGGACTTCAGATTAGTTGTGGAGCAGAGGGAGCCCACTGAAAGTACCTAATGTGTTTCTGCCTGCAATGCAACATATTCATGAGCAACTGAAGCATAGCTCATGAACGCATCAGAAATTTAACTCACACTCACAGCCAGTGGTCCGGCTTATTCTCAATGGCCTTTACTGCACAGTTCTGTTTTACGTGCTATCCCTAATTTTTATTTTTTTGTGCCTTTCTGTAACATGAGAACCAAACAAATTCCTCTCCCAAGATCGGAAGCTGTTTTGAAACGAGAGCCAAACCATAGGGCTGAACCTCCTTTCCAGTCCTGAGGGCTGCATGCCCTGCCGGTTGGTGGGTGGAAATTTGCCAATAGGCATATACTACGTGGAGACACCAGCTTTTATTCCTCATTACGATGCTCTTCATGCCCTGTCAATCAACGTTTGGACCAATTCTGAGCAGTGCAAAGGATACGGGCAATCCTGCTGGGATCATTAGCACAGGGGAACCATAGGTGAGGTGATGAAGACCAGGAGGGTGTGAAGAGGAAGATGAGTCACAGCATTACAAGGACAGAGATACTTTCCACACCATCCAGAGGATGACTAATCACTTGGGCTTCCCTCGAAGGCAGATTGGCTTCAGGCTTCCTTTTTAACCCTAGATACTACGTGTAGTACATTAAAACGAGCAGGGTTGAAGTTACCAAGCTGAACATGTGGAAAAGAGCTAAGATGACTGAAGAAAGACTTTGAGTATACTCTTCCACTCCTGGGATATGCCTGATTTTGGGCAAGAATGGAGGATTACAGAAATGTGGAAGTATTACTTCTCAGTAAGTTTCTACTCTGCTGCTCGTAGTAGTGGGGACTTTAATTCGTTAGTTTTCAGCAACATTTTGACTTAGTTTCAAGACATATTTATGATCTCCTGCATAGGTAGGTTTCACATTTTGTTACCACTGGTTTCCTGCGCAAGCACTCCTTCTGCATATGCGCCCAGCCTTCTGCACATGGGCTTTGCTTTTCACACACACTTTCTGTGCATGCTCCCGGCCTAAATAAATGTGCCTAAATAGGATGGCATGGAGCTGGGGTGGGCGGGGGGGGGGATTTCCGCTACCGGTTTGAGCGAACCAGTCCGAACTGGCTGAATACCGCCTCTGATCTCCTGTCTTTAGAAGTCATAAACTGTAAGACACTCAGAGTCAATTGATAGTGAAAGGAGAGCATGAAATTTAATAAATAATAATATACAGGCAGTCCTCAACTTACAAACATTCATTTAGTGACCATTTGAAATTACAATAGCACTGGGGAAAAAATGACTTATGGCTGTTTTTCACACTTAACGATGGTTGCAGCATCCCCATAGTCACATGATCAAAATCCGGATACTTGGCAACTAACTCATATTTACGACGGTTGCAGAGTCTCAGTGTCAGGTAATCCCCTTTTGCGACCTTCTGACAAATAAAGTCAATAGGGAAGGCAGATTGACTTAACAACCACATTACTAATTGAACAAATGCAATGATTCACTTAACAACGCTGGCAAGAAAGGTCGTATTTATGATAATTTCACTGTCCTGGTGTCATGCAATCACCTTTGGTGGCCTTCTGACAAGCAGAGGCAATGGGGGAAGCCAGATTCACTTAACGACCATGTTCCCTGTCACTGCGTTAATTGTTTGCTAGCTGTGCTGAGATATACTGCGCAGGTCATAGGCCTTATCAGCAATGATTTACTGCGCATGCTTCTTAACACGTTTCTTAATATATCATACATTCCAGAGACTTCTGTTACTTTTTTGATCTTCTGTTCGTCTGCCAAGAAGGTGGGCGACAATTGCTCTTGCCAAAATGTAACAATTAGATAGATTTGTTTATTTTTATTTTCATATTAAAAGTTTTGTTTTTCATTAGAACATGTTATCGGGTTTTATTTCTTATCTGAGATATGCTAACAAGGAGGGGCGACGATTCACACCTTGATCGAGGGGGAAGGGAAACTTTCCATTCCTTCTCATTCCCAATTTAACAATTGCGGTGATCCACTTAATAACTGGTGAGAAAGATAATAAAACGGGGCAAAACTCACTTAAGAACACTCTCAGCAACAGAAAATCTGGGGCTCAGTTGTGATTGAGAACTACCTGTATATATATAGACTTCATTAAAAAAGTTCTTCTAGGCCAGGGGTCGGCAACCTTAAACACTCAAAGAGCCACAAAGGTCCTAACCGGAAGCCCCCCGTTCAATTCTGGAGCCGACTGGAAGTCCGCTTCCCCCACCACAGAGTCTCCTCCTAGCGCAGCATCCTTTTCCCTCTACCTGTCCTAACTGAAAGCCTTATCAATTGTGGAGCTGACCGGCGACAGGGAGCCGCAGCAGAGGGATGAAAGAGCCACATGTGGCTCCAGAGCTTTGGGTTGCTGACCCCTGTTCTAGGCGCTGGACAGAAACATGGGATATGGGGCTGCTTGAATTAGGATTTGTCTGCGGGTTCTACTTCTTTCTCTCCTTCATGCATGGAAAGAAATGCAGCCATGGAGGGGAGGGTTGGTGTTTTGATAATTTTACTAAAAAACAAAGAAATTGGTCCTTGTCAGCCAGCCATCACAAGATGCTCTTCTATACAGAGAGTGATCAGCCAATTGAATAGGGACTACAGTTTGCTTTATAGCACTTCTTGGCTTTATTCATGGTTAGCTCAGAGTCTTACAGAAGTTCTAGAGACCCCAAGACCCTGAGCCTTTAGCTGGAGGCCACCTAAGCAGCCTCTAAGCTAGATTGGACCACATCTTGCATAGGGTTAATCTTCATCCAGTCACCTCTGTTAAACCCCAACCCCAATCCCTCTTCAATGGCCCCGTTTTGCCTCCTTGGCCATCCAAGAATTGGAGAGAAAAAAGAGATGTCAAAGGGAATATTTCTGTGTCAGATCACATTGCCAAAACTTAACCATCCAAAATACACCTTCCTCAACCTGACAGCAGTGATCAAGACCCCCCACCCCCTGATTGCTAGCCAAGGTGAAGGGATTGTTGATAACATCAGGCTGATCAGTTCCTGTTTATGTAGGGCTCATGGAATAACAAATATCTCTGGGAAATAAGGGAGGGGGACAACGCTCCTCTCACCCGGTGATTGTGATGGTTTTCCTGCCAGAACCCCTAGGAAGGAAATCTGATTGGGTCAAGCGTGTTTGGGGAAAGCCCAGCTATTGTGGCCAAGCTGTAGGGTATTAGTTGAGGGAAGGTGATTTATGCCACCAATAATCAATACATAGCTAACCCCTTTGATTTCAGGGGGTTTACACACACATATCACTCTGCGACAGGGACACCCATTCTGCATTTTCTTTGTCCCCTAGGACTGAAAACCATATATGAAGTAAATGTTGGTGGAAAAATTCAGACCATGACTTCCCGTAGCATGCTGGATAGTCTGCATGGTGCTTCTTGCGCCTTGAGTTTCTTCTGAAAAGGATGAGTTAGGACAGTGATGGCTAACCTTTTTGTCACTATGTGCCCAAAGCGCATACACGCCCGCACCCATAATGCAATGCGTGCACACCTCCCGTGCTCCTCCCTGCTCCCCTGGGTATGCACACACAACTCTCCAGCCACCCCTGCCCCTGCACATACAGGCACGAACTCCCCCCCCCCGTGCCCCATTCTGGGCCTAGTAGGCCTCCATGCAGCCTCCTATGAGCAAAAATGGGCTGCGGGGTGGGGCACATCACCTCCGCGCATGCATGTAGCTCTCCTTCATGCTCCCCGCCCCCTGCGCATGTGCGGCAGAGGCCCAAAAACCAGCTGACTGTTGGGAGGCGCATCCATGGTGGAGCTGAAGTGGGGCAACGACTCACATGCCTGCAGAGAGGGCTCTGCATGGCACCTGTGGCACACATGCCATAGGTTAGCCATCACGGAGCTAGGATGTAGTGGAACAGAGAGCCAGAAATTATTTCCTATACGCCTATGGCTATTTTCCCTCACACATACCTTTCTTTGTAGGCTAAGGCTGTAGAATTTGTCATTTGGGGAGAAAAGGTGCTTTTGGAAAAGTTAAGCATTTTAAATATGACTGAAAAGTTCAGTGATGATTATGAGGGAACGATGTCAAAACTGGGTAGGTAAATTTATTTATTTATTTATTTATTTATTTATTTATTTATTTATTTATTTATTTATTTATTTCTTGGATTTCTAGACCGCCCCCTCTCCCAAAAAGGGACTCGGGGCGGTGTACAGTCAATGCAGATAAAAATACAATCAAAAAATACAATCAAAAAATACAAATTTGCTCCTGAAATTTGCTTGTTTATCTCAGATAGAACAACAACAATAAAGAAGTTACTCAAACTTCAATAATGATTGTGGATAGCATTTGGTAGAATCTGTTTGAGATTTGAGAGGTAGCAAAAGCTGCTTGACAATTTGGAGAATTTTAGCCTAAGATGCCTATCTGGAGGGCACAAGAGTTGAGTATAGATAGTCCTCAACTTACAACTATTCATGACCGTTCAAAGTTACAACTGAAAAAAGTGACTTGGGACTAGTTCTCACACTTATGACTTTTGCAGTATCCCCATAGTCATATGATCAAATTTTGGGAGCTTGGCAACTGGGATGTATTTACAATGGTTGCAGCATCCTGGGATTGTTATTTGCAACCTTTCTAGGCAGCTTCTGACAGCCACAATCAATGGAAGAAGCCAGATTTGCTTGACGACAAGAAAAGTCGTAAAATGTGGCATGACTCCCCTAACAACTGCCTTGCTTAGCAACAAAAATGTTGTGCTCAATTGTGACCAGAGTCAAGGTTTACCTGTAGTGTGTAACTACCATATTTTGGGAGTATAAGATGCACCTTTCCCTTCCCTAAAAGGGCGTGGAAATGTTGGCACATCTTATGCGTCAAATACAGCCATTTTTGGCCTCCCGCAGCCCCCAGGAGCACTCTAGAGGCTTCAGCAGGGCTGGGAGAAGAGGAAAATGACCCAATGTTTGCGAAAAACAGTCCATTTTTCACAAAAACAGGGGCATTTTCACCCCCCCCCCAGCCCTGCTGAAGCCTGCAGAGTGCTCCTGGGGGCCGAGGATGACAAAACCTTTTTTTTTCTTACTTACCTATTTGAAATCTGGGGGTGTCTTATACACTGGTGTGTCTTAACAGTCCAAAAATACGGTATGTGTCATTTTTCATATAAAAAAAACACCCCATTGAACTAATGCAACCATCACGGGAACTAAAAATTTCAGCCAGTGACAGAACTTTTATTTCAGTTAAACACTGAACTGAATATAGTGCAATGCAGAGAGACAATCTGGTGTTGTGGTTAAAAGTGACAGGCTCGAAACTGGAAAACAGTGAGTGCTAATCCCGTTTTAAGGACAAAGTCAGCTGAATGACTTGGGCAAGGCAATTTCTTGGCCCCCAGTAGAAGAAAACAGCAAGTCACTTCTGAAAAGGTTGCCAAGAATACAACAGGACTAGTTTAGGCAGCCCCCAGCAAATCGATATTGACTTTACACCCTCTCCCCCAAAGTATAAAATAAAATAAAGGATAATAGTAGAGCAACCTGATCATAACAGCAGTAATTGGTAATAGATTTGCTATGTTAACCACTCCAGCATGACTCAAAATAATTTTCCATAGTTGAGCCTTAAGAATTTCTAACTCATCAATTTCCTGTTGGAGCGCTCATTTAAAATTCTTTCTGTAAGAACGACAGCTTTCAGCTCAGCAATGGAGCGTCCTTGGAGCCTGAAAAATTATCCTGCTGGTTCTTATATGTATATACATTTGTTTCCTTTATATCCTGTCTTTCTGCATAGAGCAGCCTAGATGGCTAACAGCTGTAATAATAATGCAGATACAATAAACCGAAAGTCAATAACTAGCTTTGAAGTCCGATTTATATCCACTTTTTTGCCATAATCATCTCCGATTTGGAACAATGCCACTTTTAAAAATTTTCTTAACTCTCTGTCTCTGTCTCTGTCTCTGTCTCTCTCTCTCTCTCTGTGTGTGTGTGTGTGTGTATTTTTTGTATATGTAAATACTTTTAAAAACCAGTCCATGCTTCGCACATCTGATAGAATGGGACGTTTTTTTTTCTCCAAATGCATGTACCATAATAGATACATTAATTTTTCAAAGTGCCACAATTCGGTACAATTCTGTTTCTCCAAGCATTCTCTCAAAACTTGTTTTGGAAATATGATTTCAGTGGAGATCATCTCTGGCCACCAGATGGCAGCATGGCTCCATGAATGGAATAACAGGGTTTGGAGAGCCTGTTGCTTGGGCATTCACTCCTTCAAGCACCCTGGTATCTGGGGCACTCGTTCATTGTTCCTGGGGCACAATTGGCAGAACATTCCTGGATCGAAAGAAACACACTTTATGAGAGTCTTGCCATTGGAAACATTTCTGCAGCTTCTCTCTCCCTCCCCACTCCAACCCTTTCTCTTTCTATGACTCCTCAGCTGGGAACTTTCAAGCCTTAATACTATTATATGTAGCCTGCCCTATTCCCAGGATTCCAACAGATTAAGGGCATTGTGAAAAAGAGATTATGAGTCACTTAGGGCTAGGCGCTTGTTCTAATCTTGGATCTTGTGAAGGACATGCGGAAGGAAATTTCTTCCTTTCACCTTTCCTGGATCCCTTGCCCTTCAAGAAAAATAGCCCCCTTTCCCCATTCTCATATCCTCATTTGTGACTAAAAGTGACATTACTTTCCTATGTCGTATCCGTTCTTCTCTAACTCTGCTCCTCTCCCCCACAATCATTGATATGCTCTCTGCAAATTCAATCACAGTCTCTCTCTCTCTAGATGCGTGTTTGAAGTTAAGAAACCTGTTAGTGAATGAAGTCTGGAAGTTTTCCAGTAGAGTGGAGGGAGGGGTCACAGCAGGGTTAACACAGCCTGATTGGTCCATTTGACTGAGAGAAAACTTCTTAACCTTCGCCTTCTCCCGTTGGTTCCCAGTTTCCTCTCAGTCAAGGTCCAAGACTCAGGTTTGGTTCCTAGTAGGTTTTCTAGTTAGTCAGTGTATGTTAATTGATCTTGATTAAATTTAGAAATTTTAATTTGGTTACCTTTAGAAAATGTATTTTTTGTAGTGGGTCTGCCTTGCAGGGCTGTTGTTGGCTGCCCTTAGAAGGCTGAGAGATTCTGCAGGGGGGGGGCGCTGGCTTCCTCCCCCCGCTTAGAAGGTCGCTCCGGTCTGATGCCTGGTGTCTCGGGCGTGCCGGGCGACCCTACGGCTATGCACACATGCCTTTTAGTGAAAGTCGCAGCGCGCCGGGGCTTTTCAGCGCGAAAGCGACAAATCGGCTTCATTTTGAATTTCGCACAGTCCGGGGCCGGTTACAGCCTGCGGCGACGGCGCGGGGCCGTTTTTTCTGGGATTTGGAGGTCTCCCGGTGAGTAGGAGCTCCAGTGTCTTGCTTTGGTGCCGCTGGGGGCGGCGAGCGTGCAAACGGCCGCCCGCAGCCAGAGGAAGCGAAGGGCGAGGTCGGCGGCCATTTTTAGGCGCGCTTTGGCCAGGGACCGCCCAAAGAAGCCGGCAGCCATTTTGAATCACGTGTCTGGGCATTGCAGCACGGAGAGGCTGAATACAACGTGGCCGTGCTGTTTGTTGTCTACCGGAGGCCCGGAGCAGGCGATTCCCACCAGCTGAAGGGCTGTTCCTGTCTCAAATTTATTTGGTGCACGTGAGTGGGGCGATGGCGGATAGAACAGAGGCTCAGCAGGCCTTACCATCTCAGGCAGGCGATGATAAGGCTGAGCCCACTCCCCCTGTTAGGCCTCGGGCTTCTAGGCCTTCAGCAGAGGAAAGACCTTCCAGAGCTCTGCAAAGGGATGAGCTCAGGCGATCCAGGGCTATAGAGAAGGTCATCGAAAGAGCGGAGAAAAGACAGGCCCGGGATCCTGGGCCTAGATCCAGATCTCCACGCCCCGTGGCTTCCTGCCCTTCCCCACCTGTGGCCAGGGGGTTCAGTCCTTCCTCTTCTTCCTCTGCTTCCTCAGATAGATCGGATAGGAGTCAGCAGCGGGGGGGCCCTCGCTCTCCTTCTGTTTCCCTGGGGACTAGAGAGGCAGATAGGGGGGACCCATTGGAAGGCACCTCTGCAGGTCCCATTAGGGGTAGGAAATCCAGCAGGGCCTACGTGGCTCCAGATTATGATACTGAAGGTGATGAGGAGGATCTAGAACACCTCCCTGAGAATCTCAAAAGGATTATTTCTGCAGCCATCTCTAGGGGCATTGCTCAAAGGGACAGGCCTTCCCATCACAGTCGAGTTACTCCCTTTAGTAGGTCCAGATCTAGGGCTTCCTCTCCTTCCCTCATGAGTGAGGTTTCCTCTAGGGGGGAAGCACGGAGGGATGATTGGGGGTTCTCTGAGGAGGAAGATGCGGCCCCTGAGCTGCCTCGCTCTTCTAACCTTTTCCTCCAGGCCATGTTCAAGCCATTACTCAAGAAGGCTAGGAGAACCACCAAGGTGGGCACGGGGGACCCCACGGTCCCACCGCCCACGGATCCAGACATGGTCATGTTCTCAGCGACGGCCACTAATAAAGAGGAGATTCCTGCCCCTCCTCTTTTCTTAGAGGTAGCTACTAGCCAATGGGCCCGTCCTTCTAATTTTTCCCCACCTGGCAGCAACGACCGTCGCGCCTATAACATGGGAAAGTCTTTTGTGCAGGCTATTCAGCTCCCAGTTGTAGATCAGCCCATAGCAGCTTTAGTCTCCTCTTCCCCAGTGGTCTCAGGGGACGCAGCTGACAAACTCAAGCCAGAAGACAAGAGGGCGGAGCTCACCTTACGTAAAAATTTTAAGGCCTCAGCTTGGGCGGTGCGGGCAGCGGCTGCTGCTTCGTACTTCAACCGCACCACGGTCATGTGGCTCCGCCAGCTTCAGGATCGAATTCCGATCCAGGATGAGCGCGTACACCAGGATTTAGCTAAAATAATGGCAGCGTGTCAGTATTCGGCTGATGCGACCCTAGACGCTGTTAGATTTGGTTCTAGTGCTTTGGCCACCTCGGTGGCCTCTCGTAGGCTCCTATGGCTCAGGAACTGGCAGATAGACTATAAAGCCAAGTGGGATCTAGTAGCGGCTCCCTTTGAGGGTCCAAACTTGTTTGGAGCTTCCTTGGATCCGATTTTGGTGGAGAATAAAGATAAAAAGAAAGTCATGCCTACATCCACCAAGAAGGCAGAGTCACGTAGTCACCCCTATCGCAGGCCCCAGTTCAAGTCTTATGACAGGGATCAGGACCAGCGATACCAACCGTACAGGCAGGACAGGTCATTCAACAGACAGGGGTTTCAGGACCGTTCTAGATTTCAGCCGCAGTCCAAGCGGCCCTTTCGTGGGGGGGGGGGCCGCCCCTTCCGCAGAGGGAAATGACTCAAACCCGAGTCATCCCATCGGAGGCCGCCTGGCACTGTATGCGGACGAGTGGGATCGGATCACGTCAGACGGTTGGGTCAGGGCGACCGTTCGCCACGGCCTAAGGTTAGAATTCCTCTCCAATCCCCCAAGTTTTTTCAAGGTTTTTCCCCCGGCCCGGGATCCGAAGCGACGTCTCCTCATGGACCTCGCGGTCGCCCATCTGCTAGAAATCAGGGCGGTGGAGGTCGTTCCGGAGCAGGAGAGGGGTCTGGGCTACTACTCCCACCTGTTCGTAGTTCCAAAATCCTCGGGGGGTTGGAGGGCGATTCTCAACCTGAAACGCCTGAACCGCTACTTAGTATACAGGCGGTTCAAGATGGCGTCCCTGAAATCGATTCTGCAGGGCATTCGGAGGGGGGATTACATGGCCTCAGTAGACTTGACGGAGGCCTATCTCCACGTTCCCATCCTTCAGTCCCACCGGCGTTATCTCAGGTTTTCTCACCGGGGCAGGCATTACCAATACCGGGCTCTCCCGTTCGGTTTGGCCTCAGCTCCGCGGACATTCACCAAGGTCCTGGCAGCACTGGCGGCTTACCTGCGTTCCATTCCGGTGAGACTTCAGTGCTACTTGGACGACGTTCTCGTTCAGGCGGGGTCCCTATCCAGAGCCAAGTCGGATCTTCGGCTGACGATCCGTTGGCTTCAGGCGTTGGGGTTTTCCGTGAACTTCCCCAAGAGCCACCTATCCCCATCCCGGCAGATCCTACACTTAGGGACAGTGATAGATTCCGAGTCAGGGAGGGTCCGCCTGTCTCCAGAACGCTTGTCCAGCCTGCGCCAGCTGGTCTCCTCCGTACAAAAAAGAAGGTCTGTTTCCATCCTGACCTTGTCTCAACTTCTGGGGAAGATGGTCTCTTGCATAGGGATAGTGCCCTGGGCCCGGCTCCATCTGCGGCCTCTCCAGTGGGCCTTGATCCCGGTCCAGAGAAGGATGATGAGCAACTCCTTGCGGCCAGTTCCTCTACCAGCGGAGGTGAGACTATCTCTTCAGTGGTGGATGTCCCCGGCGCTGCAACAGGGGGCTTGCTTTTGGGAGCCCGAGAGAGTCACCGTGACGACGGATGCCAGCCTCTTCGGCTGGGGGGCCGTGATGGACTCCGACATGACCCAGGGACGTTGGTCTGCCTCGGATCTCCGCCACAACATCAATTGGCTGGAGCTGAAAGCCGCGAGACTTGCCCTACGGACTTTTCGTCATCACCTGCGGGGGCACCATGTCCTCCTGCTTACGGACAATGTGGCGACGAAGGCCCATGTCAATCGCCAGGGGGGCACCCGCTCGCGTTCTCTCTGGCGAGAGGCGCAGTTGTTGGGCCTGTGGGCGGAGAGACACTTAGCCTCCATAGTGGCGGAGCACATCTCAGGAGTGTCCAATCTTCAGGCGGATTGGCTGAGTCGCACAACCCTAGACGATGGCGAGTGGCAACTGGGCCCGGAGTTGTTTCAGAAGATATGCAGCAGGTTCGGCACGCCTCTGGTGGATCTGTTCGCCTCTCCCGACAACGCTCAGCTGCCCCGGTTCTTTACCCGGTTCCAGTCCCCGTCGGCGGAAGGAGCGGATGCTCTCAGGAGCCGGTGGCCCCCGGGCCTTCTTTATGCCTTTCCTCCCCTTCCCCTCGTTCCCCGTACGATAGGGAAGATAGTCACAGAGAGGGCTCTCGTTATCCTGTTAGCCCCTTACTGGCCGAGGAGACCCTGGTTCGCGGACCTGGTCCAGCTGTCGGTAGCAGACCCCTGGAGGATTCCCCCGGGGGAGGTCGTTCTGAGTCAGGGGGCTTTGCATCACCCAGGGCCTCAGTGGCTCCATCTGACCGCATGGCTCTTGAACGGAGGGTCCTGAGGGGGCAGAGGCTGTCATCGGGAGTTATAGCCACCTTAGAGGCGTCTAGGAGGCCGTCCACGGTTAGGATTTACAATGCCACATGGAAAGCGTTTGCGAAGTGGTGTATCCCTTTGGGGTTGGATCCTTCTAGAGCTACCGTTCCAAACGTGTTGGAGTTCCTCCAAAAGGGGTTGGAGGACGGCTTGTCGCATAATACGCTCCGGCGTCAGGTGGCGGCCTTAGCCACCATTCTGGGGGGGGAGGGTTCCCTCACCCTTTCCCGTTCTCCTCTGATTAAGCGTTTCCTGAAGGGGGCGGCTAACATCCGTCCACCTCCGGTCCATAGGTTTCCGACCTGGGATCTGACCCTGGTTCTCCAGGCTCTGACGAGCTCCCCGTTCGAGCCACTTAGGACGGTACACATGCGTCTGCTTACCCTTAAGGTGGTGTTTTTAGTGGCCATTACATCGGCCAGGCGCATTTCAGAGTTGGGGGCCCTTTCTTCACGCAGTGACTTGTGTGTTATACACCAGGACAGGGTGGTCCTTCGTTTGGATCCTTCGTTCATTCCGAAGGTGAATTCACAGTTTCACAGGGCCCAGGAGGTCGTACTCCCGAATTTTTGTCCCAATCCCTCAAGGGAGCGGGAGTTAGTGTGGCATAAGCTGGATGTTCGCCGGGCTGTTCGCATTTACCTAAAGCGAACTGAGGGCATTAGGAGGACGGAGGCATTATTTGTTTCCTTTCGCCCAGGCTCGTTAGGATGCAAGGTTTCTTCTTCCACCATCGGACGATGGATTAGGTTGGCCATACTTGAGGCTTACGGAGCTTCTGGGAAGACTCCCCCATCGGGGATCACTGCGCACTCCACCCGCAGTGCCGCTACTTCGGCGGCCTGGGCCACCAGGGCACCCTTCGAGGATATTTGTAGGGCGGCCGCTTGGGCCTCCCCCACTCCTTTTATTAGGCACTATCGTTTGGATACTTATGCCTCGGCTGAGGCATCTTTTGGCCGGAGGGTCCTTCAGAGGGTGGTGGCCGATTCCTCACCTGGGACCCAGTCTGCCCGCCCGGGGACGTAGCGTGGGTATGTCCCTGCTGTGACCCCTCCCTCCACTCTACTGGAAAAAGAACGTTGGTCTTACCTGAACGTTTTTTTCTGGAGTAGTGGAGGGAGGGGTCACATTTCCCGCCCTAGTTAGTTAGACAGGGTCCGGGAGGTGTAGAATCGGGAGGCCCCGGGGGGGCTTGTCCTTGTTTTGTGTTTGCTTGCAGATGCTGGCCGTGACTTCGCGGAAACTGGGAACCAACGGGAGAAGGCGAAGGTTAAGAAGTTTTCTCTCAGTCAAATGGACCAATCAGGCTGTGTTAACCCTGCTGTGACCCCTCCCTCCACTACTCCAGAAAAAAACGTTCAGGTAAGACCAACGTTCTTTCCTGAATCTGGCAGAAACATTTGCCCTTGTTCTCAGCAAGAGAATCCATCAGAACTCTTTGGAAGACTGTAGAAACGCATGGAAGTGAAAACACTAATTGGAATCTAGCTTTAAAAAAATAACATGAATGGCAGTTTTAAAAGGAGAAGACTATGGCACAGAGAGTAAACAAACAACTCCTCCCTTTGCAGACTTTGTGTAATCTTTCCTGGCATGGCTCCTTCCTTCCTTCCTTCCTTCCTTCCTTCCTTCCTTCCTTCCTTCCTTCCTTCCTTCCTTTCTTTTCTTTCTCTCTCCCTTCCCCTTCCTCCTTCCCTTTCTCTTTCCTTTTTTCCTTTCCTTACCTTTCCTTTCCTTCCCTTTCCAACCTCATCCCTTTCTCCTTCCTTTTCTCCTTTCCTTTCCCTTCCCCACCCCTTCCCTTTCTCCTTCCTTTTCTCCTTTCCCTTCCCCACCCCTTCCCCTTTCTCCTTCCCTTTCTCCTTCCTTTTCTCCTTTCCCTTCCCCACCCCTTCCCCTTTCTCCTTCCCTTTCTCCTTCCTTTTTTCCTTTCCTTACCCCTCTCTCTTCCCTCCTTTCCCTTCCTTTTCTTTTCCTTTCCTTTTAAATCGCAGTATGAAATTCTAGCCCTCTAACCGCATGACAATCCTGTGCAATGCCCTCTGCCCATTTGCATTTGGCCATTGCTCAAATGTTGCTGGAGTGACCACCCCGTCTGTACTGGCTGATGTCCAGGAAGCTCAGCTTTGTTGTGTGATCATGCAAAAGTCATTCATCCTTTTTGTCTTGAGGACTGTCAGAAAAGGAGGCTTGGTTGAATAGATTAATTTATATAGAGAAGTTTCCTGTTTGGGCCATTTGCAAACATCCTGCTTTCCTGAACAATGTGAGAGACAAATTTGGAGGTCTTGAGGACGTGGCTTTTCAATAGGGAATCACAACAGCCCAGCTTCTGGACTGACATATTTAAAATGTGGAGGGAAATGGAGAAACAGGTTGAATGTTTGAACGGTGCACAACCCTTTAAAAAAAAAAGCTTATTTAAATAATTTTGGGAAGCTATATTATTTATTGCTTCATTCCACTCCTTTCCCCCCTCATGAAACTCAAGACAAATGTAGATAGACTTTCCAGGGATCTATACCTTGCCACCAGATCCACATAAGAACTGAACATCTACAGATAGAGAAACCTAGAAGAAGCCTTACCTTCAGGAGAAGAAAATGTATGGAGATTCTTTCTTTCTTTCTTTCTTTCTTTCTTTCTTTCTTTCTTTCTTTCTTTCTTTCTTTCTTTCTTTCTTTCTCTTTCTTTCTTTCCTTCCTTCCTTCCTCCTCTCCTTTCTACTTTCTTTCTTTCTTTCTTTCTTTCTTTCTTTCTTTCTTTCTTTCTCTCCTTCCTTCCTCCTCTCCTTCCTCCTTCCTTCCTTTCTTTTTCTTTTTCTTTCCTTCCTGCCTCCTCTCCTTCCTCCTTTCTTTCTTTCTTTTTCCTCCTTTCTTCTCTTTCTCTCCTTCCTTCCTCCTCTCCTCTGCTTCCTTCCTTCCTTCCTTCCTCTTTTTTTTCCTTCCTGCCTCCTCTCCTTCCTCCTTTCTTTGTTCTTCCTTCCTTCCTTCCTTTCTCTCCTTCCTTCCTCCTCTTCTCTCCTCCCTCCCTCCTCTCCTTCTTCCTTTCTCCCTCCCTCCCTCCCTCCTTTCTTTCTTTCTTTCTTTCTTTCTTTCTTTCTTTCTTTCTTTCTTTCTTTCTTTCTTTCTTTCACCTTATTTCTTTAGTGGGTGGATTGTTAGACATTATCAGGCCACCATTGTTAGGCCAAAATTGGCTGCCTACGTTGAGGTGACAGGGCATCTGCACAAAGAACATAGATGCTTGTTCTCTAGGGTTGAGCCTTACTATACAACTTACTATGCACTTAAAAGAATACATATTAGGTCTAAACATAAAAAAAAAAAGAATCCTATGCCTAAGGAAGTAAAGATCTCTATTTTTATCACTACCACTTTTTCCCTCTCTGGAAGATGAAAACATAATAATTGCACTTAATTGTATTCTGCTCTTTAGGCTATGCCTCAGTGGTGAAATTCATTTTTTCCCCCTACCAATTCTGTGGGCGTGGCTTGGTGGGTGTGGCAGGGGAAGGATAGTGCAAAGTCTCCATTCCTTTCACACTCTGGGGCCAGCCAGAGGTGGTATTTGCTGGTTCTCCGAACTACTCAAAATTTCCGCTACTGGTTCTCCAGAACCTGTCAGAACCTGCTGAATTTCACCCCTGCTATGCATCCTCAGGAATCAGCCTTTCAAGCAATATAAATAAATTGCTAATAAAACTGCAATCACCATGTACCAACAAAGCAATCTCCTTTCCCCCGCAGGTAATAGGATCCTGCCCAATTTTCTTAGGATGGGAAGCGAGTGAATCCCACCACCATAGGTTTTGGGAGATCATCTTCCCTGCCTCCAATTTCTTCACTTGGGAATGTTTCCCACAGGACAGGGCTCTGCGATTGTTGAATGCATAATAGAAAAAAAAAGGAAAAGAAAGAAAAAGAAAGAAAAGGAGTCTAGTAAAAAGTGAGAGGTGAAAGGGGGGGGAGAACTTAGTTTTCAAACATGGGCCAGAGCTGTGGAGAGCCTTTCAATGTATTCACTGTTCCCAATTGGCTAGTAAATGGTTTGCTCTCCTTTGGGAACAACGCATTTCCACTTTCTAAGGGAGAGTCAAAAGAAATGTATTATTCACCCCTGAGCTGCCTTAGAATTGTTCCCGTTTTTTAATTCTTCTGACCTAGTTATGTAGTGCATCAGTCTAGGGTGGGATTGACAGTAGAATGAGGACTGTCCCTATTATTTCTTTTCAGCCATAAGGGATGCAGTTTGGAGGGGGGGGGCGAACTCAATCTGCTCTCTTTCTCCCCACCCACCCTCAGCCAAAGAGTTTGCAAACAAAAAGGAAGCAAAATCTATCAAACTCCAAGGTAATAAATCTCTAATAAAAACATCTCTCTCTCTCTCTCTCTCTCTCTCTCTCTCTCTCTCTCTCTCTCTCTCTCTCTCCTTCCTTTCTCTTCTCCTTCCTCCCCCTCTCCTTTCTTTCCTTCTTTCTTTCTCTCCTTCCTTCCTCCCTCCCCTCCCCTCCTCTCCTCCCTCCTTTCTTTCTTTCTCCTTCCTTCCTCCTCCCCTCCCTCCTCTCTTCTCTTCTTTTCTTTCCCTCCCTCCCTCCCTCCCTCCCTCCCTCCCTCCTTTCTTTCTTTCTTTCTTTCTTTCTTTCTTTCTTTCTTTCTTTCTTCTTTCTTTCTTTCTTCTCCCCCCCCCCCACTTTTGCTAGAAGAACAAACAGGAGCAGTTACCACTTCCTCTCAAGTTGTAAACAAAACCAGCTCTGCTTCTCCAGGGGAAATCTTTTGCCAAGAGGTTTTTCCCTTTCGATTGTTTGAGCTTTCAAGCTCTGATTAGAATTTTGCAAGCAGCCAGGACTGTGACAGTCTGCTTTTGGGAACAAGCTGTAATTCTCACAGCTCCAATGGAGGCTCTCCTCCAGCTTCCCCCTTTATCTCTGTTTGCTTGCCATTAAACTTGAATCTTAACTCTTTGTGCAAGTACTTCTTGTAGTTGGGTTTTACAGTAACTAGTTGAGCAACAAAAATCTTGATTGTAGGCCTTTGTCTTTATTTGCAAATATAGATTTTAATACATTCATTTGTTAAATTTATTTTGCACCTCATGTCTGTAGTTCAGTTGAAGAGATATTTATGGAACGAAAAGAATAGTTCCTATCCCACACGTATATTGTTAGAACATTATTTTGAGGAGTAGGTTCATCTAACACTTCTGAGGTTGTGTGTGTGTGTTTGTGTGCGTGTGTGCATTGTTGTTTCTGTTACATTGTGTTCTGGAAAGGACTGTATGGAATTATCCAGTGATAACATATAATCCCAGCCAGTAGGTGTTGGTGGGTGGGTGGGAGGGAAGGCAAGGAAAACTTGTGAAGTCTGGAAAGGACTTGGCAGGAAAGGTACCCCATTATAAAGTGCACCAATTTAACTAGGTTAAAGGGAGGGCTGCTAAAACCAATTTGTGGCTGTGCATTGTGTTGCCGTGTGGCCAAGTTCAAGTGGGCCACTACAGAAGCAGCTTTTTCTGCTAGCGATCAGAACTGAACCTGAGCGTGGTTGAGTGGTTTGAAGAATTGGATTGAAGAAAGGGGGCCTGTGGAAAAGCAGAAAGAATTTGCTTTCCCTTATAAAGAAAACACCAGCATTGAGGAGAGAGAGAGAGTTGGGGGGGGGGGAGATGCCTGATTGACAGTTCTCTCTTCTAATCATAGAAAATGGTGATTCTGGCAAAGAGTGGACTTGCTATGAAGGGACAGTAGACAGTAGAACAAAGATGGCCAGGTTGTGCCTCTAGCCCCCCCCCCCCCTCCTCAGATACTAGCGTATTTCTAAAGGCCTCAAAACTCCTCAGGAGATCAGGGGTCAAATTTGAGATTTTTTTTTTGTCACTGTCATTTCTCGTCCTTAAAAAGAACCAGTTACGATACAATAACATATAATCTAATCTTCCCTATAAAAAACCGAGAAGACATTTGCACTTACTCATTGTGGATATCATTACGCTCTGTAGTTTCTCAAGGCCTTAAAAAAGTGAAAAAGATAAAAAATTAAAAACATTTTTTTTAAAAATTTGAGGAAAAAAAGGGAAAAATGGTGGCCTACTTTTGGCTGGAAGAGATTTGGGGGGGGGGGGGGGCTGGTTACAGCCATGGATTATAATCAAAATGTGAATCAAAGCCACATAAGGCATAATAAAACCTATCTTCCCATTTTTTGGTCTTTCCAGCCCATCTTTATGCTAACTTCCAAGATTTTACCTCAATATACTCCCCCCCCTTCCCACTTCAACCTCTTCCTCCACATTCTGTCCCTTCTTTAAGACAGGTGTTGACAAATTATGGATCATGAAATCTGGCTTGATAGGTATGACTTACCTTGAGCTCCTAATAGCAGATCAGGCTGTGTGACGTACCCATGTGCTGACACCCTCTTTCCACAGCTTTGTGCATACCCTGTTTCCCTGAAAATAATACCTTCCCGATTAATAAGCCCAATGTGGCTTTTGAGCGCATGTGCTAAAATAAGTCCTCCCCTGAAAATATCTCAACACAACAGCAGCCATGAGGTGACCACGCTCGCTGCCTCCTGCACCTCAAAAATAATAAGACCTCCCTGAAAATAAGGCGGTGATTATGGGGGGGGGGGTCAAAAGAAAATAAGACCCTGTCTTATTTTTGGGGAAACACGGTAGTTGTGAGATGCACTAGCTCCGGTTGTCCCTGAGGTCTTTTCAATGTCTTTCATTTCCCCCGTTTTCTAATGGTAGTTCTTTCTGGGCTTCTTTTGAGGTAAGTGGGTGACTTGTTGAGACTATTAGCCTGAGGTTCCAGATTTCTCAACCTGAGGCACCGGGAGTGAGTTCTGACAATCACCAAGTGTTATGTGTGGGAAGTTGGCTTGCCCAGTGCCCAAATACAGCTGGCTTGCTGCCATCGTGATTGTCTGCTTTGTCCCAACAAGCTTAACAGTGGCTTGTCCGGGCAGAGTGAGAGCCTGGGCTGGTAATTTTAGTCAGGAGAGTGTGTGAGTGTGACACAAAATCATGTCTTTATTTAGGAGCTCCTGGCCCCACAAAACATAAGTGTCCCTGCTTTAGGAACTGGGTTTCGTTTGCTGGTACTCTAGTTTGTCAGCCTGTCTTTTGTCTTGTCAGAACATACTGTAGTTGTAAGAGACAGTTTCATTTCCTATTCCTTCTCCCACTCTATTTTGGCCCCAGTTATTAGGTTAGCTTTTATTCTGAATCACGTTTAGTACTTGTTCTCCAGTTCTGTTATTGTGTCAGTAGAAATTAATTATTATAATGATAGGGTTCTCGGTTCTGCCTTGCTGTATGCTGGGTAGTTTACAGCATTTATACCTCGGTGTGTCTGTCTGTGTGATTTTTATATTTTTATATTATGCACGCGGTGAAGCAGCAGGAAAGTGTTTTTGGGTCCTTTAAAGTGTTTTGTGTCCTTTTGTGTCCCTCTTGCTTTATACAGAGTGATGAGCCTGACAAACAAAGGACAAACAATCTATGTGTACTGAGTTTGTACATTAAAAAAAAACACACCCTCTCCTGACCTTGTTAAAAGCCTCCCCACTGTGGGTATGTGGGCATTTAGGTTGTAGCTTCCTCATAGTCTTGTTGTACAGACAGCCAAGTTGCATTTCTTATTGATGATTTCCTGGCAAGCCTCTCTTATCCCAAAGGGTTTTTAAAAAAAGACTCTTTTCCTGCTTCAAAATGATTAAATCTGACAGGCTATAAATCCTGCCTTCAGTTGAGTAGTTGAGGAAGGAGGAACATAAAACCCAGCAAATGCTGGAAACACAGAGATGGAGGGGGGATTTATTGTAAAGTTAAAATTCATGGTTCCTTCCCGCCTCTGCTTTCCAGCAAAATTGGTCTTTCCAAATTTAACTAAGCAGAACTCATAAAGCCCAAGAGAGGCAAATTAGGCAAAAGGCAGGGAACGTGAGGAGTGGGGATGTGTTACTTGGAAGGCCCTTTCCTCCCTTATCAGTTGTACATTTGCACAGGGGCTACGTAGCTATTCCCACCTACTGGAAACCAGAACATTGAAATTGAAATTCATTTTTTTTTACTATCGGTTCTGTAGGCGTGGCTTGGTGGGTGTGGCAGGGGAAGGACACTGCAAAATTCTCATCCTCTCCCCACTCCTGTGGGAAGGATATTGCAAAATCTCCATTCCCACCCCACTCTGGGGCCAGCCAGTGATGGCATTTGCTGGTTCTCCGAACTACTCAAAATTTCCGCTACCGGTTCTCCAGTACCTTCTGAATTTCACCCCTGATGTTGATGGGAAAAGTTGGAGAAGAAGTTGCAACCAAACTTACTAACATTACTCTCATTTGCATTGAAATACCGCTAGTCCTCAATTTACAATAGTTCATTTCAAGACTATTCAAAGTTAAAACAGCACTGAAAAAAGTGACTTATGGCCGTTTTTCACACTTAGCAACATTCCCATGGTCAAGCGATCAAAATTCAGATGCTTGGCAATGGACTCATATTTATGACAGTTGCAATATTCCGAGGTCAAGTAAAGATCTTTCTGACAAGCAAAGTCAATGGGGAAGCCAGATTCACTTAACAACCATGTTGCTAACTTATGGATCTGGCAGCTGCAGAATGGAGGAGAAGAGCATCTTTCTGAAGATGCATTTTTCCTATGGAAAGCACGAGGTTGCGATGGTAAATCTGGAACTGGGAGTTCAGTGTGACAATTTCCGCAGCCACACCCTTAAGAGGAATCCTTAATTACATCCCCAGGAGATAGATTTTATTTTTCTATTATTTATGCCCAGTGAGCTAATTTACCTGTCTGCTGTAACACACATCATTTCCCATTACATAAAGGGATTGTAACTGCATTCAGTTAAATGTGGTTGCAGCCTCTACTCAAATGTTTCCCATTAACCTGGAGAAATAAAGGCAGGGAGTGGGGGGTGGGCAGGAGTTCTCAGCTTCATTTTATTATTTGGACTAAATGTAAAAGTAAAGGGTACCCTCACATATGTGCCATTTGTTCCGACTCTAGCGTGTGGTGCTCATCTCCGTTTCAAAGCTGAAGAGCCAGCGCTGCCCGAAGATGTCTCCGTGGTCATGGGGCCGGCATTACTAAACGCTGAAGGCCCACAGAATTCTGTTACCTTCCCACCAAAAATGGTCCCTATTTTTCTACTTGCATTTTTACATGCTTTTGAACTGCTAGGTTGGCAGAAGCTGGGACAAGTAATGGGAGCTCACTCCGTTACGCGGTGCTAGGGATTCAAACCCCAAACTGCCGACCTTTCTCATTGACAAGCTCAATGTCTTAGCCACTGAGCCACCACATCCCTATTTATTTGGATTAGGAAAGGCTAAAAGGGTCTTTGGCTTATAGTTACGGAACGATAGATATTTTCTCTACTACCTGGTTTACACTGCAGATATTGCAGGTGCTGGCATTTGTTCTCATTACTCTTGAGAAACTTTCCTAATTTGTAGAAATGGATGATGGAGTAAATGAAATGTTCTGATGATCAACTGGATAAGGCTCAGAATGGCAACAAGATGTTAACAGAAGGCAAAAACATTTCCGTCGCAAACAGAGTTAAGCACCTACACAAAGTTGTGTGATTTGAGAAGCCACCCCTTTTTGGAAATAGGCTAGGATATCCTCATAGGATATTCAAAAACTACAGATTGTACCCCACCATTTCTAAAAGGACAAGTAGCAAGCAAGAATTGAATTACTAAAAATTTAGTATGAAAACTACTAAATTACTCAATGCATTTGGCTTTTATGTGTAGATATTAAAGTGTGCTAGTTTCTATTCTTCTGAGGGCAGTGTTAATTTTGCATGACTAAAGCCCACTAGAGCAGAATGCTGAAAACCCTTTAACTTCGGGGAAATTGTCACCAACTTTATCTGCAAATAGAATTCAGTATTTGGTAAATCCGAGATTTGCTATGTAGTGGAGTTCTGTTGCAGAACTGCCACAGAACTAGGCAATGATGGAACTACCGAGGACCTGTCTTTGCTCTAGGATTGTATATAAATGTTCTTTCTTTATTATATTTTATCCTGCCTTTATTATTTTATAAGTAATTCAAGGCGGCAAAAATTCATAATACTCCTTCCTCCTCTTTTTCCTCACAACAATAAGCCTGTGAACTGTTTGAGCTGAGAGAGAGTCATTGGCCCAAAGTCACACAGCTGGCTTTCATGCCTAAGGTGGGATTGGAACTCACTGCCTCTCAATTTCCTAACTTCCTTCCCACTTTGTACCAAGGAAACTTCTGTCCTTGATTCCAGAAAGTAGATCTCAGAGCCTAAACATGATGGGTATAGAACTTTATGTTGATGGTATCTTCTTGGACAACGAGAAATCTTCCACATTCAACAGGCAGAGGACCTCTCACTCTAGCATTGGAACTGCAGTAGTGGAAGCTTTGATTCTTCGAATTCCTTCACCTTTCCAGAATGTGGGGGAGGCAGTGGCACCCACATGAAATGTTTTCATAACCTCTTTGAGTATCCTGGGCTTAACAGCTGAGCAAAGTGGCAGTGAGCATGCTGGTCACAAGGCATTTCACTGTTGTAATTTATGACAGGTTATATTTGCTTAGTTTGATTTGCTTCTCTTTGTAGCTGACCATCTACAATTATAATTGCTATTGAATCAATTTTAAGCAAACATTGCATTTATTCAACAATCAACCAACTGATGCCAAAAACATTATCTTCAATCTTTGCTGGCAGACATCTCCCTCAACCCGAAATTCTATTGGTCGGGAGTCTGCCGCCCACTTGATGCTTCTGTTTCTTCTTCCTTTTTTAAAGCTGTTGGGCAAAGTTTCCAATGATATCACCCAAATTCCAAACTTTTCTCGGCCGAATGATCCAAGTTCTTTGAGAGAAGGTACAGAATGAGGAAATAACACTGAGACATGTCACCATGTTCTTGAGCAAGTTCTGGTACATGGAGAACCAGCTTGGTCTAGTGGTTAAGGCACCAGGGTAGAAACCAGGAATCTGTGAGTTCTAGTCCTACCTTAGGCATGAAAGTTGGCTGAGTGACTTTAGGCTAGTCACTCTCTCTCTCTCAGCCCAGCCCACAAGTGTTGTGGAAAAAATAGGAGAAGTAAAGGTTATTAGGTACTGTATTTTTCGGAGTATAAGACGCACCTTCTCACCCTAAAAGAGCATGGAAATGTTGGTGCGTCTTATACACCGAATACAGCCAGTTTTGGCCTCCCGAAGCCCTGTCCCCGCATCCCATTTTTCTGAAAAACAGGCCACTTTTTTGCAAAAACAGAGTTGTTTTTGCCTTCCTTCACCCCACAGCAGCACTCTGTAGGCTTCAGCAGGCCTGGGGGAAGGCAAAAATGCCCCCATTTTTGCAAAAACAGGGCCCTTTTTGCTTTCCTCCAGCCCTACTGAAGCCTGCAGAGTGCTCCTGGGGGGCCGGGGAGGACAAAAACTTTTTTTTCTTACTTACCTTTTCAAAATTTTGGTATGTCTTATACACCGGTGCGTCTTATAGTCCGAAAAATACGGTATGTTCACCACCTTGAGTTATTTATAAAAATAATAAAGTGCACCCCCAAATTCGTAAATGAAGGACAAGACACAACCATCAAGCCCTATCCCAGGGTAACACTGAAGAAGAATGTCCACAGATCTTCGTTGTGTCTTTGACTGCATCAAACTGACTGATGCTCTGAATATCTTGATGTGTTTGGTCTTGTGGGTAAGTGCGTGTTTGAGCAAGCTCTCTTCCCTTCCCTTGCTCCACTCCCATAGCGTGAAACAAGCCTGTGAAAAGATGCTGTTGAGAACGGCGGCTGTTTCAACAAAGAATTTGAAAGATGGAGATCTTCCTTCGCATCAAATGCTTTTGTTTTCAGCTTCCACAGATAATAATTCTATTATTTGATGCACTGCAAGGGTAGAGTGCTTTCTTCACACATTTGTATTGCTGGCAAAATAGAGAAAATCTAGAATGAGAGTGGCAGGCTTCAAAAAGCTAGGAGTGAATGAAACGATGCATTGAGAATGGTGAATTGTTCAGTACTCTCTTTTAGCAAAATATTTCTGCCTTTTGGTGCACGTTCCGAGGGACAAATCACATTCAGGAGAACCTGAATATGAACAGCCTGGAGAACAGAAGGGAAAGGGGTGGACATGATTGAAACCTTTAAATATATTAAAGGTGGGATAAGGTTCTAGAAGGCAGCTTTTTTCAATATTAAGCAAGGACTTAAGTTTAAGTTTTCACCAGTCCCAGACTATGAATCAAATTGAAGATTAAATCTTAAATAATAATAATGATACTTCAAAGGGCAGACTTGATGGTCCTCTAGATCTTTTTCTACCATCTGTTTTCTACATTTCTATTATCAGTGGCTTCTGGCTTGTAAGATAGGAGTGGAAGTGGTGTTATCACTGAAAAAAGATCTTGGTTACCTCCTTTTGGGGTGGGTGGGGAACTAACCTGCTTACTTTCCCCTCTTGGCACCATAATGCAAGTCTTCCTAGGCACGTAGGGAAAGGGCTGCTAAACTTTGGATCTCTTTTGACTCCCCTCCCACTTACTCATGTTACCCACTGAGCCTGTTGAAAATATGATTTTTCAGAAGCGTCATCAACAATGCAGAGATGAGAGAAGAGGAAATGAGAGGAGTTAGGCTTTTTGCACCCTTGCAAATACAGGTCTGGGAGATTTGTCATGATGTGCAGGAATAAAAATAAATAAATTGTTACGGTTCATCGCATAGTCAGCCAGATGTTCAGACTGAATTTGGCATTTTGGTCTGTCTATTGAGTCCTTCCCAAGGACTGAAATAGACAGATGTGTATGTTTGGTGGTGTTAGAGTTAGTGTTGCAGGACGAAGTAAAGCTGCCTTTTGCAATTGACTGAGGGTGAAATTGTCAATGTCAATGTTGTTCAATTGGTGCTCCAATTGTTTTGGGACTGCACCCAAGGCACCTATTTCTATTGATACTATCTTGGCTATTATTGTTATAGTTGGTTGCACAGTGGGCCAGATGTTTGGACCGGAGTCAGCATTTTTGTCCTCTTCTCAAGTCCTTCCCCAGGACCTGAGATATTATTATTATTATTCTTACAAATTCAAATGCTTACCTTAAATCCAAACAAGCCTGCTCTTTAAATAAAGAAATAAATATATGGAGAAATGGGCAGGTGGGTCTGATTTTTAAATCTCCGAACATGTTGAGGAGGATCCAAGACTAGTGGATAATTCAAGCACAAAATACTAAAAAAATCTAGAACTGGCAATATCTAAATATTTGCACAGCGGAAATTGAGACATTGGATTCGGCTGTAGCAGTGCTGAAGAAGGAGGAAAGAAAACTTTACTACTTGGAATCATTCTGAAAATCCAGCATTGAGTTATCCCAAATCATAGGATTTCTTACCTAGTATCTGGTGACTTTCAAAAGCAGGAATGATTTGCTGACCCTTATACTATACCATAGCATGTAGTGGCTAAGACGCTGAGCTTGTCGATCAGAAAGGTCGGCAGTTCAGCGGTTCAAATCCCTAGTGCCGCTTAACGGAGTGAGCTCCCATTACTTGTCCAGCTTCTGCCAACCTAGCAGTTCGAAAGCAGGTAAAAAATGGAAGTAGAAAAATAGGGACCATTTTGGTGGGAAGGTAACAGCGCTCCGTGTGCCTTTGGTGTTTTGTCATGCTGGCCACATCTTCGGACAGTTCTGGCTCTTCAGCTTTGAAACAGAGATGAGACCCCCTAGAGCCGTAGATGACTAACACGCATGTGCAGGGGAATCTTTACCTTTACCTTATACTATACCATGCTTCTCTTATAGTAGGATCCAATCACAAGTGATTTAATGCAAATACACGGAAACATAAATATTCTGGACTTTTTATTTTAAGGAAAGGATGGTGCCCATTTTTAAAAATTATTTTCTTTGGTACAATGACACAGATTATCCAGAATTGTAGAAGTGACAAGGCATCTATTCTTTTACACCAGTAATTGTATATTTCAATTCCAGTTTTCTCACCTTACAATTTCAGAGCAATCCAGAAACTGAAACTGGAAATTGATAAAACACCTTCAGATTAAATGTCCATTTGCTATTAGTCACAGCATTAGAAAGTGTCGTTTGCAACATCCTGTTTCTCTCAGTGATGCTAAACTTGATCAAATCAGGTTTTTTGGGGGGGGGGCAGGTTTAGATGCGGTGTTCTGCTATTTTGGAATGAAATCTCAAGCTTCTGATGTATCTGCAAATCATGTTGAAGAGGTAGAAAAATGATTGGGCAAATCAGTAAAATGTATGCAGAAATCAGGCACTGCGAGTGCGTGTAATAGTGTTGGAAGAAATTTCCATCTGGTTTCAGTTCCAAGTGGGGAAAAAGACACTGGAAACATGGAGACTGCTTGGAAAGATGGTTTAATGGTGAACATGATCACACGGCTTGGGCGCCTGAGCAGAAAAGCCTCTGGTACCCGGGGAGGGCAATCCCCCTGCCATGTTGCAGGAGGCCAACTAGGCCATGCCCACCATGGCCACGCCCACCCTGCAACCGGGCAGAAAACCCCTTGCTAAACTTTTTGAAGCCCACCCCTGATAAATAGTGCTTGATGAGGAGGCCTTGCTGTCGGAGATACAGGAAGCAGGCAGCAGGGAAAAAAGAAACTTTCCAGTAGAAAGCTTTATAATAGTGGCACTCCTGTAATCGATTGTTCTCTAACATGTTTGAGAGCAGGAAGTGTGTAAAGACTGTGTAAATAAGAGTGAAGAAATCTGGCTGGAGGTGTATTATGGGATGACCATGTTGTGGTGCAGCCAAGTTTTTCAGCTGCTTGTGATCGTAAAACTCCTTGGGTTGGACTGCATAGTCCCCTTTTGATCTTGCTTCCTTGACTCAGCTCTTAGCTCTCTTCTCTGAATGTTTTAATGGCAGACACTTGGGAGGAAGTGAACGAGAGAGGCTTCAAAAGAGGCTTCTTTTGCTCCCGCAGGCGATTTCCACTCCTTTCCATGTACTCCTCTGCCTGCTGTCTGTAAAGCTCTTGTCTTTGCTGACCCCACTGGCATGTCAGGGGGAGGCAGGATAAGGAAACCAGTACAGGAAGTCCTCGGCTTACAACGGTTTGTTTAGTGACCGTTCAAAGTTGCAACGGCACTGAAAAAAGTGACTTATGACTGTTTTTCACAGTTACAGCCTTTGCAGCATCCCCATGGATGCTGGTTCATACTTATGACGGTTGCACTGTCCCAAGTTCATGTGATTGATCCCCTTTTGTGACTTTCCGACAAGCATAGTCAACAGGGAAGCCAGATTCACTTAATTGTGTTACTAACTTAACAGCTGCAGTGATTCAATTAACAAAGGTCGTAAAATGGGGCAAAACTCATTTAAAAGAAATTTTGGGCTCAATTGTGGTCGTAAGTCGAGGACTATCCGTATAAATGTTTGTGGTAGGAGAGAATCTGAATTCCGTTTCCTTCCCATCCTCTCTATGTAGGTGAAGACAGCAGGCTTTTCCAAGGCTTTCTTGTATCTCCTGAGGAAAGTAGAAGGATTGCCAGAGTCTTTGTGATTCCTTTCCTTATCAGTGAGAGCACTCCCTCTCTCCCTCTCTCTCTCTCTTTCCCCCTCTCTTCCCCCCCTCTCTCCCCCCTCTCTCCCCCCTCCCTCTCTCTCTCTCCCTCTCTCTCTCCCTCTCTCTCTCCCCCCCTCTCTCTCCCTCTCTCTCCCCCCCTCTCTCTCCCTCTCCCTCTCTCTCTCTCTCTCTCTCTCTCTCTCTCTCTCTCTCTCTCTCTCTGTGTGTGTGTGTTTGTGATAGACAAAGAAACAGGGAGGCTGATTACTGGGTAGAACTGCTCTGCTAAATTCACTGCCCCTAGATACTTTTAAATGAGAATGTCAAGGAAGGGAGCAGGCCCATAGCTTGTGGGGATTCCAAGGAGTGGGAAGCATGGCACAGTCTCAAGGGCTGAGGGAGGCCTTAGTATTCTGATAGTGAACCTTTTTGTAAAGGCGTGCCAAAATTGTGCACATGCTATTGCACACATGTGCCCACACCCACAATTCAAGGCACCCTGCCCACCTGCATGTGCGTGCGTGACCCCCGCATATGAGCACCCAACCCTCCCAATGGCCTTCCCTGGGCCCCTGGAGGCCCTTCAGAAGCTGGAAATGGATCATTTCCGAACTTCCGTTTGGTCCTTTGGGCCTGTTTTCCGCCTTCCCCAGGCTCCGGAGGCTTTCCTGAAGCCTGGGGAGAGTGAAAATGGCCTCCCCTGGCCCTCTAGAAGGCTGAAAGCGAGGCAAATGAGGATTGCTAAGCAAGACAGCTGTAATGCATAAGCTCTATTAGGGACATAGGCTGAGGACTACCTGTACCAAGTTTTCAAAGCTTACAGAGTCCTAAGGAATGTAGCTCGTAACCTGAGATTGTTGCTCCCTCCATTCATTGGCCTTTTGGGGCCACAGCCTCTTCTGACAATGCTGTGCTGTAAAAGCAGGAGAAGAGATGAAAGACAAAATGGCTGAATTGCCCCATTGGGCCAAGGTGCTATAGGTAGTCTTTGACTTAGGACCACAATTGAGCCTAACATTTCTGTTGTTAAGTGAGTTTTGCCCAATCTCTTGCCTATTGTTAAGTGAATCACTGCCCATTCCCTTTGCTTGTCACAAGGTTGCATAAGGGGATCACATGACCCCGGGATGCTGCAACGGTCATAAGTATGACCCAGTTGACAAGCATCTGAATTTTGATCATATGATCATGGGGATTCTGCAAAGGTCGTAAGGGTGAAAAATGGTCATAAGTCACTTTTTTCAGTGCCATTGTAACTTTGAACGGTCACTAAATGAACTGCTGTAAGTTGAGGGGTCCCTGTAGTGATTATTTACTCCTCCCCCATGCAGTGGCATAGTAGTCATCTCACCCACGCAGTGGTTCTAATCCAGCCAAAATAGATCCTGCGGCAGATTGCTGATTCTCTGAAACCATTAACAATCTTAAGATCCCTATCATGAGCAGAAGCCATAGACCAGGGGTGTCAAACTTGTGGCCTGTGGGCCGGATGCATCACACACTGGCCATCTCCACCCCCAGTTTAGCAAAGGGAAACAAAGTCACGGTACGTCACGTGACGACAACGTGATGCCGCGAGTTTGACACCCCTGCCATATAGACACTTTTTACTTGTAGCACTGTAAAGGCCTGCATTTTCTTCCTTCACTTCAGTAGGGAAGCTGCACTCAACATTAAAGTCACCAGTGTGTGTGTGTGTGTGTGTGTGTGTGCGTGTGTGTGTGTAGGGGGTGAGAGAATTATGGGAGAGAATTATGGGAGCTGAAGTCCAAAGGAACTCAAAGGTGTCAGGTTGGGAACAGCTCTTTTACAGCATCTGCAACTCACCTGAGCAGGATCTAGTGTGGTGCTACTCCAGAGCAGATGAAGTTGTCCCTTAACCTGTGAAGTGAAGATGGTCATTTCACACGAGAGGTTGATATAAACTCATGAACCGAGGCTCAGGGAGTGCAGCGAAATAGCCATCTCACCAGGAGAAACTTACTACCATGTTTCCCCGAAAATAAGACAGGGTGTTTTCTCCTTTTGACCCCCGAAATAAACACTTGGCCTTATTTTCGGGGAGGTCTTATTATTTTTGAAGTGCAGGAGGCGGCGAGCGTGGTCATCTCACAGCTGCTGCTGTGTTACAATATTTTGGGGGAGGGCTTATTTTTGCACATGCATTCAAAAGCCCAATTGGGCTTATTATTATCTGGGGAGGTCTTATTTTAAGGGAAATAGGGTAGAGTAGAGATACATGTTGTCTGCTGTGGCGTTTTCCTGCATGCGTGGGGATCACCTTCCCGAAGGAAGGGCAGAAAAATAAGAGCTACAGTTTCTCACGTCTGGAGGACCATGCAATATAACACCCAAGAAAAGGAAGGCAGTATTTGGAGATGGCTCCATTTTCATCCACATGTTCTCCACAAGGACTCTCTTCCCCCTGGGTTATTGTGGGATTATGGGGGTGGGGTATGCAGCCCACCAGCAAGCGGATGAGTAGGCCTTTGATCCACTGTGGGTGATTAAAGTCCTATCATCCAGACTGACAGCTTAATATACCTCAGCCAGTCAGGGTGAAATTAGTTATGTCTGTCTTGCCAAAGCTGCAACTGCCAAAATGCCTTCTGACAGTTATTGGCAGTTGGTACCCTTCTCTTTGTTTTAATATCCAGTAATATTCCAGGTCACCTATCCTCATGTTTCATACAACCTCATCTCGGCACTGCTGGAGTTACACATGCTCCTGCTTTTGTCTTTCTTGAGTGGAAACAGCTGCCTCAGCTCTCGATTCTCAAAAATATGCCCGTGTTTGGCAGCCCCTTCCTGACTGTCATATGTCGGGATGCCTCTGTGGCTTATTAATCTGAACATGGATTTTCCTATTTAATATCAACAAGGTAGCTGACTGCTGGTATTTACTAAACGCCAGCAATCATTCTTTGACGCATCAGGCACTAAGGCTTGGTCTTTTGAGAGCTGTCAGGCATCCCTGTTCTTGGATTTGCTTTGGGCCAAAGGGCAGGATGTTTTCAAACCCCGGCTTCCCTTGGGATTGTAGAAGATGAAGAAAGTTGGTTGTAGGGCTTGGAACGTAAAGCAGTCCTCCCTTTCTTCATTACGAGAAGAGCAATAGAAAGTTGATCCTGAGCCACTTCTCTAAGTGAATTCAAAACATGTCCATTTTTGAGGTTTGGGCTTCATTTCAGAGGGAGGTAATTGACTTTATTATGGTTTGATCCGCTTTGTGTTTCCTCCTCCTGCTGAATCAGGAATGATTGATATTATTAGAGAGCCAATTCCAGCCTGCACAATTTACCATATTGACTAGGGACGATGGGAATTGGAGGATCTCACATTGCCCATACCTCCACAGGAGATCAATTGCCTATTTATACCTAGACACGATTGAAGAAGCACCTCCTAGCTTAAAACCTGAAAGGATGACCAAAATGTCTTGAACATCTGGCTGAGATAGAAAATCTTATTTTTAATTCCTCCCTGCCAGCACTGTCTAAGAGCTCCTAGGAATGTGACCCAAGGATTTATAAACACATGCACTATTCATAAACTGGGGGCCTTTCAGACAATCACACTTGGTCTGGTCACTTAACTGCTACTGCAATGTGTCCTACATTTTGGCTCTGCACTGATACCCGGTTTGCCTCTAGCCACGATTCAAGGTGCTCAGTGTTACCTATAAAGCCTTCTATGGTATAGGATAGTGATGGTTTACTCTGTCAGAAATTTGGAAATGCCTAACTTGATTCTGCTGGCATCTCTCCCTCTCCCCTTCTCTCCCCCCTCCCTTTCACAAGAGAATTTTTTTTACATCTTCATTTATTTTAAAAAAAATACCATCCACTCATGTGTGATACCCCAGGATCACTTACCTTCAGTTGATGCTGTCTTGCTTTTGACAGGCCATTGTGGTCTACCTGAAGTTGTTCCAGGTCGCACAAAGCCTTCATTCTTGAAGCAGCTTTGACAAATGCTTACCTGTAGCCTCTGAAAACTGTGCGAGAGCACACTCCACTCTTGTGGGATTTTAGCAACAGCATTTAGGCTTATGTAATACTCTGGCTCCTCATTTTAACCATACTCAGAAGGATGGAAAACTGAGTCAACCTTGAGCCCCGTCAGTAATGAACTCCAGACTGTGAGCAGAGTTTGCCTGAAATGCTGCACTTTAACCACTGCACCACTGGGGCGTTTAGAGGGTCTGGGGACAATGCAACAACACACTCCATTCTCATGAGGCTTCCATAACTTCCAAAAATTGCACAAGAATGGGGCCTGTTTCCAAGAATAATCACTGGGTGTTTGTAAACAGTGCCATGTCATCCAAAACATAGTGGCATGTCACCTTTGACATGCGGGTCAAAAGTTTGCCATTACTGGCATAGGGTCTGGTTACTTGAGGGACTGCTTTCTCCCATAGTATCAATCCAGCTGACCCAATCTTGGTCCTTTAATTAAACAACGTCATCTATTGAGGCCCTGGAAGTGTGCCTTCTCTCTAGCAGCGCCTGCCCTCAGAAATGAGTCCCCAAACAGAGATTTGAAAGGCCCTCACTCTACAGTTTCAAAGCGCCTTGAAGACCCAGGCATTAAGAGAGGTGACTGAAACCCAGTTTAGAATGTGTGAGTTGTTTTCCTTTATTCTGGTTTGTTTTTGTCATTCTTGTCGCCTCTACTCCTTATTTGTGTTTTTTGTTGTTTTTAATGTTGTAAACAATTTATAAAGCTTCCCAGAGTCACGGGGTGTGAGTTAGAATCAGAATGTTCAAGTCCGATAAATTTAGAATTTCCAAATAGCGAGGTAGCCCTTTAGGTATTGTTCCAAGGACTCCAATTACAATCGGGACAACACATGATTTCTTTTTCCACAGTCGCTCAACTTCAATTTGCAAGTTGTTGTTGTTGTTGTTGTTGCTGCTGCTGCTGCTGCTGTTGTTGTTGTTGTTGTTGTTGTTGTTGTTGTTATTCCGTGCCAAGAATATATCATGACAGAAACATCTCTCACCTCCAAAAATTAAGGCCTAGACTTTATTTTCCCATTTTGACAAGATGCCACATGTTCCAATAATCCTTGCAGGATATTGTTTTTAAAACAAGATTCCTTCCTTTTAAAAAGTGGTAATTATGAAGTTATTTTCCTCCAGCTCCTGGCAAAAAGAAAAATTGGCTGGAGAAGTTGTACTGGAAGCTAGATTGTTCTTCAGGTTTCATAATAATGGAAAGCTACTTTCTGTCGCCTAAGAAGCCAATTTTCCAACCGGGTGGCATCTTACCTGACAGGCAAGGCAAAACTGTTTATTCTTCTATATGCAGTGTGGAGCTGTAGAGGTAAAATAAAAAAGTTACCAATGGAATATATTATTTGAATTTGCTGCATTTTTTTAGACCCAGATCAGGCCTAACCATGCAAAACATCCCATTCCAATGTTCAAGATGTTTCATTAGATGGAAGTAAAGAAAGAAAATCTAGGATATAGCCACCCAACTCAGAGTTGGATCGATATATTTGTTTGTTATGGTAAAACATGTCTCTGCAGAACTGGCCATTTCTAACTGGGAAAATTATTCCAACAGTTACTTCCAGTTATAGATGCAAGAACTACCTTACAAACCTGTAAATATTTATGTACAGCCAGAGCAGCAGATTGCTCTGAAAAATCCTGGGGTCCCTCTCTCTTTTTCACTCAGACTAAACAGCTGAGAGGTCAGTCAGTCACACAACAGAGTTACAGAAAGACACATTGACACACAAAAGAGGGAAACATGTCAGAAGCTTCCATTCCCCAGCCTTCTTATAAAGTATTAACCAGGACCCCAACCTTCTCAGGAGATCTGCATGATTCTATACAGAGGTGGGCTTCAAAAATTTCAGCAATGAGTTCTCTGCCTGGTTGCTTGCTGGGTGGGCGTGGCCATGGTGGGTGTGGCCTAGTTGTCCTCCTGCATCACGTCCGGGGTGGTGGGGCGGTTTGCCTTCCCCAGGCTCCGGAGCCCATTTTTCCCCTCCCCGAACCTCCCCGTCCAAGCCCCTGCAGTTACCTCGTATCTAAAATGGGCCACGTGGAGACTCCTAAGAGGGGAGGGGTGGGCGGGACCAGCCAGGGGTGGGATTTGGACATTCTCTGAACTGGCCATAACATTAGATACGGATTCTCCCCGACCTGGCCTAACCCATAGCAGCCCACCCGATTCTATATCAGAAACAAATTCTGCTCTTTTCCTAGCAATATACTCCTGCAGTGACTTGACAGAAGCCATGGGTAATGCAAATTACCTGGCTGCTCTAATGAGACTACTTTTACGTTTATGTATGAGGTGCTATATGGAAAGTGAATGGTGCTTTCTGAAACACTTTTTAAGCATTTTGCCCATCTTTTCATTCAAAATAAGTCTTGGATCAGTTCACATGAGAGCAATAACATTACAAAACACAATGGTACCGTTTAATTGGTTCCAGGAGGTGCAATGAGTACCAAAAACAATGAGTGAATCATAAGGCAACCAACACCAACTAGTTCTAGCTTGTGCACTGAGTACCAAACAAACGATGAGTACCGGGACAAAATTTTCACATCAAAATGTGTTGAGTATCAAATTCAATGAGTTGCAAAACAAGGTACCACTTTAGGTTACAAGAGAGAAAACCAGAAGAATGGGGAGGGAGAAAGGTACAAGCCCCAAGACCATGCACTGGTTCATAATGTTAAAAAAATGTGATGAACGGGTAGAATTAGGGAGGGTGGGAAATCAGGAAAAGAAGGAACCAAATGAAGAAGAATCCCAAGCCACACTCCAATTACTTTGGGGAGAGCAAGATCCCATCTAGAATAACTACAGGGACCCATGTTGCTGGCTGTTTAGTCTTAAAAAGCAACTCAATTTTGGATGGATTTCATCTGAACTAATTCTGCCCCATCCAACATGTGTGGAATACAGCATACGTACCCTTCTGAATGTGCGACTGCTGACACACAAGGAATGGGGGTTACTAACATTGGCTTTTGAGCAAATGAAATGGTTTTGTTAATTAGCAAGTATGGGTTCCCTATGGAAACCACAGGATATTTCATTTCCCCCCCCCTCTCTCTCATAAAAAAAACTATAATGAGATACTCCATTGGCAATCTCATTTTTCTCACTCTAACTTCCACACAAGAAAATCCTTGATTGTAGTCAGGAAGAATGCCTAGGAACCATCTTTCAGAAAAGAAGAAGCAAGGATGCTAGATTAGAACACATCCCATTGTTCTTTTGTGTATTAACAAAAGACCTAATTTGGGATATTAGGAAGAAATATTTATGCTTCTCCACATTTCCCTATCTGGAGGATATTGCACTTTTGACTGGTATGGATCTGTCCCACTTGAAACCTTTTTTTTCTGCTTCTCAGTCTTAAATTTGATCTAACTCTTACATTCCTATGCAAAATTGTTACCCAGACATCTTCCAATTCAAAAGAAACCATAGGCACCAAAAACCCACCTTAAAGATTTATTCCAAATAATGTACCACCAAGGAACAAACAAATCTACAGCTCTAGATTTCCAGCTCTAACATTACCAGCACTCATATGCATGCCTTTTGTTCATTAGCAACAACAAAAATTAAAAAAAAATCATTGACTTTATATTCTACAAAACAACACCCTACTTGGAACAGCTTATATCCTCCTATATCTTATATTTTAAGAAGGTACTTGGTTGATACTTAGGACACTGGCAGCAACCCGTATCAACCATTAGCACCAGTCACTGGTATTTGTGACGCATTTTTTAATGCTGAGTTGATTGAGTTTCATGTTTAATGAATAAAGTATAATAATAATAATAATAATAATAATAATAATAATAATAATAATAATAATAATAATAATAATAATAGTCATCATCATCCCCTTATCTTAAACTGGCCCATTCCCTTTATAAACAGTTCTCTAGCCTTCCATTTTTGGAGTTACAGAGGCCAATAGAAACATGACATCTGGGCCTTGAAGTACCCAAATTGTCTGTATGTTATAGGGTTATTGGCACAAGTAAAGTCAGTACTTTTATCCGCTTAGCCTGAAAAAATGATAATATAAGATAATATAATGTATGATCATACATTGCCTTGTATTATCAGTCTAAGTCCCACCTAATTTACTTATTGAGGGATTTCACTAGCTTAATATTGGGAAATGTTCTTAATCACACAGTGCGTATTCAGTTTAGTCCAAACCAGTTCAAAGGGCATCTTGGTGCCGATCTTGGAATAGCCTTGCTTAGAATTTCAGAGATGGGTCTGCTTAATGCAGTGATAATTTAATAGAATTATCTATCTGCCATCTGCCAGTATTCCTTATCTTCTTTTCCTGTTTTCCCAGCATTGCAATTTCTTCCAGAGAGCTAGGTCTTTCTTCATAAAATGATAATTTGAGCCTGGTCTTTTGTGCATTGAGTAAGAATTCTGGATTGATTTGTTCAATGACCCATTTGTTTGTTTTCTTGGCCATTCATGATAAGTTCAGGACTTTTCTCCAACACCAAAGTTCAAAAACATCAAGACTCCTATTCTGCATCTTCAAAACCTAAGTTCTGCTTCCATAGACTGTCACAGGGATATGAGTGGTTCAAAAATGTGGTTAATAATAATATGATATGGTGGAGAAAGGAGCTGACGTCACGACGATGCGGATGTGCGATCTCGGAGCTCCGAGATCGCAGCTGATACTTTTACCACTGGATGGTCATCTAGATCTAAACCATCACAAAGAGTCGGTGACAGGAAAGAGTATGTCTTGCTGATCTCAGGGATATTGCAAAGTCCATGATTGATCCAAGAGAATCTCTTCTAGCCGGTGATAGAAGTGCAGCCCCAAGCTGCTGAAGTTGAGGACAGCCGGAGGAAAGCGGAAAGAGAAAGTGTGTCCATCTGGTGAGGAAATTTTATTTTTACAAAAGAGACTGCCCAAAAAAGATTAAAACCAAATCAAACTTGTAAAGGAAAGGAAAGAAAATAAGTGGTGAATTTAAACTATTTTGGACAGTATGTTATCCTTTTTTAAAAATTGTCTTCTATGGATGGGAGTTTTGCAAACACTTCCTACTTTTTAAAGTGAAAGTATTGGCTTTTCTTCTTCTACCTTTTTTTTAACCTATGGATTTTTTTTTTTCACAATACTGGCTTGGATGGGTTTTTTTTTCTTTTTATTTTGTTCTATTTAAGAGCCTTGTTTCTTTTAAGCTTGGAATATAAAGAGGATATAAAAGGAATATAAAGAGAGCAGTAACATCAGAGGGAAAAGAAGTTACACTGCCATGTGGAGGCTGGAGGCCGAGTTCTAGAAATATTTTTCTCTCTCTTTTCTTTGATCATTTTGACCTTGCACTTCAAAGGTTTTAGGTTGCAAAGAGATAAGATGGGTTGTTTATGCAGGTGCCCTTTGGATGTCTCTTTGGTAGCGAGAGAGAAGTGAAAAACAAAGCTTTGTTTTCCAACTAGAGTGGCAGTGTTTATAAATTGGACAATGACACAATACCAAGAAGAAACCATAACATTACAACAGATTATGTTTGAAATTCAAAAAATTATTAGAAACATCAGAGAGAATTGAGAATAAATTGGAAAATATAGATGTTAATATAGCAAAATTTGATGAAATTGAAGATAGCCAGCTAATGGAAAAAGTGGAGGTTAGAGTCTTAAAAACCCAAGGGAAAAATGAACAAAGAGGCAAGATAACTGTGGATATTGACAGTGATCTGTGCCTGGTTGGAAATAGAAAGAATGGAACATGGAAAGGGAAGAGAGATGGAAAGGAGCTCTACCCCAGATTTCAAGGTATAGAAGGAGAAAAAAGAGAAGAATTGATGGATTTAAGGAGAGGAACTTTGACAAAAGCACTACTGATAACCAAAGATAAGCTGATTAAAGAAGATGATGGAGGATTTCAAGAATTTATAAGACATGCAACAAGCAACAAGGTGCGAAGAGAAGACCACACAAAGTTGATTAAGGAAATAACCAGAAGATTAATCCCACATAAGGCAAAAGAAATAAGACTACTACTACTGGAAAGACACAGGTTGAGACATGAAAAGTATTAACAAAAGACTAGCTAAATAATTAAAATTAGAGCATTATGTTAAAAATGAAGTGATAATGGATATAGCTAGATAGATAATTGGTAATTATAGAATGTATGCATATGTATTGGTTTGACAAGAGAAATTTTGTATAAATTTTTAAATTGTGACCATGAAAGGAGGTTTAGAAATTTTGTTATGTATGAAAGCCTATAATATTGAAATTGGATGTAAATTGTAAACAATGATTAAGAAAGGAGGTTTAGAAACTTTGTTATCAAACATAATTAATTTTTATTTAGAACATTTCACAAAGATAGAATGTTGTTGGATGATATTGAAACTAGACAATGGAATGCCATTATGTGGTTTTGCTTTGAATTTTGGAATATTTGTTATAAAGGGATGTTAAAACAACTATAGTCATATGAAGGATGAGGTATGATGATAGTAATATAAATATCAAATATAAATATATTTGATGTAAAATATATAATTTGATATGGATTATAGGTGATGACTGTGGAAGGGATGCACGAAAGTTCTTTGTAGCCAATTGACACACTTTTTATAATTTGTAATGGAATATGTTTTTATGATGTTCGTTGTGTCTTGTTTGTTTGTGTCTATTCAAAAAATAAATTAATAAATAATAATAATATGATATGATGTTGTGATATGATATAATATAACAAGAATTGCTCGCACTATTGTGATCTTTATAGATCTAGACTTGTCATGGAATCTGAATATCTTTTCTAAGGCTTTTCTGGTTGCTCTACCAAGTGGTAGTATGTATTTCTTTACTGTTGTTTATTTACTATTCATGTTTGATGCTAAGCGGCAGGATCTATTTACCACTTCAGTATCTTCATTGTTAATTCTAGGATGGGCTGATGTACACATTTTCAACAGCATGCTGGCATATATGTAACGTTTTTTGTAAGGCTGTCTTTTTGGCAAGACAGAAAGTGGTATCACATAGAATATATTTAATATATTCTATTCTATCTATATATCCTCTTAATATATTTAATTTCCAGAGGGGAGAAATTTGTAGATGAGGTTCTTCAGCTAAGATAAGATAGCAGCACAGGGCAGAAGTAGCCTGCTTTTCTCTACCCTCTTTAAATGATTTCCTTTTTATTGCCTGCCTTAAGGAAGTCATCTGGGGCTTTGGAATCCCAAATATTTGGATGCATGACTTTGAACTGTTGGCTTTCATTTGTGCAGTGACTAAGAATCACATATGGATGATTCCCTTTAGGGCAGTGTGACTGGGCTGAGAGATGGAAATGCCACATATTTTCCTCACTTAATTGTCAGTTTTTTGCATCAGCTGATTGCTAACTAAGCTAGAAAAATAGTTTTTACTTTATTATTTTATTGACTTCATATTGACTGCTAAAATATCTCTTCCCTTGGTCAAACTCTGCCTCCAATGAATGTAATTGAGCATCATTTTTATGCAGATTGGATTCACAACTCAAATCATGGTTCGTTTAAACATGGTTTCATAAACCACAGTTAGCTAACATACCAAGTAAAAGCTGAACGAACCACATTATGACCTAGATATTCTGTGAACATTCTTTGATCACTCATTGGAAATTTTGGCAATTCTATGGAAAAGAAGGCTAATAAAGTACAATAGCCCAGCCTTTGTCTAGCATCCAGAAATCAGAAATCCACTTTCAGTACAGTATGCATGACTTGCTGGGCCAACATGATTAAAAAAAAAATCCCCAGTTTTCAATTGGATCCGTGAAATATTTCTGGAGAAAACCACAGTCCAACCTTAAAGGATGTGTTGGTTTGGATCAAGTTCTCATTTTTAGCGTCTGCTTGAACTGCATCCTGTTAAAATCAGTTGTAGATCTACTAAGTAGTGCAATCTTGTGTGCTGTTGTATAAAGCCTATTTCTCCAGATTGGCGCCCTCCAAATATTTAGGATTTAGGATTTTAGGATCCCCATTTCTGTTGTAATGTCTCAGGAGAGCACCAAGTCAGAGAAGGCTTGCTTTATCAATACAAGATTGTACCCTGTTTCCCTGAAAATAAGACCTCCCTGGATAACAATCCCAATTGGGCTTTTGAGCGTATGCGCTAAAATAAGGCCTCCCCCCAAAATAAGCCCTCCCTGAAAATATTGCAATGCAGCAGCAGCCATGAGGTGACCACACTCACCGCCTCCTGCACCTGAAAAATAACAAGACCTCCCCGAAAATAAGGCCAAGTGCTTATTTCGGGGGGGGGGTGTATCAAAAGAAACTAAAACCCTTTCTTATTTCTGGGGAAACATGGTATTTGTAGCTCAGGATTGAACTGAGGAGTCCTTGGTGCCCTCTGAGCTTGGTGGGTTTTCCTGCAGAAGTTTCATTACCCAACCAAGTTACATCATCAGTGCACTGATGATGTTACCTAGTTAGATCATGAAAATTGCACTGGTGATCTCACCTGGTTTGGTAATGAAATGCCTGCAAGAAAATCACCAAGTTCAGAGACCACCAAGGACCCCACAACTTAGGCTTGCTTTGCTTGTCTCATGATGTGTAAGGGCAAGAAAGCAATCACATTTATTTCAACAGGAATGGATTGCACTTTTCACTGGCAAAAGACTACATTCACACATGCCCATTCCTGGCAGGCTTTTTTTTTTTTGGAAGGTATTATTTGGGCAGGCCGGGAAGCAAAAATTAGCAACAGACCTGCAATCCTGAGAGGTGGGTATGCCAAGTAACCTGTTTCACTTGTCAAATCTGAACCGAAGGTAAGAAGAACTGGTAGGAAGGGGGGACTGCAAGAGGTTAAAACTTTTGCCCCAGTATTTACTTTAGTTGGCTGCCACACTGCATAATAATCTGTCAGCACTTCAGGTGGGGATTTATTTGTGCATTAAAATGGCCTGGGGGAAGCGGATGCAGACACTCTGCAGCATGCTGGAAAATGTGCCTTTAGCACTGTAGGAGAAGGCAGCCTCTCCAACTATTTCCTTCTTTTAATAAGCGCATTTAATTAAAGTCATAGAACTTGTTTTACAATTCTTTTTTTTTTATTAAGGAGGGGAAACTTGTGGCTGAAAGAAAGGACTGGATTACAACGAGAGGGTTAAATAGTACCTAGCAGTTCTTAATGGAAAACACCTTGACAGTTTTTCCTTTTAGTTTTGGGGATGGAAAGTTAATGTGTTTTGTTAGTTTCTATGATTTCTACCCCAGTGTGCAATGTTTCTCTTTGAGATTCATGCTTGGCGTTTATGTATGTTGCAGAATTACCACTTTTTCCCCAAATGTAGTCAAGATATTTGTTGCGGTGGTTTGGTTAGTCTCATTTTAGCATGCCTTTCCCCCCCCCTTGATAGAAATTTCTCAGCTCACTGGTTGGTTGCAATAAGCAGCTTGAGGGGAAAGTGTGAGAAAACAAACTTTATTTATGTATTATGCAGCTGCAGAATTGGTCTGGTGCAATGGAGCCAGCTTGTTTCATCTGCAATTTAGACTGAAGGGCAAAAGAGACAAATAATGTAAAATCTTAAACAGGCAGTAAATTTCATGTCAAGTTGTGAAATGTTTTCTTTTGGGGGGGGGGGTGCGGTTGCGAAGCCTATTTTTAATAGGATTTGTAAAAGTCATCTATTGCCTTGCTCAGAAGCTTCTTGTCCACAGTATAGTGGACAAACTTTTGCAAGATTTCGTATTTATTCCCCACAAAAGCTCAAAGACCCAACAACTAAACCCAAAGCACATCTCAGATTAAATAATTCTGGACCCACGTCTTTGCTTTGAGTATCGCAACTGAATGCAGTGCCAGACACAGAAGACTACTGGTACTTTCCCCCAAACCTTTACAATATTTCAGCCATCTAATTCAGAGCTGGGAACTGAGTGATTTATTGCTGCTGTTGTTTAAGTGTTTGAGAGTGCTAAACCTGTGCCAATCTATTGCTGATCCCTTGGGGATTGGCAGCAGATCCAGTCTACCTTCTGCCCACTATAGTACAACTTTAAACTTTAAAGCCGAGGTGGCGCAGTGGTTAGAGTGCAGTATTGCAGGCTACTTCAGCTGACTGCTAGCTGCAATTTGGCAGATCGAATCTCACCAGGCTGAAGGTTGACTCAGCCTTTTATCCTCCCGAGGTGGGTAAAAGGAGGACCCAGATTGTTGGAGGCAATATGCAAACTGCTTAGAGAGGGTTGTAAAGCACTATGAAGCAGTATATGAGTCTAAGTGCTATTGCTATTAATCAGGGACATGGATGCCACCTGTTGTTGGCCTTCAGTTCTTCCTATCAAAGCACATTCAGAAGTAAATCTTGGTGCAGTTCAATAACTACCAGGAGGTAAGTTAAATACAAATACCAGGAGGAATGTGTAAGTACAAATATCCTTTTGGAGAGCCAGTTTGAGGTAGTGGTTAAAGGCCAGTCCTGCTTTAGGAACAAAGTCAGCTGAGTGTCCTTGGGCCAGTTATTTTCTCTCAGTCCAGGAAGGAGGTGATAGCAAGCTACTTCTGAAAAATCTTGCCAAGGAAATTTCAGGGATTGAGACTGGGTTAAAGAACCAAGTACATTGGCATGCATGCCCACAAAGCAAAACCCCTTCTAAAGCCTCCCCCAATTAATTCTACCCAAGGAAGAAAGACAGCAGAAAAACGTAACTATTTCCCGGTATCGTGGTGGCTAGAACACCAGTGATGGACCAGGAGTCATGCATCAACCCTGCCCTCCCCATTCCACATGGGATCTATAATGATATGTCCAAAGGATTTGTCACAGCTCTTTGCACAAGTTAGAAAGCATCTATGGAGATTCTCAGGCATCCAGGTCATGGTTGTCCCTTTTTTCTAAAGGCACCTAGACTAATTTTGTTTTTCCTTGAAGATGTTTTGCTTTTCATCTGAGAAGCTTCTTCAGTTCTGTTAGAACTAGTTAGAAAGGGACATGGGGAAACTTGGGAAATGTCTGCATCTCTTTAGCAGTTTATGAAAAATATTACAGTTGGATTTCTAGTGAGTTTTCACTAGAGGTGAAAACCTCTGTCCCCCCCCCCTTCTATTCTCTTTTTCTCTCTATTCCTTCCTAAGCGCCTCAAAAAAAAAAAAAAAAAGAGAGAAGATAATATCTAAACAACTGAGTCTGTATTTTTAGCAATTTTTGCCCTGGCTATTATGTCTGTCATCAACCCCTAAAATCTGTCGTCCGTACCCCCTTTTTTTTGGGCAGAAATTACCAGTTGGTGAACTGTTTGTTTGTTTGTTTCTTTGTTTGGATTTATATGCCGCCCTTCTCCAAAAGGACTCAGTGGAACAAGCTAACATGAATGTTGAAGAACCAAGTTTCTGAACTCACTTTATATCAATTTGAAATAGGAATTTCTCCACCTTACCTTTTTGTTTTAACCTAGGACTTTTACAGTTTTTATAGATAGAGAGAAATAATAGATCGATGATAGATAGGAGAAAGAGAGAGTGAGTGTGTGGCAGGTGTAGAGGCTGACAGAGAGAGAGAAAGAGAGAGAGAGAGAGAGAGACAGACAGACAGACAGAGAGAGAGACAGAGAGACAGACAGATGATAGACAGACAGACAGACAGATAATAGGTAGAGATAAGAGAGGGGGAATCATTTTTGGGGAAATGGAGCACTGTTGTGACACCTTATTTTCATTTGAATCAAAGTAGGAAAACAGTGAGGACAAAACTAGCCAGGCATTTTGGTTGAGTTTCATCAGTCGCATATACTGTATTATACAACCAATTTGTATATACTGAATTATACAACCAATTTCGTTGTATTTAAGTACAATGACAATAAAGATTATACTTATACTTATCTGGTCATGTAGCGGGAATGGAGCATGTGCATAGGTTTGGCACATACTACTGACACACTGGTAGAGGAAACTTGCTCTAGCAGGAAAGCTGTTGTATGCTGGCCAAGTTAAACTCTAGCACAGAGACACTTTTTATGACCTTCAGCAAGTTATAGGCATTTGGGAACTCAGAAGCCCTCCATAACTTTGTTCAGCTTCTTATTTCCATCTTACACCAACTCAACTGATTATTATGTAAGCTCTGGTTTGGACCTGAGCAGAACTAGTCCTTTTAAGTTGTTTTCTCATTTCTTCATTTAAAAAAAACATTTTTTATTAAACAGTTTTCTTCATTTATATCACAGTTTTCATCTTTACAACACTTCGTTCCTATCACCCATCTCCTCCCACTTACGATTGCATGACTGTAACTTTGCGGCTTGTATCCTTATGATTTATATTGATATTGATTGTTTCCTGATTGCTGATTTTTACCCTATGACAATCATTAAGTGTTGTACCTTATGATTCCTGGCGAATGTATCTTGTCTTTTTATGTACCCTGAGAGCATATGAACCAAAGACAAATTCCTTGTGTGTCCAATCACACTTGGCCAATAATGAATTCTATTCTATTCAGTATCAGTATACATCCGATATGCATGCAGTTATATTTTGTGTTTCCCTGACAATAAGACAGGGTCTTTTTTTTTTTGACCCCCCCCCCCCGAAATAAGCGCTTGGCCTTATTTTCAGGGAGGTCTTATTATTTTTGAGGTACAGGAGGTGGCAAGAGTGGTTACCTCATGGCTGCTGCCATGTTGCAATATTTTCGGGGGAGGGCTTATTTTAGTGCATGTGCTCAAAAGCCCGATTGGGCTTATTTTCCGGGGAGGTCTTATTTTCGGGGAAACAGGGTACAATCTTCTATTGATAAAGCAATCATTCTCTGACTTGGCACTCTCCTGATGCATTACAACAGAAATGGGAATCCTAAAAGTGTTGCTCTCACATATTTGGAAGGCGCCAATCTGGAGAAATAAGCTTTATACAACAGCACACAAGATTGCACTACTTAGTAGTCTACAACTGATTTTAACAGGATGCAGTTCAAACAGACGCTAAAAATGAGAACTTGATCAACTTACAACTACAACTGAGGCCCAAAATTTCTGTTGCTAACCAAAGTGGTTGTTAAGTGAGTTGTGCCCCGTTTTTACAATTATTTTTGCTGCAATCATTAAGCAAATCACTGCAATTGTTAAGTGAATCAAGCAGTCATTAAGCGGATCTCGCTTCCGCTCCCCATTGACTTTGCTTGTCGGAAAGTTGAAAATGGTAATCATATCACTCCAGAACAGGGCAACCATCATAAATATGTGACAGTTGTCATGCACCTGAGTTTTGATTGCATAGCCATGGGTAATGCTACAATGATGGTAAGTGTACAAGATGATCATAAGTCACTTTTTTTCAGTGCCATGGTAATTTTGAACACCTACTAAACAAAAGGTTGTATATTGAGGACTACCTGTATCAGACAGAACAGAATGGTCCTAAATATACATTCAGGATAAACAGTTCACCAGTGCAAGGTCTGGGACCAATTCCCCCTTTTAAATGCTCTTTATCAATAGCACTTAGCAATAGCACTTAGACTTATATACAGCTTTATAGTGCTTTACAACTCTCTCTAATTGGTTTTACAGAGTCAGCATATTGCCTCCAACAATCTGGGTTCTCATTTTACTGACCTTGGAAGGATGGAAGGCTGAGTCAATCTTGTGCCTGGTGAGATTCGATCTACCAAATTGCAGGCAGCCAATGATCAGCAGAAGTAGCCTGCAAGTACCGCACTCCAATCACTGCGCCATTGCAGCTCTTAATAGGCAATTATCGCTGCCTGGACTCCAAGATTTTCTTTTCCTTTATTCTTTTCTAATTTCTAATTCATTGTTTACTGAGCATATATAGCTTGCTGAGCAAAAACTCTCCAGCGAACCAAGCAAACAGGCCCAGGCATAAATGATAGGGAGACGTGAAAGTTCAGGCATATGGACTTTTTATTCCCCGCTGCCATGAGGAAATCGAAATGGGAAGATTGCACTTTTCCTGGCTTCTGTCGTGCATGGCTTTAGTGTCAAATTGGATGCCTTCTCTTTGATGATGTCATGGAGCAGCAGCCTTTTTTAAAGCATCCTTTGCTATCAGTAAAACGACACAAAAATTCATATGACTATTTGTTTAACAACCATTGAAAATTACGATGCTGCTAAAAAAAAAAAAAAAGGTGACTGAGGGACAAGTCTCCTTGATCTCAGACTATCTCAGCACCCCTGTGGTTGTGTGATCAAAATTCAGGGGCTTGGCAACTGTCATGTATTTACGACAATTGCAGCATTCCAGGGTCATCTAGTCCAACTCCCTGCATGAATAGGAGAATTTATACCAGGGATCAGCAATCTGAAGCCGCATGTGGCTCCTTCATCCCTCTGCTGCGGCTCCCTGTTGCCAGTCGGCTCCACAATTGATAGGGTTAGAGTTAGGGTTAGGGCTTTTGGTTAGGACAGGTAGAGGAAAAAGGACGCCGTGCTAGAAGGAGACTATGGTGGCGGAATCGGACTTCCGGTTGGCAGAGGAAAAGGATGTCGCGCTAGGAGGAGACTCTATTAGCTCCAGAATTGAATTGGGGGGGGGGAGGTTTGGTTAGGACCTTTGTGGCTTTTTGAGTGTTTAAGTTGCTGACCCCTGGTTTATACCATTTCAAACAAGTAGCTTTCCAGGGGGTTTCACCACGCGAAATCAATGGGGGAAGCTAGATTCATTTAGCAATTCTCTTAACAATCATGACAAAAAAAAGAGAGAACGGGTATGCAAAGCCAGGCACAGCTCACTTAACGACCATATCCTAAGTCCAGGACTACCTGTGTTTCAAACTAGCTACTGTCTGAGAACAGGTACAGTATTGTCAATTGCTGTTCTGTAAATGTATTATAGGAAATATGCTGTGACTTCAAAGCACACTGGAATGCCATGGTTTTAAGCTGCTTCGAGGCCCATTGAGCAAGAGCAATTAGAATTGTCATTTCAAAAGTGAGAATTTCTCCAATGAATATGGACTTTCTTCCCTTCCCTTCTGCTTTTTCCTTGCAGCAAAAAGGATAAAGAGCTGGCTGGACAGTGTCTGTTGATGTGGACAGAACATTAGTTTATTTTTGGCAGATCCCCCCCCCCCCCCCCTATGTGGACTAAGCACCAAATGCCAATTAACTGTTTAAGTCAGTTTAACTTCATTTTAGCCATTTAACTGTTTAACTTCATTTTAGACATTTTGCTACCAGAACAACGAATGACATCTTCCCTTCATCCAACATAAGACCTCAAAGGGAGGCAAATTATCTTGGTGAATGTACTAGAAAAAGCACACTGGTGCCTGATGTGGCTAATTTCTGATGAAGTAAGAGTATAAATGTTTTTAGAGAAAATATGCCTTGCAATTTGAAAGACGAAGAGAACAATGCCACCTTATGTGTCATATCTCTTCCAGCACTACAAGTCTGTGGATTCTAAATGGTTCTTGTGCCGAGACAGGGAGAACCAATAAGATATGGCATTAATTGGCAACAGGAAGGAAAACTAAGTACCACCGTTGAGACACCAAGATCCGAGATACAGTGGGAATGAGAGCAGCTGATTAGCTTACAGTCTTCAGAATATAGATAAGTGTCTGAATCAGCCTGATTTAAATGTATGTCTATATATGGTTGAATGACATACACACGTTTATGAATGTTGAAAACCATATATTGCAATTTTGGCTACAAATAACATCCTGGTGTCTGAAATTCTAAAAAAAAAAAGGCTATGATATAGGACAGATTCTCTGTCAGTTATATGTTTTAATGTTTGATAAATTCAGTGCTCAAAAGAAATACAATGAGGTTACTGTCTTGGGCGAAGTGTCCAATTAAATAGAGAGAAAGGTACAGTAGAACCTCGGGTTATGAACGCTTCTGACCACAACCAAATCAGGTTCTAACCAAAAATTTTGCAAAATGTTTGCATCTGGTCACAAACAAATACTTGGGTGGTGATGAAACACAGGTGCAGTGATTTCCCCTTCTGCACCATTTTTTTTGTATGCACATGCGCAGTCAGTCTTGCTTCTGGTCACGACCAAATCGGGTTGCGAATGAAGTCCTGGAACAGATTATGGTCGTGACCGGTGATTCCACTGTATTTGTCACTTCAACAAGCTTTGCTTTCATTTTCAGAACTTTGTTAACGTCTGCACTACACTGAAGTCCTTATTTATTGATTTATTTAGATTTATTAGCTAGCTAATGCCTGTGGACTGCCTAGCCTAGAGGTTTAGTAGTTTCATCAATTCTCAATTTGCTTTAAAAGGATGTAACCTTACTAAAATTGCTCCTGTCCTAACCTGTAGTTGAGCACTTATTTGAAAAATGAAGACTTTGTTAAGAGTTTTCAGTCTCAGAGACTAGATTCTGACATACTATCTCGGACAACGTACATAAACCAGAATTCCAAGATGCTTCTCCAGACTTTAGTGAGTTTTGGGAAGAAGCTAGTACCTTAGGCCCTGACTGGGTGGGCTGTGGTTTCTGTTAGATAATTTGTCATAGATGTCATTGTGATGCCTTCAGAACACCTCTCCAGGTGTGTCTGAAGACATGCTATTTCACTTAACGAATCATCTGTTTTGTCTGGAAAAGGATGAAGGCAGCCTGACAAACAGGATGGAAATGTATTCCCATTTCACCTGTCCCAAACATCCATTTTTTAAAAAATTGGAGAGATTCCAATACAGTACAAAACATACGCAGGCATATGGTATAATATTTTCCAGACTTTCTGTAGAGTTGGTGATGAGTTAGGCGAATGTAGAAATCGTACACATGTGTGTGCATGCATATCTATAGGCAATACTTATTACTTAAATGAAATAGCTTCTAATACAGTTTAAAACCTAACCATTACTACTATCATTACAGTATAATGTTTAACTATTTCTGCTTTATGGATGTTGAGATGGGAGTCACTCTAGGGCTGTGATGGCGAACTTATGGCACGTGTGCCACAGGTGGTACGCGGAGCCATTTGTTAGGGCACACAAGGCAATGCCCTGTCAGCTGTAGCATGCATGCGCGTGCTGGCCAGCTGACTTTGGCCTTCATTTTCGGCCATTTTTCACCCTCTTCCCTGAAGCCTCCGGAAGGTGAAAAACAACCCAATGTACAAAACGGAAGTTCGAGAATGGAATTCCATTTTGTGCGTTGGGCCGTTTATTGCCCCCTGGAGGTTCAGGGAAGCCTCCTGAAAGCTCCAGAGGGCTTCTGGGAGGGTGGGGGAGGCTGTTTCCCCCTTCCCCAAGCTCCTACAAAGCCTCTGGAGTCTGGGGAGGGCGGAAAATGGGTCAATCACGCACAAAAAGCAGGGGGAGGGTGGGAGGTTCACGCACACATGCACGGGTGTGTATGTCACACATGCATGCATGGGGTGTCCCACACATAGAATTATGGGTGTGGGCACACCCACGCACAACCCCCCCGCGCTCCTCCAGCTTTTGGCAAGCAATAGCAAAACGATTAGCCATCACTGCTCTAGGGGGTCTCTTGTTCAGAAGATGTGGACAGGCCTGGTCCATAAAACCGCCAAGAGTTGGACATGACTGAATGGATAACATCATCATCAACATGATTCCCAGTTTGTTCTCATAGATATGGTGTCCCTAGCCCTTGTTCTTTTTTTTTCTTTTTTGAAAGGTTGCTTTGAACAGACAAGGTATCACACTCAATTCCTGTTGTGGATTGGCACAGACCCAACTATGGTAGTTTCTTACACACACCCGAACCCAAGTAGAAATGGCTGCTTGCCTGTAGGTACTGCAAATTGTTGCAAGATGCAGGATTTTAATAAAGCAAATATTTACACTTCCTCCTCTACCTGATCACAGTCATTATTGGCTTCTCATAGAGTCAGATAATGATTAGAAAGCAGGTGCTTCTGATTAATGCTGCCTAAAAGCCTATGGAGATGCAATCAAACTAGCTCCTACCTGCATTAAGAGTCACCTAGGAGCTGCCGGAGGCTCCTTGGGAAGAGTTAACGTGTCTACCAAACTTTTCAGCCCACACAGATTTTGATTTGTGCAGGACACACACGCAGCCTAGTTACCATATATAATGAATGTGCGTTGGAAAACCAAGCCTTAGGAACGTTTGTTTTCATTTTGCAACAGAACTGGTTTTATATCTGTCAGTGCTGCTGAATCTTTTGTGGCAGCACTGAACACTCAGGGCAAATCTTCTGCACCAGAAAGAAAGACAAACAAAGGCACAATCAAATGACTTGATAAATAGTCAAGTCAAGTTACTTTCCCAAAGATCTGCATCTATCTTAGCTTTAATGGTCTGTTACTCCTTCGTCCCCGCAAACCAAAAGCTGATATTATGATGCATATGGCAAAATCTCATATTCCCAAAGTACTGATGTTGTTTCACAATATCAGGATGGATTTTATCTAGTACAGTTGTAAGATCTCCTTCCAGTAAAATGAAATATAGCTACAACAGATTACGTGAAAACATGGCCATTCTGGTAAAGCATATACAGAATCCTTTGACTTTCTAACTTGTTCTTCCAAAGGACAAAAAGTCCAGAGTGCCCACATTCATGGGCTTAGTTCAAGCTGTTTTCAGAAACTTCTGTACGGTGCGTACTGAGCCAAAACATTTTGATACATAAATCAGAGGAGCAACTTTCCCACCCATAGTATCTGATAGGGCTGTGTGAATGTTTTGAAGGCTACTGTGCATTGGCAGGAAAGTAGAAATACTGTCTGTGTGCATCCAGGGCACTGGGAGAAGCCCTGTATGTAGCTGCATTTAGCCTTTGAGAAGGTGAGGCAGCTTCAGATGGGGTCTTTGGACACTTCGAAAAGGGCCCCTCTGGTTTGATTGCACAAACCTAGTATCTACCCCAGCGATGGCGAACCGTTTTTGGCTCGCGTGCCATAAGTGGGGGGAGCGCAGGGGGGTCATGTGCGGGCATGCCACACCCATAATGCAATGTGTGAGCCCCCAGTGTGCATGTGCGCACTGCAGGCATGAATCCCCCATTTTTACATGCTTTTTTCACCCTCCCCAGGCTCCAGAGGCTTTATAGGAGCCTGGGGAGGGCAAAAACAACCTCCCCCATCCTCCCGGACGCTCTTCGGAGGCGTCAGGGAAGCCTCCGGACAGTCCCTGAAGCCTTCGGAGCGCTCAAAATGATCCTGCGAGCAAACCGAAAGTGATTTCCGGTTTGCTTGGAGGATCGTTTTGAGTTCTCTGAAGGCTTCAGGGATTGTCCGGAGGCTTCCCTGACGCCCCCGAGGGCATCTGGGGGGCGGGGGAGGCTGTTTTCGCCCTCCCCAGGCTCCTATAAAGCATCTGGAGCCTGGGGAGAGTGAAAAATGGCTTTAAAAAAGGGTGAACTCAGCTGGCCAGCACGCACATGCGTGCTGGCCCGCTGACAGGGCAGCGCCTCGCGTGCCCTGACAAATGGCTCCGTGTGCCACCTGTGTGCCACAGGTGCCACAGGTGGCACGCGTGCCATAGGTTCACCATCACTGATCTACCCTGTTTCCCTGAAAATAAGACCTCCCCAGATAATAAGCCCAATCAGGCTTTTGAGCACATGCACTAAAATAAGCCCTCCCCAAAAAATAAGCCCTTCCCGAAAATATTGCAACACAGTAGCAGCTATGAGGTGACCATGCTTGCTGCCTCTTGCACCTCAAAAATAATAAGACCTCCCGTAAAATAAGGCCAGGCCCTTATCAAAAGAAAATAAGACCCTGTCTTATTTTTGAGGAAACACAGTAAGATTGTTAAGGCATTTTCTTCATTCAGATGGAATATCCGATATTTCTTATCTGCCTTGTATGAAAAAAATGCCTTTGGCAAATATTGGTACTACCACTACTACTACTATTTGCTGCTCTACCCCTCTAACAACTGTTAAAGATAAGTAAAAATCTTGGGAAATAATATTTCTACAGTTGCTACTACCATTTGCTGCTCTACCCCCCAAACAACTGGTAAGGATGACTTACTTTTCCTACTGGTTTGCAAATGTGAGCGTGCGCACCTCCAGCCTTCCATGCGTGCGCTTTTGGCAAAAAAAGGGCCTAAATGAGATGCTGTAGAGCTGGGGGCGAGTGGGTGGGGCCACCTGAGATTTCCGCTACCAGTTCAGGGAATCTAGTCCAAGCCCGTAGAATACCACCACTGTACTGTATCTCAGTCTAGACCCAGTCCTGGGGTTTCTTTAGAAGAGCCATTCCTGAGAGTCTTCCCTCCGTTCCCAGTACATAATGGGCCTGAGGGAGAGGGGAGAGAGATCAGATCATAATAATAGTAGAGCTTGCCTTCCACAAGTAGAACTTTGCAAGGTTTATAAACAACTTGTGGAGGTGTGTTCAATTGGCACATAAAACGCACAAGTGGAACTAGGGTTTCTCCTTTGTGGCATAGTGCCAGGATCATAACTGCTTTATGTAAATGCAGCTCAGCCTCTGGACTGTTGATTCAGGTGTTTTGAAAAACAAGATAAAGTTAGGATTGCTGTTTTAGATAGTGCCCTGCTACATTTTGGAGGTGAGGGGGTTGTATGCTTTTTCTCTGCAGAGGTATGTATGCCACAGAGCTGTATCAACACACACATGGACTAGTTGTTAGCAATGCCTGATGAATGAATGATGCTGTCCTTAGGATGCAAGTTGTTCACAACAAGATCATTTCACAACCTGCTGTCCTCCGGTGGTTGGTTGGTTGGCTTATTTGTTAAGTTTTTATGCTGCCGATCTGCCAAACAAGGTGACTGTGGGTGGGTATACACTGTCTAAGGTTAGAATGGCCAACCTGCAGCCTATAAGTCAGTGAAATCTTCTGAGAGAAACCTACAAAACACACAAGGCAAGGAAAGGGGAAAAGAACTGCTTGGATTTCTGAAAATATATTTATTGCTAGGAGATTGAAGGACAGAGCCTTGAAAGCCTGCTAAAGAAATTCTCCAACCAACGGATACCTAATGTACTTAAGGAAGAGTTATCTGAATATTTCTCGTGCTTCCTCCCCTTTGGTGGGTAGAGCTGTGTCTTTTGCAATGGTCCCATTTCCTCCCAGATATTCTCAGGATCCGCTGGAGATCGCTATACTCCCTCCAGCACTCAGTCTGCTTCCCCTCCTGAAACCTGCAGATGATGTCATCCCTTATTTTTAAAAGTCTTATGTAAATGATAAAGAATTTTCTTCTATTATGAGACAGGTTGGTCAAACCTATTTAAAGTTTGCACATATTCCAGCATCCCAGTCTAACTTTAAAGATACGTAGCTCCAAAACCCTACCATTTCTGCAAACAAGGGAAGAATAGAAATCCATTGCAGTGCGGTGCAGGATAGGATAAAGTATAGTCATATTGCATATATGTATGTATGTATGTATGTATGTTTGTGTGTGTGTGTGTGTGTTACAACCCCTGGTGTGCCCAAATATGGGAGGGAACTCACTGCTTTCCCTTTCTGTCCTTCAGCTCACTGCAGGAGACCATCCAGGCAGAAAACCATATTTTTAATGTTGCCTTTCTTATGTTTGTGTTGTATTTGTGCTGATAAATAAATAAAGGGAGACTAGTATAGATCTATTTCAAGCTATTTAGCTCTCATCAGCTAGCCATACCCTTACTGGGATTCGAATCTGGGCTATATATATATACACACATACACACACACATGTTGTTGTATTTTCCTGTGTAAGATTGAGATTGTCTTGGCAACGTTTCGGCGAGGTCTCACTCGCCATCTTCAGGCTGGTGTTTTCGGCTTAAAGCGTGGTCAGAGCTGCGGTCTTTTTATAAATCTTGGTGCAGGAGTGTGGAGTGTTGGCTTTGTTTCAGTAAGTGGATTGATTGGCTGTGTGGTTGTATCATGATTGGTAGATTGGTGCTGATTGGTGCTGGCTATGTGTCCATTGTTGTTTTGTGTTGTAATGGCCTGGGTGGTGGGTGGGGCTCGTTTGTTGACTAGGGCTGGTTTCCAGATGTCTTGTAGGCAGGAGGTACTGTCATGTTTATTCATGTTGTGGGGTGTTTCTCTATTTCGATAGCTTCCATAATTATTCTCTTGTTGAAGTCTTCAGTTTTGGAGATTAATTTGGTTCCTTCAAAATTAATTTCATGTTCTGTAGCTTTAAGGTGCTGGAAAAGGGAGGGCGTTTTTTCTTTTTTTCTTACTGCGTTCTTGTGTTCTGCGATGCGTGCATTTATTCTCCTGTTTGTTTGTCCTATGTATGTTGCAGGGCAGATTTTGCATGATATTTCGTAGACTCCTTGGTTTTCTAGCTGGATCTTGTCTTTGGGGTTTCTTAAGATGTTGGATATTTTTTTGTCAGTGTTGAAGGCTGTCTTGATATTGTGTTTGTGGAGAATTTTGCTGATTTTATCTGTGGTGCCTCTCTCCCTAGTGCCGCGTAATGGAGTGAGCTTCTGTTACTTGTCCCAGCATCTGCCAACTTTGCCATTTGAAAGCACATAAAAAATGCAAGTAGAAAAATAGGGGCCAACTCTGGTGGGAAGGAGTTTAGTCATGCCGGCCATCTGACCACAGAGACATCTTCAGTCAGCGCTGGTTCTTTGGCTTTGAAACGGAGATGAGCACCACCTCCTAGAGTCGGGAACGACTAGCACATATGTGCGAGCGGAACTTTTACCTTTACTGTATTCACAATAAAGCCTTCTGGATCACACATACGGCCAATCAATTCATAGTTTTGTCTCCCTTAGTGACCAAGCAGTCCTATCCATTCTCTTTCCAGGGATTATAGGCAAAGCGCTGCAGCTGAAACTATAAACATCTGTTTTGTCAGGTAAGGCTGGTCCAGTAGGCTTGCTGACAATCTAGTCTAGCTGAGGTTTCACACATGCTGGCTTGTGTCATGATATAGTTCATGTCAATTGCTTCTGATGGTGAATTCTGTGACAAGAGACGAATGGTTTTCCCACAACTCTGCCCTATATTATTCTGACCCAAAGTGGGTCACAGGGATCCTTTTCCCCTTCCGTTATGCCTGCCAAACGTGGCCATGAATCATCCCATTTCAAACAAGTGAGCTTATTAAAAAGGAGAGCCACATTCCACAGTGTAATCTTGGACAAACAGGGCATGCCTCTCATTTCTTGATTAATCAAAATTCCTCTCATCTTGTTTTATTTTCCACCTGCATCTTAATCAGAGTTCCTGGCACTTTTCCAACTTCTCTGATGTCTACACTATTGGACTAACACCTGTCCAGGTAAATAAATGGTGACTCTAGCCTGGTGTGCTTGAGTTTGAATTATTTGATGCCTGCCAGCTTTCCAAGGAGAATGGAGGAGTGGCTCAGAAGTAAAACTAATATGCAAAAGCCGGGGGCATTTGCTGGTAGCTGAGGGATTTGTAGGAGCCACTAGCAAATACCAGTTTTCTGCTTATGGATCGTCTTGGAAATTCAATAGTCAATCAATCAATCAGAATACCTTGGAGGTCTTCTGTCCAACCCGCTGCTGAAGCAGGAGCCATTATACCATTCCAGACAAGTGGCTGCCCAGTCTTTTCTTAAAAACCTCCAGTGATGAAGCACCCACAACTTCTGAAGGCAAGATGTTCCACTGGTTAATTGTTCCTACTATTAGGAAGTTTCTTCTTAATTCCAGGTTGCTTCTCTCCTTGATTAGTTTCTATCCATTATTTCTTGTCTTGCCTTCTGGTGCTTTGGAAAATAAGCTGACCCCCTCCTTTTTGTGGCAGCCCCTCAAATACTGGAATACTGCTATCATGTCACCCCAGTCCTTTTTTCTAAACTAGCCATACCCAGTCCTTGCAATCGTTCTTCATATGTTTTAGTCTCCAGGCCTTTGATCATCTTAATTGCTCTTCTCTGCACTTTTTTTTCAACGTCTCAACATCTTTTCTGTAATGTGGTGACCAAAACTGGATGCAGTATTCCAGGTGTGGTTTTACCAAGGTTTTATAAAGTGCTACTTTATAATTGCACAATATTTCATGTGATTTTAATTCCATGCCTCTGTTTATACAAAGTATTGTATTACCTGTTTTGGCTGCTTCTGCCCACTGCTGGCTCATATTAGGTGATTGCCCACTAGGACTCTATGGTTCCTCTCACAGTTACTGTTTTTGACTGTTAAAAATTAGTTCCATATCTGATTTATCTAAGTGTTGTATATTGAGCTGTGCAAGCAAAAGTGACAGAGAGAGTCCTTTGATGTTCTAAATTGGCCTCTTTAATCACTGGATTTGCAGGACTGCAGGGAGGAGGATGGCGATTTGCCTCAAAATAAGGAAACTTGGATATACAGGATAGGGTCGGGGACTTCGTTAAAGTTCTAATTTTTATAATTGGGTGTTGTACCAGTACATGCTGTAAATATCCTCAAAACTTTCACCTAGAGGATTTTTTTTTTAGTCACAGGCAAAGACTGCAGCCAGGAGTGGTTTTTGCTTAAAATATTCTCCATATGGCCTGTTTTTCTCACCAACGCTATCAGGGAAAAAAAACCCACAGCCCACCTCTTGTGACATTACTCCTCCACTTGATTCAAGACAACACTGTTGTTAAAAAGGGCAGAATCCCTCATATAGAACAGCTTGTTTCAGGTTAGTCACTTTCATATTATCACAGATTTACATACTGGTTATCTTTAAAAAATGGAGTCAGTCACTTATTTTTGAGAAACAGTGTACTTGACATGAATAACTGAACTCTGAGAGAAGGTATGACATGACCATAAATGAAATGCTTAAAATGTCTTCTGCTGCAAAGCTGCAACTATATTCTCCTGTATGGAAATAGCTGGATTTAGCACTGAAAAAGGCAAAGCAAGAGCTATAGGGCCTTCTATACTATTTTTACCTATACGTATAGTATATTACCTACATAGGTAATCTTTGACTAACGGCACAAGTTAGCGCAAAATTTCTATGTTAAGTGAAGCAGTTGTTAAGTGTCTTGTGCCTCACTTTACATCCTTTTTTTGCCAGTTAAGCAAATAACTGCAGTTGGTAAGTGAATCATGAGGTCATTAAGCGAAGCAGACTTCCCCCATTGACTTTGCTTCTCAGAAGCTGGCTGGGAAGGCTACAAATGGTGATCCCAGGACAGTACAACTGTCATGAATACATGCCAGTTGCCAAGTGTCTGAATTTTCATCACATGACTACTAAACAAATCATTATAAGTTGAGGACTACCTCTATTACAGAACATCAACCTGGCATGTTATGCACAGAGGACTCTTGGCCAACCTAGCGCACCCAAAGACTGCCATCTTGTCTCTTCCTTGTGCCAGCAGCACAGAAGAGCAAGCAGCTCTCTTAACATAGAGATGGGGGATAACCACTTTCTTCGCTTTATCTTGTGGGCATGATCGCCATTTCTTAAGACCATTTTTCAGGAGGTACACACAAATGAGCCGCCTTAAACACACATGTATGCACTGTGCTTCCTCTTAGATGACCTATTTGACAACTGGCATATCATAGCATCCCTAAATGAAAATTAGTTGCAGCCTTTGATGTTCCAGAAGTAGGGGGGAAGAAGAGAGCATAAATAAGAGGTCACCTCAAGATATAACATTCCTTTTTATTATGACTTGTGGACTTCCTGAGCCAGCATGCTTGTAACCATCAATTATACCATATCTCCCATATCTAATCTGATTCTTGGTTATTTGTTAGACAATGAGATCATCTAACTTTGCATTTTATTTCCCCTTGACAACTTGTTTTTGTTACATGAAAACAAAAGTTACAAAAGTCAGGGCCCACTGAATTTTTTAAAAATCATCCTTCTTTACTTTAAGATACTGGAAAAGTACCCCTGTAAGAGCGTCGCAGTAATAAAAATGAAAGGAAATTTTAAAAAATCAAACACTTTACATACAAACACATGTTTATTTTCTAATTGCAGCAGAAATTTTGTGGGGAGTGGCTACACCACCAAATACAAGAATTTGTTAGGATCCACGTGGTACCAATAAACCTTAATGATGTGCTTCCTGTTCATCTTGAAAAATATTTTGTGTTCTCTTTGCCTGGAAAATGGCATTTAATGAAATAGTTGTAGTCTTTAATGAAAAGACTATGTAAAATATAGGAATATAAAAACAACTGCTATGGTTGATGTCAGTGTAGTATTCATGAACTGGAACAGGGCTTAGTAACAAGGTCAGCCAATGGGAGCTGAAACAATTTGGAGCCTGAGCATGGCTTAGCTCTGTAGCTCTGAGTCTGTGCTGAGCTCTAAACTAGTCTCTGCTCTGAACTGAAACTGTTCTCTTGTCTGCCTGTGTTTTGCTAGTATTTACTACCACATTGGAAAACTTGCTTTTGGTATTGTATATTTACTTCATGTGTTATATTACATATAAAAAGAAATTAATGAATCCTGCTAAATCAGTTACCTGTGTGTGCTTTCTGTATGGGATTGCTGCAACAAACTGACAGTTGAGTAGACCACTGGATATACTGTACATATAGATGAGTTCTCATAACACAAAGCTTCTGTTATGGATAAGTTCCTTCTATTAAGTAGCTGGACCAGAATAATACACTCCCACATCAGCACTAATAGATTAGGTTAGAAGTGGCCTTGTTGCCATTTCAACAAGATGATCCAAATTTTGTTCATCATAGAATAATTTACAATAACTGTTTATAACTGAGCACATTGATTGATAAGATTGCAAATCATTGGCCATGGTCTTAGACATGTTTTGTTTCATATAAAATTAAGAAGGAAGGTTTTTAACATGCATGTTGAGTATGCTGATTTCTGCACTAAGGAGACTTGTTTTGTCCTGTCAGAAGGGTAACATAATCTATCTTTCTAGCACGTTTAACGTTTAACTATCTTTATACAAATGAAGTGTAAAGGCAGGTAGTATGGGGTTCAGCCATGTAGACCAGTCACTGGATTCATTATCCAATCCCATTGGAAGAGGGCTACCCCAACCCTGCTTTGAATGTTGAATGGTTTCAACCAGTATGCAGGATGTTTCTTGGCAAGATCAAGGAGGTGAAAGGAAGAGCATGATGGATTGATTCCTTTAAACATGTGTATAGCCACCCATGTTATACCAAACTGTGGGCGGCTCCAAATAAAAAACAAAGACAACAGAAAAACCATATTAAAACTATTAAAATCATAAATAGTCTGAACGAAATACTGGTACCAAGTCAAGATCCTACATGCAGCCCTCTTGTCTTCTCCCAGCACTTGAGGGAAGAACCAAGTCTTCTGTGTGTTTTGGGAGGCTAAGGAAAAGCGATCTCACAGATAACCTCATCCTGTGCCATCTAGGGCTTTAAAAGGTGATAACCAGCATGCTGTCCCTTTAGGTCGTCTGCATGTTGGATCTTTGCCTTTAACCCACTATGGAAGATGTTGACAGTATCAGTTGTCTTCCCCTGTTTATGAAGTTCAATGATCTAATAAAGTTTGCTTCAAGAATATTATTGTGGGAGCTATGTAAGCCAGAATAAACAGCTGATATTCAATTAAGTATCTCCTCTTCATCTCTTTTTCCCTTAAGGTAAGCTATAGCTGACAACAGCTTCTAATCTCACAAAGTTCTTGATCTATGTTACATTTTGATGACACACTGACTGCCACAATTTAGTTGAAAAATGATTATGGAATCTTTTGGAATTAATGAATGCAACAGCCATTATCTTACGTTAAATTTTTTAAACGTATATTTAATATAATTGCTAAGAGTTCAACTTTTTCTTTTTTGATTGAGAAATAAAGCTCTCTTTAGAGCAGTGGTTCTCAACCTTCCCAATGCCGTGACCCTTTAATACAGTTCTTCGTGTTGTGGTGACCCCCAACTATAAAGTTGATGTCTCGGTTCCTAAGACCATCGAAAATATGTGTTTTCCAATGGTCTTAAGCGACCCCTGTGAAAGGGTCATTTGACCCCCAAAGGGGTCCCGACCCACAGGTTGAGAACCACTGCTTTAGAGGGATTTTCTTTTGTCTTGCTTAGCTAAAGCTTCCATTGAAATATGGCCATATCTTGGGCTGAAGGAAATTAGTGTGAAATTTATTCAAATTACTGGATAGGGAGAATAGAGGAAACCAATATTAAAATATGGAAATAAAACTTCACAAGATAATATTATGGAGGAAGAGGTCTCTTTTGTTCTTTTGCAGGACCAGTCTGGCAAAATCCAAGTATCTCTTACTTGGTGGCAGTAGTTCCTTTGTTCCTTTCCTGTGTACTTACTTTATAATTATATTGGAAATAGATAAAAATAATGATTTCCATTCAGCTCCATCATCTTATTCCTTATCTTTCCTACATCCACCTTTTTCTTGACTTAGGGCGCCTAAAGCATGAAAAATGAACTTCTCCCACTCATTTGAGGGAGAGAGGGTGGAATTAATTTAATTGCTCATGAAAATTTTTAGTGAAGAGTAGGATTTACAGGCTGATTGTATTTTCAGCTACCCATCTTTCCTATGTTGACATGTCATCACAGCTGTTGTTTTTCTGTGAAGTTCCATGTTTAAGATTTGTCAAGTTTCTTCATTAAAAGCAAGTGTTTGTAAGGAGGACATAATTGAGGTGCCTTCCAGGTTTTTGACTATGACTCTCATGAACCCCAGCCAGCAAGGCCAAGGGTCAGGAATTATGAAGTTTGCCTCACCTCTACCTTTTCCAATCTTTTATTATTAATTTGTTTGTTTGTTTGTCAAACAAGAACAAGATAACAAGTATAGGTATGAACATAAACATCAACAAAGGAAGTAAATACAGATAAACGGGGACAGTAAGACAGGGACAGTAGACACGCTGGTGCGCTTATGTCCACCCCCTGGAGTCAGGTAGAGCATTGACCACTCTGTTGGTGAAGTCGTATTTTCTGCAATTGAGTTTGAAGTGGTTTACCTTGAGTTTGTATCAATTGTTTGTGTGTGTGTGTGTGTGTGTGTGTGTGTAATTTTGTACTGATAAATAAATGGAGACTAGTATAGATCTATTTCAAGCTATTTAGCTGTCATCAGCTAGCCATACCCTTACTGGGATTTGAACTTGGGCTATTTTACATGTTAGGCAGTTATAATAACCTCTAAGCCACAAGCTCTCCTCCCTTATCAGCTGAGCCAGGGGAATGATTTTTGTATTTGTATTTGTATATATCTATATCTATTATATTTATATTCATATTTATATTCATATTTATACACACACACAAACACACACACACACACACATGCTTAGAAATAGTCATGGGTGCAGAGACTTACAGCTTGGATTAGATGACCCAGATCTCTTCCAAACACTTCTAAACTCAAATTTGTAATGCAAAGGCATGGTTTGTAATGGAGATACATTAGATGGGCCTCGGCATCTGTAGGCTGGCTTGGATTGAATGCATCTGGAATCTTGGAGCCAGTGCCTAATCTTGCATCAATCATCTTCTCTCTTATGTAGCCTCAGATTAATGTGCTCTTCTTTGCATGGTGCTCTGCCAAGCTCTAAAGTTTGGAGTCGTATTTGTTGAAATGGAAGTTGGATTTGTTTTGTACTGAATGAGACTCAGATTCCCTGTCACATCTGGCCCTAATGTAATTATTGTCGGATTTGCTGCTTCCACTTTTTTGCAAAAGAAAAGGGAAATCAATTGCATATTAACTTTCTTCCTTGTAATATTATATATATAATCGGCTTTGGAGTAATATTCCTGGAAGATTTCTGCATACTTTTGCTAAGTAGTATGTCTGTCTGGGTTCACCACTGCCTTAATTGAAGAGCTCTGCTTTCTCTCTGTACCTCCTTGGCTTCCCTTGCCAATAGGCTTAATGACTGCGAACCTTTCCTTGCTGCTGAGGAAAAGGGCCATCTCTACCCTTCTTTCAATGGGCACAGAACAATGTCAACAAGGATGGTACTGTCCTGATAATGCCTGTGCAAAGCTTGAGAAATAAAGTAATGGCACTACAGCAGGAAGGTCTGGTCACAGTGATTCTGCTCTCATCTGTAAACCTCTTCCTAAGCATCTCTTCCTTCAACTCAATCTATTATATCCCAAACTGAACAAAGTTAAAAGAACAATAATAGATAAGAGTCACAAATAGAACTGTATCAGAAGTGTGGAAGTTTGGTCTCTCTCCTTTCCTCTTCTCTCCTCTCCTTCCCTCTCTCTTCCCCTCCTCATCTCTCCTCACCCCCCCCTTTCTTCCCCTCCTCACCCCTCCTCTCCTCTCCCCTCCCCTCTCCCTTCCCTTCCTCACCCCTCCTCTCCTCTCCTCCCCCTCTCTCTTCCCCTTCTCACCCCACCCCTCCTTTCCCCTCTCTCTTCCCCTCTTCACCCCTCCTCTCCTCTCCCCTCCCCTCTCCCTTCCCCTCCTCACACCTCCTCTCCTCTCCTCCCCCTCTCTCTTCCCCTTCTCACCCCTCCTCTCCTTTCCCCTCTCTCTTCCCCTCCTCACCCCTCCTCTCCTCTCCTGTCCCCTCCCCTCTCCCTTCCCCTCCTCATACCTCCTCACCCCTCCTCTCCCCTCCCCTCTCCCTTCCCCTCCTCACACCTCCTCTCCTTTCCTCCCCCTCTCTCTTCCCCTTCTCACCCCACCCCTCCTTTCCCCTCTCTCTTCCCCTCCTCACCCCTCCTCTCCTCTCCCCTCCCCTCTCCCTTCCCCTCCTCACACCTCCTCTCCTCTCCTCCCCCTCTCTCTTCCCCTTCTCACCCCACCCCTCCTTTCCCCTCTCTCTTCCCCTCTTCACCCCGCCTCTCCCCTCTCTCCCTTCCCCTTCTCTCCTCTCCTCTCCTCTCCTCTCCTCTCCTCTCCTCTCCCATTCCTTTCCTTTTCTGAATGAAAGCTGACCTTCAAATTCCTTTGTATTCCTTTTACAAATACAGAGAGGAGGGGTTGGTGGTCCCTTGATTCCACTTTTTTCAGCCTGTTACACCATTTCACTGTTGTGCTACTTCACACCTAAGCAAATAGTTTTCTTTATGCTTTATGTAGTTCCACATTCATCTCTTAATGAAGAGGACAGAGGAAAGCTGCGTGGAGACCAAAAAAGGAGGACTGATGGCCATATGAGCCCAAAACGATCTTTAATGACTTCTTTGGTCCCATCACTTTGAGATCACCTCTTTGTGATGTAATCAGTGGCAAAGCGTAGTCATTTTTATAACTTAAGCTGATCGTTGTTAGATGCTGTCATTTCAAGGGAGGAAATGCTATTTGAACCATAGTACAGATACTAAATGTGGGCTTCAAAAACCCAGAGAAGCAGTAGATGGCATTGAAGGGACTCAAAATGCTCCCTCTGTTGCAGCCCAGATCTGGTAGCCCTACTTAAAGCTGTCTCACTCACGGGCTCTTTATTAGATGAAGGACAACCACGATGAGCAGAGAGTGAAAAAAGTTGTTACTAGGGCATTTGGTACCGTAGAAGGTGCATGCAATAGGATAAAGGCTGTATAAAACTATTAAGAGTCTGCATTGCATACTTCTATAATTGGATCAATTTCTTTGTGTTGCATAAGAGATTTGAAATAACACGTTTAGAAAAAAAAAACCCACAAAAACACGACTAAGCCAAAATTTCACAGTTTGATATTTCAACACCTCTCCATATTTTGCCATTTTCCTTTTATCAAGATAAATAGAATTAAAGAATTAGGCAACGTGAGAATTGATGTATAGCGGGGTAGGCCATATTTTTTTTTCTGTCAAGGGCTACATTTCCTTGGGAGAAAAAGCAGTGAGGGAGGGCCACTGTTGAACAGGGATTAAGCAATGATTCCTTTCTGTAGGCTCTGGCTCTCATAAACTAACTATCCTCATGTTCTCTGGATAAAACCCACACATTTTATTCAGCTTTTTCACAGATTTTTAACACGTGGCATTGATTTTCTTGCTTTATGTGATAGCCTAAAATTCCTTTTAATTAATATCTTATACTAACCGATAACCCGGTGTTGGCTGGGTATTTATTTATAGGGGGAAAATGTCCAGACCAAATGTAATTTCTAATGTTGGATTTTCCCCCTTACCAGAGGGAGCCCATTGTGGAGTACGGTGAAGCCGTTACCATGGCAACTCCACTGCCATGTACAGTAAAAGCCATTTAAGGCACAACAGGATGTATCTTAACAGAACACACACACCGAGGGGTGTTAGGGGTGTCTTATTCCCACAGTATTTATTTTCAGAGAGTATGTCATTTATGTACCAAGTTTGGTTGAAATTGTTCGAGGCGTTCCAAAGTTATGCTGGAACACACACACACCCCCCAAACATACACTCCCATCTTAATTTTTTCTGTTACAACTTTTTCCCATTTTTATCTGTAATAGTCAACTGTATCTGATTCCTGATCATCCATGTCCATTCCCTTTCTGGTTTTTGAAGCATATTCCAATCATTACATTATATGCAAATTGTACAGTATAGTAGAAAAATGATGTGCAAACACTTCTTGAACCACAAAAACAAAGTTAAAAGCTATAAAAACGCAGCTATATTCTTTGAATGAAACACCTTCTTCATGGAAATTAAACACATTCACCATAACCCTACATTTTTAGCTTCTGGACTTGAGCTTTTGCTAGGATAACCATTACTGATTTTGTTCATCCTCTTATTACTTTATAATTTGGTTGCAGAGGCTTCTCTCCTCTATGGTAGCCCTGAAAGAATACTTTCCAGGGAAATTCTCCATCTGATGCAAATGCAGACATCTATAGATATCTAACCTTTCCACTATTTTCTTTTGGGGTCTGTAAAATGTAGAAAAGGAATCGAAAATGTGCAGTCAAAACAAAGGCTAGGAACAAGATTAGGAAAGGAAACAGCTAAAGCTTCATACCAGCCCATTTGTTATTCTTTTCTACCCCTTCCCGACCTTGCAAATCATCCTTCAAACTTCACTTCTCTCTTTTTGCAGAACCTCAGCAATTCCATCCCATCATAATTTTCTTCAGTGTCTATGGAGATTCTCAGTCATCCAGGTCATGGCTGTCCCAAATGTGCTTTTTCAATAGGCAATTGGACTTTCTGGTTTTTCTTTGAAGACATTTCGCTTCTCATCCAAGAAGCTTCTTCAGTTCTGACTGGATACTTCCATTTCCCACCATCCAGACAGAGCTGAAGAAGCTTCTTGGATGAGAAGCGAAACATCTTCAGACAAAAAACAAAAGGTCCAGTCACCTCTTGAAAAAAACATCTTTGGGACAATTTTCTTCAGCCTTCTCCTTCTTAACCATACAGCCTTCATCCAATCCATTCATCCTTCCTTTGCATACAGATAGTCCTCAATTAGTGACTGGCTCATTTAGTGACCATTCATAGTTACGGTAGTGGTGTAAAAAAAAATCACTTTGTGACCAGTCTTCCATTTACTGCTTTTGCAGGTTTCCAACACAAGGCTGGATTAAAATCATAAACCCAGCTATGGTTTCACTCACCATCCGCTTCACTTCAGGAGCGGGTTTGCCAGTCCCAGTTGTGGTTGTTAAAAAAAGGAGAGTGCATGTATTTACGCTTAGTTCAATCCTCGTGCATTCTTTGTGCATGAGCAAATCATCTCAATATCGTAGGCACAATTTGTGCAATTTCTCTGCTCTTGCTATTGGTAGGCTCAAAGTCATCCCATCTCATTACGCTTTCTATTTCCCTTCAGGGTTGACTTGCATATATGAGTCACTAGGGACTATTGCTCAGCGAGAATCTCTTTTAAATATACTGCATCATCACTCTCACTGCATTATCTGGCGGTCTAGACGTTGCATGGAGATTGGGTGGTTAGGTGGCCTAGATGAACTGTCTGTTTCATAGCAGAAGGGCAAACCAGCCAGTCTTTTTATTTTGATGCTCCATTGTGCTGGAGCGGAAGTGTTTAGCTTATTGTCCTCCATCCTTTATATCACCCAGGGCAAATTTGTTACTCCAGAATGGTAATGGTATCGTTAACACTGCCGGGCAACCTCGTAAAGATATTTGCAAAAAGTAGCTGATGGATTCTTCTCGTTTGTGAAATAATGATGCTCCATAGCAGGATAAGTAAATCAGAACATCAGTGAAGAGGGTATTGTTTCCCTCTCCTTCCCCTCATTAACAGAGTTGGAAGGGACCTTGTAGGTCATCTAGTCCAACCCAAGTTGCCCAAGCAGGAAACCCTACACCATTTCTGATAAATGGCAGTCCAGTCTCTTCTTGAAAGCCTCCAGTGATGAAGCTCCCACAACTTCTGAAGGCAACTTCTATTCCATGGCTTGATTGTTCTCACTGTCAGAAAGTTCCTCCTTATTTCCAGGTTGAATCTCTCCTTGGTCAGTTTCCATCCATTATTCCTTGTCTGGCCTTCAGGTGCATTGGAAAATAGCTTGACCCCTTCTTCTCTGTGGCAGCCCCTCAAATTTTGAAACACTGCTATCAAGTCTCCCCTGATCCTTCTCTTCACTAGACTAGACATGCCCAGTTCCTGCAATCGTTCTTCATATGTTTTAGTCTCCAGTCCCCTAATCATCCTAGTTGCTCTTCTCTGCGCTTTTCTATTGTTTCAACATCCAAACTGAGTTCCAAAACTGGTGACCCCCTTTTCTTCCTCTTGAGTTGGTTACAAGATGTATTTTTGGTAGTATTAAGCTCACCACACTACCTGGAAGCGCCCATGGATGTCTTTGGCTGCAGGCCTGGAAGATTGCTACACGAAGCCCTCTGCCACTTCCTTTTTAGCCTCATGACTTTTCATTCTCCCTGTCGGGACCTTCATCTGATTGATAGATTCCTCTTGGGTATTTATTTAGGATTATCTCTTTTCTTCTCTTTTCTCCTTTTCCGCTGATGCCTTCCGGCTGACGGCAGGTTAAACGTAACCGTCTCTCTCCCCGTCTCCCTCACCCCCCACCCCCATCCTTGCCACTTGTTTCCTTTGGGAAGGGCTAAGTTCAGGTATGTCTGAAGGGAGCTGTGGTTCTCCCCGTCTGATGTGGTTTGCTATCGCAAAGCTATTAATAAAATCTCTGTGTTTCCCCAGCTGTCACTCGGCTGAGATCAGAAATCATCCCTGATCTCAAACAGTGTTTTCGCATAAGAGCAACATGCAGGGGCACGAGCTCTTAAACCCTTTTGTTGGCTTTTTTTTTTTTTTTTTGCTCCCCTACTCAATGGATCAGGTGCAGCTCGTCCTGATGTGGCTGTAAAACTGTATTGGGAACTGCGGCGGGAGTTATTCTTCGGTGACGATACTTCATTGCTCTCTCCCACGTCTGCTATTTTTCCACCTGATGGTAGAGAGGTCATGGCTTGCTTGCTTTGTCAGAGGTCTCAGCGGGAAATTAGGGCTGAGAGGCTCCAGGTGCGGCTGAGCACGAGGGGTCTATGCGCTGCCTTGGCGAGAAGGGAATGCATCCTTCGTTCCTAATGACAGGGCACTGCATGTAGGGACATGACGCTCCTTGTCTCCTCGCAGATGTGCGGTTAAGCAAAAGACAATTGCAGATGTTCTTGGAATTCCCAAACCGGATACAGAATTGCTAAGAGGATATATGTATATATGTGTATATATGTGTGTGTGTGTGTGTGTGTGTATGGTGGAGCATTGCCAAGAGTTTTTACATAATGAGAAGATAATGTTAGACTTATCTCGCTTAAGGACTGGGTTTGCTCAAGCTCTCCTCTGAAAGGGAGGAATAACACGCGCAGCCATAAAAACACAAGGGATACTGCCCATAAGTAGCTCACAGTTGAGCAAGAGAGCAAAATCCTCTTTTCTTTTTACATGTATTCCCCAGCAATGGGCACTAAAAAAAATCTGCCCATCTCCAGTATTAGATAAAGGTAAAGGTTCCCCTCGCACATATGTGCTAGTCATTCCTGACTCTAAGGGGAAGTGCTCATCTCTGTTTCAGAGCCAGTGCTGTCTGATGATGTCTCCGTGATCATGGGGCCAGCGTGACTAAATGCCGAAGGCACACGAAACGCTGTTACCTTCCCACCAAAGGTGGTTCCTATTTTGCTACTTGCATTTTTTACGTGCTTTCAAACTGCTAGGTTGGCAGAAGCTGGGATAAATAATAGGAGCTCACTCCGTTACATGGTGCTAGGGATTCGAACCGCCTAAATCCCAACCTTTCCAATCGACAAGCTCAGTGTCTTCGCCACCAAGCCACCGCATCCCATCTCCAGTGTTAGAGATACTAAATAACCTTCTTGGCAGGCAGTCCTCATGGCCTAATTCTCCATGGGTTTGTGTAATTTCCTTTTCAAGTTAGTGAGCATCACAATAGCAAGTTCTACATTCTGGGGGTTGTATGAAGTATTCTTCTATTGATTTTCATTACTTGGTGTCATTGTGCAAACTTGGGTTCAACTCTTAGTTGAACTGTTGTGAGGTGCAGGTAGTCCTTGACTTACAACAGCTCCTTTAGTGACCGTTTGAAGTTACAAAGTAACTTATATCTGTCTATGGAGATTCTCAGTCGTCAGGGTCATGGTTGTCCCCAAGATGCTTTTTCAAGAGGCATCAAAGACGTTTCTTGGATGAGAAGCCAAACGTCTTCAAAGAAAAACAAGGAAATCCAGTTGCTTCTTGAAAAAGCACCTTTGGGACTTATGACTGTTTCCCACACTTACAACCGTTGCAGCATCCCCATGCTCAGAATTTGGGCACTTGTCAACTGGCATGAACTTGTGACAGCTGCAATGCCCCAAGATTACATGATCATCTTTTGCGACTTCTGACAAGTAAAGTAAAAGGGGAAACCAGCTTCACTTAACAAGGATGTCACTAACTTAACAAGTGCAGTGATTCACTTAACAACTATGCCAAGAAAGGTTATAAAATAGGGCAAAATTCACTTAACAACTGTCTCACTCAGCAACAGAAATTGTGTGCTCCATTGTTGTCATACGTTGAGGATTACCTCAACTATACAACGTCCAGTTCCCTTTAATAAACAGGTTGTACCAAAACTCAGGGCACATATATGTGTGTGTGTGTGTATATATATATAATTTGTATATATATAATGTGTGTATATATATATAATTTGTTTTCGTAGATTTTCACGGGTGTAGGTATGCTGGTTTTGTTGTATTCGGGTCTTTTCCCGTGTAAGGTTGAGATCAACATACACTATTAATTGAATTAGTTAATTGCCTAGAGAAGTATTGGTTTCCCAATCTGCAAATGCATTTAGAAACCTTTCTGTCACCCATTCCAACCACACCCAAACACAAAAGAACACACACGCGTACATTCTCCTTCTTCCTAGCAGAAGCCATGGACGAGGAGAGGTAGCTACATTGGGAGTAGGAAGACAAAAGGGAATAACTCTGGATTGAGATGAATACGGATAACTGGTAAGGGAAGAAAAGAAAGCATGCGTAGGGGATGAAGGTTTGAAAGGAGCCCAGGGAGGCTAAGAAGTGACCGGTGGGGCTTTTGTCTCGCTGAGACTAAGGATGCTAAAATAGTGTGTGTGTAGTTTGTGGATCCCACACATGTTCTTGTTGCCAGGAAGATAAAAATGACCCCTCTTGTCCTATTTCTTTAAACAGCACGCTTTTATACTAAGGCGATGCTTCTTTTTCAAAAGTAATTATTTTAAGACTTGTGGTTCCAAATGCTTTTATGAGGAAATAGATTCTTCAGAGAGCTTTGATCATCGTTGGCCTCTGCTGGGATTGGGTTGGAGGTAATGCATGCATCTGGGCTTTTATTTTTTTGATTATGTTGATCATGGTAGCCTTTGGAAGTTGGGGTCCCCCTTTATCATGATTCTGTTCCTTCCCCTAAAGCTAATTTTTTTAGTTAATGTTAACGGGGATGGGGGGAGGTCTAGCTCCAGGCATCTGTTTTGCAGGCTACCTTACTGCTTGACTCGGTCTCCACTCCTATTTAACATCTACCTGCAGCTGCTGGGTGAGGTCTTTCGCCAGTGTTGGGTTAAACAAATCAAACCAAACTTTTATTAGTAAAAGGCCAGCCTGAGGAGAGTGGAGTGCAAGAAATTAAAAAGCAAAAATGATATGACAAAATAAAATTGCATATAAAAAGCTAAAAAAGTAAGAGCTGGAAGAGACACCTACAACAATAGAAAAAGAAAGGAAGAGAGGAGGAGAGGAGAGGAGGAGAGGAGAGGAGAGGAAGAGGAGGGAAGGAAGATAGAGGTGAGGAGAGGAAGATGGAAGGGAGAAGAAGAGAGGGTAGGAAGGGGAAGAGGAAGAAAGGAGTAGGGGAAAGATAAGGGAAGAAGGAAGGAAAATGAGAGAGGAAGGAAGAAAGCAGAGAAGGGAGGGAGGGAGAAAAGAAAGGGAAAAGAAGGTGGTGTCAAAACAGGTGAGGGATGGTAAACAAAATAACCCAAACGGTATATTATAACCCTGTAAATGGAATGACAAATGTATAAGAACGACGAATGGAAAAAAGAATAATAACTATGTGAATGTATACCTATAATTGTATATAGAGAGCAAAATAAATAAATAAATAAATAAAAAAGCTAATAAAAGCCAACATCGGAAAAAGATCTTTTAAAAGTCTACCAGGAGGGACAGAAGCAATAAATGAGTATAGGAAAGCGGCCCTAACGAATACTATCACCATACAGAGAGCAACTGACAATGCGAACAAGACAATTGTGGAAACTGGATCGTGACACAGATCATTTGACAGATTTTAGGCACAGGTGCATAGAACGTGGCCACATTGTGTGTTGTAGCAGCAGGGTTGGTGTCTGAAACAGCAGGGAAAGGCAAAATTGTCCTCTGTGCCCCGGGTATTTATCCAATAATGGTGAACACCTCTGTAGTACAGACACTGGAGAAGCACATGTTCTGTTATTTCTATGTGCCCAGAGCCACAGACAGGGGTAGGCTGCTGGGGGTTTGCACGGGTCCGAGCGATTCTCTAGCTAGGATTCTGCCCAGTTTGGCAAACCCCCAAATGCCACCCCTGATTGGCCATGCCCACCCCACCCCTCCCACCCTGCCCCGCCCCTCCGAGAAGTCTCCACACAGCCTGTTCCAGAAGTCCAGCAATGGGCTGGGTTCTGGCCTCCAGAGGGCCTCCAGAGCCCAGGGAAAGCAGTTTTCGCCCTCCCAGAGGCTTGAGGAAAGCCTCTGGAGACTGGGGAGCCCCCCCTCCCCATGGTGCAGAAGGACGACTACTATTGCTTCAAGAGCTGCACTGGCTCCCAGCAGGTTTCAGGATAGAATTTTAGGGGCTGATAGTCTCCCTTAAAAGCACTTTAAAGTTGGCCATCAGTCCCTGAAATTCTATCCTGAAGCCTTCTGGGAGCCAGTGCAGCTCTTGAAGCAGTGTGTGGTGTTGCGCACAAAACACAGAGGGCCACGTTACTTCTTGTGGCACCACCTATGGCAGTGATGGCTAACCTTTTGACATTGAGTTCTGAAAGTCCGCACACGTGTACCCATAATGCAATGTGTGCACAATCCCCCTGCATGTGCCCCGCCCCTGCTCATATGCACGTACAACCCCCCATGTGCGCCCTGCCCCTGTCTGCATGCACGTGTGGGCCCTGCTGGGTGCAACCCGCCCCATGCATGCGTAACTCCTGTGCGTGCAGCCCCTCCCCCATGCATCTCCTGCATGCACCCTGGCAGAGACCCAAAAATCAGCTAGCTGGTGGGAGGCGCATGCGTGGCAGAACTGAGTTGGGGTGACAGTGCCTACAGAGAGGGGGCTCTGCGTGCCATATGTTCGCCATCAGGGACCTATGGTATCTGCCATAATTTTCTGCTCATCCCATCAGTTTTGGCAGACGTGTCTCCAAGCTCTTCTGTGAATCGAAGCAGTGACGTGCAGTCAGGTGAGGCAAGTGAGGCACAGCCTCACCACTCTCATCATGAAAAGAAAAAGGAAAAGGAAAAAGCTGAGCTAGTTACTGCCTCACCGTGGATGACTCTGCTTAACTGTTAAAAAAGCTGGAAAAGATACGTGTGGGTTGGAGGGAGGGGGAGGAATTCAAACTTCATCCTCCTGGTGCTGTGCAGGGCTTTGGGCAAAGGCTGGAGGGAAGGACCCTGGCTCGCTTGTGCTCTCCCTCCCCAAGAGTAGTTTGATTGCAGGCAGAGCCACGTTGTGGGGCCAGTGTGTGTGCTACAGCATGGCTCTTTGCCTGGCTTCCTGCCTCCTCCTGTGGTCTCCTCACTGGTGCTCTCCCTCCCCAAGTGTAGTGACTTCCTCCCCAGGCCCCCATTCATTTCTCTTTCTCACACACACAGCTGGATAAAACTATATAAAAATCTAGCCCAGCTTCACTGATTACAAGTTTGAAAACGCAACGTGGCTCCGCCTGCAATCAAACTACACTTGGGGAGGGAGAGCACAAGCGAGCACTGAGGAGACCACAGGAGGAGGCAGGAAGCCAGGCAAAGAGCCATGCTGTAGTACACACACTTCCCCCCAGCCTCTTTCTTTTGGAAGGCTCAGATCGGCTCCCCTCAGGCTTCTCTGCCTCTCCTCTCACCCCAGCCTGCCAGCAGGAGGTGGTGGGTGGGCTTTATTGTGTTCCAGGCATTTCCCACCCAGACAGCAGGCTGCATTTGCAATGGTGGAGGTGTTTGGGAAAGGCAGCAGGGGAATGGGGGGGATGGCAGAGGAGCTGCTTTCAAGCCACTGGAAAAGATATCCAATCCAACTTTTGTGTGTGTGGGGGGGGGGGTTGTTTGAGAGTGAATGAGAGAGGGAAGGGGTAGGAGAGATAGTCCAATCCAACTTCTCTCTGTGTGTGTGTGTGTGTTTGAGAGAGGGGGAGGAAGGGAGAGAGGGAGGAAGGAGAGGAAGGAGAAGAAAAAGAAAGAAGGAGCAAAGGAGAAAAACAAATGCTGTCGCTTTAAATTGGAACTGAGCATGCCTGGCTGTGGAATTCTGGGAGTTGAAGTCCACAAGTCTAAAAATATTTGAAACCCAGCACTGTGTCAGTGCCTCACCAGTCATAAACCTCACCGCACGTCACTGAAGTCATCTCATGGGACCCAGGCAGCTGTGTACTACTTGCCCTATGGAACAACCTTCCCCCTGAGATTGGGTGTCTGCAGCCCTATGGGGCTTTTCCATCTGGTCGTGGGTTCAGGATGTTAGTGGAGGCCAGTATCAATATCTTGTTTTATGCCATCGATAGTTGTGAGGTGCTTCAGTAATTGTTAGATGTGGTTACATTGTTGTTGTTTTTTAATTGTGTTTTTAATCCATAATTTTGGTTGGCTACCTAGATTTGTTAAGATGGGTGGCTATATACATTCACTAAATAAAATCAGGATAATCCTCTGCCAGCATAAAAACAGATGCGTGCAGCCCTCCCGAGCTCCGTTTTCGCTGGCAGAGGCACTACGGGCTGGTCCTTCGCTGTTTCCAGGGTGGCTTTGCGGGCCAGATCTAAGCACCCCCTGGGCTGGATCCTGCCCCTAGGCCTTGAGTTTGACACCCCTGATATAGATGATATAGATATAGGTAATATAGATATCTTCATAAAACAAATAATGATAACCATGCAGTGGTGGGTTTCAAACTTTTTTAGAACCTCTTCTGTAGGTGTGGCCTGCTTTGTGGGAGGGCTTGCCAGCAATGTGACTGGATGGGAGTGGCTTGCCGGCCATGTGACCGGGTGGGAATGGCTTACCAGCCACGAGACTGGGTGGGTGTGGCCAATTTGTAAAATGTGGTGAAACTCACTTAACAACGCTCTTGTTTAGCAACCAAAATGTTGGCTCAGAAACTCTGGGATTTGAAGCACGCAAGTCTTAAGGCTGTCAAGTTACAAGACCCTTGCACCCCTAACCCTTTAGAAAAAAACCCCAGGGGTGTTCAAACTTGACAGCTTTAAGACTTGTGGACTTCAACTCCCAGAATTCCTCCTCTCGCTCTTCATCTTGATGATGTGCAGACGGGCGGAGGGAGGGAGCTGGAACCGGTTCTAAATGGCACTGTAGATTTGTGGAACCTCTTCTATAGAAAAGGTTAGAACTGGCAGGAACCCACCCCTGATGCCGTGTAACCATGTGTTTCCCAACATGGCAACTGGAAGATATGTGGACTTCAGCTCTCAGAATTTCCAAGCCGGCATGACTGGCTGGAGAATTCTGGGAGCTGAAACCCCCACATCTTCAAGTTGCCAAGGTTGGAAAACATTGACATAACCTATTATATAGAATGTAGTGATATTAACAGAGGTGTAGACAAATGCGTAGAAGAAAAATTCATTAATAACTAACTAGACATGATGGTTTTACATTAGTCAAAAGCACATGGAAAGCCTGTAGCTGAACACGAGTGCAAAAATATCTGTCTTACCAGTACTTGTCTTCCCCTACTAATGGTATTATGAAGAAATTCCTCAACAAATTATCTGTGATGAAATCAGTGAAGGATCTCTACACTTGCACAGCATAGCTCAAGATACACATAAACATTCGGTTTCTAAGAGGCAACTGCCCTCTCCACTGTACACTTAGCTTTAGTGTGTACTCAGGAGGTATTTGTTACCTTGGGAGCATACATATGTTCCTTGCCAAAAATCTAACATCTGCACAATTGATATTTATCAGGAAATGTATGTTTGGTCTTGAAATGAGAATGAATTGAAGAAAAGAAGAAGCTAGACCTGTATCTCATTTATTTAGTCTTTAGCTTTCCTGTTTTGATGTTAACCTGATAGGGAGCGTACCTTACCAGTCACCAGAATGCATACATATGATTCCCAGTCTTATACTTGTCCTTGTCATACGTTATTCATTGTTAATCCATTTTTTGTTTGGATATTTCAGGTCCCTAATGGCTTGAGTATCCATCAAAAATATATTTCCCCCCCTGCTTCTACAGGTGGTCCTCGACCTATGACCACAATTGAGTCCAAAATTTCTGTTGCTAAGTGAGACCACATGACCCTGGGACACTGCAACCGTCATAAATACAAGCCAGTTTGCCAAGTGTCTGGTTTTTGATCATGTAACCGTAAGAATGCTGCAACAGTCATAAATGTGAAAAATGGTTATAAGTCCCTTTTTTTCAGTGCCTTTGTAAATAACTAAAGTCACTAAATGTTGTAAATCACAGACTACCTGATCAATATATGCAGAGGTGGGTTTCACATATTTTTAACACTGGTTCGCTGAAACTGTGAGTGCACACGCACCTTACATGCATGTGTGCAGCCTTCCACGCATGCGCTTTGTCCGCGGCGTGGAAAATGTGGCTAAATAGGACAGCATAGCACCAGGGCAGGGGGGGCAGGCCCACCCGCAGGTCGCCACTACTGGTTCTCCCGAACTGGCTCGAACCGTCTGAATACCAATACTGAATATATGATTTTGGAAGATTACACTTAGGACTGAGGACTTCGTGGTGAAGCAACATTGTTTATAGCTTTGAATTTGTTCGGAAGCTGCTATTATGCTGTTGAAAATTTTTTTTTAGGTATGCAATATACTTCAAAGCACTAAACAACCTCAATCAAATATATTGCTTTGTGAAAAAGACTCTGTTCCACCTATATCCAGCCTGCTGAGCTTTTGTCACCCAATCTGTGACAAAAACAAGTGTGTCTGAATATAACAGTGAAACAACACGGCCTTTGCAAGATAGGAGAAGAAATTAGGCGCATGGATTCTGGCCCAGATTCTTGGGTCTGGTCATTCTTGGACCTTGCTCTGTTATCCTTCATGTCAGGTTGAAAATGATCTTCAGCTGTGAGAGATTTATTTCCGTGGTGGTGGTGGTGGGGATAGTTGAGGGTGCTTTAAAAAAATATTTATGGGGTGATAACTGCAATCCTTTTTTGACATACTGTAAGGAATGAAGGTTTGAGTGCAGGTGGGTTCTGCATCCTTCCCCCCCACCGTAATCACTTGCTGTCACTTGGACATCACCATGGAAATAATCCTCACTGAAACAAAAATAAGGGTAGAACCGGTTGGACAGAAAGTGCAGGCTGAGACAGCCTCAATGGAGGAAGGGAGAAATACGCGGCTTAAGGCCAGGAAGAAGACATTGGAGTCTCAGTAGGAAAACTCCCTTGGTTCTAGATCCTAGTCCTCAGCGTGGTGCCTTTGGGCGATATTATGTCAGCTGATACATTCCTTGGTGATTGCAAAGCTGTCTGCCCTGGGTGTATTTTTTAGTGTAAATCAACAGTATTAAGTGTAACCTGGAGTTCCAATAATGCCTGTATAGATCTCGGAAATATTCTTAGAAAATAAAATATTGGGTGGCTGTAGCCCAGTGCTTTCTCTGTTTTTTGACATATGCATGCTTTGTGATTGGCTACATCAGAGGTGGTATTCTATCGGTTCGGACCAGTTCACCCGATCCGGTATGTGGAAATCACGGGCCCACCCACCCTGACTCTACGGCATCCCATTTAGGCCCTTTTTTCACCAAAAGCACATGTGCGGAAGGCTGCGTGCACACACTCACCTTTGCAAACCGGCAGGGAAGGTAGGGAATACCACCCCTGGGCTACATCGTACATAAATGGGATGCCAGTGGAAAGTGGGAGTGACATTCTCAAATTCCCCAAATGCCTGCTAGTCTTCCGTAGAAGTTGCTCGGAATCAAAGTCGTGGAAGGAAAACATTGCTGCGCTTCCCAAAGGGTGTGACTCCTATTTCTTGTGGTACCGATTTGTGTCACTGAAATTGGATTCGGTCCATTCCTACTCAAGGTGGTAACCTCGATCAGCAAGCCTGATATCTTGCTTAATATAGACAAACATCACGAGTCCCTTGCGCAAACATTTGTATGCGTTTGTTTGTATAATCATCTTCCTGCCACACCAGTTTGGGGATAAATATAATTCTGGTAAGGACACATTGCCTCGTTGGTAACAAAGTACTTGTGAAAGGATGCCGTATGTGCAAGGATGATGATGCCGTTTCTATATAAATCTTTCCACAAGCTTGTTTAGGACTAACAGACATCCCCTAGGCCCACTACAGATGGATATGTCTTTGCTGCCACTGCTTCAGCCAGGATCTGATGATTCTGATTCTGATAAAGATGCCATTTCAGTATGAATTCTTATGCCAGGAATATATTCTTTTTTAATTGGTGGCTAGAGCATGTTTTAGAGACACTCTTGCAAAATAGTTGCCACATGGGGATTTCTATTCACAAAATAATTGCTGTGGTGCAGGAGTGGTATTCACTTATTTTCCCTACTGGTTCGCAAATGTGAGTGTGCACCCGCCCCTCAGCCTTCCATGCATGCGCTTTAATCACGTGTGCGGATTGCACACCTGTGTGCAGCTGGCAAGCATGCAAACAGCATAGAGCTGGGGCGGGTGGGCATGCCCACCCGCGATTTCCACTAACGGTTCGGGTGAACCTGTCCAAACTGGCTGAATATCACCTCTGTTGTGGTAAACGTTACAAAACAGCCAGCAAACTAGTAAGTTTTTCTCTTCAATCTCTTGCATCTTTGTTGAGATGCTTCCTAGCTTTCCAGTGTACCTTGCATTTGTTTATACTGTATATGTTCACCGGGATAAAAACATTTCAGAGGCATACTTGGAAATAAAATCCATGCTGGGGAAGGGAAGAGAAGTGATGAACATTTCTATATCATCTATCTATCTATCTATCTATCTATCTATCTATCTATCTATCTATCTATCTATCTATCTATCTATCTATCTATCTATCATCTATCTATCTATCATCTATCATCTATCATCTATCTATCTATCTATCTATCTATCTATCTATCTATCTATCTATCTATCTATCTATCTATCATCTATCTATCTATCTATCTATCTATCTCTATCATCTATCTATCTATCTATCTATCTATCTATCTATCTATCTATCTATCTATCATCTATCTATCATCTATCTATCTATCTATCTATCTATCTATCTATCTATCTATCTATTATCTATCTATCTATCTATCTATCTATCTATCTATCTATCTATCTATCTATCTATCTATCTATCCCAGGAAGGACCAGAATGAGCGGATCCCATAGTTAAAGCGGGAGGTGCTAGTAATTTTGAATCAGGATTACAGGGGCAAAATAGGAAGCATTCAGGTTGTTTACCTGTGTTAGGTGCTTGCATCGTGCTTCTGAATGACGGAAAGTTTAAGGAGTGTGTTAGCATATAAAGAGATCTACTCTCCTTGCTTACCCCCCTGGTTGTTCAGTCCTTAGCTGAGCAATGGGGAACTTGAGGACTGTTTTCGTATTTTTTTATAGCAGCAATAAAAGAATCTTGATCGGACCAATATGCTATGTAGAACAAAGCAATTTCCACTCTAATCAGAAGAATTAAAGATTCTCCAGGTCTGCTTCAGAAGGATATTGGAAACTTAAAAGTCTTGGCATAATAAAGATCTATTTATATCTACATAGAATAACTATAGCAGAAGATTCAGCACATTAAGATTGCAATACTTTCTTGTTCCAGAGATGACATTTAGAAGAATCTCGCAGGGGAAAAAATGGTTAAGAATGCTGTCTTTTCAGCAGAGATCGCCTGTCTGATATCACAGGGGAAAAAATTAAACATTTTACTCCTCCCCTTGATTTGGGAGTGGGATAATGAATCATCTTCACTCATCACTTTCTTGAGCCACTTTAGTTTCCACTAAATATACTGTCAACTTTTTTGTCAGCTATCAACCCAAGTCTTAAAAGACAATGTCAGAGATAATTGCACTGCAAACTCTTCTCTTTAGGGCCAGCCACACTGCGCCTTTGGTGCCCAACTATCTTGGCCACAGCACTGTTGCATTCTTGTGATGTTCTTGTGTTTGAGGGACAAGCAGCTTTCCCCTTATACCAGCACCTCAAGACAGTTTGTAAAAAGGCCAAATATAGGACAAATACACACAGTGTGTGCTGAATAGGAGGGGAAACTATTTCATTTGGTTTCCCCCCCCCCCCCATCTTTTTGGTGTGGAACACAGGGGTGCGGTATTTCTGTTTACTCCAAGAGCTGCTTAACTCAGGGAATGGAGCAGCAGTTGAATTTGTTTGTTTGTTTGTTTGATTAATTGATTGATTTCTATAGCCACCCATCTCGCAAACGATTCTGGGCAGCTGGTGAACGGAGGGATTTTATCCTTTTTTTGTTGGTCGCTAGAGGGAGCCCGAAGAGATTCACAGCATTCCTGTGGCCTGTAGTTATTATTCCAAAGTCAGTAGGCGAGAAAATGACGACAGGACTGGCTTTAAAACCCTTTGGAGGGATTGGGGAACAAAAATGGTGCCATGTGGAAATACCCTTGGAAGGGATCCAGCTTCATCGGCTTTCAAATTCCCAAATGGGAATTCAGCTTCCCACCTTCAGCTCTTGGTGCAATAATGGAAAGTCCCTCTGCTATGCTGTAATACCGGCTGACTTCATGATTGGGCTTTGGCATACCAGCATTTTAAGGCTGCGTTTTCCCCTGTTTAGAATGATTTTGAACTCACACAGGGTTTTGGAATCTGAAGCTTTGAAAGGCTTCTATATAATTCAGCTTTCTGCTCTGCTGGGGAATTTATCCAGTGACTTGAGGAAATGCAAAATAGAGGTATAATCCTGGAAGTACAGCCACAACTGAGCCCCAAATTTCCATTGCTAAGCAAGACAGTTAAGTAAGTTTTGCCCCATTTTTGGACCTTTCTTGCTACCGTTGTTAAGTGAATCGCCGCAGTTGTTAAGTTACTAACACAGTGGTCAAGTGAATCTGGCTTCCCCATTGATTTTGCTTGTTGGGCGTTTGCAAAAGGTGGTCACCTGACCCCAGAATATTATAACCGTGATGAGTACAGGCAGTTGCAAAGCATCTAACATTTGATCATGGGGATGCTACAAAGGTCGTAAGTGTGAAAAACAGTCATAAGTCCCTTTTTCACTCCCATTATAATTTCAAGTGGGCCCTAAATGAATGGTTTGTAAGTTGAGGACTATCTGTTTACCAGTAGTGGGATTCAATTTTTTTTACTAACGGTTCTGTGGGTGTGGCTTGGTAGGCATTACAGGGAAAGGATACTGCAAAATCTCCCTTCCCTTCCCACTCCGCTCCAGGGCAAGGATACTGTAAAATCTCCATTTCCACCCCGCTCCAGGACAAGGATACTGTAAAATCTCCATTTCCACCCCGCTCCAGGACAAGGATACTGTAAAATCTCCATTTCCACCCCGCTCCAGGACAAGGATACTGTAAAATCTCCATTTCCACCCCGCTCCAGGACAAGGATACTGTAAAATCTCCATTTCCACCCCGCTCCAGGACAAGGATACTGTAAAATCTCCATTTCCACCCCGCTCCAGGACAAGGATACTGTAAAATCTCCATTTCCACCCCGCTCCAGGACAAGGATACTGTAAAATCTCCATTTCTACCCCGCTCCAGGACAAGGATACTGTAAAACCTCCATTTCCACCCCGCTCCAGGACAAGGATACTGTAAAATCTCCATTTCCACCCCGCTCCAGGACAAGGATACTGTAAAATCTCCATTTCCACCCCGCTCCAGGACAAGGATACTGTAAAATCTCCATTTCCACCCCGCTCCAGGACAAGGATACTGTAAAATCTCCATTTCCACCCCGCTCCAGGACAAGGATACTGTAAAATCTCCATTTCCACCCCGCTCCAGGACAAGGATACTGTAAAATCTCCATTTTCACCCCGCTCCAGGACAAGGATACTGTAAAATCTCCATTTCCACCCCGCTCCAGGACAAGGATACTGTAAAATCTCCATTTCCACCCCGCTCCAGGACAAGGATACTGTAAAATCTCCATTTCTACCCCGCTCCAGGACAAGGATACTGTAAAACCTCCATTTCCACCCCGCTCCAGGACAAGGATACTGTAAAATCTCCATTTTCACCCCGCTCCAGGGCAAGGATACTGTAAAATCTTCGTTCTCTCCCCACCCCACTAACTTGCGTTCCAGCTCCGTTCTCCTGTGCAGGGTAACAGAAGAAGACCCAGCCAATCAGTTGGGGCTCCAATCAGCTGGGACTCAGGAGGCAGCAAATAGATGGGGGCGGAGCCAACCAGAGGTGGTATTTACCAGTTCTCCGAACTACTCAAAATTTCCACTACCGGTTCGCCAGAACTGATCAGAACTGGCTGAATACCACCTCTGCTGTATACCAAAGTCTGAGCTTGAACAAACAAATGGGAATACCTATATTAACTATTTTCAGATGGCTAATTGTAGCTTGGACTTTTGTGAAATCTTAGTGAGCACAGATCCTCCAATCAAATACTTTTCAAAGCTGCTTCATTTTGCTATATTTTTAATTGCAGCCTCACTTTATTTTTCACGGCCTTTTCAAGATTGTTTCTCTCCTGCACTTTGTGGGTCCTTGGTGAATGTGGAACTCCCACCCATAGCTGGCATCTCACATTGGGCAATGAGGGGGGAAAGGAAATACCTTTTGATTTAAAGGGAATAATTTGTTCTCTAAATAGCAGAGTTTAAACTTCTTCCTTTTCTGCTTTGGTTGACCATCCAGTATGTACCATATACTTTGGGACAAGGGCCAAGAACATGGAATGTACCCTTTGGAATATCTCTCTCAGGTGGACTCCGCACAGTTGGAGGAGGACTGTGGACACCTTGTTCACAAGGGTTGGTTGAAGGTTTTTGTGGTCTGCCCTGGGGCCAGCCATCAGGGTGTGAGGATGTTTGTCAGAAGATTTACCTAAGGCCACCAGCAACTTCTGGAGTACGTTGAAATTCAGCCAGCAGCCACAATTTTTTTTCCTTCTCCATAAAGTCTCAGCAAATATTGAAAAACTTTGTTTTTTAAGGAGAGTGGGTGGGAAGAAGGTTCTTTGACGCCTGTGGCCATTGCTAAGCTTTGGTAGCAGAGGTGGAAAACTTCATGTGTACGGTGGTGTGCCTTGGAAGGAACAGCTCATTAATTTCTGGGGGGAAAGTGCTGGAGGGATTTTATAGCCCCCCCCCAAAAAAAGATCTTCTGAGGTTTTAAAAGTAGGGCTGCAACTTTTGCTTTAAATATCTCTCTGGAACTAAAAAATCACACCAATTTTAGTGGCAACTTGAACAACATTTGAGATGTTTATAAAATTCCTCAATCTGTTCACTTGATAAAAATGTCTTCTGGGGGAAATATGTGTGTGTGTGAGAGAGAGAGAGAGAGAGAAAGAGAGAAAGAGAGAGAGAGAGAGAAGGTGATTGTGTAACTCATCATTCGCTCTTTATATATGTTGCCTTGTTGATGCAGCTTTAACATTAGTCTCCCTGCCATCTTGTCTATCTTGATTCAAGAGGGTAAACCAATGATGGGCTCCTACTGATTCGGACTGGTTCTACCAAACCGGTAGTGGTTTGGCGGCCTGGGTCGCTAGAACCGGCTGCGACCCAGGCCTGCCACGCCCTCGAACCGGTTCTCTGGATGGCGCCATAGGCGGCACCATCTTGTTTTTTGCTTCTGCACATGCGCAGAACAATTTTTATTGCAGCACGCATGTGCGCGAAGCACGGGGGCGTTGCGCGCCCATGAGCAAACCAGCAGTAGTCCCTCCCAGAACCCACCGCTGAGGTAAACGGCTTAGAAAATGCAGATGGTAATGAAAATGAGGCCCTTGTTCAATCTGCTCCGTATTAAACTTTGCTGTTGTCAGCATGGGAGGGAGATGGAAGAGCTGGTATTACCCAAATATATTGGCAATGGTGTGAAAGGGCCCCTTTACTATCCCCTTGCCTTTTTAAGCTCTCCTTAAAAAGAAGACGACGGGTTTGCAATGCTCTTTTGGGACTGGCTCTGAGGACAGCCTGACACTGTGTTTATTAACTCGTCGCACGTGAATGTGGGAACCTTCTGGCAGGGATTCATCGGATAGAAGTACAGATACCTACTTTCTTTTCCGCCCCCCACCCACCCCCCATCCAAATCCAGAAGGACATGTCCTAAATCAGAAAGAGCTCACTCCATTGGCCGCTGGTTTTGGGACAGTGCTTTTTCAGTATAAGCTGTACTTCCCCCCTCTCTGCAGCTCTGCAAGCAGGTAGACCAGGCAAAGTCCGAACCCTGCTATGGTCTCTAAAGCTTCCCAGCTTTTGCCTGGTGTAATTGGAAGAGAAAATGTCTGCAGGTTTTCTCCATCCGTACCATTCAAATCTATCCTGGATTCTTGGATGCTCTAACTTGTGGGTCTGGCTGCCGTTGTTGTTGTTGTTTTAATATTCAACTTGCTGTTGAGTCATACATTATTTGTCACTTGCAGTTGAGGTGACGGTTTGCCGAGTTCATGTTTGCAATTTGAAAAAGGTGATGAATTGAAAGCCAGAAATGCAAGTTCTGTTAGACAGTGAAAATTTATTTAAAGTAATTTTTTTATTCTAAGACAATTTTACATAGGCTTAAAAGAAACCACAGGAAGAAAAAAGGAGGAAAAGAAAGAAAATATAAAGAAATAAGAGAAAAAGGAAAGAGAATGAAAGAGAAAGAAAAGGAAAGGAAAGAGTATCTAAAGAAGCAATTTTCAATTATCTTTTCAGGAGCAGTTGCAAGAATAGTAATCACCATCTCCATCCTAGGCAGGAAAGGTTTTTTTTTTAAAGCCTCTATAGCCTCACTGAAAAAAGGAATGGCTGCATTTTGATATGTTAAGTCTTAGAAATTTTACTCAGGCGGGCCCAGTATAGTAAGTTTGAAGGCCTCTATTTATCTCATCAGCTATGTGACTTTGGGATGTGGGCTGCATTGAGAGAGTTAGAAAACCAACCTTGGAGTGATAAGAAAAAGCTACATTTGAGTCATTCAAAGACTAGTTTACAGACTGTTTTTTCCCCCTCTTTTGCTCATATCAGTTTTATCTTCCTGTCACTATTATGTATATTGCATGTGTAAAAAAAAGCGATGTATAAAGATATTAGGGGAAGTCTCTGATTTCTCTGCAATCCCTTTTAATTCTTGTATTGCAGGTTGTTGCTGAAAGTGTGAAAGACAGACAGACAGACAGACAGACAGACAGACACACACACACAAACACACACACATACATATAGCATTCTTTGTGTCATTTGGTGGTAACAATGGTGTTGTATGAGTGTATACAGTATATATTGAGCACTCGAATTTTGATGAAGATATCTTTTTTTGACTTGTCGCTTTGATTCTCAAACACAAAAGTGATGCTAGGACTATGCTTTGGTTAGTTAGCACCAAATTGTCAATAAAAGTTATGTTCCTGGTGAGAAGCGGCCTCCATTTTAAAAAGCTATCATGTTACGTTTTTAGATATGTTTTTCTAAAATTATATAAATCCATTCTGGATTAGTTCACTCAAGGTCACAAATGAATTACTGATATTCAAATACAATAATCTATTGTTTTTAGTTAAAGATTTTTCAAACTTACGCTAGATTATTTTTTTTTTTGCTTCCATCCTTAATTGGGAAATGTCATGGAAGTGATTGGCATATTGGGCATACTCCAAAATTCATTTTAGCCCCAAGCAGGTCTGACCTGGTTTGGGGTTTGAGTAACTTCCTCCCTGATGCACGCAGCTGATTAACCTTATTAGAATAGCAGAGTTGGAAGGGACCTTGGAGATCTTCTAGTCCAACCCCCTGCTCAACAGGAGACCATATACTATTGCAGAGAAGTGGCTGTCTAGTCTCTTCTTAAAAGCCCCCAGTGATGGAGCACCCAACAACGTCTGATGGCCAGCTGTTTCACTGGTTGATTGTTCTCACTCAGAAAAGTTCTCCTTAGTTTTAGATCTGTGATGGTGAACTTATGGCACACATTCCACAGGTGGCATGCGGAGCCATTTGTTAGGACACGTAAGGCGTTGCCTTGTCAGCTCCAGTGCAAATGTACGTGCTGGCTAGCTGATTTTGTGAACAGACTTCTGGTTAGTCTGTAGGACCGTTTTTCACCCTCCGGAGCCTTCACGGAAGCTTGTTTCTCTCCTTAGTTAGTTTTCATGCCTTGTTTCTTGTCTTGCCTTTTGGTGGTTTGAAAAATAGGCTGACCCGTTCCCTGTCCTTGTGGCAGCCAATCAAAGACGAGAGGGTGTGAAGGATTTCTTTGGACAGGGTTTTCCAATCATGTCCTTTTTAATTATCTTTTATAATGTCTATGACTGATCGGAGAGGCCCTTCTCTATCTTTTTAGTGGTTTCAGTTGGCTGCATAGAAGAGACAAAAAGGAGAAACAGATGATGCTTGGTGCCACAGTGATGCCAACCCTTATGTTGGCCAGGAGATTAAAGCAACAGCAAAAGCAGCATGGACACAGGTCAGCTGGGTTGACAAATGGAGTGCTTGATAAAGGACATCACTGAGTTGGAGAAAGTGCGAGACAGACAGACAGACAGACAGACAGACAGAAAGAAAGAAAGAAAGAAAGAAAGTTGAATGGAGGTGAATAGATATAGTCTCTTTGCCAATAAGTTATTGGTAGGTGCACCCACTGAAACTAGTGGCACAGACTGCTTTTAGTCATTCGGGGAAGCGGGGGTGGATAGACAGACACATACTGGCATCCAATCATGGATTAAGGAAGGATTCCCCAAAGGCAGTAATCTTGCTTGTTTTTAAGAAAAGGGATTTGGAAATTCTTTGCCAAGAATAATAACCAGTGCCAGTTGTTTTGCCTCTGTCAGCCCCACTAGATAGATCAGACTAAAAAATCAATTCCACAAGAAGATTGGAATTCTACTTTATTGAGATTGGTTTAATAATAAAAAGTTGCAAGCCTGATTGTTTGTTATTCAATCTTCTCCTTATAACCCAGTGAGTAAAGGAGACATCTCCCTGAGCCACTTCCAAACATTATCCTGCTTCCCAGAGTTTAAGCTAGGATATCCAACCCTAGTTTAGAGCCTGTGGACTTCATTCCCCAGAATTCTCCAGCCAGCCATTGAAGTCCATAAGCCTTAAAGTTTCCAAAGTTGATCATCCTTGCTTTAAAGAATGTTTCATCCCTTTTTGCCTAAACAATGGTTCTTGAATATTTTTGTCAAGGTCATCTACCCTCCTCTCTACAATCTCACATTTTTCTGTAAGATGGGCAGGTCAGACCCCATGATCTAGATTTATAATGGTTGCGTTTGTGGCTTTTCTTGTGTGTAAATGTTTCTTTTTGTTTTTTCTTCAGAGTCGGCTGTAATCTACCAATTTTGGTTAAAATGAAACTTGATTCATTTCTCTCTTCTCATTAGTTTTTTTTTAAAAGTTCATTTTATGATACTTTCATTGCTGATGTTATTTTGTTATACATTTAGCTGAGTGATATTTTAATTGTGTTACTCATTGTAACCCTGTGGAGGCAGGAATTACAAAACACAGGTTATTAGATCAATTAAACTTTTTTTCTTTCCTTGTTCGTCTATCACCTTTTGTTGAATTTAGCCAATGGGCTGCTGTCTGAGGTCAAATACACCTGGAGGATACCAAATTGGAAGAGGCTGCTCTTTGTTCTCCTACATAATGCTTGGTTGTAGTCTTTCTCATCTGATCTTTTGTAGCTTCTGTATTTTATGCTTTATAAACCATATTCACTTTTCACTTATATTTTAAAGTGTCATAAAGTCCTGGTTGAATTCCCCCTGCCCAACCTATTAAAACTCCCTCTGTTATATAATTACAAAGGGTTTTTGTATACACAAAAAGTACGAAGGAGAACCTCAAGTGGATCTGTGGAAGTGCAAAATTTTACCCCTTTTATCTTTGTATTTCTACCTAATCAAGGGTCATAAATTGCCTTGCAAGTGTTTGATGCAGGCCAAATAGAGGGGAGTGTTTGAATATGAATGATTGATTTTTTTGCCTACTCGCTGGAATGAAATGCATGGGAGCAGCTGCTTTGCAGTATGTCCCAGCTTATTAGGCTGTTGGGCCGGTCCTGCTTGCTTTGTTTCCCATAGTGTGTTTTTTGTGGTTGAAACCACACCAAACTTGTAGAGGAGGAAACCCATGAAGGATTAAGAGGTCAGTCTGCATTCTAAACAGTTTCTGTATGTGTCTAAATGCAAGTGTCAAAGCTACTTGCTCCTGTCAGTGTCATTAGGAACCCCTGGAGGGCACAGGTGGAATGTGACTTCCCCAAGCTAGAGCTAGTTCCCACGGGCAAGCATTGCATTGCTCCCCTGGGATGGAAGCCATTCAGAGGCCAGCATTTGCAGACTCCGAAAGGGTGGGCAGGCAAACCTTGCTCCCCAAAGCTTCTGGCCGCCATCTCTTAGGAGACCTGCTAAGATTTGGGGAAAGCAAGTCAAGCTTCCATGCTGAGCCTGTGTGAATTTCCACACCTGGTCCATCAGTGGTGGGTTCCGGATCCCGTCGCAACCGGTAGGCTGCGATGGGGCCGGGCATCCACCATGTGCATGCACACTGCATATGCATACGCACCACTGCCCTGCGATGCTCCAGCTGCTCGACGGAGCATCGCGCAGGCGCCGTACACTGCGTGCGTGTGCGCAAATGCCCTGGTCGGCTCAAATAGAGGTAAGGAGAGTAGGCGGGCGGGCCCTTCGCAGCACCATATCGGAATGGTGCCTGCGGCTCCCAGCAGGCACCGGTACGCCCGTACTGGGGCATACCAGCCGGAACCCACCACTGCAGTCCATGAAGGCAGAAGAAGTCAAGCTTTGCATGCAGAAGAGTTACTTTTAAAGGGAGATATAAAATCATTGACAAAGACCCTGCTGATATACTGCCGATCAAAGCAAAATACTAAGATGTGAATGGTTTGACTAGATGACCTGGCATAAGGCGACCTCTTAAATTCAGTTCCAATGAATGTCAGTTGGATCAAACATAACAAATGTAGATACATTTTTTCCCCTCTGAGCCCCATTGCCAGAAGCGAATAACGTAACATAACTAAAAGTCCTAGAGCCATTTTGGCTGAGATAAGTTTCTGATACTGTGTTGGGTGAAGTCAAGTTCAAATTTCCAGAGAGCCACTAGGCTTGCTAGAAAACCTTGAGGCAGTCCGGCACGATAAAGATACATATGAAAAGCAACATGTCCATAAAATTGTAGCTTGGCAGCTGCTGTTTAATACATACATTGTACATTCAAATGAGATAAGCATTTTCAGACTTCTGTTCTCAGGAGTTTAACCAATCCCATCTGCTTTGTCAATGGGGACTCTTCTTGAAGGAGTTACCTAGGACTTCTTCATTTTTGTGTTGGGGTACTATAATGTATGTTCTGTCCTTGAAGATGGCGTGGAAATGTCAATTTCCACACAGAGTGCTTTCGTCACTCAGAACCTCCCTTTCCATCACTGGAGGTATGTCAGGTGTCCAGGAGGATTAACCCTACTTCTTCACCTGAGTTAGCTAGAGTTTACCACTGCAAGATTTTAGTAGGTCGGTAAAAAATAGTGTTATTCCAGCAAGGTTTTTGCTTTTCTCAAATGTGAAAAGCGCTATTGTGAATTCTTCCATTCCCCACCATCCAGTCAGAGCTGAAGAAGCTGAAGAAACTTCTTGGATGAGAAGCAAAACGTCTTCAAAGAAAAACCAGAAAGTCCAGTTGCCTCTTGAAAAAGCACCTTTGGGACATTGTAAATTCTTTTACTTACAGTCTTATCCATTGAAGCTTGAAGAGGAAGGCCAAATGAACACTAAAGTTGTACTTCCTGATTACCCCATTTTATTACTGATAATCTCACTGAAAAATGCTTTTTGAGCTTTATAGTAGGGTCGATGGACATGTAACACTCCAGATGTTGCTGAAGTACAATTCTCAACATCCCTCACTATCGGCAATCTTGCTGAAGTGGCTGTGATTTGTGTTTTAGCAATGTTTATAGAATAAGTTCCTCACACCTATTTTAAGGGGATTAGAAAAGGGACTTTCTTTTTCAATTAAGACGATATACAGACAATGGGCAACTAAATCAATCAACGAAATAGTACCTGATCTCAAACAAACCTATCCTTCACTTTTTTATTGAGCTGACAATCCTGATCACAAAGTTAACTTTATTTTTTTTTAAATGCACACGCAAGCTTTGTATCCTTCTTTTGAAGGCCAAAGAATGTTACTTGTTTCCATATAGAGGGGCACATAAACTCGTTACTTTTTATGTTTCAATATACTCTCTTTGAAATAGTTCTTACTTTTGGCTTGTTGACACAAGAATGTTCTGCATGTGTCAAACTCCCATCTTTCCAAAGAATTTAAAATGTATGTGGTTCCCAGCCTTAAAACTGGCTATACTAATACCATTCACAATACAGTAGTACCCTATACTTTTCTATCCATGCAAAAACACTGTTGCTTTCATTACACCTACATACTACTTCATGCGCTTGTTAATTTAATTTATTTATTTGTAATCCACCTTTATTATTTTTACAAAAAGCAAACGTATCCAGCACCATTTCCTTCTGTTTTTCCCACAACTACTCTGGAGGGGAATTGGGTTGAGAAAGAGTGACTGGCCCAAGGTTATCCAGCTAGCTTTCATATGTAAAGCAGGACTACGACTCATAGCCTCCTGCTTTCTACTCTGGTGCTTTAACCACTAGACCAACTGGCTCTATGCTACATCATTCATATAAAGCCTTCTGTTCTTGAAATTTGTCTTCTTGTTTTTAGAGGATCTCAACAACTACATTCAATCACAACTATTCAAACGTTCCCTTCGCCTCGTCTTGTTCACTCTCTTTTTCATGTATTTGTTGTTATATTTGATCCCCATTCAGTTCTCTGTATGACCAAATTTCCTCAATAGACTTATCTCCCTTGTTATCCAGTTTTATATTTAACCCTTAACCACAGACCTGAAGTCATAGTGACTGCAACAATTTTCCAAAATGTTCGGAACACTCCCATTTTTAGAAATGCTGGTTGTAAATAAAATTTATAAAATTTGTTAATTTGATCAATTGATCAACAATTTTCATCAATAAATGAAAATTGTAACTATACAAAGTAAATTTAACAACATATGCTACCTATTATTTTCATAGATTAAGAAAATTGTATGAATGGCCATTATGACCTCATGTCTGTAATAGTGTAGCCGAAATAGTACATCTGTGGTTAAGGGTTAACATCCATTCGGCATCCATTCTTTCTTGACCCCCATCTCTTCTTGCTTAACACAAACATTTCTGAAATACCCCATTTCTATTTTACTTACTGTTATATTTCTTCTGACATATCCAACTCTTGTGTCAATTTCTGCCTCGATATAAAAAGTGTACTGATGTATATTCTGCTATAGGTTGGCATCCTTCAGCAAACATTCATTTCATTCGCCCAGGGGGGTTGTATATTATTTGTTTTTATATTCTTTATTTATTAATGTAAACTTATATTATTTTTATGTGTTGTTTTTGTGGTTTTTATCCAATTATGCGCTTTTCAGTGTAGCTTTTGGTTGCTATACAAATTTGTTAATAAATAAAATGTAATAGACCATATACTATCCATCCATTTTATTCCAAAGTTTACATTTTCAAAATTTTCCATCCTTTTAAACTTTTTAAATGTTTCATAAACATTCTAGTAAAAACAAATTTATTTACTTGCTCTAGTTATTCTTTTTCATTTAAGTATATCTTGAAATTGTTCACTCATTGGTTCACTCATTTTTCTTATGAAACAATAGCTTTTATTAATTTTCTGATTCATATATCTTCTTGTATTATACTGACACTCACTGCTATCACTCAGGTTCTCAGCCAGCAATAAGACATTATATGTGTACAGAAGTATGCATATTTTCACACTTTTAATCTTATAACAAGCATCCCTAATATATTTATCAAATATATGTTAAATAATCACTGGAAATTTCATTCTTCCCTGTTCAGTATTTAATCATTTGTTCAAAGCATTTTCATGCATTCTTTATTTCCACTAGATACTACTTTTACTGGGTTCACCAAGCAATCTTCAACTCTATACGTGGTCAAAAAAATCCATAATTCAAATCTGTGTTATCATCTGTTTCTCTAGATCAACAAATGTGCAATAAACTTGTTCTCACTTTCATACATTTTTCAGTGATATGCTGAAGAGCAATAATCTGTACGGGCTTGGCCTAATATTAAGCCAAACTTCATTTCCCAAAATTTATGCATTGCCAAACAGCTTCCAAGGGAGTCTAAACCAACAGATCTTCTGTAGTATTTATGTTCATTCTTTGCTTTTGTACAGGGAGACAATAACATTCATCCAATTATCAAGAACAGATCTAGACTTCAGGCAGTTTAATTAAGTTAAATAAAATATCTATGCATTATACATATATTAACATTGTCCAGTTATACTGTCTACACCTGTAGCCTTCATTCAACATTCTCAAACATTCCTCATCATCAGGTTCCTGGATATTAGCAGAGCATTCATTTCATTTCCATTCCTTGGCATACCATTACCATTTCCATATAAATCTTCAAACTACTTGTTGCAGCATTCCATCACTTTAATTTTAACGCAAAGCATGTCACAATTTTTTATTTCCAATTCCATTAAGTCTATTGGGGGCTCCTTGTTTAATCTTCTCCACCCATTTCCAAGGCAAGCTTTAATTTTCATCAAAATCATTCTGCATTTTTGCCTTCCTCTTTTAATCTCAACAATTCCTTGATCTCTTTGACTATTTTCTTTGCAGCTTTTTCTTTCTAATCACATTATGCCGTATATTTTTTCCATCCTGCTTCCTTCCTTTCCCTGCCTCTTCATCATCTGCCAAGCATCAAGCATCCGTTTTCAAACTTCCTATTAGCATAATTCCACAAATTTCTGTAGCACTCAGTAACACGACTCTTCATTTTGTTCCACATCCTCCTTGATTATGTCCACTTTCCATTCATTACGTTGGAAAACCAATCTTTCTTCCAATACTGTTTTGTACATATCGCCATTCAGCTGGCTTTAGCAAATTATGTTCCTTTTGTAAACTTTCGCCAATTTTAAAGTTGCCATTAATAACTGTTTAAAAATAGCTATTCTGTTTTCTGCTCATTGTTTCCTAAGAAAGTTTCCTACCATTTTTAAATATAGTTGTTCCTAAGGGTCCGTTTTTCATGAGAACTAAGATCAAATTACAATTACTTTCCTTACCAACATACAAATTTGTTGTCTTTTTCCCTATTCCTTTTTATTCTTTGTTAATTTTAATATTTTTCTTTTAATTATAGTCTTGAGAAACAATAACTTTTTAAAAAATGACCTTGAAAAATTCATACTTTTTAGCCTTTTCATTAAAGGGCTAAAAGGGCACATTAAATCTGCAGTATATCTTCATTTCCCTGCATGCATCCTTCAGTGTCATTCTCTATGAGATCAGTCAATCTTCATGTAGCTTCACAGATGTACAACTTCCTTCCTTCCGGCCTGTCTGCCCCGTGTGTTGCAGGACTCTAAATGCAAAGTGAAAAGGGCATGAGTCACTGTTGTAAGGGCTTCCTAGGCCTGAAAAGGCTGTAACGGACACACCACCTGGACCTCCCATGTTTACTGAAACCAGAGGTTCTGCAAGTCCCAGGAGAACCTTCAAGATTCTCCTTTAGGGAGACTTGAATCTAGGGTGGACATAAAAGTCAGAGCTAGGTAGTGTATCTACACACTTTGCTAGAATTAAGTTTAAGCTTATTTTGCCCCATAAAGTACAGTGCATCACATTTCCGATGCCAAATAAGGGAGTGCATAGCATCTGTACCTAACCTTAGGATACAAATGAAGGTACTAAGGATGCTGATAAGATCTCATCTCAAAATGACAGAAGACCTCTTTCAGTAGCTTCATGGTCATGTTGTGGAAATGCAAATTGTCTGGGTTGTAGCAATTAATATGCAAACATTCATGTAATATACATATTGTATATGAGAGGGAGAGACCTCCTGACTCATTGCATTGCTGTTATACCTTGGTACCTGATGGCTTAAGCATGCAAGAAAGGATACCCACCCTAAATAATGGAAATGTATAAAAATGTTCCTTTAAAACAGTGACTCGCTGTTAATTTTTATTTACTTGGTGTATGGCATCTGGAGAGGTCATGTAATCACTAATATACAACACTAATAAAGCACAGTATGTGTAATCCTTGATATGCCACATTTTGCTTAGTGATCGAGGTTACAACAGCAATGAAAAAAGTGATTTATGACCATTTTTAACACTTATGACCATTGCAGCATCCCCATCGTCATGTGATTTATATTTGAGTGCTTGATAACTGTGTCACACTTATGACGGTTGCAGTGTCCTGGGCTCATGTGATCACCTTATGCAACCTTCTGACAAGCAAATAGGGAAACCAGATTCACGTAAGAACCGTGTTACTAATTTAACAACTGCAATGATTCACTTAACTTAATGTGAAGAAGCTTCTTGGATGAGAAGTGAAACGTCTTCAAAGAAAAACCAGAAAGTCCAGTTGCTTCTTGAAAAAGCACCTTTGGGACAACTAAGACCTGGATGACTGAGAATCTCCATAGATGTCCATTTCATATCTGTGGGTAGGGAGGAATTGCATCATTTGTATCTTTAAGAGAAGAAGGGGTGGCTAGCTTTGGTGGTCCCAGTTCAGCAGTTGCCTTCATGTATTTGGCTCTATGGCTATTCAAACCCACATGGCGATGTGCCACAAAATTTCAACCTGCCTGATACCACTGAAGTTTAAAATATTCCCTTTCCCCCTCTTGCTATTGTGTCATTTGCATTTTTTTTCATGATTTTATACATGGAATTTGAGAATGGGTTGAGAATTCAGTTTCTAATTTCCTCCCAAAGCTTAGACCATAAGTACAGTATTTTGGAGTGGGGATGGGGGGGGGGGTTATATGTGTGTAGAAATAAAGCAGTCCTTAAAAAAATAGACTACACGTATCAGAGACATGTGTTTATAGATGGTTTATAGAATATAGATCATATTCTTTGAAACGATAATATATGCAAAATGAAATCTTTAAAGAAACATTGCTATTGATATTTTAGGAAAAAATGGTTTCTAAGTTAAAAGCTTTATTCCCTTTTACTGTGTTTTACATTGCATGGAAAAGTTCAGGTTTGCCTCTCTCTGAAGGCCAAATGCAGGGTGGGGATTGTTTCTGTAACATTTTCTCCACCCTGTCTCAATAGCTGGCTTTAATCCTCACCTGCGGGCCTACAAATTAATTTCTCTTCCAGATCCACTCCTCAAGTCCATTGTGATAATTAGACAGTATTTTGCGGTGCTAATTTACCACATGGATTGGGCAACTGTTACCTGCTGGCCTGGATGTAAAAATAAGGTTCCTGTTTTGCAAAGAACATATATGTGTGAAGACATGATTATAGTAATGATCAATCAATCAGAATAGAGCTGGAAGGGACCTCGGAGGTCTTCTAGTCCAGCCCCCAGCTGAAGCAGGAGATCCTGTACACATGATGGCGAACCTGTGGCACGTGTGATACAGGTGGCACGCAGAGCTCTCTCTGCGGGCACACAAGCCATCACCCCAGCTCAGCTCCACTGCGCATGCGCATGTACCTCCCGCCGACCAGCTGGTTTTCGGGTCTCTGCCGCACATGCATGAGGGGCCCTGCACACATGCACGGGGCCCCACATGCATGCATGGGGTGCATGCGGGGAGGTCTTGCATGCATGTGTGGGGTTGGGGGGAGTACAGGAGCATGTGCGCATGCACAAGGGTGGGAGAATGCGGGGGAGTCATGTGTGCATGCACGGGGCAGGGTGCAGGTGGGGGTCATGCATGCACACAGGGTCATGGGGGGGGATCACATATGCATTGCATTATGAGTGCACGCGAGTTTTCAGCACTCGACGACAAAAAGGTTAGCCCTCACTGTCCTACACCATTTCAGACAAGTGGCTCTGCAGTCTCTTCTTAAAAGCCTCCAGTGATGAAGCACCCACAACTTCTGAAGGCAAGCCGTTCCACTGGTTAATTGTCTTCAAGTTTCTCCTTAATTCCGGGTTGCTTCTCTCCTTGATTAGTTTCCACCCATTGCTTCTTGTCCTGCTTTGGAAAATAAATTGATCCTCTCCTCTTTGTGGCAGCCTCTCAGATACTGGAATACTGCTATAATGTCACCCCAGAGTCTTTCTTTTCTCCAGATTAGCTAAACCCGAATCCTGCAACTGTTCTTCATATGTACCGTACCGCATAGTCAATAATCAACGTACCGTATAGTCAATTATGTACTGGCTTTGCATGATCAGAATGTAAGTCTCTTCCCTTAACAGAAAGCAACGTGAAGCAACCATAGGGCAGGATATATTAAAATGTTTTTGCTACTTGTGGTTTCAGGTGTGACCTTCAGCTCCTTGCAATCCCATTAAACATAAGTCTTTGTGTAAATCTTGAAGAACTAAATAACGCTTTCTAACCTAGAATTGGGCAATCTGTTTTTGCAAGTAGCAAGGACTGCAGTGGGCAAGGCGGGTCCTCCAGCTCATGTCAGCTGTGATGGGGCTCCATTTTTTTCTGATTTTTGAGCAGAGGAAGGAATTTTGTTTAAACTATGTAGAGGTTCATGTCTTTAGAGCTTCAAAACAGCATAAAACTCTTTCTCGGACGGTTTGGTTTCCAAATTCTTCGTCATCTTGGTAGCGCTTCTCTAAACCTGCTCCAATTTGTCACTGCTCTTTTTTGAATTGGACACGGTACGGGCAGACGATGACTTATGAGCACAATTAAACCCAAAATTTCCATTGCTAACCAAGTGAGTTTTGCCCCATTTTACGAACTTTCTTGCAAAAGTTGTTAAGTGAATCCCTGCAATTGTTAAGGTAGTCATAGGATTGTTAAGTTGGCTGCCCCATTGACTTGGCTTGTCAGAAGGTCACAAAAGGTATTCAGATATCGACACTATAATCATCATAAATAGGAGCCAGTTGCCAACAGTTCCAAATGTGACCACAGGGACACTGCAATAGTTGTAAGTGTGAAAAACAGTCATAGGTCACTTTTCAGTGGCCCCTTTCAACCTTTCCATTCTGTTTTAACAATTGGTCAAATTGGCCATGCTGGTTACATATGATGATTGTTTATTCAAACATCAGTGGAATGTTGTGGAGATAACTGAATTAAAGTTTATCCCATTATCTCGGGGTCATTTAAAAGATCTAAGATACTTAAGGGTCCATGTCCTTTTACTTGTATGCATAAGGTATTGGATTGCATGTCAACTGCTACTGAAATTACGTTTTTGAAATTACATTACCAGATAAATAAATGCACTCCTCAAAAATATATTGGAATTTCATTTTCCATGTTTCTAGAATGCATTCCAATGTTAAATAAAATTAGAGCAACTGCTATGTAGTTTAGGGTGTTTTGTGAGTTTTTCTTTGTTCTGAAAATCTGTGTTGGATAGAGGAGGAAAGGCTGATGTGGAACATGTGATAGCATTCTTCAAATAGCAGAGGAGATGTTATAAAGAAGGTCAAATCCTATTCTATCTCATTTTAAAAGGATTTTAAACATGGATTTAAGTTATAGGAAGATAACAATTGAATGTTAAAAGAAACTTCCTAACGGTAAGAACAGTTTAGACAATGAAACCAATTATCCAGAGAGAGAGTGGGCATTTTTCCTTTTAATAAGTTCAACTACATCGAGATAGCCTATCTACCTATGATGATTCATGACCAGAAGGTATAATTCAATGATGCCAATGATACCATCCACCGCTATTATTCTCATTAACAATCATTAATCTAAATGTAAATTAATTGCATTTACATGCCATTTAATGAAATTCCATTTTTTATTTTAATCTTGTTATTATTGGAATGCAGCTCTTGGCATGCCCCCTGAAGCATTAAGTGTGATGTGTGATACGCTCAAATGCAAGAAGATTTTTTAAAATCCTCTGGCATGAGACATCTTTTGTTGCAAGTTATACATATTATCTTCAGATAATAATCTGAAATTTTATTTTTATCACGTTTGCAAAACTGGATTATCTCCGCTATTATGACTTGTCCTGCATATCCAGTCCTTTGAGCCAATTGACATGCCATCAGTGCAGTTTTGGTAATCATACATCTGGACTCCCAAAGTTATTAAATATATTGTGTTTATTATTCATACTGTATATAAAGCATCTGACATTGTGTAAGGAATATATTGTCTGAGCCGACAAATTATATCTGTCACCACCATTTTTGACATACGTATGTTTCTAGGATTTGGAATAATTGCTGAATTCATCAGAGAACACCAAAACACTAATGAGATTGAGGGGACAGGAATCATCAAAACTCTACCCAGCTTTAATGCTACTGACTTTTAACTCACAAATTTTGGTTTCAAGTCAAACTTAATAAAGGATGAGATGGGCAGAAAACATGTTTAATAAATAAAATCAATAATAAATCAATAAATGTTGCCACCATGATGGCTTCCAGTGTCAGAGTTCCAATAACACCCTTAGAAAGAAGACCCCGAGGCTTGAGATTCTTCAAAGTTCCATTTTATTAGAGATGTCATATTGGCACATCTGGGAAAACCTGAATCTGAAAGTTTCCAGGTTTTCCCCACCCAAACGAAAGTTCAAGTCCCTGCCCAGCATCCACATGTCCATCACATGGTCCAATCAGGCACCATCCCAACTGGAGATGCCTCCCAGTCATGCCACTCCAAGTCCTTGACTCTCTGGGAAAGGAATGTTATTTTGACTACATATCTCCCATACGCCACATAATCCCCCATCTCATTTTCCCACAGCAGAAAATGTGGCAGGTCTGAAGGGCCAAATGTAAAAGATGGCTTCCAAGTCTGACATCTGGATACCTATAGGCAGAATGAAATTGGTGAATCGCACTGGCCTTCTCAGCTACGTTACATTACAAACCGCCTACATTTTGAACAGCCTCAGGATAAGGAAAGACTCTCTCATCAGCATGAGGAGTCAAGCAAATTGGCCTATCATGTGAAACTATCCAGGGTCATGATTATTTTGGGGGGATTTTCCAGCTAATAGTGGAAGGACAGATGGGTCTTAATGATGTGCTTTCAGGAACAATTCCAGACATAGAACAGTATGTCTGAGAGATCAGGATGTTACATTAGTTATACTTTTTATATGATTTAATTCTCTAGTTTTGCAAGATCATCTAATCATGAGTAACTTTCAATCCCGTAAAAGAGATCTCCCCCCACCCCCAGCCATTAGCCAATGTATATTTTGCTTAGGTGATTGAAGTTTGCATAAAACTTAAAAGGAAGAGCTGTGTTCAGAGGAACATAACCTCAAAGAGACAACAATCATATAGACTGGTGGTAACAATATTATATAGTCTTTATTGTAGGTAGCCCCTTTGATAGGAGATGGACAAGATACAAGATGGCATAGTAGTCATGGTTAATTCTGATCCGGTACTGAAGTCTGTTCACTATTAACAGTGTTCTTTTACTCTGGGCTTCTGATTCACCGCCCCGAGTCCCTTTTGGGAGAGGGGCGGTCTAGAAATCAAATAAAAGTTAAAGTTAAAGTCCAGGAGACACACCTGGGTACATTTGAAGTTGAGACACTTTACATTGCCTTTGATTCAGTGTTGGATATCTCTAGACAAAAACAAATAGGTGAACTATAGATAAGAGCTTTATCATGGTTTCCCGTGAAACTGAGGAGTTAGTAGGGTCACAGCTTAAACGTATAACTGATGTAAGTCAGAATCAAAGCTGAGAGAATAAAATAAAGATTGTTGGATGGGTTTCATATCCTGAATCCTGAAGTGGGTCCATGTTTGGCATCAAGTGGTGCGTTGGATTTGTGTAATGTTCTAGGCTAAAAAAAATTGGTTGTTTTAACATGTGATGTCAATCAGGCGATTATTTTAAGCCATGTTGTTATTTGAGGGCAGAATGTTACGAGAGCAGTTTTATTTTCATGTAACCTTGATTTAGGATTAAGAACCTCAAGAACCGAAGTGGCAATGTGTTATCCATACAGTTGTAATAGCAAGAAGATGGCAAGGTTGTTGTCCTTAGGTGGATTTACTTGGCACATGTCATCCAAAATGGGATTCCTGCATGATCCCGCTCAATAGAAGTGGGCGTTACCTTATGTGGCTCTGTTTTGATAGCTCATCTGGCCTGAGTGACCGTTTATACCAGGGGTGTCCAAACTTGGGAACTTTAAGACTTGTGGACTTCAACTCCCAGAATTCCCCAGCCAGCCATGTTGGCTGGGGAATTCTGGGAGTTGAAGTCCACAAGTCTTAAAGTTCCCAAGTTTGGACACCCCTGGTTTATACAGAAATTCGCTAGTCCTGACTTCAAAGCAACGTCTCCTGGCAAGCTGCTTGTGTACCAACTAAGAAAATCTGAAATGAATGGTAAAGGACAAATCAAATAAACAGGCAGACATGTAAAGGGCACATGCCGAGACCAGAGAGATGAAGTCTTGCAGCCATTGAAGTGGGTTCTTTCTGAGGAAATACGAATGGAATAGAAACAGTCTGAAACTGCATAAAACCCCTCCTTAAAGTATTTTAAAAACACTGGGAGCCATGTCTGTGGGTCTGCCTTGGTATCATCTGAGGAAGAATCTTGGTGTTCGGACAGGATTGTAAAATAGTAAAAACTGACAGTAGATGGGCAAAAAACCCTATAATTTAAAACTAACACTTCCGTCAACCTAGCAGTTTTAGGTTGCTTGAACTGGGGAAGAAACCTCAGTGAAGAAATCCAGTTGCCTCCTGAAGCAATGTGGTTTAGACAGAGTTAACATCACCTTGGTGTTTGTTATCTTGTTTTAGAAACCAAAGCGAAGGGGATTTTCTTCATTCTTTCACCAGCATGTCAGTTCAGATATGACACATACGCTGTTTGAAGAAACAATATGCTCCTTAAGCGCTGTGGGTAGGCCAGGCTATAGCCCAGAAGGGCATCCTGATTTGAGTTAACAACCTATTATTTGTTGTGCTGAAGGCAGAACCTTTTTCAGCATCTTTCTAACAAATAAAGCAAATGTAAAATACAGTTTGTGAGGTTTGTAGCCAAATGAGGTCCTCTTCTTCAATTTGAACCTAAAGAGTGCTTTTCCTCTTGTGTGGGAAGTGAACAAATTTGTCAAAAAAACCCAAAAGGAGACAGGTGCTTGTAATAATAATAATAAACTTTATTACAATCACAGACCAGTAATAAACAAAATGATCAGTTTACAATAGTGTTAAAAGATATTACTAATAATATTAAGTAACAACTTCCACAATAATAAAATACATGGTATCAAACAGTATAGCTCTTACCCTTGGTTACATGATGGGGGAGCGGGTAAGTATGTATGTAAATATAGAGTCTCTAAAAATCGTTAAGAGATATCTACAAGACATTGGGCAGTAAACGTCTTTAATTCTGTAATCGGATTTTCCTTGTGGTCTTTGCAGCTGCACAGAATTTTGCTACTGCAGCAGAGGTGGTATTCTACTGGTTCGGACCAGATCGCCCGAACCGATAGTGGAAATCATGAGTGGCCCCGCGCACCGACCCTGGCTCTACGGCATCCCATTTAGGACATTTTTTTTCCAAAAGCGCATGCGTGGAACGCTGTGCGCGCTCATATTTGCAAACAGGTAGGGAAGGTAAGTGAATAGCACCCCTGTACTACACATGTGATAGCCGGATTTGAGTCTCTAATAAGGGGAGAATATGCCGTAACATAAAAACACTATATAACTCACAGTGTAGACAGGTGCTTGATTCATTTACTTTTGTCAGACCAAGGAGCAACCAATAGGTAGATGAGGCCTTGACTTGACTATGCATGGAGAACCATTTCTGCTGAATGTTTTGCAGGGGCGCTTTCCATTTGATTACTATCAAGCATCACCTTGCTGTTGAGATCTCTGTTAAATTGAATATTTTTGCCTTTATTCTTTCATACTCTTTGGTTAGAGGAGGGGTGTCAAATTCGACTTCATTGAGAGCCGCATCAGGGTTGTGTTTGACCTTGGTGGGCTGGGATAGGCATGGCCATGGTGGGCGTGGCCAGCTCAATGTCACTCGTGCCATTGGTCCCTGTGGTGGCCAAGTGCTAAGGCAGGACTTCCCTCAGACCCTACCTCACTCTCATTATAATCCCTTCCCTCCCTCCCTTCCCTTTCTTCTTTTTCTTTCTCTCATCATACTCAGTTCTTCTCCCCTCCCCTCTTTCCTTATTTTTCCTTCCTTGCTCTCTTCCCATCTTTCCTTCTTTTTCTTTTTCTTTCCTCTTTCCCTTTCTCCTTTCCTGTCCCTTCTTGCATGCTCAAATGCAAAAGGGGAAACATTTCTCCTTTTATTTTGTTTTTAGTTTGTTTTGCTAGCCCTCTGCCAGCGAAAACAGCCTGGGAGGACTGCGTGTGCATCCCCAGGCCCCCTTTTCGGCCACGACAGCCTCCTGCAGCCCTCTGCCAGCAAAAATGGAGCTCCGTTTGCTGTTTCCAGGGCCAGATTTAAGCACTCCATGGGCCGGATCTGGCCCACGGATCTTGAGTTTGACACCCCTGGGTTAGAGGAAAGGATTTGCAGGAAGGAATAGTTCCATTTGTCTGGGTTGTTCTAATGCTTTCTTTGCCTAGGAAATTCAGTATGGCCCATTCTTAGTAGGAACATTTTAAATCCAAACCAATGTTCACAAAGCTATATGGGGGGTAGACGGGCATTGCACTTTCTTTTTTAAAACGTTATGGTTAAAGGAGGATCTCTTCTATCATATTTGGTTGTGTGTTGTTGTTGTTTTAAAAAAGCCCAACATGCTAATAGCAGTACTGTGTTGTTTGCAACAGAAAAAAGTATTATTCCTTTTACCTTGATAATACTTGGAATTACGAAGTTGTATGTTGCAAAGTCATTCCAGGAAGCACAAAGGAAAAAATAAGAAAACTTTGTAAATAGGCCAGTGCTGCTGATAGCGCGCTAGCTTTTTAGAAGTGGAAACAAGTTGAAAGAGATCGCTCAGTGACCTTGTGTGTTATAAAGGAAAAAAAGAAAAAAGAAAAAACCACTTCCTCTCCCCTTCAGTAGATTTCTTTGGTATGTAGGATTAATGCTAAATGGACTTCACTTGTGGCTAGCATTCATTTTATAATAAATTCCTTTGGGGTAAAGTATTAATCCAGCCCCAAAGAAGCTTGTGACAGAATTATTTTACAGAGGAGATTTTACTTATAACAATAATTCAGAACTGCAGTTGTTTGGTAGGAAAAAAAAATCAGGCTGCCTATTTCAGACTTAAATTCCTGTCAAATATTAAGATCAGGCCTTTAATGGAGTCCCCATGCCTACCTGTTACAAGGGAGCATTTATTTATCATAGGCAGTGGTGGGATCCTGCTGGTTTAACAACCGGTTCGGTGATTGTGTGCTTTGTGCGCCTGCGCCTGATGGGCACTCTGCGCCCGTCAGCAGTTTTAACAAAACCTACCTTCCACGTTACTTCTGGGGAGTACCACAGCTGAGGTGTGGCAGTCTGCTCTGCCGCGCGAATTAGCTGAGAGGATATAGGTAAGTAAAGTGCAGGGGCGGGTGGGCGGGCCAAACTGATCATCAGGGTGAACCGATTTGATCCCAGTTGATCGTCGGAGCTATCAGTTCACCCGAACCGTTCCGAACCGTCTGAATCCCACCCCTGATCAGAGGTCAGTGATGTATAAATCTATGATGTCTAAGTAAATAAAATCGCAATGGGGTAAAGAGTAAAGTCTCTGCAAATATCACAAAAAGCAGTCACAATAATTACATCTCTATGTTTAGATCTATGGTATATGATTCGGATCAACTTTTTTTTTTTTTTTGGCTTCTGTTAAACGATTCCTGATTTCCTATATTTTATGGCATCGTTGCATTGCATTTCTGTTAACCAGTCCGTATAAAATTTCTCCGTGGAAATGCTGGATGAATGTGTGAAAAAGTTATTGTTTCCTTTCATTGTAAAAGGATCTATTTCTTCTGTGACACATCTTTCATTTGCTAACATAAAAGGAAATGACTCAACTTTCATCTAAACAAGAAGTGCTAAAGCTTAGCAGACAGCACCTGTCTGGAGCATTGTTATTTATTAACGGGTTACCAGCAAAAAGTGGTAATAAATACAGTAATGTTATATCTTTATCTCAGAAGTAAAATATCTGCTTATTTTCCTTTCCACCAAAGTTTAACCTCCCCTTGCTTCTCAAATCATTCTTGAACACTAGGAGGTGCAGGTGGCAATTAAATTGAAGGAAATCTGAAGCCAGTAAGCCAGTTTTCAACATCATTTATTCAGGAGGTGTGCTTCATGGCAGGAACCGTCTGATACCAGTAGAATTATATCAAAATTAACTTTGCAGAGGGACAGTTTAGAAAGCTGGAGGATCAAAGACTCTGACACTAGTTATCAGCATCAGCCTGAATCCCACCCCCTCTCTCAGCATTTTCTCTGCTGATACAGTTTTGACAGCCTATGACAGGTGGGATAACGTGATGATGATGATGATGATGATGATGATGATGATGATAGTAGGCCTACTATAGCTGGCCTAGAAAGCAGGAGACTGTGAGTTCTAGTCCCACCTTAGGCAGGAAAACTGGCTGGGTAACTTTGGGCCAGTCATTCTCACAGTGCCCAATTCATGTCAGATGGTTGTTGTTATGGGAAAATTGGACGAGAAGGAGTATTAGGTAGGTTTGCCACCTTGAGTTACTTCTAAAATAATAAAGGTGGGATAAAAAATATCAAACAATATTGACACTGTTGTAGAGGGCCAGGTCTCTGTTCCTGTCTTCAGTCTGTTTTATCCCATCATGATCATACCCTTCTGTTTGTGGGCTAGATTTGGCCAAGTTGGAAGTGAAAGCAGTAGAGTGTATGATTTTCTCCATTGCATTGATATTCCATGGTACTGCAAACATTCCTGTTTACTGGCTATGGTAATAAAATAATCAACAAAAACACATTTAAATAGCATATTTAAATAACTAACCTCTGGGTAGCTCCTAAGTAAACACGGGCCCTGCCAACATTTTACTATGTAATACAAAATACTGGAAAGCTTTAGCCAGGAATGGACTTGGTGCTTCAAATTGACACATGTATTTCAGTAGTCTACTCTATTACTTGTCTAGCCTTTCAATCTTTTGAATCAGGGGTGTTCTTGGGTATGGTTAAAAAAAAAAAGTCAAAATGGCAGTCGTAGCAGTGCGCTGAAAGTTCCCCCATTTTTAAATGTGGTGCATATGTGACACTCAAAATTCCAGGTGGATCTTTGATTGCAATCCTGTGGTCTCCATCTTGACTTTTTAAAATCAGGTTCTGGTTTCAGAGCAAATGATAGTAGTGGTTGAAGCAGCAACAGCTGGCCAAGTTCTCCTTCCAATGCAACTCTTATCATGGAACAAGCCGCTAAATAGCTAGCCTAGCCCAGGGGTCAGCAACTCGTGGCTCTTTCACCACATGTGGCTCTTTCACTCCTCTGCTGTGGCTTCCTGCCACTCAAAATATGCCTCACAACCACCAATGTGTGACACCCGCCAGCATGCAATTTATTGAGCTTTTAGCCCCCCCCTCCCCTGGTAGGCCAACCATGGATAATTATAAGAAAATTTCAGAAGAAAACAGAATGTTTAATTCAACTAGATATGCTAGTTTTGTGGCCACTCAGGAAATAGTCAGGCACCGGAAGGGTTTTGTGGCTCCAGGTATTTTCTTTTCTGTGGGAAACGGGTCCAAATGACTCTCTGGAGTGTTTAAAGTTGCCGACCCCTGGCCTAGCCCTTTCTAACCCGGTTTTAGGGAGAAAAGTCTCCACAACCCCTAAGCCACAAAAGCTGTAGCCATGAAATTGGGGGAAGCTGGTCTAGATTTACTGAGTTCCTGATTCATTAACTTCTCCAAGCATGTATCTTTGAATTCAGTAATTGATCCACCCTCCCCTTCAGCCGGAGTTTTCTCCTTTTTAAGCCTTCTGGATAAACTATTCTATTAGGCATAATGGCTTATCTGAGATTTTAATTCCAAACTGGCAGCGGTACTTTCCCAGAGTTTATGAACTTCTTGTGCTGTTGGAATGTTCCATTCCATCACCCCGATGCAAATGAAACAAACACAATGATAAAAAGTTGTGCTCTTTATGTAGTTACTTACCAAGCACATCTAAATTCTAATAAAGTAACCAAAATATCTTTACAATCCCCAAGGCATGTCCAAAACTTTTCTGCAGCCCTAATGTTTGGAAATTGAAAGCTGAAAAACGTGACCCGCCCGATGTAGCCAATTCAGGCCCAGACTCTTGTCCACACAGAGAAAAATGTTGTAGATTTTCTTTACATTACACAATGTCTGACAGCTCCATTTCAGGTATCAGGGTGTTTTGGTGCACCTCAGGTTTTTCCATTGTGAAGCAGCAGGATTCTCAAAATAGGATTGCAAATGGAGGTGGAAAATTATTTTGAACACCTGCGTATTTGATTTTATTATAATTTTACAATGTCAGTCCTTTAGAATAAGAATGTATTTAATGGGGCATTTCAAATACAGCATCAATTTTCAGATAGTTCATCCATCAAGCAATGTCTCATTTTATCATGTTTCTGAACCTTGTCCTTCCTTCCTTCCTTCCTTCCTTCCTTCCTTCCTTCCTTCCTTCCTTCCTTCCTTCCTTCCTTCCTTCCTTCCTTCCTTCCTTCCTTCCTTCTTGAACACAAGTTTGAAAAAGAACTTTGTTCTGGATGCATCTGCATGTTCATTTCTGTTATATCCATAATTAATGGATTTACCACACTTCAAGCAAACTTAGAAATAGAGTGCCAAGCAGATGCTATCTGCGGACTAAAGCGAAGTTCTCTTCTATGGCACATATTTGCATGAGTATATCAGTATGAGGTTACTAAAAGGGATGGGAATAGTGGAGTGGTTACATTCAGAACTGAAGGGCCAAAATTAAGGGAATGAGTGGTGGGATTAAGACTTAATAATTGCCAAGGGAAGGCTGTATGACTAAAACTGCCAGAATAATTTCCTTTCCTGCTCTGCTTTGCAGCCCACACAGCTTTGGAGATAAACAAAATTCCATGTCCTGACAAGTTCTTTTTTCTTTCTTTCTTCCCTGAATCAGAAAAACACTCCAAATGAATTAGCCAAGAGAGTATCTCGAGCAGTGCTAAGCATATGTTGGCTGAATAGAAGTTGGAGGATCAGGGGAAGTTAATGGCAAGCAGATAGATCTAGATACACATCATTATTTTATCTTTGTCTTTTTCCTTGTTTTCTCTGGATGAAGTCGTCTTCCTGTCCTGCTGATTGAGGTGAATTTTGCTCATTTACAGCTTGTGCCCTTGTGTAGAGGCCAGCAGTTTGTAACTCCTCCTCTGAAGGCCTCAGAGAGTCTCTGCGACTTGATGGTTGGTGCAGAAGTGAGTGTGGGCTGCAGGGCCAGGATTCTTGACCCCGGAGACCTCCTGCTTTACTGCAGGGGTGGCCCATTGGTTTCATCATTCAACCTCACTACATGTGAGTTTGTAGTCCTGGGAGTTCCCAGATCTGGGAGTTTTAAGTATGCTCTCGCAAACTAGGCTTTCATCTCTGTGAGGAAGCTGTAAGTTTGGAGAATCTAAAATGTCTTGATTATGGGATAGCGCATGTTACCTGATGTTCATTTTTGGTGGATTTTGAGGGTAGGTTATTAGGTAGAAGGACATCTAACTTACCGGGCAAAAAGAATGGATGTGAGTGAAGTCCTAAGATATTGGTGAATAGCATTCATTCATTTGGGAAAAAGCCCCTGAGGTAGTAAAAGATCTGTAGATCAAATAAACGCTGCGCTCTGTCAAGATATTAAGACCAGCTTTTAAATGTAGTTCACCTCAGATTGAATTTAGTTCCACACTGTACTCTTCTGCCAGTCGCAAAATGCTTCCTCCTGCCTGACTCCTGAAATGTGTGTTGAACAAGAAGGGTCATTTTATCTCTGCTGCCTGCTGCACTATCATACATAAGAAGTGGACCTGTGATCTGCTTAGGAAGCATCCCTAAGCCTAAAAGAACTGAATTTGGGCACAGTGCTATCAGAGAACTAAATCATGCAGAGTTTGTTTTTCTCCTTGCTACTATCAGCAAAAGTCAGACTCCATCGCCACACTGACATATTCATCTTTTGTATCTTCACCTATTTCTGATTAAATTCCCTGGAAAAGCCAGTTCTTCTGTAAATACCGCAGAGGTGGTATTCAGTGAGTTTTGACAGGTTCTGGAGAACCAGTAGCAGAAATTTTGAGTAGTTCGGAGAACCGGCAAATAGGCTGGCCATGCCCCCTCTGCCTTCGAGCCTCCCAGCTGATCTTCTTTTGTTGCCCTGAACAGAAGAACGGAGCTGGAAAGCAGGCTAGTAGAGTGGGGAGGGAATGAAGATTTTGCAGTAACCTTTCCCCAACAGTGGGAAGGGGATGGGGATTTTGCAGTATCTTTCCCCTGCCATGCGCACAAAGCCATGCCCACAGAACCGGTAGTAAAAAAAAATTGAATCCCACCACTGAAATACCGGTACATGTAGCAAATTTCTATTGCATTCAATCAAAATAAAAATAAAAAAGAGAGCCATTTGGTGTAGTGGTGAAGGTACTGGCCTAGATACCAAGAGGTGATGATTTCTAGTGCTGCCTTAGGCATGAAAACTAGCTGACTTTAGACCAATCTGACTTTGGGCCAGCCTCTCAGCCCACCCCATCTCACATGATGGTTGTTGAGGGGAAAATAAGAAGAGGAACGAGTAAAGGTAGTTCTCAACTCACAAGAGTTCGTTTAGTGACCATCCAAAGTTACAACAGCACTGAAAAAAGTGACCATTTTTCACAGTTACGACCTTTGCACCAAAGTACCATCTCCAAGGTCATGTGATCATAATTCAGACGCTTAGCAGCTGATTCTTATTTATGATGGTTGCACTGTCCCGGGGTCAGGTGATCCCATTTTGCGAATTCCTGACAAGCAAAGTCAATGAGGAAGCCAGATTCACATAACAACTGGGTTATTAACTTATCAACTGCAGTGATTCACTTAACAACTGTGGCAAGAAAGGTTGTAAAATGGGGCAAAACTCACTTAACAAATGTTTAACTTAACAACAGAAATTTTGGGCTCAATTGTGGTTGTAAATTGAGGGCTACCTGTATGTTGTCCACCTTGAGTTGTACATGAAATAAAAAGGAAGGATAAACAAAAACCTAAATTTTCTGCTGAACATTAAAAAGCCATATACAGTCATACCTTGATACACGACTGCTTTGAAACTCACTGAATTTGGAACTCAGCACATTTTGACATGGAAATTTTGTCCCGGTAGTCATCGCTTGTTTGGTATTGTAACAAGCAAGCTAGAATTTGTCAATGTTGGTGTTAGCATTGGTTGCCTCATTTATTATTCTTTGTGGGGAAAATTTTGCTTGGTACTTGTCATTTTAGGTACTTGTGCCTCCTGGAATCAATTCACAACAAGTACCAAGGTACCACTGTAGATTTTTTTTTAACATAGGTTAAGTCAGTGATACATGGAATTAGTTCTTGAATAGTGTCTTTCATGCTGTTAACTAGCAACTGTGCCGAGAAACAATTTTCCCTTCCTAAGTACTACATGGCAAGGGGGAAGCTAAAATAACTGTTATAAAGAATGGCACATCAGTACAAATTATGGTATACAAATGGTACAGGTACAAATTGTGGACACCTGAGGGTGAAGATATGCTGCAGATCAACACTATAATTAAATTTACAACATTGGTAGAGATACACAGTCACTTCTGCTTTGTTAGGATCTTCTCATGGTCTGATCATGGCTACATAGATTATGGAGAGCCAGTTTGGTACAGTGATTAAGGTAAGTGGTTAAGGCCTAGTCATTCTTCCTCAATCCAACTCACATGACAGGGTGGTTGTTGTGGGGAAGTTAGAAGGCAGGTATTAGATATGTTCACTGCTTTGTGTTGACCCAAATTATCAAAAAGTTGAAATAAAAAATTAGCAACAATAATGGCTATAATCAGAAAACCCGTGGCTTATAAAAAAAATGACATCTAAAGCTGAAATGTGAAAATCTGATGTTTTCAGTAAATTTGTCTCTGTATTGCAATGAGGCAAGTTAAATGTCGGGATTAAGGCTCAAAAATGCATGGCTAAACATGAATATATCTGCAGCAAATATAAAATCTTATGATGTGTTTTTATGCTCTTGAGCCTGAGAGACCTATTTGGTTTCTATCTTCTGTTCAGCTGGAACCAGTGGTGGGTTCCTGGAACTGGCAGCGACCCAGGCCTGCCATGCCCCCGAACCAGTTCTCTGTAGCCACCACCATCTTGTTTTTCGCTTCTGCGCATGAGCAGAACAATTTTATTGCACTATGCATATGCGTGTAGTGTGCATCAAGCGTGCGCGAGCAGCGCACCTACAAGCGAACCAGCATTAGTTCCTGCCGGAACCCACCCCTGGTTGGAACCCAATTATCCCATTACATCATCTGCTTTCCTCTGAAAGGGGAAAACCTTTCAGAAAAGAAAACCAATTCTTCGGCAAGATGATTGCCATACCTGTTTACCCTTAGGAAGTCTGTCGGGCTCTCGAGATTAGATCTAGGTGAGGCATTTCAAGAAATAGCATTGATCTTTTATGGCAACCCTCCTTCAGATGAAAGAAAGAAGCAACCCGTCTGCGTGATCAGATAACAGAGTAACCGTCTTCCCTGCACAATCTGAGATATCTTGATTTTATGGACTCTGATTGCAGCTGAATTGTCAGAATGGCAAAATGTTCATTAAGGAGTTTTCCTCCAGGAGTTTGTCTTATGTTCATTATCAGGACAATCTAGTTAATGGCCTTTGCTGCAGCTTGTGCTGATGAGGCATATAATAATGAAGTTATTGCATGAGAGTAGCAGAGCAGGATATCTGTAGGAGATGCAGGGGCTTTGTTTGTTTGTTTCTTGCTCTTACGTCCCCATTTTTCTCTCACCACACTTTCTTGTGGTAAATTGGACTGACAGATGGTGAGTGGTCCAAGTCAACCAGAACCTTTGGGATCAATGAGGATTTAATCTTGCATTTATTGCGGTATCAGCCCTTACCAGGTTAGTAGCTTACAGGTATTTTGGGTCTAAAATTTCCTTTGATAATCAAGACAATTGCTAAGTGAGTTTTCCCATGCTACGACCTTTTTGCCGCCGTTGTTAAGTGAATCACTGCAGTTGGTAAGTGACTCATGCCATTCTTAAGTGAATCTTGTTGTTGTTAGTTGCAAAGTTGTGTCCGACCCATCATGTTAAGTATTAAAGTTCCCTGCCATTGACTTGCATTGCTGGCTCCTGATTGGCTAAGACGTGAGCAGCCTGCTGGTGGGAGAATCCAGCTGCCTGATTGGTTAAGCGTCTGACAGCTCGAGTATAAAAGAGCTGTCAGCTGTCATTTGTTTGCTGTTTGCCGGTTCGTGGTTTGCCTTACATTTGAGCTGTTTGTCACTGTTAAATAAAGGTTGTGTTAGCTTCAACCTGCCTTGCCTCAGTTCCTGTCGGCCTTGTTCTCCCTACAGAACACATCGCAAGTCCATGAACAGTGTTCCTCCAGGCCTTCCTGTCCTCTACCATCCTCTGGAGTCCATTTAAGCTCACGCTGACTGCTTCAGTGACTCCATCCAGCCACCTCATTCTCTGTCGTCCCCTTCTTCTTTTGCCCTCAGTCTTTCCCAGCATTAGGCTCTTCTCCAGTGACTCCTTCCTTCTAATTAGGTGGCCAAAGTGTTTGAGTTTCATCTTCAGGGTCTGACCTTTTAAAGAGCAGTCAGGGTTGATCTCCTCTAGGACTGAGCGGTTTGATCGCCTTGCAGTCCAAGGGACTCGCAGGAGTCTTCTCCAGCACCAGAGTTCAAAGGCCTCAATTCTTTGGTGCTCAGCCTTTCTGGATTCCCCCATTGTCTTTGCTTGCTGGAGGCCAGCTGCGAAGGTTACAAACGGTGATCACATGACCCTGGAATAGTGCAACTGTCAAATACATGCCTGTTGCCAAGCATCTGAATTTTGATCACATGACTATGGGGATGCTGCAATGGTCACGACCAGTCATGGGTCACATTTTTCAGTGCCGTCATAACACAATGGTCACGAAACAAATAGCAAGTTGAGGACTACCTGTATTGTATGATATCCAGAACCGGAAGTAAATTAGTGGCATACTATATGATATTCTGGACCATAGATCAGTGTCCATTTTTAAAACTTGCCAACAATAATCTGGGACAGTTTGGATGATAATCATAATGTGGGCACTTCTCATGTGTTTTGTGTTATCCTTTAGGATAGATATTTGAATTATCTTTTGCCAGGAGTTAGAAAATGGTACACTAGCCTTTAATGCATCATAAGGTTTGTTTAGAGTGTAGAAAGGATGAAGCAGCTTCTTCCACACAACTGAGGATCATACTCTTTCTCAAGTAGCCTTTTTAAACTTATAAAAATGGTGGATTTTAAAATTCTTTTTCTTTTTAGCAGTCCCTATATCCTAGGTAAAGGTAAAGGTTCGCCTTGCACATATCTGCTAGTCATTTCTGACTCTGGGGGGCGGTGCTCATCTCTGTTTCAAAGCCGAAGAGCCAGCACTGTCCGAAGATGTCTCCGTAGTCATGTGGCCGGTATGACTAAATGCCAAAGGAGCACGAAACGCTGTTACCTTCCCACCAAAGGTGGTTCCTATTTTTCTACTTGCATTTTTACATGCTTTCAAACTGCTAGGTTGGCAGAAGCTGGGACAAGTAACGGGAGCTCACTCCGTTACGCGCGCTAGGGATTCAAACTGCCGAACTGCCGACCTTTCTGATCAACAAGCTCAGCATCTTAGCTACTGAGCCACCCGGTCCCTGCCATATCCCACTATAAGCCAAAAGTTGGCATCTCCTTTTTTGCAGGAGCTCAAATAGTTATACACAATGTAATAAGGAACGAAACAAGGGCCTCATGCTAGATGAACATTGTCCAGATGCTAGAATGTACTACTTGTGAACCACTCAAGAAGCAACAGAGCCTACTTGTTTAGCCTACAAACGGGTGTGTGCGAGGGTAATTTGTCCAATCTAATTTCCTTTTCCACCACCCCCTTTCCTAAAGCGGCTTTCTCTCCCGGGTTTTGTTTGACTGAGTGCAGGATCTGAGTAGCCTCTGTCCCCTCTGGCCTTCTGTTGATCATCTTTGGTCATGCACAAGCTGTTGCCAAGCAACAGAGCGGAAGTGCCAGCTGGAGCCACGTGGTTTTGCCCAGTCATTTGGTGGTGTTGGCATCTTGGGCCAAAAGCTCATTTTTTTCTTGATCAAATGTTTCTAGGGGAACGACACAGCCAGCGTTGCCCTGGAGGCTATTTCGACACAATCAACCCTCTTGGTTTTCTACTTTCTTTGGCTCTTGTTTTCATCTTTACTTGATTTCTGGCTGAAAGTTCATGAATTGTCATGAAAGTTCATGAATCTGTGTTGCTGTAAACGAGTTTTATCTGAGATTAACTTCACCTTCACTTTCTTTTCTTCCAACTGATAAATGAGATGACTTACTGTCACATCAACACATTTTAAATATTAGTTTTATGCACACATCGGCATGCTTCAAATGGCTTTTGGTTTCTGCAAAGATGCTTGAAATGGAGCAAAGGGATCAATTCCCACACTTTCACCCAAGAATTTAGAAGTACAACTGTATTACTGGGCTTCCAAATTGAGGTGGAAGGCATTCTTAACCTACCAGACAAGAAGCAGTACGCATCTATTCAGGATACTTTTTTCCCCCTAAAGCATTTTTTATACAAAGTTTTTCTTTTTAAAAAAGGGCAAGGAGTTGTGAGAAAACATTTACAAATATCACCTAATGACATCTGATCATGATTAGAACTCCAGGATTGGCATTCTTATTTTCCATGCTGATGTGCATTGAATGTGGCATTGAGTTTTATTTTCCTTTAATTGAATCTTGAATCCAATAGCAGAAAATATAATATATCAGGACTCATAGCTAAGACCCTTCAGCACTTCTTCACATATAACAAAAAAGTATAGATCTAGTATATAGATGATAATTTTGGAGGAATAAAATAAAAGGAACGATTAGAAAAGACACATGCAGCAATCAACAATATCTTCAGAAGAATAAAATTCACAGCATCCTAGACCAAGCCAAATCCAAAAATGCTAGGGAATTCCTAGAAGATTGATATTCAGACAAAACATCCACCAATAGATACATAGCAATAAATCATATCTACACACTCCATTAGCCAATACTCAGATAAGCAGGGATTGACATCAGACAAATAAACAGAAAACAATACCCTAATCAAAGGAACTACCAAGAAGAAAATAGTAGTATGCCCGCTAACACCGGCAGGGCAAGCTATTGTATATAAACAATGAGCAAACCCACTCACTCAATGAGTGAATGGTGTTACCTAGTTGGATGATGAAATGTCTACACAAGCAACAGCCAAGCTCAGAGACCACCAAGAATTCCCCATGAGTCTTGAATGCTATGAGCATTGAATTAGAGGCCACTCAGTAATTTTTAAATGTTATATGCAAGCATGTAAGATTAGAAGTTATAATCTGGAGTTTTGAGGCAAAACAGATTTTCTGCAGTTTTTGCTTCCCATGTGAAAAATACATGATTCCACATTAATATTGCTTATAAACTTACCTGAAATTCGTGAACAATGAATTATGAAATATGGTTTTTCTTATAGTGTGATAATTGATGTTTTTCTGCCATGAAGTGGGGTGCTTTGTGAGCCCAACGTTAAGTCTGGAATTGTTGAATTGTTCAGTTTTATTTCTGCTGGCAGGATCATTTTTTAAAACCACTGTCCCAAATTAATGATATTTCTTACTCTTAATCCTTGTAAACATCCCAGAATCATATGTGAGTTGATGATTGTAAAAACTGTAATTATAAACTCTTGTGTCAGATAACACTGCTGCATATTGTTTTACTCAGGAGTAAGCTCACAGTGGCCTAATCAAGATCAGAATGCTGTAAATAGTATGGGAGAGGCTAATATTTTCTCTGGCATGTGATTTAAACACACACTCCTCATATGATACCAATTAAATATTATTATTTTTAATCCCTGTATCCGTGCAACTGTGATGGTGGATTTTTTTCCCCTCTGAAGCCCCCATGTGATGGACAGTGTCATTTATCACAGGCCTGGGAGGTTTATGAAACTGAATTCATATTCAAATGTTATGAGGGCAGGAACCATCTATTAGAAGTCAGAAAATGCTAAATACGGTATATATAAAACAAAGGTGATGTAACAACAGCCGAAAGAATGGATGTGAAGCAGAGATGGATTTCTGCCGGTTTGTCCTGGATCGGGTGAACTGGGAGTGGCAGTGGCGGGAGGCTCCTCCCACCTGCCTGGACATCGCGTGAGCGCATGCCTACGCACGAGGAACCAGTAGTAAAATAAATTGAAACCCAGCACTGATGTGAAGGATAGGTGATGCCCACCTCTCTGCAGCTGATTTTTCCTCAGTTTTCTTGTTTTCTCCGATAAAGCTTATTTTCAGATTTAGCATTAAATCAGAGCTTCAGAGAAAGAGTTTCAAGAGGAATTCATGACTAAGGAAAAGGATGAGGTATTCTCTTCCTGACCATTCTGTTGCTCATTAATCATTTTACTTTATAAGCGTCAGACAAGTCACTTTTAGCATTCAGCTTCTTCACTTTCATTTACAGTTTATTTATAGTCAGAGGCTGTGGGCAGTTAAATATGCCAAGTGGAGATTTTTATGTTGTTTGTATTGATGAGATTGGTACTTTTCTGCTGAAAAGTCATATGGCCATATGGTCAAGAATCACCTTATAGGGGAGATGGGTAGCATAAAAATTGAATTAATAAGTACATAAATATTTTCTTTCACTTGAAAATATTAAGTGTCTTGTCATTGAGAGGACAAACTTGTTCTTGCATTTTTTTAAAAAAAAATCTCTTAAGTTTCTATAGAATTCTGCTTTCTATAACTTATGGTTGCTTTTCTATTTTCTCTGTAGGATTACTTGCCAGAAGGAAAGCGATAATTGGAATGCAGAAAGATGCTGACAGAAAGGCTGTCTCTGGAGAAAAGACTTCACTTGATGGAAAATACCTCTTTTATGAATTATGAAATTGATTCTTTATGAATTGTAGCCCATCATGCATAAGATCCAAAATAGAAAAAAACCTGTGACTGAAGAAATTGGAGCCTAACCCCCTTAGTCATGTGGAAACCAGGAAGATATAAAAATCCATCATCTAAACATACGTGTCTTCATATCTTTGCAACTTTGCCGAAGTTTTGATCTAAGCTTCAGAAAACCATAAAACTGTGAATGGCACCTCTAATTTAGCTTTGGAATAAATTTATATAGAGATACATTAGAAATTTACCTTCTCTGCATAATGTTTAGGCACAAAAATGGAAGGACACTTTGATTCCCACAATGGGTGAATGGCTGCAAAACGTGATGGAATTAGCAGAGATGTCTAAATTGACTGCTTTGATTAAAGAAAAAAAAATCCCACAATTACATTTGTTTCTACTTGGAAACCACTTCTGGACTTTGTACTTGAGATGGGGGAGGGGGGAATGAAATTTTGATTTGGAGTTTTGCTGATTAGATAGGTTTGTTGCTATAGAAATGGCTAGTTCATATTATGTAAACGTAAAAAGTTGATGCTGTTATCTAAGGGAGACATAAGCCTTTTCTTTCTTCTCTCCCTTTCCCCTATACTTTTCTCTTCCCTTCTTCTCCCCTCCCCTACTTTCCTACTATTTTCTTTTGGTATTTTTGTAGTTTATATTATAAATTAATAAAAAAAAATCAAAATAAATTTATCATCTCCGAAAAGTAAGGGAATTAAACACTTCCTTATGTATGCAGACCTTTTCTCGCTACTAGTCTATACATCATTGTTGAATCTTCATGAATTTTCTTTTCTCGTATTACTAGATTTGGTCTTTATTAATTTGAATATAGTTTGAACAATTCCTAAAATTCCTGCTGCCATTTTGGTGTCTTTTTCTTCTTTGTGAAATCATAAACTTTGCATTTCTGTACAGTATTTGAGAATGAAAGAACAGATTTGTCTCTCTCAGGGTTGGGGTTTTTTTGAGGGAAGTTTTTATTATGAATTAATTTTATTAAATAAAAGACTTGCAGGTCTGTCTCATGGTGGTTTTTGGTCCAGAAATATAGATAACCAAAAGGGTATCCTTTCCTCATTCTAATGGCTGAAATTCTGGAAGGTGTAAATATTTCATCTGGAAAGCACCAGGGTGAAGAAGAGTTTAACAGAATACGACAGTAGGATAGTCCAGTGGTGGGCAACCTTTTTTTTCAACTGAGCCAAATCTCGCCAAAACCACGATTGAAATTTACTTTGAGAGCCACATTTTTAAAACCGAAAATACATAGGATGGTACACTGTTTTTAGTTTCAATAAGTTTTTATTGAGAATATTCTGCATGCAAGTATGCACATAGGTCGGGAGGATACAAATAACACAACTAATAAAACAAAAACTTTAGAACGATATTATTTATCGATAACGTTAAATTCCGTAAAATTTGCCTTACAATGTAGAGAAAATTACATCCTGACATTGACTGACAAAGTCACAACCACTAATGTGAACATTGGCCTTGCATTTCCTTGGATAGTTTGAGTAAGTCAGGTTTGTATGTTGTTGTTTTTAATTTCATCTCTCTCTCCCACTTTCTTTCTTTTTTTCTTTTTCTTTCTCTCTCTCTCTCTCTGGCTCTTTGTCTCTCTCTCCCTCCCCATCTCTGTCACTCTGTGTGTGTGTGTGTCTGTCTGTCTCTCACTCACTCTGTGTGTGTGTCTGTGTCTGTCTCTGTCTCTCCCTCTGTCTCTCTCCCCTCCCTTCCTCTCTCTCTGTCACTCTGTGTATGTGGGTGTGTCTGTCTCTCACTCATTCACTTAATCACTCACTCTGTGTGTGTCTGTCTGTCTATCTTTCTCTAACTCCCTCACCCTCTCTGTCTCTCTCTCTCTCTCTCTCTGTGTGTGTGTGTGTCTGTCTGTCAGTCTCTCTCTGATTCCCTCCCTCACTCCCTCTCTCTGTTCCTCTCTCTGTCTGTCTTTCTCACTCACTCACTCACACACACACACACACACACACACACACACACACTGTGGTCACCTTGTTGAGTGTTCCAATCACATTTGAAACACTCAACAACTGGCCTGCATTTATGGTATTTTGCAGCATTCTGCAGTCATAGGACCAAAATTGGTTGTCACTCGCCCGGGCTTTTGCAGAAGCTTCCCTCCGAAGCCCGAGAGGAGGGAGGGGAGCGGGCACCCGGCACACAGAAGAGCCGCATTAAAGGGTGTAAAGAGCCGCATGTGGCTCCCGAGCCGCGGGTTGCCCACCACTGGGATAGTCTATAAGTCATTGTTGAATCTTTGTGAATTTTCATTTCTTGCTAGATTCGGTCTTTATTAATTTGAATGCAGTTTGTCTTTTTCCTTATGGAGCTCCATAACATAGCATCATTTAACTAGAAGTGCAGTTGCTTCTCACTAAAGCCAATAATTCAGACTCTCCAGTCTAAGGATTGAAAGACACTAGATTTTCTAAAAATAAATTTTTAGGGTCACCATCAGTAAATATTCTCGGTGTGGCTTATAGAGCAAAAGGCACAACAAAATATGATATATGTATGAATTTATATATGTATGTATGTATGTATTTATGCACACACACAAATACATATGTATATACATATGTGTGTGTGTATGTGTGTGTGTGTGTGTAGTAATAAAATATAGCAATGTATGGAAGTTCCGGTTCCGGCGGCGGCGGCGACGGGCAGCTCTTTGCCCGCTCCGGCTCCCCGGTGGGCTTCCCCACTCCTTGGGGGGCACAGGACACCCCGCAGAGGGGTCCTGCCGGAGGGGCGGCATCGCGGGGGTCTCCTGCAGTGGCGGCGGCCGGCGGGCGGTCTCTCGCGCGCCCAAGGCACCGGGGAGCAAGATCGGAGGGCGCTTGCGTTTCTGCGCCTCGCGCCTCGCTAAAGCCGACCGGAGAATGCAACAATAGAAGGACGCAGCTGCGGTGCAGTGAGGTTGCTTCTCTCTTCACTCCCTATTCTGCACGAAGGATTATTCAGCTTTCTTTAAAACAACTTTCGGAGCAAGTTGGAGGCGCGGCTGGAGGGAGGGGGTTTTTCCCCCCCCTTGGACAAGCGGTGAGGAACAATTTTGCTCTCAGCCCCCGGGGGAGGAGGAGGGGGGAGAGCCAACGAATGAAGCCTCACCCAGGTTGAGATGATTTTCTTTTCAATTTAATTTTATATATTACTGCGATTTGAGGACTTCTGGAACTTTTTTAAAAACTTTGTTATGCCTCTGTGCCCAAAACTGGCAGGGCAAGATGGCACACTTCCGTTGTCTTTATGAACTGTGAAACCTGACTCCACCTTTAAAATTCAGGCTTCCGGTCTTTGTCTCCGTGTCTCCCAGAGGAAACTCTTGTGGATTGGTATTTTTTGAACTTTCTAGGGGAAACTTTCTATCTATTGCCAGACTTATTAGAGAGATTCTCTTCTGCCTGGTTCTTCTGCTCCCGGAACTCACCTGGCTACCCTTCTTTTCTGACTGTTTATCTTATATATGGACTGAACTTTTAACGTTATAAAGGATGGCATCCAAAAGACCACCTCCTGGAAAACCTGGCTTTGCCACGTCTGCTCCAACATCTGCAACATCCAGTCCAGCCACACAGTCAAAGATAACAGAACTGATGCAACCCAAGACTACAGAGATGGACTTTCAACAAATGCTTCAACAAATTTTACAGGGCCAGGAGGAAAACAAGAAACAGCTAAGGGAAATGAAAGATGAAATTAAAGAAAATCAAGCCCAAATATATAAGAACTCACAAAGACTGAATCTTGTGGAAGGGGGGGTGGAGGAGGTGAAGGGGGTGGTAGAAGCTGTGCAGAAAGGGAACAAAGATCTTGACATCCAACAGATGAAATTAGAATTTGAGAGAATGTCCTATTATCTTAGATTTCAAAATGTTATAGAAGAAGATGGGGAAAACATAAGGGACATCATGACAAACATCCTGGCTGACTACACACACAAAGAAAAACAACAGATGGGGTGGGATATAGACCTGGTTTATAGAGTGAACTCAGCTTATGCTAGAACACACAATGTACCCAGGGAGGTTCACATTAAATTTCTTAGAAAAAGCACAAGAGATGAAATTCTGGGTGTACAAAGGGGGCAAGCATTGACATATCATGATATGGAGATAACCATTCTGAAGCAGATCCCTAAGAAGATTAGAGAAAAAAGGAAGAATTATTCGCAATTAGCGAATAAATTATACCAGAAAGGGGTGTGGTTTAGATGGTTGATGCCTGAAGGTATGCTGATATTCTGGGAGGAGACAAGAATCAGAATCAATTCACCCATAGAGGCGCAGGCCTTTATGGAAAAAAATAAAACACTCCTAGAGAAAACACCAGACATTACAACGGACACGCAGGACACGGGAGGGGCCAGAACTCTGCCAGTGGAGGGAGATGGGGCAATAGCAAGAAGACTCAGATCACAAAAATAAACAAGAAAATCATATTATTATAAACTGACCGAAAGTGATAATGGAATTATACTTGGATTTTATACTGTAATGTTTAATCTGATTGAATTTAGTAATAGAACTAATATGCTGATTGTAATCAATTATATACCAATGCATTATATATAAATGTATACTATGGGTATGGAGGGAGGGGCGCCTTTCACATTTTGCAACTGCCAAAATTTGTAGACCTGTCCATTTACCCTTTTCCCTATAAATGTTGAAAACCCAATAAAATGTTATTATAAAAATAAAAATAAAATATAGCAATGTATTTATGCACACACACAAATACATATGTATATGTGTGTGTATGTATGTATGTGTGTATATATATATGTGTGTGTGTTTGTGTGTGTGTGCGTGTAGTAATAAAATATAGCAATGTTTCTAGCAAATATAGCATTTTAGCACATGTTTAAACAGTAAAATTCTGATAACTAGAAATATAAAAATTGGAAACAGTGTGGATAAGGAAGCAACATTCCCATTAGGGAATCTCTCTCCCTTCCTCTCTCTCTCTCTCCTCTTTCTCTCCCCCTACCTCCCTTTGTCTGTCTGACTGTCTCTATCTATACATCCATCCATCCATCCATCTATTTTATGCCTTCAAGTCAGTGTTGGCTCCTGGCAATATTGACAAGTCTCTGAAGTTTTCTTCATAAGATTTCAGAACCATTGCCTCCTCCTTAGGGCTGAAAGAGAATGATTGGCCTAAGGTCACCCAGATGGCTCCAATGTTTAAAATCAGTAAAGCTGTATGGGATAGCTAGTTTAGTGTAGTGATTAAGGCACCAGGTTAAAATCTGGGAGACTGTTTAAAACTCACAGAGTTCCAGTTTCTAGCCTGGTGCCTTACCACTCTACCAAACTGATGGTCACTTATAGCTTTACTCTAGGACAATTAAGGGCAGTGGTTAGTAGCTCTCCCTTGCTACTCAGTGTCAGCTACTCATAGGAAACTGCAGAGAAGTAGGAAACTGTTCTGTTTAAGTATAACATGGCAGGTTGTACAAGTATGGGTGAGTGCTTGGGATTAAGGATTTAACCATCTTTCAAATCGTCTGAGTGACAGCTCATGTTGTTTTTCAACTTAGGCCTGTTGTTCTTTGGAAAGCTCAAATGGCAGGAAGAGCCATAAACCTGTCTACTCTATGAGGCTTCAAGTAGACTGGCAGACAGTTTTACTGTTTTTCTTTTGAGCTAGAAGGGAAAATGGATTTTTCCCTTATCAGAACTCCAATCAATCTCAGCCCCAACTCCCAAGTACCCACAATCAGTGAGTGCTTCAAGTAAATCCTATGGCAGGCAGTGAACAGCACAGAAGGCAGCTCCTGGAAGCATCTTGTGGAATGTGCAGCATGATGTTCAAGAAAGCAAAAAAAGCAAAACTGATAATGAATATATCCCTTTCTCAGTTTAAATCCAATGCCAGCCCTCGTTTGTAACAGGAAAGGTCTCCCTTTTTTGAATGGAGGGCTCCTTGGCTGTTTCCTTGCAGACATTTCATTGCCCAAAGTAGGTAACATCACCATCTGTCTGAATGACCTGTCTGCAAGAAAACAACTAAGCTCAGAGAGCACCAAGAACTCCTCTTTTCAATCCTGAACTACAAATATTCTCCTTTATACTGTAAGCCTCCCAATGTTTTGAAAGACTACTAATACGGTATAGGTGGACTGGTAGGTACATCATTGTATAGTATATGACCAGTCCATGTAATGCCTGAACAGGTTAGGAGTTACATGGAATGCCTCTATGGCAGGGGTGAAATGCTACCATTCGGGCTGGTTGGGCTGAATCGATAGTAAAAAATGCTACTGGTTCACCTGAACCAGTAGCTAAAAAAATGCTTTAAAAAGTTTTTTTTTAAAAAAGTTCACGCGGCATAGCTGATTGTCGCACAGCTGATTGTCAGAACTTTTTTTAAACTTTTTTTAGCATTTTTAAACTACTGCTTTGCCCGAACTGGTAGTAAAAAAATGCTTTAAAAGGTTTTTTAAGGTTCCGACGATCAGCTGTGTGACAATCAGCTGTGCCATGCGATTTATATTCACTAGAGAGCAGGAAATCTGCTTTCTAGCACATCTAAAACACGCGGCATAGCTGTTCCTCCCTCCCCTGCTGTTCTGCTTACCTTCGCAGACTCAGAAAAGGCTTCTTAGCGCCTGTGATGCACATGTGTGCACAAAACAAACCGGTAGCGGACTTAAATTTCACCCCTGCTCTTTGGAAACCAGGTACCTGGTTTATACTGCAGTCCAAGCTAAAGCTGCTATGAAGGACACTGCATGCACCTTCAGTGCACCTTCAGAAGCTTCAACTGGCCAATAGGAATGAATGCCAGCTTTATCTTGCAGATTGTTCATATACCATGCTTTGGGTTAGTGATAGATGGGGGGAAAAGACTTTAAAACTGAGACCACAGTGGATGAATTAAGCTTGCCATGGTGGTAGACAATGAATAAGATCAAGACTCCATCATGAGAATACCAGGTCTAAAACACTTGGTGGGACCTCTTTGTGCTTAACGGGATGTGTAAACCTAAAATACTGTCATATTTGCCAACTTTTGTACTGTTTCATATACAACTCTTGAATTTATTCCTTTTAATCCTTGATGTATCAAGTTCTTATTGAACATACAGCAGCTCCAAGCTATACACAGACTTCACATTTTCCCATGCTTTTTCAAAAGTGTGCTTAAGTTGGCTGTTTTCACTTTAAAGGGAAAAAATGTTGATGACCTCAAATCTGGAATATGTGCCCGATCCCAACTGTATCAATGCTCTCAGTTAGTCAGCAGGGGGCTTCAAAACTTTAAGCAAGGGGTCCTCTGCCTGGTTGCTGGGTGGGCGTGGCCATGTTGGGCATGGTCTACTCAGTCTCCTGCACCAAGGAGGGGGACGTTTTTGCCCTCCCCGGGCTCTGGAGGCTTCGCTTGAGCCTCCGGGAGGACGAAAATGGCCTCCCCAGGCTCTAAAGGCCCTCTGGAGGCTGGAAATGGGCCAGTTTCTGGCCTTCCTGAACTTCCGGTAGGCCTGTTTTTTGCCCTCCCCAAGCCTCTGTGTGCACCCTGCACTTACCTGCATCCAAAATGGGCCAATAGGAACTCCTGGGAGGGGCGGAGTGGGCGAGGCCAGCCAGGAGAGGGATTTGGGGGTTCTCCGAACTGCACAGAATCTTAGCTAGAGGTTCTCCTGAACCCCTGCGAACCCCCAGCAGCCCACCCCTGAGTTAGGTGCAAATGACTAAGAAAGGACAATATTCAGTTTGAAGCTACTGTAGAGTGGCGATTTAGATAGGATTATGGGAGTGTGTTGCCACAGTTACTTTTTCTCAGAAGTGTTGGTGTAAGCGCACTTTGGCTCTGATTTGCCAGCATATATAAATTGAAATGTGGAGAAAAGCTAAATGCCATTTTGAATCTATAACACCTGTAGTCTTACAACAGGGATTTAGAAATGGTGACCTACCAGATATTGTTGATCTTCCTATTTGCTTCCAGTTCTAAAATGCTATGATTCCTTGGTGACCTATGTACCACTTAGTATCTTCTTCAGTGGCAATAGTATAAACAGTAGAGTGTTCTCTGGTTTTAAAATGTGTGGGCTTCAATTCCCAGAAGTACCCAGCCCACATGGATATGATATAAAGCATCATCCTGAAAGGTAATTATACATATATAAGAAACACTAGATTCTTGGTGGCTAAATCTGATTTGACATGAATTGGAATTCATAAAGACACTGGAATCAAAAAATTTATAAATGTTGGTTTTGATAGCTATCAAAAGATAATGAGTCAAATAATTTTATGAAAAGGAATGGGAAGGTATAAAGCAACTGTAGGTGGGGAAAGATGCAATATTTTTTAGCCAAAAATTCCTCTAAGGGGTGTCAAACTGGCGGCCCATGAGCCGGATGCATCATGCACAGGCCACACCCACCCAAGCTCCGCAAAATAGAAAAACATTGTGCGATGTCATGTGATGGCAACGTGATGTAGCAAATTTGACACCCATGCTCTAAGTCCTCAGATTGTCTCCTCAAACTATGCACACACACACACACACACACACACACACACACACACACTGTTTCTGGGATCAAAACGAGCATGCACTATACTATACCCTTGGGAGTAATTTACAGAAAGTATCAGTGACTTCATTTTACGCAGATAAAAGGGATGAAATTAAATGTACTGCATTTCATAAATTGAAGATCAAACATTTCCTGAATGATGTTGATCTTGACATACAGATACTTAACCAATGTAGTGCCAAAATGAGCTGTATCAAGAGCCCCATTTTTTTATTTAAATCAGTAATTGAGTAATAAAAAGGTGTGAACATAAAAGTAATCTGGTTTTTATTGAGGCTTTCCGATCTGGCAATAGTGTTTTTTTAACTGAGAGATTGAAGCAGACAAATTGTTTTTACTTTCAAATAGTAGAGATTTTGAGCGAATTCTATTCAAAAAACAAGGAAATTTCAAAAATAATTCAAAGAGAAATTAGAGAAGATACAAACAGAGGTCTCACATGGACAATACAGAAATTCCAACAGGTGCAACAAAAAGGGATAATACTAAATGGGGCAGTACAGGTATCAATTTTTCTAAACTTTTGCCTTGCTATGGATTTAAAAAACTTAACATGGAATATCAATGGAGTAAATGCTCCCCAAAAGATAAAAAATATTATTTGAAAAAATCCAAACAAGATATAATTTCCCTACACAAAAAAGGATAATATATTTGATTTATACAAATTTGTATGAAGGAACAAGAGAAGCAACAATAACAACAAAGAATTGGAATTGTTTTATCTATAGTTCCCAACTATATCCAAATTGTACTGACTGAAGACTTTCGTAACAGTGGACTGGATAGAATTGTGGTGGAAGATTGCATGGGACTAAAACTCTGATATTGGGAATTGATACCCCCAAGAGCCCGAAATATTTTAAAAATAAATTTATGGAGAGATTAATAGGGGATTGGAATTTGGTTTATTTCCCCATAACTGGACAGAACTCCTGAAAAAAATATTAAAAATCTGTGAAAGCAAATTCTGAAAAGTTTTCTTTGATTTTATGGACAATTTAGGGCTGGTTGTTATAAGGAGACAGAAAAATAGCAATTCAAGAGATGATACCTACTTTTCTGAAAGACAATCACTCATTTTCAAGAATAGACATGATTTGGATTTCAAAGAATGAGGCTATTAAGGTTTCTAAAGATACTATCAATTTTTTTTTTTCACATCCCATCCCAGTGAGTTTGGTTATAAAGGAAAATTATGAATTTTTCTAGATGGAGACTGAATGAAACATTGTTACAGAAACAAAGCAATAGGGGATCATTTAAACAAAATTAATTTAAAAAAGATAAAGACAGTGGTTTAAGAATGGTTTGGGTTGCAAGGAAAGCTTTTATTAGCAATTATTCTATATAACATAATAGTGAATAAAAGGATGTATTTCTTTGATTGGGTGTTTGAATATATATCAGTTAACTGTTGCATATAGCAGACCACTTCTGGAATGAATATTTTTAATGGAACATTCATTGTAAAAATAGCAGACCTGGTTGTTTTATTTGGTGAATTTTCCAATTCAAAGAATGTTTAGAAGCAGTCTGCCAATTGTCACCACCAACCTATAAAGTCAAGTTCTTGATGCAAAGAAAAGTACATGAATATGTAGTTGAACTTGACTAAGGCAATCTTTATAAAAGAAAAAGATGTAGTTTTGGTTTTAGATTTTGCCTTGTTCTGCAACAGTATATTTACTCCATGGAACTGAAATGAAGTATAAACAATTTCATGAATATTATGGTTACATTATTTGCAAGAAACTTAAATTGTTCGCCAAATTAGATCTTCTCCCTAAATATAAAACTCGCTTCTATTTCAAAGTACCGGTATATAATTGGCACAAGAAACGTCTATGACGATTCTCAGTTATCCAGGTTATGAATTGTCTTTCTTTCTTTGAAAATGTTTTGCTTCTCATCCAAGAAGCTGAACTGATGAGAAGCAAAACATTTTCAAAGAACACCCTCCTCCCAAAAAAAAGTCCAGTTGCCTTTTGAAAAAAAGCAACTTTGGGATTGGCATGATAAATGAATTTTCTTATCGTTCATTTTCCAGCTGTAATATTCTTCTGTAGTGAAATCTCAGTATTTCCCAGATTTCTTAATGTGCCAATCTATGCAGGCTAGTTAGCAAAAAGCTGTGCAGAATGAGTCAGAATAATTCCACTCAAGGACAAGTAGATCAATTTCTAAAGGTAACTAAAGGTAACTAAAGTGTTTCTAAAGGTAACTAAAGTGTCCACCTGCTTTTGTAGCATGGCACTCAATTACTGACTCAATTATAACTTTTGAAGTGATGGAAGCTATGCACTCCAAAGATTCTAGAACTAGGTCTAATTTCTGCAGGAAAACTTCATTGTATTATGGAGCTTCAAGCATTTGTAGTTCTTTTCTAAAAGATCGAACCTGGGAAATAAATAGATTTGTTTGCATCTTTGCTTGAAGGGTTTTAAGAATTCTTTCTTGGGCCGTGTATCATTCTGCTTTTCAAGTTTGAAGGGGTCATGATGCAGTGACTTTGAAGACACTTAAGGTCTGAATAGGAACTGCCTTGAATTTTACTGTAGAAGAAAATGGAATGTAATAATAGTTCTAACAGATGAAGCTTGTAATTTGTGGTATGCTCTGATTTACTGTTAAAAATAGGCACCTATAACCGTTTTACCTGCCTTGGCCAGTTTCACATTATATTGATGAATTTGTTCTTTTATGAAGTGCTGGAGAACTCGCTCTGGGTCTTCCGGTCTGGTAAGTATTCGATAGCATTACATCATTACAAGGTTTCACTTTCCTGAGATCGGAAGCATGTTAATATCAGGGGTTTGGGAAGGTATTATTTAAAGGATATTTGATCTTGCGTACAGGTTGCTGATGATGCCTGCTCTTGCATTCCTTGTCAACGGAAGTTCCATTTCAACTATCCTATGACATTTTATGCATCTTTTACAGTCAGTAATATCATACAACTCTGCCTGGAGACAACGGATCATAAATCATAACAGTAACTTTTGGATTGAAGATCTTTTCGCAAAGCCCTTCCTTGCCATGAGCCAGCAGTAACACATCCACATGGACATGTTCTTGCAAGTTGTATCTCTAAAAACTTGCTGAACAGAGAGTGATAAATATCCCTTTGGTGTTGAAAAGTTTGCTTTTTCCTCTCTCTTTCTCCACCTCCCCGAATCCTCCCCAAGTTCCACTTACAGAATTGGATGGATGTGGCAGCCCTTGCATGCTGTTGGTGACCGAAAAATAATTTTGCATTGCATATCAAATATAGAAACATGAGGATGATTGGTGGTAGTGAAAAATAAGCCATGGATCACATTATCACAGCTGGAAAGGGAAAGAGGCAGATATGGGACCTCTATTTCTATTTCTCTATGTTGTTAGGAAGTATATCGTATAGCCTTTATTGTCATTGTACATCATGCCTACAACGAAATTGGTTTTAGCCTCACTGGGGCAATCCATGATAAAAAATACAAACAACATAAATAGTATAAAGAATAATCCCTATACAAGTAATTAGGAGAAAAAAGAAAAAGAAAGAAAAAGAAAAACTAGTCATACATTTCTGCATGTGTGTGGTAGTGACGTGCGGTGAGGTTTATAGCTGGTGAGGCAGCAATTTTTTTAGACTTGTGGACTTCAACTCCCAGAATTCCACAGTCAGGCATGCTCAGTTGCGACCTGCCGCCCTCCGCCCTGGGATTCGGCCACGGCACCGCCTGCCAGAGCTGCGCAGAATCCGGGGTGCGCTTGTCAGGCGAGGGCAGCGCAGGTGGGGAGTGGACGGAGTGGAGGAAGCCTCTCCCCCCCGCTTCCCGTGCCCGAAAGAACAAAGGGAACCTCTGCCGCCGCCCGGGCAACCTGGCCAGCCTCTCTCGCGGCGGCTCTCTGGTGCCGAGCTTGGGAGTCCCTGGAGGAGCTGGCGGGGGCTGCAAGCACCGCAGGCTGGACTGGAGCCTCGAGTCTAGGGCAGCGAGTCATTCAATAGGAAACTTGCCTCTTGGAAGGAATGACTCGGCTTGGCTCCTGCTTTGTCTCTCCTGCCTCTTCGCTTCTCCGTTCGGTCGTTGGGCAGCAGATCGAAAGCGGGAGCCAAGCTGGGTCATTCCTCCCAAAAGGCAAGTTTCCCATCAAATGACTCGATGCCCTGATGATGAGAGGTTAGGCTGTGCCTCACTTGCCTCACCTGACGGCACGTCACTGGTGTGGAGTGATTGTGGTTGTGTTTAAGAGTCTGACAGCCCAAGGATAGACTCTTAAATATCAATATCAATATTTTTTTTCTTAATAAATAAGCTTGGAAGTTCAGGAAATAATTTGAATCTATGGTTTTGGGACACACAGATATTAACTATTCAGCAAATCTGCCCCTTTGCTACTCAGACACTGCCATTGATCCAAAATTGATCTTGGTGGTTGTTATAGCATATGTTTTTATGGGTCCAATCTACTTCATCAGAATCATGGATTGTCAGACATATTCACTTTCCTGGATGATATGTAATGAAATTGAAGAAGTGAACTCTCACTCGCATAAACTAATGAAATTTTAGCATGCATGAGAGGTATTTGCGTGTCAGTTTTGAAAATATGGAGACAAGGCAAATTTCTTCTTCCCTCAATGCAATTTGACCCCAGTAAATATCCACAATTCCCTTATACCTAATCCTACTCTAAAGACACTAAGAGATGATGGAGACAAGTGAGCAGTTAAGGTGCAACCCAAGGTACATCCAACTAAACGAGAGTATAAATTAAGTCCTTATTGAGATAGGCATCCAATATGCATCCTGATCCTCAGAAAGTGACAGGCAAACAACTAGCTCACTTATTAATGCTTCTAGAATTTTAAAGGAGCGCCACAAGGAGACATTGAAGAGGTGGGTGGGTGAGAAGATTGACAATCTTTTGATTAACTTCAATAGTAGCTAAAACTAACCTATGTCCAATGTTGCTTTTACACTGCAACCATAAAATTGGTGTTTAAATGCTGAGAATTAATACTATGGAACCTTCTCAGTAAGTCACAAGAAAAGGACAAAGAGAGTGAGGTTAATGAAGCTGAATTGTAGGTTGCTGAACCTTTCACACAAAGCATATTTTGTTCCATAGATTATTTAGCAGTGTCTCCCTAAAGTTTTCTTCCTCCGGCTATTTTCTGTTCCTTCCAGCATCGTCTGGTGCATATTTTACAGGGACTTGTAGATATTCTTCTCATTATTTCCCCACTGGGACTCATAAAGTCCATCTGCTGGAGGAGCTGCATGCCAGCTCCAGGGATTTCTCAGCCTTTGGTGTGGTCCCTGACACTGATGATTTGCAGATGCCAATGGAACATATGTTCTGCTACACTATTTGTTTTGACAGCTTAACAATGCCCAGTTCAACAGCTGGAGGTGTGCAGAAAGATGCTTCTGCCAGCCTCAAAGGGAAGAGAGTGTAAGAACTGAAAAAGGCACAACCAATATTCCCAATACTCATGGAAGTACTTAGTGTAAATCTTCAGCAATCCTTCCCAAAACATGATTTTTGACAGTGTTTACAGTGGAGGTATACTTTGGAAAAGAGGAAAGTTCTTATTTATTGGTGATACCATTTTTTTAGTAGCACAAGGTAAGCAGAGTACTCATAATAAAACCAACATCATTTAGAAACCATTTTGTGAAATTGCAGCGATTAAAAAAGTAGTTTCCCTTGTAACTACATGTTCACAATGCTTTCTTGATAACAGTATGTAACAGTTAGCCACAGCATTCTTCTGAGATACGGTTACACTTCCCAGTCTAGTTTACTGAGATCTCTTAAACCCACTTACGTACTAACCTGTCTAATTTAACTTTTTGAGATCATCCAAGGTCAAATAAGCTCCGCAGCTAGCACACTAATCTCTTTCTCTCCATAGAAATGTTTTACTCCTATTATGTTTGTTTTGAAAATAAAAAATTTTGTGGCAAAAAAAAGAAATGTTTTACTCCTTGGTAAATATGGAGTGGTTCAGGGATGGGTTGCTCCCGGCATTACTGCCGGTTCAGTCTGTTAAAAAATGCACGCACGTGCACATTTGCACAAACATAGGTCTGCACATGCACAAAACATTAAAAAAAGAAAAAAAAAATTTGTGCAATTACAATTCTGTGCATGCGCAGAACTGAAAATCAAGATGACGACCCCATAGGAGAACCTGTTTGGGTGCATGGCAGGTCTGGTTGACTGCTGGTTCCAGCAACCCAGGCCGCCAAACCACTACCGGTTCAGCTGAACCAGTCCAAACCAGTAGGAACCCACCTCTGGAGTGGTTGATTGGCATGCCATAAAGGGCAATTATTCCACAATTTTACAAGGATTTCTTAAGCAATTATTTGATATTAGATATGAGACCAGCTCAGATCACTGCTTACTTAGTCAAGAAGAAGCTAATTATAAAGGATATATTAATAAGTGACCTGGAATTGTTATATATCATATTATATTTTTGAGCATGGTTCGCGTACCACACTGGCATGATTAACAAAAATGCAATTAAAAATCCTCAAAGAGAAAAGCTGAACTATTCAGTACATATCAACGCAGCTGGACTATTTGAATTTGTAAACAGTTTGATTCTGCAGATCAAGACCGTTATTGGCCTAATGTAGAAATGTTTACTTGCTGTTTGGCTGCTGCCTTGCAATCTCTAGAAATGCAACTTCATGACAGTTCTTGTATCTTTAAAAATATAAAACAAACAAGGGGAAACTGCCTGATGTGGTCAAATCATTGGTTCCTGGGATCCATTTTTATTTTTATTATTATTATTATTATTATTATTATTATTATTATTATTATTATTATTATTATTATTATTATTATTATTATTATTATTATTCGTATTTATAGACCGCCCCCTCTCCCGAAAGGGACTCGGGGCGGTGTACAGTCACTAAAATGCGTTATAAAATACATACATAAAACAGTTAAATAATTAAATACGTAGGTGGAGGAGGTTGCAAGACTGTATGTAGAATAATAAATATAGTACATTAAAAACTCTAATGACCCAAGAGTTAAAATATTACCCAAAATTACCCATTAAAATATATCCATCGGGAGGTAAAAACTAAGAATGTGCCAGGCCAGCTAATCGAAACAGGTGAGTCTTTAATTTTTGACGGAAGGAACGGAAGTCAGTGGTAGTTCTAATGTCGGGGGGGAGGTCATTGGGCCCATCACAGAGAAGGTCCTACCCCTAGGCGTCGCCCGCTGGCACTGCCTAGTGGACGGCACCAGTAGTAGTCCCTCCCTGTGAGAGCGGATTGGTCGTAGGGATGTGTGCGGGAGGATACGATCCCGCAGGTAACTGGGTCCTGTGCCATGGAGCGCTTTAAAGATGGTAATCAATACCTTGAAACGCACCCGAAAAACCACAGGTAGCCAGTGCAGCTCGCGCAGGAGAGGTGTCACATGGGAGTATCTTGAGCTCCCCATAATCACCCGTGCGGCTGCGTTCTGAACTAGCTGTAGTCTTCGGATGCGTCCCAAGGGAAGCCCCATGTAGAGGGCATTGCAGTAGTCCAGGCGAGACGTCACCAGCGCATGAGTGACCGTGCGTAGGGCATCCCGGTCCAGTAGGGGGCGCAATTGACACACCAGGCGAACCTGGTGGAACGCCCCCCTTGCCACGGCTGCCACATGGTCATCCATAGACAGCCGGGCATCTAGGAGGACGCCCAAATTGTGCGCCCGCTCCACAGGGGGGAGTTGTTCACCCCCTATGGCCAGCGATGGAGTTAGCTGGCTGAACCGGGGTGCCGGTAGCCACAGCCACTCAGTCTTGGAGGGGTTGAGTTTGAGTCTGTTGTCCCCCATCCAGACCCCGACGGCTTCCAAACACCGGGACATCACTTTGACAGCCTTATTGTTCAGGTTTACCTAGTTCACCAAAAATGATCCTTTAAATAATATAAAGAGTTCTTCTATTCACAGAAATCTTGCATTAATGGAGATGACAGTGATGGGCAGCCCGTCAGCTCATAGAGAAACACTGTGAGAAGAGACAACCATGACATATGGCATTCCTAGACATAGAGAAGGCATTTGATCGTGTCCCACATCAACTGATCTGGTATGCCCTCTGGGATCATGGAGTATCTGAAACACTCATTGACTGGGTCAAAATGCTATGTAGGAATACCAGCAGCCAAGTGCGATGCCCAGCTGGCATCTCCATCAGATTCCCTGGTGACGGTTGGGGTGCGTCAAGGCTCTGCACTGTCACCACTTCTGTTTATATTGGTCATGGATACCATCATGCATGAAGTGCAGCAGAACGCACCCTGGACTATGCTCTGTGCTGATGACGTTATGCTTGCTTCCACCCCCCAGAGGCGAACTACAGCAGCAAGTTCAAACATGGAATGTTCGCCTCAACTATTTCGGACTCCACCTCAACATCAAAAACACTGAGTACTTATAGAGATTGTCACCACCCCTGGAACACTTCAAATCAATGGAGAAGGTAGATACTTTTTGGTATCTGGGATCCCATCTCCAAGGCAATGGCGACATCAGAGGTGGTATGCTGCCGGTTTGCACCGGTTCGGGTAAACCGGTAGTGGCGGCAGCACAAGGCTCCGCCCACCCACCCAGACATCATCATGAATCTTCTGCACACTGAATCAGTAGTGAAGATAATAGGATACCATTACTGGGCGACGTCAATGGTGAGGTGCGAGCAAAGGTGAATGCAGCCTGGATGTGTTGATGAGAACTCACTGGTGTGTTATGTGACAGATTAGTGCCAACCTATCTTAAATCTAAGATTTACAATTCAACCATCCTCCCTGTTGCACTGTATGGTATTGAATGCGGGGCAGCAATAACAGGGACCAAAAGCTATCTCCATGTCATAGAAATGCGAATGTTCCATTAGATATTGGGCATCTCCTTTCTTGATCGCATCACAAATGACACCATTTGACAGATGCAGTTGATCGTGCAAAGTAGCATTCAATGATCCGAAAAGCAGACCCCTGTGGGAATACACTATGAAAAAGAAGAAGAAGAAGAAGAAAAAGATGAAGAGGAAGAAGAAGAAGAGGAGGAGGAGGAGGAGGAGGAGGAAGAGGAGGAGGAGGAAGAAGACGACGATGAGAATGATGGGCCAGTTGACGGGGGAATTTTCCATTTGTAACATTATGCTCTCTCCTGGAACTACAGACCCATTTTGGTTATTACAAGGCAAGCTTATTCACATATTAAAGTTCTTTCTGCTCCCATATGTTCAGATTTGCTTTTAGTTTTAGTTTCTAATCCCCACTACATACAAGTCCTTTTCTGTCTGGTTTCCAGGGTGTCTTGTAAGCTGTGTATATTTTGTTGATGGAGCTCCCAGGGAACTGTACCTGGAAACACTAACTCAATCACAAAAAAAGGGGCTGTATGTGTGTTTGTGCATGTGTATCACTTGGTCTCTGTAAGATGTGCTTTTTTTCTTCCAAATTTCATGCCCCCCCTTTTTTAAAAATGATAAAAAAAGAAAGTTGAATCTTTTTTTAAAAAAAATTCAAAATGGAATTAACTGTCTTTATGATCTGGTTACAAAGCTTTAAAAAGTATGGAAGTTTAATTCCAAAACTATGAATGTTTGCTTAGGCTTCTTTTAGCATTCACTATTTGAAAAGTCATTCTCATTGATAATGCCTTTCAGGTTTATCCTGCACAAAATAAATACATATATCTGAAACTTACCATTCCTACCTCAAGCAAATATGTTCTTAGGAACCCTGGAAAATCTTGATGCTCTCTCTCCCCCCCCCCCCCCCCCCCGTATAAGCTGGCAGTGAAATTATCCGGACACAATCAAACTACAAGATAATACACATTGTATAATCTCACAATACGCTGAGACTCTAGAAAGTGCAGAGAAGAGCAACAAAGATAATTAGGGGGCTGGACACTAAAACATGAAAAATGGTTGAAGGAACTGGGTATGTCTAGCCTAATGAAAAGAAGGACTAGGGTGACATGATGGCAGTCTTCCAATATTTGAAGGGCTACCACAAAGAAGAAGGGGGTCAACATGTTCTCTAAAATACTTGAAGGCAGGACAAGAAACAGTGAATGGAAACTAATCAAAGAGACAACCAATCTATAACTAAGCAGATATTTCCTGTCACTGAGAATAATTAATCAGTGGAATGACTTGCCTCCCGAAGTTGTGGATGGTCCATCACGGGAGTTTTTTCAGAAGAGATTGGACAGCCATTTGTCTGGAATTCTATAGGGTCTTCTGCTTGAGGAGCAGGGTTGAACTAGAAGACCTCCAAGGCCTCTTCCAATTCATTTATTCTGTTCTGTATCAAACAGCCTTATGAACATGTTGCAGGTCCCCTGTTCAGACAAATAAAGCCCTTCATGGTCAGCTGAGTTTTGCAGTGATGGTATTCGATTAATACACCTGGTGCATTGTACTTTTTCTGGGAACCATTTGCAGCAGTGCATGGGCACTAGAAAAGCACTACATGAATTAAAAACTAAATAAACCTCTACATATTTGGCTTCCTGAAGCAGACGCTCCGTTCTGCTAACGCAATATCGGGTTTTCAATTTCAATTATATAGCATGTGAAGGATGCGTATTTGTGTTTTTATTTTTATAGTTATAATGTACACTGAAGATGGCATTTAATTTCATTGTATGATGTGCAATGACAATAAACTAAACTAAACTATCAACAAAACACTAGGTATGCAACCTTGTGCTCCAGTTGTACTTTCATGCATAGATACATATCTTTGTGAATGTAAATTTACCACATTATTTTATCTGCAGAGCAATTACCAGGCATTTATTTATCTAATATGTCATGCAATTTTAACTCTTAACACACACACACACACACACACACAAAACCACACATGCAATCAGAATTTGATCTCTGTTGTTGCAATCACTTCTGATTACATCAGGGTCTGAATGTCATTTTTAGCCTCCATAGCAGCATCTAAGTCAAAATAGCTTCCCTGTGGTTCTGTGTTCAGGGCTGGCTAAAGGAATGTGATTTGTACATTCTTGCAATCATTCTCTCCAAGCAGATATTAGACTTGGCAATGAAATGGCTACAATTCATCGATGTGCATTACAATAACAGAGAGACCTAGGGAGAACGTTGGTTCTGGAACTAGCAAATAGGCTCTGTGGAAGGGTGTGGGCTAAAGTTGCTCAGTGGGGAACAGCCAAGTCGGATCCACCCGCCGGATGCCTCTACGCGGCTGTGGGGGAGAGTATAAACAGTCACTAACTATCTTTGCCAGCCCACAAAGAGTTAAATGGGTAGGCTTCACCCTGAACTTTCTACATCAGAAGTTAGTAATGTTTGCCAGGTCTTTTCTCTCTCTCCCCCCCCCCCCAAATTCCTGCATCATTTCTCAAAAATAATTACAGCGTATCAAGTGGCTTCTTCATCACAAGGGGTTCAGGTCTTACTTATTCTAATCCCAATATGCTTAAACAAGGGAGACGCTCCCCAGTAATGTTTCTTAATTGTAATAACTACTGGGTTTTAGAAAGCGCTAACTATCATCTGTGAAGAGCCAGGTTGGCTAAGCTCCATACCCCAAACTCTCTTGCTTGCTTGGCGCCAGGCGTAGTCAGCTCGGATGAGTCTACAGGGTTGGGCTCCATTTGAAGATAAACCAAGGGAACATCCATAGTCCCCCACAAACCGCAGGTGAGGTAGTCTAAGGTAAAGGGTTAATGACATTTGAAGGGGTACTTAGCTACCATGAATCCTGATTGGCTTTTCAAGCTACTATATTTCCTCTGCAGATCTTTCCAATAATAGCATTAATGTAATGAGATAACGTACGGGCAGTCCTTAACTTACAACCATTTGATTGGTGACTGTTCAAAGTTACAATGACACTGAAATAAAAAAACGACTTACCACTTTTACACTTAAGGCCATTGCAGCACCCCCGCAGTCACGTGATCAAAATTCAGGCACTTGACAATAGGCATGCACTTATGACGCTTGTCATAAGTGCAGGTCATGTGATCACCTTTTGTGACCTTCTGACAAGCAAAGTGAATGGAGAGAGCAGATTCACTTAAAAACCATGTTACTAACTTTCCATGCACCTAACAACAGTGGCAAGAAAAGTCACGGCATGAGCAGGGGTGGTAATCACTTACCTCCCCTGCCGGTTTCCAAATGTGAGATTGTGCTGCCTCCGCACATGCGCTTTGGCTAAAAAAAAAAGGGCCTAAATGGGACATAGAGCCAGGGCTGGGGGGAAGAGCCGCCTGCGATTTCCCCTACTGGTTCAGGAAAACCAGTCCGATCTGGCAAAATACCCCCTCTGGACACGAGGCAAACCTCAGGTTAACTGCTGTCATACTTAGCAACAGAAATGTGGAGCTCAGTTGTGGTCGTATGGAAGACCAGTACCGAAAAAAGGAATTCACATCGCCTTCTATGTTTCTAGTTTATGAAGGCTAGAAAGGGGCTCTGCTCAATGTTTTAAATAGCTTAATTCCATAAACGTCAAAGAAGAGGTATCAGTAGGAGATATGCGTGTTTCTTGCTTTTTCTTTATATGCTACGTACTGCTTTGGCCTCGCGATAGCCCAATGAATTCAGTTGAGAAAGACTGGCTGAACCACGATTACCCACAAAGTGTTATGGTCCAGTGAAAGATCTGAACCCCTGCCAGACGCAGGAGGCTTGCCATAAGCTCTGGCCTTCAAAAGTCTGTAGAGATTCTCAGTCATCCAGGTCATAGTTGTCCCAAAGGGGCTTTTTCAGGAGGCAACTGGTCTTTCTTGTTTTTTTTTTCTTTTGAAGACACTTCACTTCTCATCCAAGAAGCTTCTTCAGCACTATCTTTTTCAGGAGAGTGGGGAATGGAAGGATTTCCCTGCAGACATCTGGTAATGTGCATCCTTTTAGAGGGTTGTTGAAGCACTTGGAGGTTTATCTGTGTCCTCAGGGTCACCTGAGTAGTGAAGTAGCGGAACAGGAACCAGGAGCACTACCTTACGCACAGTCACCCATGCGCTGGTGACGTCTCGCCTGGACTACTGCAATGCTCTCTACATGGGGCTTCCCTTGAGATGTACTCGGAGACTACAGTTGGTCCAGAATGCGGCCGCGCGGGTGATTATGGGGAGTACTAGGTACTCCCATGTAACACCTCTCCTGCGCGAGCTGCACTGGCTCCCTGTGGTCTATCGGGTGCGTTTCAAGGTTTTGATTACGATCTTCAAAGTGCTCCATGGCACAGGACCTAGTTACCTGCGGGATCGCATCCTGCCCCATACATCCCTACGACCAATCCGCTCGCACAGAGAGGGACTTCTCCGGGTGCCGTCCACTAAACAGTGTCAGGGGGCGACACCCAGGAGCAGAGCCTTCTCTGTGATGGGCCCAGCCCTTTGGAATGACCTCCCCCTTGACATCAGGATTACCTCCGATCTCTGCTCCTTCCATGTAAAGCTCAAGACCCACCTTTTTCAATTATCTGGCCTGGCTCAACCGTAGTTTCATCCTATTCCTCCTGACAGCCTTTTTTAAATTCGTAATTTTTAATTTGGGGTATTTTAAGTGCTAATTTTATGACTATTATTGTATGTATTTAATGACTGTTACCTCCTCCGTGTATGTGTATGCGTGTATGTGTATGTTTATATGTATATATGTATGTGCTTTTATTGTACGCCGCCCCGAGTCCCTTGTGGAGAGGGAGCGGCTAACAAATTAAATTTATTATTATTATTATTATTATTATTATTATTATTATTATTATTATTATTATTATTATTATTATTATTATTATTATTATTATTATTATTATTATTACTCAGGTTCAACAACCCTCTAAAAGGATGCAAATGACCATCTGTCTGCAAGGAATATAAATCCTTCCATTCCCCAATATCCTGTTAGAGCTGAAGAAGCTTCTTGCATGAGAACCGAAATGTCTTCAAAAGAAAAAAACAAGAAAGTCCACTTGCCTCCTGAAAAAGCACTTTTGGGACTGTGGCCTTCAGGATGAGGCCCAGCATTTGTTTTAACCATGATTTAATTATAAATATCCATCTCCCTTTCTCCTTCATATCTACTAAAGAGTGGGGGTGGAGGAAAGATAAATTCTGCTTAGAGCACTTTTATCTCAACAGCATTTTCACTTTCTTATATTTAAGGAACATTGTACCCATGTTCACTGTAACTTTGAAATACATGGACTTTCATGAGCCATAATATTCATCTCCACTAAATAATAGGAGAGTACAAATAATGTCAGGCAATCAGGGTGTGTCAAATTTTTCAGCTTTCAATTTCCAAACATGAGCAGTGCTTAAAAGTTTTGGACATGCCTTGGGGATTGTAAAGTTATTTTGGTTACTTTAACATAATTTAGATGTGCTTGGTAAGTAACTACATAAATATCATAATTTTTTAACATTTTGCTTGTTTCATCTATTATTGCAATTCCTCTGAAAATCATTATATTTCATGTACACAAAAAGTAAACAAAATGAATACAAAAATAGTAACAATGGAAGAGTGGACCGTGAAGATGGTAGAACCTGCTGAAATGATTAAATTGACTTGTCTGATTCAGAAAGGAACAATGATGATTAAAATAGCTAATAAAACAGTGGAAACCATTTTGGGGCTTTTTACTAAAAATGAAGAAAAACGGATTGATGATTTGGGAATTGTCTGATTAATAAGTGCTTAATGGGAAGGAGGGGACCACATTATGTAATCGGGAGGCCAGAAATGGTAATAATCATGATTGTAACTTCTATTTGTTTTATTTCTTCTTTCTTGACTTTTACTGTTTATTACTTTTATCTTTTTTTCTAATTCTTTCTTTAAGTTCCTGCAGTTTTTAATTCTGTATATTATTTTCCTCTCAGTAAAAATTATATTAAAAAACCAAACAAGAATTAAAGTAAAGGAAGTAAAATACATTGAGAGATTATTCCACCTCCCTCTCCTCCCGCCCCCAAAGTTTAAGGTCATATAGTCAACAGTTCTGTATTTGTTTTGCAAAAATGTTTAAGCAGTTGTTTTTTTGTTAAAAAAAAAAAGATTCTCTAAATGCAAAGTTGCATGTCTCCCTACTCTTAAAATTCCTCTTGCAAGATATATTGTAACTGTGTGTGGAAGGACAACATGTCAGCATTTTCTCCAGTATCTCTCACATTGGACCCATCCCAACTGGGATGCTAATATAGTGGCTAGATCGCGAGTGGGAGAGAGGTTGAAATGTTACAAACAACACATTGAAGTTCCAAGTTAGAAGGTGGAGTACCAAGTAAGAGAAGAAGAAGAAAATAAAAATAAACTGGCCACAAGCACTACAGAACGTTCGTACCGTCAAAAGAAAAGATTGGCTTTTGCTCTGAATCTGTCTCTAGGGATAGGCAATCCTTTTCGCTGTAGTTACCTGGGAACTATAGTTCACTGTCATTTAACTATGGTTCATAGGTTTATACAGGTTTTAAAAAGTATTTCTTAAAGAAAGTAATCCCCCCTCCATCTTTTTTATTTACAACTTTTTTTTTCTAAGCATACAGGACATCTGCATGCAAATGCCTCTTCATTTAGACAATCTCTTACATACTTTTCTTAAAACACAACTTCCCTGATACTGTTTTTTTTTTTTTTTGTTATGGACATTTTCCAGGATAGGCTTGTTAAAGTATGACCATTTCTTTGTGCATGCAGCTATTAGGAAGCGCCCCCCCCCACATCTGCCTATTAGAAAGGATATATCTTTATGTATTTTTTATTATGGTCCAGGAAAAAGAATGTGAAGGGGAATCTAGTCATTGTTTGTCTGGGCTGCAGCAAAGTTTATTTGGGTTGATCTCCTGGTCACTGGGAAGTGCCCTGGAATTTCTGGTACCCCCATTTCTTTCTTTCAGCTTCTTCTGAGCTCTCTACATATGCTTTGGTCTTCCTGGAAGAAACTTTATATAGTCCTCATTTCAGTTCAGTTCTGCCTTTTCATCTCCCTTTAACCAGTCCTCTCCAGAATGTTTATCTTTGCAGTGATAAAGCAAGGAAATCAAAATCAGTTATTTCTGCTTTAGGAGACGAAATACTTAGGATCTACGAAGGGCTGCACTCTATCTTGAACTTATCTGGATAAATCTCACATGAATTCTAGATTTGCATAGCAAAACGACAATGATGAGTAAGTTGTAAAACTAGCAGGATCCCCTGAATGGCTCTGAACGACTCTAGAAAGAGCGCAGAGAAGAGCCACAAAGATGATTAGGGGACTGGAGACTAAAACATATGAAGAACGGCTGCAGGAACTGGGTATATCTAGTTTAATAGAAAGAAGGACTAGGGGAGACATGATAGCAGTGTTCCTATATCTCAGGGGTTGCCACAAAGAAGAGGGAGTCAAACTATTCTCCAAGGCACCTGAGGGTAGAACAAGAAGCAATGGGTGGAAACTAATCAAGGAGAGAAGCAACTTAGAACTGAGGAGAAACTTCCTGACAGTTAGAACAATTAATCAGTGGAACAGCTTGCCTCCAGAAGTTGTGAATGTCCCAACACTGGAAGTCTTTAAGAAGATGTTGGATAGCCATTTGTCTGAAACGGTATAGGGTTTTCTGCCTAGGCAGGGGGTTGGACTAGAGGACCTCCAAGGTCCTTCCAACTCTGGTATTGTATTGTATTGTATTGTATTGTACTGTATTGTATTGTATTGTATTGTATTATAGTACTGTATGTTGTTTTTACAAGTTTTGTAGGGAGAATATGCTGTCAAAATTACATTCAGACGATTCAGTAATTGCTCTGGAAGAATCTTTTCTAGAAAGGCAGCTTTTCCTGTCCCCCAATTCAAAGGCATTGCACAGCTTTTCTATCTTTTGGACTTTAGTAGATGGTCCAAAAGACAGAATATGGAGGCAACATGGAAGATGACAAATGGGAAAGGATGGCACCTAGACCCTGTTTTCAATTCCATGAAGGGTTTATTGGTTTCTCAATGATGAGACGTACTCAATAAATCTGAGGCCCAAGGAAAAACGCTTCTGATTGCATCATAGTGAGGCCAGTTCATTAATCTTTAATTGTATATTAGAAGTGAAGCACAGTATTTCAAACAGAGGTTTGCTTATAGCCTTGCTGTCAGTGAATTCAGTCTGCCTGATGAATGATTGAGGTGGTGGGGAGTAGTACTGGGGGCTGGCAGACTGCTTTAACTAGTCAGATCACTGGGGCCGGATAGATGAAACTACTGGAGGGAAGAGAGGAGAGGAAGATCAAAGGTTCAAATTAGTGTGAAAATATTTCAGAACTCCTGAGATACTGGAAGTACAGCAGATGAAATGGCTCCAGCAAAGTTTTCAGTCTGATAAAATACAAATGTTTGGAAGCTTGGAACAACTTCCTTTCCTTGAACCACTATGGCTTACTTTGGCTTAGGAAAACACTAACCGAAGCCAGAATTATCCTACTCATGAGCACCGCTGGAGGTAAGAAACATATTAACCCTAGGCCAAGAAAGTACTGTCAGTCTTCAGTCACCACCTGCTTCAAACCCCAGATCCTGATGTGGCTTTGCTAAATAGTATAAATGTTCAATTGATAGGTAAGAAAAGGGGGGGGGAGGGATAGGGGATTCACAAAGAGAGAAAGCAGTTGTCCCAAAAGGAATCTCATGTCCCTGAATGGTAAACAGCAGAGGGGGTATTCAGCCGGTTCTGACCAGTTCTGGCGAACTGGTAGCAGAAATTTTGAGTAGTTTGGAGAACCGGCAAATACCACCATCTATTTGCTGCCTTCTGAGTCCCAGCTGATCGCAGTCCCAGTTGATTGGCTGGGTCTCCTTTTGTTGCTCTGAATGGAGCTGGAAAGCTGGCTAATGGGATGGGGAGGGAATGGAGATTTTGCAGTAGCCTTCCCCCAGGAGTCGAAAGGGAATGGGGATTTTGCAATAGCGTTCCCCAGCCATGCCCACCAAGTCATGCCCACCAAGTCATGTGATGCCCACCAAGCCACGCCCACAGAACTGGTAGTAAAAAAAAATGAATCCCACCACTGGTAAAGAACTGGGAAGTGTTCTGAAGAAAAAAAAATGATGAAACATGGTGAAAATAATGCAATCTTGCCTTTGCAAGTGAAACCACCTGAATGTACCAATTTATGTTTAGCCAATTTTATGTTCCTCTGCAGAAAAATCAAGGGTCCTGGGGAAAAAAAATCTCTTTCTATCTCTCAAAAGGCAAAGAAATAAACAATAAATCTGATCTGCGTTCAGGACATAGAAGAAGAGCAGCATAAGAGCAACCAACTAGCTTCTCTCCTCTTGACCACCAATGGTTTAATTCAAACCATCCTCTGCTTTCTATATAAATGTAAGATAATATTCCTCTCCCCCTCCTCCTTTAATAATAAATAATTTCTCATCCTACCTCCTAGGGATTGGTAGATGCTGACATTTTGCTGTTGTCCTAAAAATCTGCAGCCCTTATTCTACCTAATAGATATCCATGAAATGAAACCTATCACCAAGTGATGTAATTTGTGATGGAGCTTAAATACAAGAGAGTTGACCCGAAGAACTGCTTTCCCCCATGCGGTAGTAACGGAGGAAGGGAACAGTAAAAATTGGCTCTTCAGTCAGCACCCCTCAGGACAAGCCATGGGCAGCCTCCTTGTTGGGGTGCCAGCTGAAGAACTGGTTCTGCCTGTAGTACATTTCTCCCCCGCAGCTTAGGAATCTCTAGAATGTGTGTAAAAGACCCTGCATAGCATAGCGTAAATGCTGCAGTGTCTAAGTTGGAGGGGTGGGGATAGGCTGCAATACGGACAGCGACCAAGGCATGTCCCATAGGCCAATTAAAGAGCTGCTTCCTTTTCCTCTGGGAAGGGAAGTGGGGGAAAAACATTTCTTCAATCACTTCTCTATTGGAGCAAGGTAATGTTTTGGGTTGGTGACAGAACTGCTTCCTCTCCTTCTCTTCTTATTTCTGCTGTTGGCAAAGTCAGTGGGAGAGAGAACTTTTGGGCAGAGGAGGAATGTCTTGGCTCATCCACAGCAAAAAGGAAATGTATTTATTTATTAGATTTTTATTTTGCTTTAATTATTTTTATACATATCTCAAGGTGGCAAAGATATATAATATTACTCCCTTTTCCTGTTTTTCCTACAACAACATCCCTGTGAGGCGAGTTGGGCTGAGAGAGAGTGACTAATTCAAGATCATCTACCTGATTTTCCATGCCTAAAACAGTACTAGAATTCACAGTCTCCTGCGACAGTAGCCTACAAAGAAACCCTCTATAAAATGTTTTATAGATGGCATTTGCCCCCAGCGAGATTGACCAAAATGTATCCAAATCTACCCCCCCCCCAAAAAAAATGTTGGAGATGTAGCCACAAGTCTGGAACATTCTACCCTATGTGGTGGACGTGCCCCATCACAAGGAAATAAAATTCAGAAATGGCTGGAAGAAATTACGGAGCAAAAGATAGAACTGAAACCGGAATCGTTCTTATTAGGAATATTAGACTCAAAAATGGACAGAAAAATCTCAATACATAATACTACACATACTCACTGCAGCTAGGATCGCTTTTGCACAAAACTGGAAACAAATCAATGTACCCGCAGACGAAACAATAATTAGAAAGTTACTCGAATGTGCACAGATGGACAAAATGACCATGGAGTTAAAAGAAAGAGAAGAATAGGATTATTATAAAATATGGAATAGAATGTGTAAAATGCTAGAAAGAAGCCAAAACAGGAAATAGAAGTCTTTCTTTTTTGCTTTTATTCAACTAGTATTGAATAAAAATTAACCAAAGTTACTAATTACTATCAAACTTAAAGCATTGACCATAATGTAAATATAATGGTGTTATAAACAAATTATTATTGTTACAACTGTGAGTACAACTGTTATTACACTATTACAGAAGTTAAAACTGATAGGAAGGCAATGTAGAATAGAGAACTATAAAAGCTAAATATGTAAGCCGATAAGAAGGCTGTAAAACTATTATGTGTGTCTTGTTTTTTTCTGTATTTGTTTTCCTTCTGTTTTTAAAAGTTAAAATGTTTTATAAAAACTATTTTTAAAAAAAAAAGAATTCACAGTCTCCTGGTTTCTAGGCAAACATCTTCACCACCACGTTTGGGATTTCAGCAGCCAGGACCAGCAACATATAACCAGAGGAGTTTTAGATAGCCAATAGAAGACTAAGCTTCAGCTGATAACTTCACTTCAGCATGACACACTTCAGATGGGCTGGACAAGGTAACTTTTGCTGAAAAGTGCCACTGGAATAGGAAATAACTAGATTAAACTCTTGGTGAATTGAACATCATGTTATTCATTTAGGTCATCAAATTTGCTAAAGAATCTCCAATGTATGTTTAGTATGGCATGGAGAAGAGTCCTTGGTTCTAGCATGAAAGAAAAGCGCTCCTCTTGTAGCAAACCATTTATTTTATTTTTAAAAAATCTTCCTTCTTGCAGGCCCAGCTTTTTTAATTTAACGTATCAGATATAATTTGGGCTAATGAAAGCCAGCAAGGAGGTCTTGATTACGGAAGGCAATAACATTCTAGGACAGGTTTATACTGAACAATTAAAAAGAGGTTTGAAAAAACATTAAATTTTTTTAACTCTAATAGTTTTCCCCCCCTTTGGGGAGAATATCATGAGTGTCTGGAGTTCATTAAATATTAAATAAAACTAGATATATATCTGTTTCCAAGATGTCATATAATACTCTAAATAAATTATACTTCACATTTTCTTTCTATTAATCTGCTATCAATTAGTTTAAAACAAACTATTTAATGAACATAAAAACCGTGTATGTATGTGTGTGTGTGTGTGTAATCTGACAGCAAATAAAATTAAGGGGGGATAAAGGATAATTGTTAATGACAAAGTGCAAGTATGTTTTTTAAAGAAGAGTGAAGGCATTTTATACATAAGGGTATTATATTTCATTGGAAAATCACCCCAGAATGAAACCAAACATTTCTGCATTTATGCAAAAAAAGTCAATAGTTCTATTTCTCTCTGCCTAAGCTAAGAACTATTTTTCTCCAAATTCTTGACTTGTTCTATTTCCTTACAAATCATTAACTATATTAATGGATGTACTGGATATTTTCTGTCATTAGAAATATCTAATGGTTTACTATGCTTGTAAGGAAGCTTTCTTGGTTCTCAGGAAAAGATCCAGTCAGATAAGAATTGATTAATCATATGTTATCAAGTTGATGTGGACTCTTAGCAACCACATACATATATTTCTCCCTGAAGACTTGTCCCTAACTTGATCTTTCGGATCTTCCAATAAGGGTACCCATTGTAACTTAAACTACTTAGTTGTTAGTCATTATCTACTTCTCTTTTCAAACTTTCCCAGCATTACAGATTTTTAAGAAGACCTAAATCTTCATATGATGGATGAAGCCCAGTGTAGGGTAAATTTGAAGTGGGTCATTTGTGCTTCGAGTAAGAATTATGGGTTGATTTATTCAATGATCCATTTGTTTGAGGATTGTCAGGAATCTTGTCCAGCACCAATGTTCAAAAGCATTAATACTGCTACTTCTTCAAAGTCTAACATTGTAAAGTATCATAGGAAATACCATTGCTTGCTGTATTTTGATTTTTGTAGGTATAGACGTATCACAGCATCCAAATACCTTTTCCAAGGCCTTCATGATTGGCGTATTTCTTGACTGCTCATTTTTTAAATTGTTGATGGTTGATCCTAAAAAGCATAAGCTATTCATCACTTCTGTATCTTCGCAACAGTTCTAAGTTTGGCAGTTGTACATGTTGTCATTCGTTTAGTCTTCTATATATTTAATCTTAGTTCTATATTTTCATGGTGCTCCTTGAGTAGAATTACTAGAGCTTGCAGATCACCTATGTTTTCAACTATCAAATACTGTCACCAGCACAGTGCTGATTACTGCTTCTTCCCCCAGTGTTAAAATTATGACCTTCTTCTTCCACTCCATCCTCCCTTAATATATATCTAGCATATAGGTTGAATAAATAAGATGAGAGTACTCTGCCTCATTCGTTTGCCAACCCAGGGCCAGTCTGCTCTGCCATATCCTGTCCATAATGGTGGCTACCTGACTTGTATGTGAGTGTGTGTGCGCGCGCGCACACACACACACACACACACACACACACACACTCCATAAACAACAATGAGATGTTCTGGGATCCCTATTTTCTAAGCACATTCTACAGCTTGATGTGATTGACACAATTGATAGCCTTTTTGTTATCAGCTAAACACACGCTGATCTCTTTTTGGTATTCTTTTACTTTCTCAATTATCCAGAGTCCATCAGCAATAATGTATCATACTCCTCAGTCTTTCTAAAGCCATCTTGTACTAGAGGTTTTTGTAAGTAGGGAATATCTGCTAAGGTATCTTGGATGTTGACATCTCTTACTATGCAATAGTGATATATTGCTTCAATATATTCCTCCCATCTTTCTTTGATCACAGTTGAATTAATTACACTGACCTTTGACATCATTGATGATGATGATGATATTATCTATTTAATTGAATCCAACTCTTGGTGATTCTAGAATTTCTATGCTCTAGATCAGCGATGGCGAACCTTTTTTGGCTCGCGTGCCACAAGTGAGGGGAGCGCAGGGGGGTTGTGTGTGGGGGTGCCGCACCCATGCAATGCGCGAACCCCCAGTGCACATGCGCGCACAATGCGTGAACCCCCCATTTTTACATGCTTTTTTTGCCCTCCCCAGGCTCCAGAGGCTTTATAGGAGCCTGGGGAGGGCGAAAAGAGCCTCCCCCACCCCCTGGAGGCCCTCCGGAGGCTTCAGGGACCGTCCAGAGGCTTCCCTGAAGCCTTCAGAGCACTCAAAAGGATCCTCTGAGCAAACCGGAAGTGACTTCTGAGTTGCTCGGAGGGTCATTTTAAGCGCTCCGAAGGTGTCAGGGAAGCCTCCGGATGGTCCCTGAAGCCTTTGGAACGCTTAAAACCACCCTCCGAGCAAACCGGAAGTGACTTGTTTCAATAATGCCTTCTGTCTCTTCTAGTAGCTTCCTGAAAGCCTTTGTTGATTTCTTGTCTGAGATTTTTGTCTGCCTCAGCTTTGGCTTTTCTACTCTTCTTGGCAATTCCCATAGTTTATTCTCCAGTTTATTTTCTTCTGTGCCTTCAACTTTGGAAGTCTTTTTTCACATTAATCCTTAATAACGTCTTTAATTTCATTCCATAGTTCCTCTGGTTCCCATCAATCAGATCCAGGACTTTAAAGTGATTCCTAATGTTCTTCTAAAAATTAGTGAGTATATGCTGAAGATCATATAGTAGGAACTTGTTGGCTTTCTTCTTCTTTAGTTTAGCTTGGAACTTTCAATGACCAATTTGTGATGTCTTCCATAGTCAGCATCTGGATTTGTCATTAATGCTATACCTGAGCAACTTCTTTTTTGAAACTTTGATGTTGTTAAAAGATGCAGAGTAGAAACAAGATTATAACAATACACATACATTTTAATAGAAGTGTGAGAGGCCTTATTTCCTCTTTTGGCATTAACTTTACAAGCATCCAACATACTGTACATTCTTCTTGAAGTGGCTGTGATATTCTACATTGCAGATAAATCCCGTTGTTTTGTGGAGTTGTAGTAAGTAGCCTCAACCAACAAACATGAGCACACTAGGTCACTGAGTCTTCCTGACCTTCTGTTCAACCCATTCACATGTGGGGTTGAGGTAGGAGTCAGAATTGCAAGCAAGGAAGAACAAAGTAATATGGTAAAGTCGCAAAATGCTGCAATTCCTAGCTGTAGAACTTTGCAGAAGCTTTTGGTTAAGTTCTAGCTTTTGGGGACCACTGATAAGGGACAATTAATATGTTTGAGAAGGTATTCTTGAAACAGTGAAAGATGGTGGGGCGTCAAAGGAGACAAGTCACAAAGCATAGATTTGGTGTGGCAGGATGAAATTAGTTCCTAACAATTTTCTTCCAATTACTTCCACATTTTCATGGCATTGGCACACCCTGCACTGCCTCACTGCATTCTTTCTATTGTCTTCTCCACATCTTCCCTTCTCTCGCCTACTATTGTTCTGCACTGTCTCACCCTTACCAAAGACCTGATGCTATTCCTCCTAACATTATCCCCAGTTGCAAAATCTTCTTGCCACCACTTCCCATTCTCTTTTTCCTGGAGCAGCACTCATATGAACAATACTTCATGTAATTACATACTTACCTTGTTCCTATTCTTTAATCATTTTGACATTCCTCTGTCCTTCAGCAGTATGGCTCCTGGCATATCATTAAAGGCTGCACCCCTCAGGTGACTGTTGCACTTCCTTGGCACAGCCATTCAGACAATAGCTCCGGTGAGTTCAGATAGGACAGTGGTTCTCAACCTTTTCTTCACCATGGACCCCCTTTAAATATCTTAAATACATAGTAGTGGCTATGGACCATGGCACGGACCCCAAGACTTAACTTGCGATTTAAATCATAATAGGTTTTTCGAATCTTCATGGACCCATGTGGTGACATTGTTGACCCCCCCCAGGAGAATGCAGACCACAGATTGAGAACAGAGGTGGTATATTCAGCAGGTTCTGACCAGTTCTGGAGAACCTGTAGCAGAAGTTTTCAGTAGTTCAGAGAACTGGTAAATACCACCTCTGATTGGTCCCGCCCCCATCTATTCTCTGCCTCCCGTGTCCCAGCTGATTGGGAGGAAATGGGGATTTTGCAGTAACCTTCTGCCACGCCCACCAAGCCATGCCATGCCATGCCCACAGAACTGTTAGTAAAAATTTTTTGAATCTGAACCACTGGTTGAGAACCATTGAAATAGGATTTAATTTCAGATAACTAGGAACAGGATTGTAGCTTGATACCAGTACCCCAGGATATTTGCAGTTTAGAGTTGAACTGCATGGCCCTTAGTGCTCTCTGTGTTTGGTAGCTTTCTCGCAGAGGCTTCATTACCCAATTACGTGACATCACAACATTGGATAATGAAGCATCGGCAAAAAACCATCAAGCTCAGAGGTGACCAAGGGCCCCACAATTGTTTGTTTGTTTGTTTGTTGGATTTATATGCCACACTTCTTCCAAAGGACTCAGGGCGGCATACAACATTAAAAAAAACAAACCCAATTAATATTAACAATACTCCCGAAGGGAGTAAAGTTCTGTCGCAGTATAACATAGAAGAGAGTGTAGCATCAACCAAACGGGATGACATCACGGGGAGATGGAACGAAGATATGCTATGTCCACGGGGGGGGGGGGGGGGGCGCAGCTTATGTTAGGTGTTCAAGGGGGGAGCGGGAAGCTTATGTCCGTCATAGCAATGGGCGGTGTTAAGGACAATATGTAGGAGTAACGGCCAGATGTCAAAATTGCAACAGATGATAAATTGTGAGGTGGTGAAATGGCCAATGATGGTGGTGGTGAGGACAGTGGCGGCAGTGGTGGCTGCTCCAACAACTTCAACAACTCCAAAGCTAAGCTCCATCCACGCCAGCTGCACTCATATCCATCACCAGGGCTGCATTCTGTTGACCCAGTCCATAGTGTCACAAGAGGAGGGGCCAAATGGCCAAATGACACAGTACGGTGGCCCAGGCAACAGTGGTGATACAGGAGGGGGGCACAACGAAGGATCCCCCCACTCCAACCGCGCCCACGCCAACTACAGAAGCCATCTTCCGCTGGCATCAATATCCATGCCAGCTGCCTCAGCCACTCCCCACTGATCCAGTCTATCACGTCTATAAGCAAGGTGGATGGGGGGGGGGAGCAACCAGGAAAACACCATGGCGTGGGGAGCGGCAGCTGCAGAGACCCCTGGCTGGGCGTCGCGCCGTCACCATCACCGCCACCGACCACACTCACGCTGGCAGCTGCTGACGCTCTCATTCTCCTCTCACCGCCAACCGCCCTGTTTCACTCATTATGTTCTGGCTACAAGGCAGGAAATCGCAGCTCAAGGATATCTCTGAGGTCCCAGGAAGTCCTCATAGCTGGACCTGGAACCGACGATGGGATAGGGTACCCCCTGCAAGCCCCAAGAAACACAATCAGCTCCCTGAAGCTCTCCTCAAACGTGACAGCACACCATCTTGGGCATGCGCTTGGCGATCATGGCTCAGACAATTACAATCTGAATTTTAAAATTATGCTGTTCTGAAGCGAAGAGGAAGAGAAATAGGATTTAAGAAAGAGGTGTACTGTATGTGTGTGGCCTGCTGATAACTTTTTTGGCTGAGTTTAGCAAAATTCCTGTTCTCCACCCTCATGGGTTGCTGCTGCATCATCTTTGTTTATAGGTAAGTTTTCAAAGCAAACTCCAGCTTGTTCTGAAGTTTCTGTTGCTTAAAATGAGCTTAGAAGTAACAAGCACATGAGAAGGACGTAGCTCAGTGAACAGGCCAAGATTTTATATAAAGTCACTGCAAGTAGTTGCCTGTTAAAATATGGGGCTTTATCTTCCTTATTCAAGGACAATCCTACTTTGCTGTACTGCATTCTGCAACTTTGTGAGGCTTTAGAAAGGTTGGGCTCTTTAAGTTCTTTGCCATTTGAGACTTTGTATTAAGATTGTTAATAGGATGATTTAAAACCAGCTGAGCTGGTTTGTTCTCCAAACCTTTCCTCTAGCCCAGGTGTACACTTTAATTTGTACAGAATTTAAATGACCCAGCGTTTGCAAATTAGATGTCCCTTCTCAAGAAATAGCTTTGATCCTGACAGATTTGGTAGTAATCCTTCTCCCAAATTTCACCAAATATCAAACTATGAAATGTTTATTTTTTTTTCTCTCCAAATGATTTGCTTCTCTAACTGGTGCAGTGGTTAGAATGCAGTACTGCAGGCTACCTCTGCTGCCTGCTGGATGCCTGCAATTTGGCAGTTCAAATCCCACCAGGCTCAACGTTGACTCAGCCTTCCCTCCTTCCGAGGTGAGTGAAATGAGGACCCAGATTGTTGGGGGGGCAATATGCTGCCTCTATAAACCACTTAGAGAGGGCTGTAAAGCACTGCGAAGCAGTATATAAATCTAAGTGCTGTTGCTACCTGGCTCTCTAGAGACTCAAATAATACCAGAAGGGTCATCTCAACTGTCAAGGTAAGGCAAGCATGCATGTAGAAAGATACTGCAGGTAAAATAATCACTTTAGTCAGACTGACAAGGCATTTCACATGGGCCAGAGAAGTCAATGGCAAAACACACACCAACATTGTACCAAGTCAAATAAATGGATAGACAACATTGCCTGACAAATGATATAGTGGAAGTGACAGGCAGTTTGGTTGGATGGCAGTCAACACACTAGTTGGGAAGAACTGAGGATCTTTTAGAGTATGAATGGTGTTTATCCTACAGCTAGATTAAAACTTCAGGAGGTCTAGTTGCTGATGTTCTGCAGGAAAAGAAAATCTAAAACTGCAAAGGGAAAATGACAGTGGGAATATATAACTTACTGTAAGTAAAATGAGCATGTGAAATTCAACACAGGCAAATACGAAACAAATAAGTTACACATTGATAGCTTAGGCATCAGTAAATTAGAATGAACTGAGGTTGGACACTCCGAGTCAAAAAATCATATTGTTCATTAAGGATAGGACAAACAGAAGAAATAACATTATTTTACAATCAGAAAGCGAAGAGAATTTGGGTAGAGTTCAGTCAATGAGTGAATAAAACCAATTGAATTTCATGGACAATCCTTTCATGTAAGTTATCCTAGTTGATGGTTCAACCACTGTCACATAACAGGTGGTTATTGAGTTTCATGGTCAAGATCCCTTTGAGACAAAAGCACAATGAATTCTACCTCAACCTTTATTGTAAGGTTATGTTAACAGAACCTCGTAAGACTGAGGTAAAACCCCTCCCCTCCTTTTACTCTCTAAAAAACTTCTGAAATACTTTCCATGCTCTCTTCTTCTGTGGACCAAGTGGTTCTTCCTCCTGTCTCCCAAAGTCATTCCCATATAGACCATTACAAGCTCAATCAGAAATTGACAGACAAGATGTGCTGCTTGTGGTTGCAGATTGGAATGCCAAAATCGGAAATAATAAGGAGGAAGTTTACTATTTTGATTACAGGGGTGATTTGTGAAAACCCTGAAGAGCCAAATTTGGAGCAGATCATCTTGGAGAAAATCTCTCCTTGTGGTTGTTAAGAGTTGACATTGATTTGATGGCACATAATAAAAAGGAATAGATAGGATGGAGGGTTTTCCACTTCCAGATTGCACCCTATAGCCTACAGAAGCATGAATGAATTGTGTGTGTTGACAACTGCAGTATGTTTAGGATTTGTTTATATGGCTCATCAATCATCATCATCAATTCTGATTCCAATGATAAAAGAGGGTTTTCCTCCTTATAATTAGTGAAGTTGAAGGAAAGTGTATACCTTATTTTTCAGAGTATAAGACACACCAGCGTATAAGACGCACCAAGATTTTGAAGAGGCAACTTAAAAAAAAAAGTTTTTGCACTCTGCACACATCCCCAAAACGGCCTGGCTTTCATCAAAAAGGGGCATGCATAGCCTTTAGGAGGCTTGTAGAGTGTTCCTGGGGGCTGGGGGGGGCAAAAATGAGCAAGAAATGGCCTGTTTTTCACAAAAAAGGGCCCGTTTTTTGTCAAAAAAAGGGCATGCATAGCCTTTAAGAGACCCATAGAATGCTTCTGGAGGCTGGGGGGGAGGGGGGCAAAAACGAGCAAAAAGCAGTCCGTTTTTCTCTCATTTTTGCCCTCCCCAGCCCCAGGAGCACTGGAAGCCTATGGCTATGCATGGCCATTTTTGCAAAGGGGTTTTGGGAGGCCAAAATTGTATTCAGTGTATAAGATGCACCCAGATTTTCACCCTCTTTTTTGATGGGAAAAGGTGTGTATTATACTCCGAAAAATATGGTATATAATGTTAAAGAGAAGATGATTACCACATCATTAAAAACTTCCAAGAGATATATACAGTCTATTGCTGGCAGATTAAGGAAAATCAGAAATACCTAAAGACAGTTTTTCTATGAACCCAAGCAATGCAGAAAAGAAAAAAGATGCTTGCTTTTCTTCCCTTTTAAAAAACAAACGATTGCTGATTTATTTAGTATGAAGTTTTTTAAAATTATCACATCAAATTTTCTCTCAACCACAGGTGATTATTATTTTCCCCCTTTGATTTAAATTGATTTGCTTATCAAGCTGGCTGACTTGAGAGGACTTTGGAACTTAGCTAGGAATCTCAGAAATTTAATAAGGATTGAAATCTTAATTATGTATGTCAAGGTTGAGAAACTAATTAGAAATTGCATGCCGAACAGAGGAAAGGAAAAGGCAATATTTCTTTAGAGTTTATCTCAGTGGCTATTTTCCAACCAAAATTAAACTCATAGATAAGCAGAACTAGTAGAACTGAGTCTAGTAAAGGCCCCTTCTTTTTTTTAAATGTCATTTGTGAAGGGAGCCTTCAAATTTCTAATTGGCTCTTTAGCAATTGTTACTCTAGATATAGGTAGAATAGAATAGAATAGAATAGAATAGAATAACAGATTTAGAAGGGACCTTGGACCAACCCCCTGCTTAGGTAAGGCCAGTACTAAAAGTAATGTTAGATTTGACCGATAGAACAAATAGGAAGTTTTCCTTTACATCTTTCATGTTTGAATCTTTGGGGATTTCTCTCAATGCCATCCACAGTATGAGCCAATCTGGTCTAGCGGTTAAGCTGCAAGCCTAGAAACCAGGAGACTGTGAGTTGTAGCCCTGTTTTAGGCATGAAATCTGACTGGGAACCTTGCACCACTCCCTCCCTCAGCCCAATCCACCTCACAGAGTTGTTGTGGTGAGGAAAATAAAAGGAGTTTGAGATACGTTTGCTGCCTTGAGTTATTTACAAAAAAAATAAATAAAAGACAGGATACAAATAAATAAAAGACAGGACTAATAATGTTTTCTTAACAGATTGTCTCCATTTCTACAGAGGTCTCTCTGAACAGAAATATTGAATGTTTAATATTTTTGAATGTCTCCTTTTAGAGATTTTTATTTGTGTATATGTATGGGTACCATATGTTTATATGACAGGAAAGGCTGTCCTGAGTCATGGTCAATTCTTGGTTAACTCATGAGCATGTGTGTAATTTCCTTAGCAATACAATGAAAGTGGTTTGACATTCTCTTGTGATTTTGTGCTCCCAAGTCCAGCTTGGAGACTCTTTGAGGATTAACCAGTCCAAGAGTTAACCAGATCTGCACTGCTAGAAATTTCAAAAACGGTCAAAGTTGAGTAGGCAACTGTCCCTTTCTGTGAACTCGCATAATATGAAACACCCAATATGAAAATAAATGTAAGCTAATTGGATTTTTGCATAATTAAAAGCTGAATGCAAAGCCTTTCTTCCTTTGGTCATTTCTACCTTTGGTCTCCTCCCTCATTTCTTGATCCTGAGGCTGACTTTTATTTTTTCGAAGGCTGCTTTTGAGAAGCCAAGTGGCTCCTTAGTCTGAAAGCAGACACTCAGCTCTGCTTTAGAGCCACTACAGAAGTGAAGGACATTCGTCATATAGGCCTGGAGTTCTCTTGATGGAATATTTGTAGTTTCCATGTGTCCTCAGAATTTCTGGATTTCTGCCTATGGATGCAATTAATACAACCTCAATCATAGATACAAACTCAATAATGGATACAAACTCAAGGTAAATCGTTCCAAACTTTTTTTTAAATAAAGTTTTATTGTTTCCTTCCATATACATTCACAAACATACATTATTGTAAATACTATTAACATATATCTATTAAGTATTGACATTTATCACAATCTTCTTACAAATATAGAAAACACAGTTGGGGTCACTTTCTTTCCACCCTGTATCTCCAACTTGTTTTGCAACAACCCTGTTCTTTCCGTCTTCTCAACGTCCCTTCTCTGCCTTCTCCTTTCCTCCTCTCCTTCCTCTTTCCTTCTTCCTTTTCCTTTCCCCCACTCCTCCTCTCTTCTTCTTCTTACCCCACTCTCCTACTCTTACTTCCCCTCCCTTACTTCCCCTCCTTTATCCCTTCTTCTTTTCCCTCCTCTTTCTCTCTCCTTTCCGTTGTTGCTCTTACTTATTTTCTTTCTCTAGTGGATTCTCGGGGTGGCATTCCAGTGATCCCAACTTTATCTTTACATAAAAATAAATTTTCTCTTCCACATTTTTTAAACTGTATTAAACTGTAAATCATTCCAAACTTGATTGCAGAAAATACGACTTCAGCAACAGTGGTCAATGCCTGGAATGCTCTACCTAACTCCATTGTTACATCTTCCACAGCTTGAACCTTAAATTGTCTACTTTGAATCTCACCCCATTCTTAAGAGGTCTATAAAGGGGCATGCATAAGCACACCAGCATGCCTACCTTCCCTGTCCTACTGTCCCCATTTATTTACACTCATTTCCTTTGTTCATGTTCATGTTTATACTTATACCTGTTATCTTGTAAATGTTCGACAAACTAACTAACTAAATAAAAATAAATAAATAAATGCTGAGAATGTTTTCTCACTAGAAACCAGAGCTGAGTATTATTTTTTTTAAGAAAAAAACCATGGTGAATGATTAAGAAATAGGAAATGCTGCCGATTTCTACCATAAGCTACTTATTAACTTTTCTTGGGGGGGGGGGCATTTATGTTTCTGGGTAGAAAAGAATAGGAAGGATCCCTCAACTCTTTGAAGAAAAGCCCTATTTAATTGCCACCTGCAGAAACCTGGCGGTTATATGGCTTTAATCTGATTTGGAGAGCCAAGGGTAGCAAGATAGTTACCGCTGCTGTAGCTGCTGGCCATCAGGGATTTAAATGTGATAGGCTTTGGAGAGAGCCAGGCACTGGCTGCCCCCGCATGCTTCATTAATATGGGGAGATTAGCAGCCTACATACCAGTCTGACAGCTTTCGGCCGTATGAGAAGAACCACAAGAAAGGATGCCCCAGTGAGCATCTACTCTGTTGCTTCTTGTGGCTCTGAGGAAAAATACTTCCAAATCGCTTCGATCAAGCTGATTATTAAAACGAGGTTCGGGTATAAACATGCTTTGTTTTTTAAGGAAAGATGTGAGGAATAGCACGTATCTCTCCTAGAATTTACTTTGTGGAACATAGTGAACTGAAAAGTTTCGGAGAACGTAAATGCTTGTGGGCCTTTCTCCTAGAGTTTTGGCTGGTCCGCCAAGGTGGTGCAGTGGTTAGAGTGGTTAGAATGCAGCACTGCAGGCTATTTCCGCTGACTGCTAGCTGCAGTTCTGCAGTTCTGTAGTTCAAATCCCACCAGGCTCAAGGTTGTCTCAGCCTTCCATCCTTCCGAAGTCGGTAAAATGAGGACCCAGATTGTTGGGGGCAATAGGCTGACACTGTAAATAGTTAGAGAGGGCTATAAAAGCACTATGAAGTGATATATAAGTCTAAGTGATATTACTATCATCAAACATATTGCTCAGCTCTTCATTCTGGATTTGCTTCCTCCATGAACCAACATGGTTACGGTAGCTTTTAAAAAATGGATCTTGTTCTACTTCTGACACCCCTACTCCATTTGGCAAAAGCTGTCTTGTGCAATCTGTGTCTTTCCCAATATGCATTTTAAAATGTCATACTGCCCTACTCACTGAGTAACCTTGAGGAAAGGAATGGGAGCGGGCAACTTTCAGAGAACTCTTCCTATAATTCAATCTCACCCAGCAGCACTTTGGAGGTATTTTGTACTCAGACAAGGCAGATAATTAATTGATTTTGAAAAGTATGAATGGGCATTCCCCCGCTCCCTCTTTCTTCTTAAATTATATGAGGGACTTTCCGGGGCATTTTTTCCCTTGGTGATTTGATGATGTGCTGTTATGCTGTTATGAATGAAAGGCCTTGTGGTACAATAAGCCCGGGGATAGGAGATGGGCTGTGAGTTTTCCTTCTGAATACTGTAAGCGTTTGTGCTAAGGAAAAAAACCATTTCCTTAAAGCTGAGAAAGGCAGCCTTAGAGATGGGTGAAGATAAGATTATCTTCTTACAGTGGCAGAGTTAAAATGCACGTCTGTTTTACATATGTAGGCAATAAGTTCAATCATTTGCGTGTCCTTTATTTTCCTTAAATCACTTTTATATGATTCTTATCAATCTCCTCTTACCTATAGCCTCAGACCAATCAACCAATACTTGTGGTTTACTTCAAGTTAGCCACCATGCTGGCAGAAAATGACTGAAGTGTCCTCTTTGTACATCGTGGCTGCCTGCTGCCTCTTTTTCTACATATCTGTGCTCTGTGAGTTAGGGGAATGGATCTGAAGGAAATATGCAAGGCTAACAGGGAGTGACTGTGGCTGGCAACATCCAGAAGGAACCCACAGAATAGGCCAAATGGCTCCATCCCTCCTCCTCCTCCTCATCATCATCATCATCCTCATCATCATCATCATCATCATCATCACATCAGACCTAACAATTGTTGATAAGAAAGGCAAAAAAAATCTGGATAGTGGATGTGGTAGTACTTGGTAACAACAGAATAGAAAACAAAGAACTGGAGAAGTTAACAAGACACAAAGACCGGCAAATAAAAATAGAACGACTGTGGCAAAAAAAAAAAAAAAACCAAAATCACCAAAGGTAGTATCAATAATAATAGGCGCCTTAGTTACAATCCCAAAACAATCAGAACACCACTTGAGCACCATTGGTATTGACAAATTCGCCATCAGTTGCAAAAAGTGGCTTTAATGGGAACAACTTAGTTTTTGGGACTATGCCTGCAACACCATCAAACATCAATTTCCCAGGTCCTTGGGAAGAACTCGCTAGGTGAACAAAAATGTCAAATCCAGACTGAGCATCTGACTGTGCAATGAAGCATAATAAAAACCTATCCCCGTGCAACATCCGTAAAACACTTCTCAATGATGGAACCTGGCTCCTTTTCTGTATTTAAATCAATCTCCTAGGCAGTTCAGAACTGGTGTACCTCCAAATGCTAATGCCATCTTTTTTTCTTTTTTTCTTTTTTTTTTAGTTTCGAGTCCAGTGCTTTTTTAGAAGTGTTCTAAACCTGTCATTAAAAACACATTCGTCTTTCTTTGCAAATTGCAATTTTGTTTGAAGGGAACCCACGTAATGCTGGACTGTACTTTCTGAATTGCCAGACAGGCATTATGCAGGCAAATGCCTCTGCAGAAATCAGGAGTCTGTTCTCTTTTTTTAAAAGATCAAGCCCTAAAGGCCACTGAGGGCGATGCCCAACAACCAGACAGGTCAGAACATGTCTGCAGTAGCTTTTAACGGACAGAAGGAGCTGAGCAGACTCCAACCCCCTACTGTCATTGTGTCATTACCAACATCATCAATTAAACCTTGAAGACTGGGTCCAGAAGAAAACTTGCATGTTGGGAGAAGCAGAAAAATATGAACAAAGTGCAAATTTAACCTGTTGTTAACCTCCAAACTAGGGACGCAGTGGCTCAGTGGCTAAGACAGTAAAGTTGTTGATCAGAAAGGTTGGCAGTTCAGCGGTTCAAATCCCTAATGCCGTGTAACGGAGTGAGCTCCCATTACTTGTCCCAGCTTCTGCCAACCTAGCAGTTCGAAAGCACGTACAAATGCAAGTAGAAAAATAGGAGCCACCTTTGGTGGGAACAGTGGCGTAGCGTGGGTTGTCAGCACCCGGGGCAAGGCAAGTAATTTGCGCCCCCTAAAGCGAGGGCGGCCCGACTGCAGCTGCCCCTGGGTCGGCATCAGTCAAGTGAGGCTCTCCATGCTGGCCTCCTGCCTTCCTCCCGAGGAGGAGCTCGAAGGGCAGCGGGAAAAGGCTCGACTGAAGGGAAGCAGGTGCCGCGGGGGTGGGAGGCGCACCGGGGGCTTCGGGAAGGCGCCGGCTTCCCGGGGCGCTCCAGGCGGAGCGGGAGGACGCGGTGGCGTTGCAGCGGCAGGCAGACGGAGCGCAGCGCAGCGCCGCTCTCCTTCGGCTCCGCCTGGAGCGCCCCGGGAAGCCGGCGCCTTCCCAAAGCCCCGGGTGCGCCTCCCACCCCCGCGGCACCTGCTTCCCTTCAGTTGAGCCTTTTCCTGCTGCCCTTCAAGCTCCTCCACGGGAGGAAAGAGACGGCCACAGTCCGGCAAAGGGCGGTGCAGGGCGAGTCAGGGCGCCCCCCCAGATGTTGCACCCGGTGCGGCCGGCCCCCCCTGCACCCCCCACGCTACGCCACTGGGTGGGAAGGTAACAGCGTTCCATGCACCTTCGGCGTTTGGTCATGCTGGCCACATGACCACGGAGACGTCTTCGGACAGTGCTGTCTCTTCGGCTTTGAAACGGAGATGAGCACCGCCCCCTAAAGTCAGGAAAGACTAGCACATATGTGCATAGGGAACCTTTACCTTAACCTCCAAACTGGGAAGACGAGACGAAGGCAATGTCATGTGGACATGTCCTTTACAAACAGCAGGGCATTTTTATATTACAGTTAGGAGAACATGGATTTGAATCCAGGTATTGAACTAGGGCTGGAGGAGAAATTCACTGATGACCTCTTGGGCCAGTGATATTAGCTGCTGTAGCAACTGTTTGGGGCATGAAATGCAGGGAGATCCCTTGTAAAACACTTGGCTTTATGTAAAAAGTGGGCTTTAATGCTAACACACTCGAGCACACATATACGCCTACAGAAGGCAGGATAGTGGGGGTGACCACAAAAATAGGAGATCACTATATTTCAATGAACAAATTAATCTAAGGGAGACCCTTAAACCTCTCTCATTTTATGGATGATGAAGGCCAGCTAAACCCTATAACCACTAGTTGCAACCTAGAATTAAGGAGAAATCTCCTGACTGTTAGAACAATTAATCAGAGGAACAATTTGCCTCCAGAAGTTATGAATGCTCTGACACTGGAAGTTTTAAGAAGAGATTGGATAATCACTTGTCTGAAGTGGTATAGAGTTTCTTGCCTGAGCAGAGAGTTGGACTACAAGACCTCCAAGGTCCCTTCCAATTCTGTTATTTTGTTAGTTGCCTTTCAAGAGACCATAGAATTATTGCCTCACAGCTATCTTCATAAAACCAAGTTCTGCCTTTAACACTTACTCTCGTTTATCTGATTCCATGAAACATTTCATATCCATCACGTGTAATAAAAGCAATGTGATTTCTCTATTCTCCTTTTCCTCCCATTCCTGGAGTGGAAGCCAATGAAGGGGAATAATAAATCAGTGATGTTCCATGACATTTTTCTTTTACTTGTGTTCCCACTGAATTTGATGGAACACATTCACTGGTGGTTATGTTGTAGCACCTTTTGGGAAAGGAATCCAAAGTCCTATACTGTCATAATCATTATTCTTTCTTTAAGTTAAATCTAATTTGATTCTAGTATTTTGAGAAAATAACTTTCAAAGTTTGTACCATCCTAACCAGTCCCTAATTCTTTCAAAACTCTTGTATGTAGCACTGTGTTCAGAAAACTCCTCGTATTCATTCCTCTACTAACTTTTCAGGATTTTTTTTTCCATTTTCCCAAAGCCTACAATAATTTCCTAAATCAGCATTTAGATACCTGTATACTCAGACCTATCACAGCAACAAGCAAACAGGTTTTGAGAATCAGTAAAAGGGCTGATGTAGCAAGAACCGGCTACTGGAAAAGCAGGATGATTCAAGGTTACTGACAGGTTTGTGGGCATCTCTTGTCTGGACCACTGGGGATTTCTACAACTTAGGGTTGGGTTATTGTATAAGAATTTTGTGTGGGTGATGGATGTTGGATCAGAACATTAGGGCCTCTAGAGGTCATGTTTTGGGTGTGGGTAGCATTTCAAACAGATGCTTGACACAGGTTGATGCAGTTAAGACTTTATCTAAATCCCTTTTGAAGTCTATAGACAACATTTTGCTAAAAGTGGAGCTGAGCCAATGTAGGGCGGGATTTGGAATGACTTTAGGATTGTAGACGTAGGTCCTGCTGAAAAAAATCTCATCCAACCCACATAAAGAAACATTTTTATCTATATCTTTGGACCTAAAAAAAAAAAAAACAAGGATCCCCCTCCCCCCCTGTTGCAAATGCCATCAAAGTTGTGTTTCCTCCTCCTCCTGTCGAATTAGCTCTTCATTAACTCAGGGAGATAGGCAATTTTTGTCCTGTGAAATTATCATGCCTTCTCTGTTTGGAACATCAATGTCAGACCTCCACCCCACCCCTGTACATTCATATTATAGTAAATTCCAATTGGAGAAGTTTTCTTTATGTGTAATCCTTTTTATTTCCGCTGGGATAGGAATGCCTTCTCCTGTTGTGTTCAGAATCAGAGTGTCTGCCAATCACAAGATTTAGCTTCAGACTCTAATCTGGTAAATTAGAAAACAGCCATATTTAACTTGGACAAATTTGGGAGCTGCTCAGTTTAACCTGGAACAGACTCAAAGTCGAGATTTGAACTGGAAATGTGAAGCTTCATCTCTCCCTTTGAAGCTTTGTATCGACTATTATGATTCACAGATAAATGTCTACCTTCTTAGCTTTTGACCTTCTTGTGTAACCTTGGTAATCACCGGGATACACATATTTACATATGGAGAGGGAAACTGTGAAACATGATGTGCTTAATCCCACAGAAAGTAAATAAAGGAATAGGAATTAAAATATAGAACTTGACAAACAGATGTTACAAACCTGGGGCAGCTCTAACTCTAGAGGAACAGTGTGGGTGGAAACAAGTAGTCACAGTAAAAACAGTAGATAAACAAAACCATATAAAACTTACCAATAATATCTAATCAAATCAGATAAAATTATACAATATACAACATAAAAGCCAGAACAGCTGGTCACTAAGTCATGATCCAGAAGTCATAAATTCCCAAGTAAAGGAAGCTTAAATGCTCAGTTTAAGATTTACCATTTTAGGGTGCAGCCCCGATTATCCTTCTTGTCAAGCACCAGGAAAAATCAGAAAGTCCATCCAATTCAAATAAGTATGAAGATTTATTGCAAGCTTAAGCTCTCTGCAAGAATCTGAACTACTAATGGTCGAAACAAATTGGTGGTAGATAAGAGTCAATGGAATTCAAGGTGGGCTGGACTTAGATCTTTTGTGGGCACGAAGGGACTCACGACTGATGATGCGTTTGACCCCCTCCCTTGGGCTCATCCTGGTCATCTCCTACACTTCTCTTACTATTTCTGATTTTTCTGTTTATTTCCATTGCTATGAGATTGTCTTCATGTCATGTAGCCATGCACTGCAGCTGCTGTGGGCATCTGTCGGTTTAAATTCAATGCACGTCTGTCAATAAAGTCAAAAGTTGACTTGCAACTTTTTGCTTAGCAACTGTTTGAAGTTGCAATGGATCCCCCCCCCTAAATGTACTGGATTTGACGTTCTGATGGCTGGGGTACCCCTCACAGTCAAATGATCATATTTGGAGCACTTGACAACTGGCCCACATTTATGGCTTCTCACAGTCACATGACTTAGGCTGCATGTCATTTTTCTTTTTGCTAGAAACAATTTACTTCTGGTTTCCAAGAAAATGTGAATGGTTTCACTTAACAATGGTTTTACTCAACTTCACTGTGGCATTTGCTCAACAGCTGCCAACAATTGCTGCAAATTTTTTTGTAAAATTGAGTTGGTCATATGGGTGCCTCAACTTATGATTGTCATCACATACTATGGAAATTCTGGCGTCATTAAGGTCAAAAGTTGAGGGCTACCTGGTATCTGTCATTTCTGGACACCTGATACAAAAATGCTTCTCAATACGTTTGCGATTTGTCACTGGGGCAAAAGAGAGGAATCAGGTTAAACTCTTGTTAATTTCCCACATGCTCTTTTATAACCCAAACCAGTGTTGCAAAGGAATATGGTGCTAATAACAAATCACCATGATGGACAGCACCCAGAAGCAGCTCAGGGAGCATTCTAAATAGTACCCCCAAAGTAATACAAATAACGAACATTTCTTGAATAGGATTCTCTGTGTCTTCTTGTTTTCATAGAGTGGCTATTTGGATAATGTACTACAAATATGGTAGTTATATACTAGAGTCAGCAAAAAAACCCACCCTACATTTCTGTAAGGTAAAGGTAAAGGTTCCCCTCGCACATATGTGCTAGTCATTCCCGACTCTAGGGGGCAGTGCTCATCTCCATTTCAAAGCCGAAGAGCCAGCGCTGTCCGAAGATGTCGCCGTGGTCATGTGGCTGGCATGACTAAACACTGAAGGCACACGGAATGCTGTTACCTTCCCACCAAAGGTGGTTCCTATTTTTCTACTTGCATTTTTACATGCTTTCGAACTGCTAGGTTGGCAGAAGGTGGGACAAGTAACGGGAGCTCACTCGGTTACACAGTGCTAGGGATTGTAACTGCCAAACTGCCAACTTTTCTAATTGGCAAGCTCAGTGTCTTAGCCACTGAGCAACCACGTCCCTCATACATTTCTGTAGGCAATCTCATCATTTAACTTTCTGCCCTTCTCTGGAGCCACGGAGGAAGAGGAACTGAAAAAGGGGACCGGTAGAGTAAGCACTATCTATTCTGTTTGCAGGGGTTGGGCAATCCTCATCAGACTGTTGTAGGGTTGTTAGTTTTAGTGTTTTTGTTCTGATAGGACAGTGTTTCTCAACCTTGACAACTTGAAGTCCTGTGGACTTCAACTCCCAGAATCCCAGCTGGCTGGGGAATTCTGGGAGTTGAAGTCCACAGGATTTATAGTTGCCAAGGTTGAGAAACACTGTTATAGAAACTCACCTGGAAGTGAAGTGCTACCCACTCCCATCTTGGTAGTCAGCAGGCTCATTAAGAGAGCTACTTTCAATGTAGTTGATGCAACAATCCATATGGGAATAAATAGTTACTTTGGGGAAACAGCTGCCTTGTTTTTCAAGAATTAGCCCAAGAATTAGCTTTTAACTTTTTGAAATGCTGCTTGAACTTGTCCTTTTCACTTGCTCCCATCATTTTAGTTGTGACCGGTTCAGTTTTGCTGATTGTATATGAGTGTCTTCCAGGCTGAAAAACATAAAATGCTCTAAATAAAATCCCTTATGGCGGAAGCAATCTGTTATCAACTTTTCTAGGCTAGAGTCCACCACCTTAAACATGGGCAGATTCAGGTAAGAAAGTTTCCCCCTAAATTAGGTCTTCATGCTGAGAAAATTTCACCTGTTAAAACGAGCACCTGCCTTCTGTCTCAGAAACACTACCAGGGACCCAGCTACATTTCCCCCCTGCACACGTCACATGTCTTGGCAAAGTATCTGAGTGTATGGCCCTGGAGTGCTGTCGTCTGGCAGGTTTCAGTTCAGAGGCAAGCATGGAGATTTCTGTTATGACCAGGGATGCAAATGGACAAATTTCCCTCTTTTAACTCCACTGGCTTTTTTATCTGCCTTGCCTGGGGCAGTTTCTTTCGACAGGAGACGCAAACTGGGCACAATGGGTGATGGAGAAACAGGAGGGAAATCACGAAATCCCCCAAATTCCATTGCTTGGTTCCTTACAAGCCCTGCCTTTAATGGTTCAGATTGCAGATCCAGATTGCTCAGATTCCACAACGAGCTGGAAAGCTGGAGTGATTTATTTCTGTCTCAGCTGCAATGACTTTGAAAGGGCATAAAAGGTACTCTCTCTCTCTCTCTCTTTTTTTTTTTTTGAAACAATATGCCCTGTGCAGCTTCTGGAACAGCCCATTACAGCAATTCTTGTCTTGTCAGGTCCTCCTGAGAGGTATGAGGGCTTGATTGCTTCAACAGTTCAGTCATTCAGATTTGTTTTCTTGCAACCATTACAAATTCACCCAACGTGAAGGGAGCATGTGCCTGGGAATGGGCAAAACACAACTTATTTTATTTTACTGATCACTCTCTGGAGTTGAAGCGAAGAGGCTTTTTGCTCTTTTGGGGGGGGGGGCATTAGGCAGGGGGATTTCCTCACGTCTATAGATCTAACTGAGGCATACCTGCATATACCCATCTCCCCTGTACGCAGGCAGTACCTCCGATTCTGCTATCTAGGGCATCACTTCCAATATAGGGCCTTACCCTTTGGGTTATCATCAGCCCCTCGGGTTGATTGGGAAAAGAAAGAAATAAAGATCTGGGACTCTGTCTGTCAACTGGGTAACTTTGAAAACCAGAACAGAGTGAGACCCAACTGGATGTGGGTGGAGAAGCTGCCCAATTAAAACCAGATCCTCAAATAGGCCAGATCAGGCGAGAAATTTCACAGAAAAAAAGGGGGATGGGGGGGAAAAAGCTAAATATGCTGCTCTGTCCTTTCTTTCCCTTCTGGTCATGTGATCTAGCACGGAGCATGTGATACTCACTTTATGCTTCCCAGTGCATACATACACGCAAACACACAAATCAAATCTTTGTTACAGTCAATAGATCTATTTTGCATCTGCAGTCTTCAGGAAGGAAAATATCTTGTCCATAGCTTCATAGAGAATTAAAATGTCAGAATTAACCACAGAATCAGCTATGGTGAATGATGAGATTTAAATATACTGCATCATGGCTATTTGATAGTAAGATCTCTAGAGTAGAGTTGTGAAATGATTACAATTAGATTTCCCCCAAAATTACTCTGAAGCAGGCAAAGCAGTAAACTTCACATTTATCTGCAACTCTTTGGACCTTCCCCCCATGCTTCCAAGGTAAAGGTGGTTTTCAGCCAGTTCTGACAGGTTCTGGAGAACCGGTAGAGGAAATTTTGAGCAGTTCGGAGAACCGGCAAATAGGCTGGCCCCACCCCTGCTGCCTCCCAGCCGGTCTTCTTTTGTTGCCCTGAACAGGAGAACGGAGCTGAAAAGCAGCTTAGTGGGTTGGGGAGGGAATGGGGATTTTGCAGTATCCTTCCCCTGCCATGCCCTCCAAGCTACTGCCACAAAGCCACCTCATGCCCACAAAGCCACGCCCACAGAACCGATAGTAAAAATTTGAACGCCACCACTGTTCCAAGGATGTGCTTTTCTTCCCTCCTTGAGAAGGAAAGTTGCTGTCCTCATACAAGGGCAGGAGCACCAGTTGCTTGGGGAGTTGGAGAAGCCCAGGGATAATGACAGTGCAGTGAAAGGAGAGAAGCTGGGAGGAATAAGGATCAGTACGTGGATGTGGAGGGGAGCTAAAAGCCTAGTCTAGTCTTCTTGCTTTTGGAGAAGACACTAGCTAAGTACTGTGGCTTTTTGGCCTTGATTGATGGAGGGGCTAGAATGGAATGTCAAGGAGACAAGAATCCCCGGTGGGAAGTGGCAATAGAATTGACTAGTAGAAATAGCAATCTCATGGAATTTTCTACCTAAGCCTTAAAGCAGGGGTGTCAAACTTGTGTCATCACATGACATATTGTGACTCCCCCCCCTTCGCTAAACTGGGCGTGGGCATGGCCAGCGTGTGGTGCATCCGGTCCGTGGGCCACGAGTTTGACACCCCTGCCTTAAAACCAGGAAAAATAATGGTGATTGCCAGATGTTTCTTTGGCAGCCAAAGCAGAAATAGCCATAGAGAGACAGAGCTCAGAGGCCAGATGTGAGGGGGAAGTCCTGCAATGGACAATTACAGCCCTGCTGCCCACTGATCTCCATCAGGATCTTCTAATCATGCAAATTAGATCACATAGGAGCAACAGAAAGAGACCGGTTTCTGGTCTTTTTTGCTCCAGTTTCAGGCTGTCTCAGTAGCAGGTGGGCACCAAAGATGAAGGCTTTGTTGTAAGGACATATTGTTGACAAACGGTAAGCAGGCTAACTAGGTCCTGGGATGAGGTTTTTTTTTTTTTTTTTACCAAATGCTATATTTGCATTCCTGGGAAGTCTGAAAGACCTTTTTTCTTATCAAATTCAGAGCACTGTTCTGAACATCTGTACAGTGGCTACGGTTAGATTGAAACCCATACACACATAATTAATAAGCCATACTGAAACCAATTTGATATACTTCCAGGTAAGCTTTCATAAGATTAGACTGTTATGACATTTATACTGGAGTCATTTTCCAGGAGGGTAGCTCTGGGTGTTAGTCTTTTGGAGCCAAAAGCAACAAAGGGACTTGTGGCATTTTAAAGACTAGCACTTTTATGATTGCATCAGCTTTCTTAGAAATAGGCTGTGGGCTTTAAGAGGCCACTATTTATTTTGAGTTTTGATTGTTCTAAACTGGAAAAATTAAAGTCCAATAAAGCAATTTAACTGAACATTTCTAATGGCTTTTCTCAAGTAAAGAAAAAAGAAAAGTTGTATTCCCAAACACAGCTGCAGAAACTTTACGCCTCTGACCTAGTTTCTAACATGTGAATCCTCATTAAGTGAACTATGAGTGACCTCTTTAGGAGTAAGTGGGCTAATCAAAGCTCTACTTTCCCCCACAGTTCAGTTGCTAAAAATCTTGCATTTCCTCCTGATGGTTGCTCCTGATAAGGGAGAATTGGATTTATGAAAGAGATGTAGATGTTTGGATAAGCTGTGGTACCAAAGCAAGCCTGCCTGACAAGTTAGGGCCTGAAAGGGGAAGCCAAAGAAGCCAGAAAATATCACAGTTGAGAGAAGGGTCATGGGAAATAAACTATCAAGAACCAGTTGAACATGCTATGTTGCAGGTGTAGCCTCAAGATCACACACCTTGGGTAACTCATGTTGAAATGATGAGATCCAGAACTTGACTCTCCTCTTGCTTTGCATAATGTGCAGTGGAGCACATTTAGGCCATCTGGCACATCAAGGAACTAGGCATTTCTCCAAGCTCTGCCTTCTTATTGCATGGCTTTGGCATGTGGTGGTAGTACATGGTGCACCTTTATTGCTGTCAGTCAGAATGGAAGTCCAATGTGGTACAGAGAAGATGCTGAAAGGAGGGATGCAGGAGATCTTCTCTTCCTCAGACAATGTTTGTAACATGATATGGTATGATAGAAGAGTCTTTCTCCATCACTGAGGAGGTGGAGGACAAGGAAGAGGAGGAGGAAGATGATAATAAAGATATTAGTGACATCTTTATTGAAATCTCTAACAGATGTGCCAAATCTCTTTTGGCACTTCCAAAACAAGAGGAAGACAGAGAAGAAAAAGATGGCAAGAAGATTCTAAAGGACAACTCCGCATGTTCAGTAGACTGTATTTGCCTTAATGGATCAATCATGTAATAATTAATTTCTCTGAAAGTCTTTGTAGCTACTGTAAATAAAGACTGTAAATAAAATGGGTTGCCCCTCTTCTACCTCATGCATTTTTCATATTGTGTAAACAGATTTCTTCATGCATATTTTGTTTTTAAATATATATCCGACTCTTTTTTTTTGCAGGGCAACTTGCAAACCACAATTTTTAAAAAATTGCAATCATGAAACCTCCAATAATTACAAAGTTGTATGCGTATAGTCATGTACAGTAATGATACAATCCCGATTATTGTTAATGTCTTAAATTGTGGTTTGATATATTATTATATCCCCATGAAGTGATTTATGTCTATTTATGAGGCTTGTTCTTTGCAACAGTAAATTTGCATTAAGCAGACTTTTCATATTATCATATCATATGAGATATCTTCCGAAGAATCTCCAGTCCTCTGCAGAATTTCTCAACTGGATACTGCATATGATATAATAGTGCTTTTATCACTCCCTATCCATGTCATATCCAGGGATGTAATAATGTACAGTGTCAAACAACGAATTACCCATAATCAAATGCACATCTAACCTCACTGCAAATTATTTGAACAACTGTCCTTCAAAACTTTATTTGACCTTTTTACACACATATTTCATGATGGAGCAGTTCTTTGATTGTGATATAATCCCTCTGCTGTGAAGGAACTACAAAAATCATTTATTTTGACATTTTTAGAATGGATAAGAATTTACTCATGTGTAAAACATCATACCTCTATGGCATCGCTTAGCTTTCAGGGGGATTGTAAAGGTAACTGCAAACATTTCCGGACATGCCTTAGGATGCCTGTGGTTGGGAAGGGGGGCTTGCATTGTTAGAGGAAGAAAATGGAGCCAGGAAAGTAAACCTGCTTAACAGGAATAACGCCGAGAAGCTGTTTTCTACCATCTCCTGTTTTGTGAATGGAATTCTGGGGTGGTGATCAAGGGGTGTGACCTTCTTGATTGACACTAGGGATTTATGTGGTCAGGCTGAAAGCAGTTCTGACTTGCAGGCAAAATTGCAGAGGAGTCCAACTTCAGAATCTGTCATGTTGAAATAGAGTGGGGCAGGCTCATAACTGGATAGTTCTTTGTTTACTCACATATAAGATACAAAGTTAAGTCAGTAGACATTGAGTACTCTCTATCTAAAAGGGTGGGCTTAGACTGGGGAGACAGACTTCAAATCTTTGCTTGGCCGTCAAAGCTCCGGTCCATCCAGTAAAGCCAGTCAAAGTTTGTCAGCCAATGCACTTCATCATATTGTTGCCAGAATAAATAAATATTTGAATAAAAATGATTGACCTATTTTGCAAAGAGGGTTCAAATGTGCTTTACAAACATAACAAGCATGATAATACATTGAGTACTTTTGCTCTTTGTAATTACCTTAAAGTTTCTCTCTGATGGAATTACCTAGGAAACTGGAAGTACAATGTATTGAGAAGATAAAGCGATGTTACAGAATGACAGCACGGAAAGCTGTTTTGTTCTAACTTTGCTTTAGGTGCTTTCCCTTGCTTGATTTGGCAAAAATAGGACAAATGATGGCTTGTTATTTATTATGTTTTTTAAATCCTGTTAAATTTTTATTATTATACTGTTTATTTTTTTAATTTATTATTTTATAAGGAACTCAAGGTATCCAATATATCTCCCCCCCCCTTTAAAACAACCACTCTGTGAAGTGGATTGGCTAAGAGAGGACTGGCCCAAAGTCATCTAGCTAGCTTGCATGCCTAAAGTGGGACTAGTATCTTAGCAATCTCCTGCTTTTTATAGCTTAACCAGTATGCCAAAATGTTGATGAAGAACGGCAGAGCAAAATAAATACAGACAATTTACAACCTCTAATCCAGACTAAATGATGTCAACATTTGCAGAATTGCTTCCTAAGTAACAAAGGAAATACCGTAACTTGCAGGCATACTTTCAAACCCTCTGCTGTTCTTACTAGTTCTACCTTACTTTATAATCCTTTGATGCAAAAAGAATTATATATACAGGATTTTAAGCATAAGCTGGAGAATCACCTGTTAGAAATGCTATAGAAGTGTATTTTCGGTATTTAGCGGAAGGATGGACTAGATGTTCTTTGGTAATACCGTCCAACTCTATCATTACTACAGTGTTGTGACTTTTTTTAAAAAAGCTGAATGTTTAAACAACTGGCAAACAGGGCCTCAAAGTATGCAATGAAACACCCCTTTGCACTGCAATGTACAGTGTTTAATGGTTTGCCAAGTGAAAACAAGTCTCAGAGTTCTCTCTTATGGTAAAAGTGGCTGAGATACACCTAACTGCATTGGGAGTGAGAATGTTAATTGTTCAGAGATCACATTTTTGGATTTATTTGAAATTTGTTCATATCTGGCTTAGACGTTTAGGCTGGTTCTTACCTTGCTTAGCAGGTAAGGTGGAAACAAGAGAAACACATCCCTAAATTGCTTGAAATCATACTCTGGTTAAACAAATGATCAGTCATCTACAGCATTTTGCAGTGTCACTCCCGTGGATAAACCTCTACAGTACTCCGAACATTTTTACAATGTGTCCCAGGGAACCCAGAACAGGCATGGACTTTGCATTCGGGACATTCTCTGCCGCATTTTAAGTCAGACAAATTCTTTAAAGAACCTGTTTTAAAGCACCATCGTCATATTTTTTTTTGAATGTTCAGGCAGATTTTACCAATGCATTCCATTCAGAACAGGAGCCTTCCCCTCATCATGAATTTATTCACTCTTAAACAACCATTGCCTTTGGATGATGTTTTATTTCAGAGTGCACAAAGAAAAGAAAAATCAGCACAGCCATAATCATATGAAGTAGGCAACAGCAAGGGGGAAGTCTAGTTTCATTGGTAACACTTTCTTTTTGTAGGGACTGTTCCCCTCCTTCATCCCCCCAAAAGTGATTCCCCCCCATTTTTAATTATTCGGTTACTTTTTAGGCTAATTTCCTAAGCACCTGTTCCTTTCATGAATCTCTCTGTTTCTACTTGCTTTTCTGTTTCTCCTGGCAGAGGAAAGTGACCTAAAACAGGCACCGGAGGAAAGGATTATTGTTGGGAATGGCTCGGAAGGGCAGGGCCCACCCACAGACCACTCATTTGCCTACTTTAGCCCATTTGTCATTTCATGAGGTGTTTGGCTTCACCCTGTCCTTCGTATGGAAACACGCACCCCTGTTTGGGTACTGCAGTTCCTTTCCATCAGAAATATTTAGCTTTTCAGGCCCCTTGATTTTAGTCACATTCAATTTTCCTCTGAAGGAAACAAACAGGCTTGATTCTGAGACACTCCCTGTCTTTTTTCCTTTCAGGAGAAAGACATATTCCCCACCCCCACCCCACCCCTCCACTCTGGTTCAAAGCCTTTTGATACCAGCATTGTCCAACTTTGCAGAAAAATATGCTCCCGACAAAAGGAAGATACCGGGTACTTCAGAAAGCAAGCGAGGGCCAATTTGAAAAGGTTAAACCCTTCTCCCGTTCTGATTTTTCTCCTACTTTGGCTTCCCCCTACATGGTTGGATTCTTTGGGAGATAACTTTCTGATGCTCCCACTCAGCCCCACCCCTTCTCTTTCTGCAGAAAGGAAGTCTGAAAGAAATGGACTGAAATCTTTAGCAATACTTTATCTGTCCCCAATCCCTCCCTTCCCCCACCCTTATTGTCATCCAAAGCAAAGAGCCAAAGTTGATGACATCTTTATGAGGCTGCCTCTGGTCAAGACTATTAGGATCTATTCATTCTGCTGGAGAGGAATTTTTCTTTCCTCCTCCTCCTCCTCCTCCTCCTCCTCCTCCTCCTCCTCCTCCTCCTCCTCCTCCTCCTCCTCCTCCTCCTCCTCCTCCTCCCACCTTCCCTTCTTACTACCCCCCTCTTGTTTTGTCTCCCTCCTCTCCCTCCCCTCTGGAATTGGTTGGGAGAGGGTGGCCTTGATAATTCACCACACTTCTATAGTTTTGAATGGAATTGCCCAGGAGAAACAAAAGGGGAAGGGGAGGAGAATGACCTCATAGGCTTTGCAACCGATTGGCTGCTCAGCTCCCACGGGAGAGGTGACATCACCCCCTCCTTTGTCTTTCCCGACTTCCATCTCCCCATCTCTCCTGCCTTCTCTGTGGGATGCTGTTGCCAGGGCGATGGCAAAGTCTTGTTAGCTGGCTTGTCCAAAGGAAAGGCAGTTCATTATAGGTTTGACAGAAGAAATGTGAGGGTGAGAGGAATAACTTACAGTTAACAACAATAACAAAAACAAGCTCACCATTGTCTTTCTGTTTTCTGAATCCTGTCAAATAAAATGCGACTGGATTGGGCGGGGAGGGGGGAGGGGAAGGAAGGAGGATTGCACGGAATTCCTGCTAATTCCTTTTGCAGCAAATACCCAAGATAGCCTTGGCATTTTTTTCAAGAGGCACAGAATAGTCCTAAATCTTTAGCTACTTTTGTTCTGATAACATAAATTATATCGGCTGTAAAAAGAAAGGCTCAATTCATAAAGGCCAAATTTAACATCATTTGTTAATATATCAGAGGTGCTCCCGTTTAAAGTGAACATGAACTGGCCTTTATGTTCAAGGAAGTTTTGACTCTCACTGGATTGTGGGCAAAGTATCTGAATGTGTGCCTTACCAAAAATATTTTTAGTCTTTGTTTTCTTTCACCACTACTTCACCATGGAAATACATGACAGTTCTAAGATGTGGAATTCCTTTTATCTTTGTGAGATTAAATTACATGAAGGTAAAAGATTGTTATCTTTGGCTCTTTAACTACAATTTTCCCAAACACTTTTTGTCATGTTATTTTTCGAAAAGTGGGTTTGTTTGCGAGCCAATGTTCCAAATGCAAATCATTGACTTGATTTCTTTTCAACACGCCAGAGCATTTTGTTGCTTAGAAAGTACGAACAACCCCACCCCCGTCTTTTAGAATACAGGATTTTGGACCCAGCGTAGCTAAATAAAAAGACAAATGTGAAAAAAACCCACATCAGATACACATTATAAGCGACTGCTTCTTTAGAAGGTCACAAGGAGGAATAACATGCCTCTAGCCAACCCAGTACTTCGAATCTTCCTTTCTGTAGCAGCACTAACGTTTCTCCAAAGAAGAAGTTGAATGGGAACAAACATGCAATCTCCTTTTGAAAAAGGTGTGACTCTTTTCTAGGAGCTGAAGCCGCTAATGGGGCGCAGGGTGTATAGAGAAGTTTGGCCTCACCTCTTGAGCTCTAGTTTCTGGCTCAGCTCCCAGTCAGGCTGAAGAATTTCTTATTTGTTATATAATGGGCGAGCATGACTAACAAATAATTAGTCTGGATGTTTGTGTGAACCTTTCCATAAAAGCTTCTCTGAGCTGCCTGAAGAGGATGATAATGTATCTAAATGATTTCCTGTCTCTCTGGTTGCCAAACCCTGGCTGAGCCGACTTAGCCAAGAAAAAACTCATGCACCATGTATTTGTGCAGTTGCTGGGAGCGACTTTAGGAACTAAAAATAGTGTGGTTTTTAAATTTAATAAAATAAGATCCAGTTAAACCAAGCCACAGCAAGTATCAACTGCATTGTTCACAGCTTATAAAGTTTTCGGTTAAAAAAAAAAAGCAAACTTCTGCAACATTTTGGTATGTGTTAGCTGAAACTGAGACTGTTTTGGTTCCATAATTCAGTTGGACCTACAATGTCTTGATCCATTCAAGGGAGCCCGGTTGTATTATACTAATGGAAAATCAAGCTAACACCAATTCTTCAGGTTCACATTTTTACTAAAGTGGCATTAAAAAAAATGCATTTTCATTGTTTCATGGAAAACAACGCACCGTCATTCATATCAAACCATTAAGTTGGTAAGAGCTGAATACAGGCCGATGCCTAAGGTCCATTTTAAAGTTTGGGATGGAACTAGTAAAGTATAACAGAGTTTCTGATCAGCACCCTGCAGTAAACAAAAAGTGCAAAGTATTGTGGTCTTGATGCTTTTACCACAGCAAAAGGGTAGGCCTGAACTTACACTCATCCCTGATCATTGTTGCCAGCACTGCTGAAGTTATCTCCTTGGGCTTTTAAGTAAAGCTTTTTCCACAAACGTCTAATTGTACCCCCCATAATTCAATTCTTTGCTCTGTGGAAGAAGGTATAAATAGAAATGCTTCCACGGTTAAACTCAAAACTATCCCATATTCATATTATGGAGTGAAGCACAAATATAAGTTAACTATTAAGCAGTTAAATTACATAACTTTGAATTCCTATGGCTAAAATAACTACTCCCACAGCATTGGCAAATAGTGCTAAATTCCGGAACTCATAATCTGAAACCTAAATGCTATATAATCCTAAATCTGAAAACCTAAAATTACTACACCTAATAAAATAAAACTAACTTAATTAACTTACAGATAATATTAAAGAAAAAACGAATTATTTTACAGCCATGTAAAAGTAACTATGAGAGGAGGATAAGGAGCTCACTAAAAAGGCTGTTGCGTGGCACCTATCTTGCCTTGTTAAAATCTCTACAGTGTTTTCTTTACAAAGCTTACCACACATACCTAGTTATAACTTGCTTATGAATTTTTAAATCGTTCCTTAAAGAACCACCACTCCAGTGGTTTACTTAAGCAACTAATGCTGGTCATGCTATACAGGAGTGGTGCAGACCTGTTGATCACAGAAGGGGTATTGCATTAGTCCTTAAGAGCTGGTCATTCCATCTCCTTTACCAGGTTCTTTATCTGCGACTTTAACAGAGGTGGGTTGCAGGGGTGAGTTCCTGCCAGTTCTAACCTCTTCTATAGAAGAGGTCCCACAAATCTACAGTGCCATTTAGAACCGGTTTCAGCTCCTTCCCCTGCCCGTCTGCACATCATCAAGATGAAGAGCGAGAGGGGGAATTCTGGGAGTTGAAGTCCACAAGTCTTAAAGCTGTCAAGTTTGAATACCTCTGGGGTTTTTTTTCTAAAGGGTTAGGGGGGCAAGGATCTTGTAACTTGACAGCTTTAAGACTTGCATGCTTCAATGCCAGAGTTCCTGAGCCAACATGACTAGAGGAGGAATTCTAGGAGTTGAAGTCCACAAGTCTTAAAGCTGTCAAGTTGAACACCCCTGGGGTTTTTTTCTAAAGGGTAAGGGGTGCAAGGGTCTTGTAACTTGACAGCTTTAAGACTTGTGTGCTTTAAATGCCAGAGTTTCTGAGCCAACATTTTGGTTGCTAAGCAAGAGCGTTGTTAAGTGAGTTTCACCACATTTTACAAGTTGGCCATGCCTACCCAGTCACATGGCTGGCAAGCCACTCCCACCCAGTAACATGGTCAGCAAGCCACTCCCACAAAGCAGGCAACACCCACAGAAGAGGTTCTAAAAAAAATTGAAACCCACCACTGATGGGTTGCTACCGGTTTGTACCAGTTCGGGCGAACCGGTAGTGGAAATTGTGACTGGGTCACCGAACCGGTAGGGACGGCAGGCTCGCCACACCCCTGAACCGGTTCCCCGGTTGCCGCGGCATGTTTTTTAAAAACATTTTTAATGTTCTGTGCATGCACAGACCTATTTCCAGGCAACTGCGCACATACGTAGTGCGGGACCAGGAGTAACACTGGCAGAAACCCACTTGATCAGTATGAGAGGCCTGTAAGGGATTTCTCAACTTTCAACCATTCGTTTAGTGACTGTTCAAAATTAGAGCAGCACTGAAAAAAGAGACCTATGATCAGTTTTCACATTTGCAATGTTGCAGCATCCCCATGGTCATGTGATCAAAATTCAGGCACTGGCTTGCATTTATGTCAGTTGTACTTCTTGGAGTCATATGAACACTATTTGCAATCTTCCCAGCCTTACTTTACTTTACTTTTATTTAGATTTTTATACCGCCCCCTCTCCCCAAAGGGACTCGGGGCGGTGTACAGTCAAATAAAAACACATCAATAAATAGAAAATACAAACACAAAGAGGAGGCAATAAGAAACTGTACATATCTGAAGCAAAGTAGTTAAAAGCAATATTTAAATAACCCTAAAAATACCCAATTAAAATATCTGCCAGGAGGTAGAATAACAATAATAAGCCGGCTTCCAAACAAGCAAAGTCAATGGTAGAAAACCAAATTTGCTTTAACAACCATATGATTCACTTAACAACTACAGCAATTTGCTTAACAGCGGTGGCAAAAATGTTGTAAAACATGACTAGAGGACTCACTTAGCAACTAGCTTGCTTAACAACAGGAATGTGTGGCCATGGGCCGAGGACTTCCTGCACTGTGTTTTGAAATGAAGGGAAGCAAATGATAAGCGAAGGATCCAGCTATGTACCTCACTGCCTAGTACAGTTCCTGAATGAGCTAACATCAGCTGTCTCCACATCTTTTGATGTGTAGACTCTAGAAAGAGTGCAAAGACGAGCAACAAAGATGATTAGGGGACTGGAGACTAAAACATATGAAGAACGGTTGCAGGGACTTGGCATGGCTAGTCTAATGAAAAAAAAAAGGACTAGAGGAGGCATGATAGCAGTGTTCCAATATCTCAGGGGCTGCCACAAAGAAGAGGGAGTCAAGCTATTCTCCAAACAATGGGTGGAAACTAATCAAGGAGAGAAGCAATCTAGAACTAAGGAGAAATTTCCTGACAATGAGAACAATTAATCAGTGGAAGAACTTGCCTCCAGAAATTGTGAATGCTCTAACACTGGAAGTTTTTAAGAAGATGTTGGATAACCATTGTCTGAAGTGGTGTAGGGTTTCCTGCCTAAGCAGGGGGTTGAACTAGAAGACCTCCAAGGTCCCTTCCAACTCTGTTATTCTATTATGTTCTGTTCTGTCTCACAAGTGGTGTTGGAGGCCTTTGTCTTGAGAAGATTTATAGTGAGATTACTCCCATAGCAATAGCATTTATATACCACCCCAGAGTGCTTTATAGCACTCTCTGTGCAGTTTGCAATGTCAGCATATTGCCCTCAACAATCAATGCCCTGAAGTCATTTTACTGACTTCAGAAGATTATAAGGCTGAGTCAACCTTGAGTTCAATCAGGATTGAACTCCAGGCCGTGGTCAGAGTTTGCCTGGAAAGTGGCATTTTAACTCCTGTGCCACCAGGGCTCCAGTACTTTTTGTGTACAATTTCATGGTTCCCATGACTTCCCATAGACGACTTCCTATACAAGTCTGAAGGAGGATGGCTTATACACGCCCATTCCAAAATGATGCCCTTGGCAATTATGAACATTTGTTGTAATGTATTTGTCAGGTTTCCGAAAGATGCCCTAATTAATTCATGAGCCTTGAGCCAGGTTTCAAAAGAGTTGACAGTATTCTCCTCAGTGGAGTTCATATCTTGATTATATTGTTCATCTCAGAGGGAATGGGAACTCTCCAAGGACTTCTGGGAAATATTTTCATGTACCTGGATGGTTGCTCTATAGATATGGAACACTGAATCTTCCACATACTTGACAGAATGGCTCCTAGTTGCACCTGCTCTATCATGTGCCATTCATGTACATGAATTGCAATAAAGCAATTGCAAACATTAAAGAGTAATGGCAGGAGGCTGGAAAAGCTATATTATAAACTTAGGGACACGTCAAGTTGGGAACAATCTATGCTGAAGCATTTGCAATTGAATAATTGAATCACATTCCTGAGTGTAGCATGAAGAACCACTGATGAGAGTTGTTTTGAATTGTTAGGTGGATGACCTAGTCTTTTGTGGTTCTGGCCTATGTCCAGCTGCTACCTGACTTTCATTGTTCAAAGTTGGGTGCTTCTTCATAGATAAGATTACTTGGATTCATGCTGGGTTTGATGTCATTTTGAGAAAAACCATGCTAAAGGTGTCCATCATACCATCTTATAACTTCTGTCTGAGTCAGTATTGTGGTTTGTCTTCAGAGGAAGTAAATAAAGTGTTTGGATCTGTTTGTGCCACTATTGATATTGAACCCCTCGCAAATCTAGGTTACAAGGGCTTCTAAAGACTTTTGACTGTCAAAAGATCTCCAATACTTTTGTGGTTGAGTTTCCTATCACCTTAAAGGAAATGTAGATAATGCTCTTTCCTAAGAAATTATCTTTGGATCTAGATGATTTTAACAATGTGCCATATTCAGCCAAAACATTAAAGAAGACATGGCTCTTCCAGGAGTAGTTAAACAGACCTTTTTGATCCTTTTCAATCTGATTTAGGCCTAACAGAGTTAGCACAGGTTTTCCAAAGCTGAGCTAGAACATTGGTGCAGAGGGGATAGAAATAGGTGATGGATTTATTATCTCTGCTTCCTATACTATGCCACAAAATGGTTGCTGCGAGTTTACCCTCCATCCTCTTTTTGCTGAGAATTTTGTACTAGCTGTTAATCCTCCCTCCCTTTTTTCCCCTTTTCTTCCCCACCCATTTTTAGAACAAAGCAGATTGGGAGCGGGAGAATGGGTAGAGAGGGCAGGCTGACAAGCATGGGAATCTGGAAGTCTATTCAGTGGTAATTATGGCCTCAATATGACTGGGGGTCACAGGAGAGATGTGGGGTGTGTGTGTGTGTGTGTGTATGTGTGTGTGTCTTTCTGTCTGTCTGTCCGTATGTAGAACGGCAACTCTAACAGGCCAGAGGGACAGCCTCCTCCGCCAATTTGCTGAGGCTGATAGAGTTCTGAAATAAGGGCTTGGCTCTTGCAAAACAGGAAAATGAGGCTGAGCAATATAAGAAGGGGGTGATGGCTACAGTAATACAGAGAAAATCTGGGGATGCAAACTGGGGAAGACAGGTGAATGATATCCAGCATGCTGCTACCTTGTCAGAGATCCAGTGTATGAGAAAGGCTTGCTGGTACTATTGCATCACAGCAATTTGGAGAAGGAAGCCGAGATATTTTTATTGTACAACTGGTTTCCAAGCTAAACTTGTTAGATAAAACTGTCCCGTTCTCTGCAAAGAAACATCAACTTCCATTGGTTCAAGGAAGCTGAGATTATTAATAATCATGCAATGATCTTGTTTTCTGTTCCTTAGGAATCTCAGCCTTGTATGATTACCAACATCATAGTAATATTGTTATAATTAATGTCATAATTGAAGCACTTTATTGTGTGGAATGACTTAGACCTTCCCTTTTTATTTAATCCAGCCACACAGAGTCACTGAGTTTAGGAAGGCATAGAAATGTAATAAATTGTTGTTGTAATCAACTATTAAAAAAAACTAGCCTCATGGCCCCACTTCTCCCATTACTTCAAACCCATTTTTTGTTGTTAGTTGTTAGTTGTCCAACCCATCATGACCCCATGGACAACATTCCTCCAGGCCTTCCTGTCCTCTACCATCCTCTGGAGTCCATTTAAGCTCATGCCGACTGCTTCAGTGACTCCATCCAGCCACCTCATTCTCTGTGATCCCCTTCTTCTTTTGCCCTCAATCTTTCCCAGCATTAGGCTCTTCTCCAGTGAGTCCTTCCTTCTCATTATTTGGCCAAAGTATTATATTAATGTAAATGATTGCATAGAAAGGTGCAAAACTGCTACTTCATAAGAGCTAGATTTATTATTGATGATCTCCTTCAAAAGGATAGCAGGTAAAATATGGAGCAAAAGATTGTTCTTTTACAGTGACTTGTCTTTGCTGGGAATATTAAGTCTTCTTGCTCTTCCAAAACTCAGCAGCTCCAGAAGAAAAAGCAGGAGTTATCTACAACATATAGTGTAAGGATTGCAACAATCACTATGTAAGACTAACAGGAAGAAGACTGGCAGAACACATCCATGAACACCAACTTGCAGCCAGAATACACTTAATTTTACAACACATGGACAGACTTAACCATAATTTCAACTGGGAAACTGTGAGCATTCTAATTCAAGTCATACAAAAATGCAAGAGAATTCCTGGAAGCCAGGCACTCAGACAAATCAGCCATCAACAGGCACATAGAGATAAACAACATCTATATACCATGCAAAATAGGTAATCAAAAAGCCAAAAAAGAAACAAAAAGACCAAAACACCTCCTCATTAACAATCAACATCCAAATGAGCATACATTAACACTAAGATTAACACTAGGCCAACAATCAAGAAGTAAACTATACCTCACCAACTTGGAAACCACCAACTCCTGACAAACAAGCTAACAGTAAACAACAGCTTAATTAAGGAACCACCAAAACCACTCCCATTAACATTCGCAGGGCAAGTATATAAAATGAGAGCAAACTTCACTCCCTTCTAGTGCTGATGATGTTACCTAGTTTGGTAATGAAAAGTCTTCAAGAAAACAATCAAGCTCAAAGAACACCAAGGATTCCGCAAGTCAACCATTGCATGGTAGCATAAATAATTAGAACTGGAGGTCAGAATAAGGGCTTCATGTATCTGAGTATGTCTGTGTGTCATACGTTAGTTATGTGAAGCAACAGGGAGACCTCCTAGCTATGATTAGTTTCATTCTTTTTCCCATGGAAGATTGCTTAGTGTATCCGTTTCTCAGCACTGCTTGTATCTACTGAATGGAATGAAGCTTTTGCCCAGAGGGCTGTGATAATTGCAGCTTTGAGTCACAATCCCTAATGTGACTTATATACAATGTATAATTAACAGAATAAAAAAGGATGGTCAGGTTATGCCAGGAAGTTCTGTGCCCTCTCAATTGCAGAGGAAGGTGGAGGTAGCGATGGAATTACCTGATTGACAGCTTGCCAATAGAGAAAGATAAGAGCTTGTCATAAAGATGAATCCTTCTATTGACTGACGGTTCCAGAGACTGGGTGCTGTGAAAAGCCAATCTACCTTAACTGCAGAGGACAGGAAGCTTATTGGAGGCTTTCTGCAGGTGCAAGCCACTTCTCATGAGGAGGGTGGGATGAAATAATGAAATGGTGTTTATATTTCCTTATGTGCAATCTATTAGAAACAAAGTTGATTAGGACTCGGCAGTGGTCTGGTTCAACATTTTACTTCTAGATTTGAAACATCTAACAAGTAGAGGCTAGTGCAGATTGTACTTAGAACAAGGAATTTGGGTTCTAAGGAATTTGTGTGAAGAACCAGAACTTTAAAATCTTCTGCACAAAAATAAAACTGACTGAACTACAACCACCAAGCCTTTTTCATGGCACCGATACAACTGATGGCTGAGTTTTTCATGTGTGTTAAATCACAGACAGTCAGAAACCCTTGCTGGTCTACTTTATTTATCATCTTTTGGCATAAATAATCACTTTGCACAATATATGTATTCTTTGTTTATATTGCTTAAATGGAAAAAGAATGAAACATTAAAACTTTTGAAACATTTATGTAGGAGGTGACCAGACTGAGCCCAAGGGGAGGAGTCAAATTTGTCATCAGTCATGAGTCCCTTCGTGCCCACAAGAGATCTAAGTCCAGCCCACCTTGAATTCCATTGACTCTTATCTATTGCCAATTTGCTTTGACCATTAGTAGTTCAGATTCTTATACAGAGCTGAAGCTTGCAAATAAACTCTTATATAGATTTGAACTGCCTGAGTTTCTTGATTTCCACGCTTGACAATTTATGTTTCCAAGTAGTCTTCAACTTATGACCACAGTTGAGCCCAAAATTTCTATTGCATAGCGAGACAGTGAGTTTTGCTACATTTTACAATCTTTCTTGCCAGAGTTGTTAAGTGAATCACTGCAGGTGTTAAATTAGTAACACCGTTGTGAAGTGAAGCTGGTTTTCCCATTGACTTTGTCAGAAGATCACAAAAGGTAATCATACGACACTGCAACCGTCATAAATATGATAGATACAGTTGCCAAGCATCTGAATTTTGATCATGTAACCATGGGGATCCTGCAATGGTCATAGGTGTGAAAAACGGTCATAATTCACTTTTTCAATGTCATTGTAACTTTGAACAGTCACTAAATGAATGGATGTAAGTTGAAGACTGCCCATATATTGATCTGAAGAATTATATCAGATGGTAATTTTGACTTTGTTGTAACTTGGATAAAAATTATAGTTTTGTGCTTTCCTCCAGACTTTAGCTCTAAGCATGCAGAATGCACATTAAATGAAATTTCCAGTCATGCCCAGAAAAAAAAGTTTAACATTTAATTATAATTTAAATCTAATCTGGTTTCTGGTTTGGCCCCACTTACGTCTTGCCCTGCCCCAACATGTTCTTTCAAAGGCTACAATTTTCAGATCCAAAAAAGTTCAGAACTTTATTACTATGTAGTATACAATCTGGGCTCTGCACACACAGGCTTTGCAGAAAATAAACTCAGCAAGTACATTCAACATGAAACCAAAGTTTTGGTCCTGCTTGATTTGGGAACTGAAACAGAGACACAAGACTTGGAAGACTAATTCTATGATGAGGAGGAGAAAGAATCTATTTGCTATATGACCTGATTATGGTAATATCCATGACAGTTTTGAATTCTACAAAATAGCCTTTCTAATGCAACTTTCTTTCTTTCACTTCGCATTTTTCTGTCTTGTTGTAAATTGATAAGAATATTTACACATATGCAATTATTTTTTTGCATTTCTACACTGGCCTTTTTCTTCAAAGCATTAAAATAATGCAGTAAAGTAGGTCAGGCTGAGAGATACTGAATGGGCCAAGGTCAGCTAATGAGTTTCACAGTTGAGAAAAAGATTAGAAACAAGATCTTTCTAGTTCTACATCTAATGATGCAAAAAAAGAAAAGGAAGTTGGGAGAAGTTGGCTCCAGTACTATTTATACTGGCTGATGCATGATTTATCGGTATGGTAGGTTTAGCAAATTGGATAATTGACTTTTGCTGATTAGGACTGAACAGTGATTTTTTACAATTGGAGTATTGATAAGAGATGAGATGTGGGAAAAGAGATTTAGTATGATTGTTGCTGAAATGTTATGGAAGGTGTTAATTTATTAAAATTGCTTATACTTGCCCGAAGAAAGAGGGGAGATATTTTTTACATACAGGTAGGCCTTGACATATGACCATCTGTTTAATGACTTAATAAAATTGTGACAGCACTTTAAAAAAGTGACTTATGACCAGTCGTCACACTTATGACCATTGCAGCAACCCTGTGGTCATGTGATCAAAATTTGGAAACTGGCATGTATTTATGAGGGTTGCGATATTCTGGCATCCCATAGCCACTTGTGACTTTCCAAGCCAGCTTCTGACAAGGAAAATCAGTGGGGAAAGCCAGGTTCACTTAATGCAGGGGTGTCCAAACTTGGGAACTTTAAGACTTGTGGACTTCAACTCCCAGAATTCCCCAGCCAGCCATGCTGGCTGGGGAATTCTGGGAGTTGAAGTCCACAAGTCTTAAAGTTCCCAAGTTTGGACACCCCTGACTTAATGATTGTGGGGATTTGCTTAACCCCCATGGCAAAAAAAGGCTGTAAAATCAAGCACAACTCACTTAACAATTGCCTCACTTATTGACAGAAGTTCCATTCCTTCGAGTCCTTCGGGAGAGGGTGCGGCTTAGAAATAAATATTCTATTCTATTCTATTCTATTCTATTCTATTCTATTCTATTCTATTCTATTCTATTCTATTCCAATTGTGGTTATAAGTCGAAGTCTATCTGTATCTTCTTTCCTTTTTTTATTTATTTTCCCAATCTCTTTTAATTCCTTTCTTTATTTTTCATATTGTCCGCATCGTCATAGCATCTTTGTCTCTTCCTACTAAGCAGTGATGGACAAGAACTCCTGGTTTTCTCAGCCACATTTGAGTAGACGTAGTCCTCAACTTACGACCCCAATTGAGCCCCAAATTTGTGTTAAGTGAGAAATTTGATCAGTGAGTCTTGCCCCATTTTATGACTTTTCTTGCCAGAGTTGTTAAGTGAATCACTGCAGTTGTTAAATTAGTAACATGGATGTTAAGTGAATGTAGTTTCCCCATTGACTTTGCTTGTCAGAATCATGTGACCATGGGGATGCTGCAACGGTCATAAGCATGAATGGTCCTCAGTAACTTTTTTCAGTGCTGTTGTAACTTTGAACAGTCAGTCACTAAGCGAACAGTTGTAAGTCTAGGATTACCTGTATGTCAGAGGTGGGTTGCCAATTTCTTTACTACCAGTTTGGGCATGCCCTCACACGTGCGACACTTCTGCGCATGCACAGAAGCATCCGGGTGGGTGGGCAGAACCTTCCGCTGCTGCTACTACCGATTCGGCCGATCTGGGAAGAACCGGAGCTCTGCTGTATGTTAAACATTACAGTTTCTAGTGACTTACTGTATTATGATTATCAGCAGAGCAGGGGCGGGTTCCTGCCAGTTCTACCCTCTTCTATAGAAGAGGTTCCACAAATCTACAGTGCCGTTTAGAACCGGTTCCAGCTCCCTCCCCCCGCCCGTCCGCACATCATCAAGATGGAGAGCGAGAGGAGGAATTCTGGGAGTTGAAGTCCACAAGTCTTAAAGCTGTCAAGTTTGAACACCCTTGGGGTTTTTTTCTAAAGAGTTAGGGGTGCAAAGGCCTTGCAATTTGACAGCCTTAAGACTTGCGTGCTTCAAATCCCAGAGTTTCTGAGCCAACATTTTGGTTGCTAAACAAGAATGTTGTTAAGTGAGTTTCACCACATTTTACAAGTTGGCCACGCCCACCCAGTCTTGTGGCTGGTAAGCCACTCCCACCCAGTCACATGGCCAGCAAGCCACTCCCATCCAGTCACATGGCTGGCAAGCCACTCCCACAAAGCAGGCCACACCTACAGAAGAGGTTCTAAAAAATGTTGAAACCCACCACTACAATACAATACAATACAATACAATAGTAGAGTTGGAAGGGACCTTGGAGGTCTTCTAGTCCAACCCCCTGCCTAGGCAGGAAACCCTATACCGTTTCAGACAAATAGCTATCCAACATCTTCTTAAATGTTGGGGCATTCACAACTTCTGGAGGCAATCTGCAGCAGAGTATAACTATATGAGTGTTTTGTCTGGGATAAATCTAAACACACACAAGATAAACATGGCTAACTGCAGTTTTGGGCATTCCTTAGGCTCCTTGTTTCTGGATTTCCTTTGAAAATTGAATTCTACACATTGACAATTAGCACCACCACATCACTGACTGTAAAATATCTGCTAACATTTCATAGAAAAAAAAATAGTGATTCTATTACCTGCACAGTTACCTGTGCCTTGGCTAGGAGGGAGTCTGCATTTGTTACAGAAGGTGTATGTGCTGCGTAAACAATTAAGAGTTTGTTTCCTTTTCCTGTAATTAGTATCTTTAATGCCTCATTGCTGTTCTTTTTACTCCCTATAAGCTGATCAGAATCATCAATGAACGGGCAATCCTAGAAATGTAAATGATAAATAAAATACATAGTAATATCTGATTTTATTCTCAAGGGACGCCAGGGAAACAGAATTATAAAATTAATGTACTATACAACAATTAGTGCCAATGCAAATATAGACAACATGCGCTGTTGGCATGCATTAAGTAATTAATGAAGGACCAATAAAGAAGAATATTTGTAGCTCAGGGTTGAAATGAGGGGTCCTTGGTGCTCTCTGAGCTTGGTTGTTTTCTTGCAAACATTTCATTACCAAACTTGGTAACATCATCAGGGCCAGACAGAAGTAGAACTAATGATGTCACCTAGTTTGAATAATAAAACCTCTGCAAGGAAACAACCAAGCTCAGAGAGCACCAAGGACCTCTCAAATAATGAAGTAAAATACAAAACAGAAGTTTGATATGTTAAACGTTGGTGAGGTTTATCACAATACAAAACACATTAAGGATATTATTTTTTTAATACTGTAGTTCTTAAAGGATCATGTTTTCATACTACAAATAGAGAGCTCACTGCTTGGGCACTTTTATAATCCACAAAGAGAATAGAATAAAAGGACTGAAGTGGGAGCAAAGGACAAGTGCATTTATCTCCATTGCAGTGTCAGGATGAGAACCAGCCACTTATGCCAAAGATTTCCAGAAAATAGATGTACTTTCTTTTAGGGAAAGAAGACTTTACTCGGCAGAGAGAAGGACCTATTAAAAGATATTCAGCTGTTTAGTTGTACCAATCCCAGGTAAAAGTGAACAGGCCAATACTGTACAGTGAGCCCCTGAAGATAATTATGAAACATGAACAATATCTACTCAAATACTTTGGCCACCTAATGAGAAGGAAGGACTCACTGGAGAAGAACCTAATGCTGGGAAAGACTGAGGGCAAAAGAAGAAGTGGACAACAGAGAATGAGGTGGCTGGCTGGAGTCACGGAAGCAGTAGGCATGAGCTTAAATGGACTTCGGGAGACAGGAAGGCCTGGAGGAACATTGTTCATGGGGTCGCGATGGATCGGACATGACTTCACAACTAACAGCAACAACACAATATCCACAGATGTACACTGGATGCAATAGGCAAATACATACAAGCCAGTTTTGATTCTGCTGAAAAGCCCAACCAAGGCCTTCTTTCTGCGTCTAGCAAAATTCTTATCAAAGAGAACCTCTAAGGCATCTAACTCAGACATGCCTGATGCCTCCCATTCCTGTGGAAATATGGAGCCTTCCATGTTCCTTATAGCATGCAGTGTACAGAATAGTTTCCTTTTCTTTGGTGGCAAGACATGGTAGCAGTGGGAAAAAAAAACACCAGTCTGCCTTCTGTTTTCTTTGGGGGTTGCCTTGTCTCCCAAGAAGACTGGTGCACATGAATTTACTGCGTATGTTAATCCTTTAAGAAGTCCGATTTTAATTTTAAAACCATTTAAAAGAAGAGAATGGAGTACACTTTTGAAAACTGTGATTGATCTAATCGTTGGAAGCTTCAGCTCCTCGGTGAGCTGGCATGTGAACATGTGTGTGAATGGTGGGAGTGTGGGCATGTGTGACAATAGTGGACACCAGGTAGATTTGGTAGGAATGGCACATGATAGCAGTGAAAAAGAGCCAATTGCTTTGCTCTGTGTTTTTGCCTACTGTTGGGATATTTATTCCACTGCCGCTTTGGGGAGTCTATTTGGCCAACATACCCATTTTAATTTCTCCTTGTGATGTAACATGTTTACCAGGAGCAGCTCTGCTGCCTGGATTAAGGTGCTTTCCCCCCCCCCCTTTTTTTCCTGTTCTACTCTTGTCTTATCAGCAAGCAGGCGGGAACAGACCAGGTACACTAAGTCCTGAGCTGTCATCTCAAGCAAGGCAGGTCTCGATCCCCTCCCCTCCCCAAACTCCTTTTCTTCATTGCTGCAATGATTAGGATAATGAAAATCTTGGAGGCTCCTCTGGCTTCTGAATAGGAGCTTTGTCTTTGTCAAGAAATGACTTGAAACTTATCTGGAGGAAGGTGATAGTTATCTGAAGGCTTCTGAACAATTTGGATCCTGATTCGATACAGAGAGTTTGTAATTTAAACTTCAGTCTACTTACTAGAAACGTGAGATACTAGTTTAATAATACACATAAGAATCAACTGTGTTTTCCCTTTCCCATCCCTTGTTTTACTAGGTTTGGTATTCATCATTCAATGCATCTCTTTCTCCCCCACCCCCCAACATCAATAGGGTTCCGTTTATAATAATGGCAGCTGTTTAGAAACATCAACATCAAACACAAGTATTTTGTCAGATGGATCTCAGTAGTTGCAAATCATCCTAAAATGGATTGCATTCCTCATCGCATTTTCAAGAATGAAAGATCTGACAAATATGTAGGGAGACTGAAGCCTAGTCTTGTCATTCTTTCAGGCCAGATAGCTGTATGTCAACGAAGTCATAATTATTTAGGGTTGGTTCAGATATTAAGATTTATTTCATGGAACGATGAAAACAGTTGGTGCACTGCAGTGTTTCTGTTCAGGAAGACACATGTAGGCATAGATATGTTTATAGCCAGACTGTCATATTTGTTTCCTGGTAATGAAAACTATGGGAATTATTGTTATTTACGTATCTATAAAAGCTCTTTGCGTGTACTTCAGAAATAGATACACCCATATATCTTTCTGTGTAATGTATGTACAGAACTGAAATCCTACAGTTCTCTATTGGATGCAAGTAGCTATGCTAGCTTCTATGCATTCTCGTGCAGAAAATAAGATTGATCTAAAGAAATATGAAATTATTTTTAATTGCTGGCATTCTGGGATACTACTTTAAACTTTGCATTTTATGGAAACCATTCACAGATATCACATTTAGGCAGAAATCACATTTATGCAGAAAGGTAATGCATTTTGAATAACAGAAGTCATCACTAGAATGGGATGTTTTTTAATGCATAAATAATGCAAAACTAAGATATATGCTGATCATAAAAATTAGTTTGGACTTGACAATTTGGAAACCAAATTTATTTCAACTGTACCGATTAAGACAACACACAGTTAAATCCACCCCCCCCCCAAATCTAAAGTAAACTAAAACTAATTAAATTAAAGGTCATGTCTCCCATTGGTTAGAGTGGAAGATGCAAATGATTGCAACTTTTGAAAACATTTTTGACATTTCACTTTTTGAGGTAGAGTGCATTATGTACTGAGGGAATCAAATCAAATCAATTTTACTAGCAGGGTTAAAAGAAACACCTCAGTAACAATGATCAAAGGTAGCAAAGATAGTCCAACTATCATTAACCTTAAATGAATTATCCCAGTATGTTTGCCTGTCAACTACAAAAAAATAGATTTAGAGGTTTTATTTTTTTTATTTGCCAAATTTTAAAACTGCACAGAACAACTGGTACTTAACTTATTCAGATTTTTTAAAAAGGAAAAGTATTTATAAAGGTTTTGGTGGATATTTTTTTAACCGAATTAGATAGTATTGTTTCCTTCTGTGAGGAATAAACCCTGCCAAGTTTCAGAGGGATTAGAACATTGACTCATGTGCAAGGAAAGTATTTAGGTGATTAAAAGTTTTCAGGTGATTAAAAAAAACAACATAATTCCCGATGTTGCTTGGTTGATAATTTATATGAAAACAGCAGATACTGTAAAACAGGTCTCTGCTAAGAAATTAGATAAATTATAGAATGATAGATTGGGTTGTGCTAATTACCATCACAACCAATTTTGATCAGAACAGAAATATAAGGGGTTTGTTCCTTTCCATTAGGATTTAGCAGAGATAAGCAACTCTTTCCTTCATGGATCTTATTTTGAGCACTGGAAGTTGTCCAATCTCGCCCAGGACGGCTTTAGAAAGCCATCCTGTTTAAATTAAGGAAAGTGGAGTCTAGACAGGGGTCGGCTTCAAAAATTTTAGCAAAGGGTTCTCTGCCCAGTTGCTGGGTGGGCATGGACACGGTGGGCATGGCCTAATTGGCCTCCTGCATCATGGTGGGGGGTGGGCATTTTTGCCCTCCCTGGGCTCCGGAAGCTTTCCTGGAGCCTCTGGGAGGGTGAAAACAGCCTCCCCCAGGCTCCAGAGACCCTCTTCCTAAACTTCTGGTACGGCTGTTTTTTGCCCTGCATGAGCCTCCGCATGTGTCCTGCACTTACCTGCATCCAAAACTGGCCATGTGGGAACTCCTGGGAGGGGCAGGGGGCAGCCAGGAGTGGGATTTTTTTTGGGGGGGGGTTCTCCGAACTGCACAGAATCTTAGCTAGAGGTTCTCCCGAACCTCTGCGAACTCCCAGCAGTCCACTCCTGGGTCTAGGGATTAAATCTGTAGTAAAATAAGCTAAATCACAGAAATCACTGCTGTGATTTTTCTAAGCTTTGTTTCTTTAAAAGTGTATTTGGGGACAGAATGTAATTACATTAGCAAACAAGTGTACGTGTACCAATTTTCAAATAGGCAGAAAGAATGAAGCCTATTGTGCGAAGGGAAGGAACATTGATAAGGAATGATGCTATCCCTTTCTAAAAGTGAAGGAGGGAATTATGTGGTTGAGGCAAAAGTAGTCACCGAACCCCCCCAACTTGGGTGTTTTCCATACAGTGACATGTGGTGAGGTTTATGGCTGGTGAGGCTGGTGACGTCATCAGGAAGGTGGGGAATGGGACCACGTGTGCAGGAGGCTGAGGCAGCCTCAGCCTCCTGCACACGTGGTCCCATTCCCCGCCTTCCTGAGTCAACATGAAGGGGACCGCGGAGCACGAGCTGCGGGACCGCAGAGTGCGAGCCTCCTGCCCACGTGGTCCCATTCCCCGCCTTCCTGAGTCAACATGAAGGGGACCGCGGAGCGCGCCTCTCCAGCTCGTCCCCTTCATGTTGACTCAGGAAGGCAGGGAATCAGACCACGTGTGCCTTTTCCCTTTTTTCTTTTCATGATGATAGTGGTGAGGCTCTGCCTCCCCTGCCCGCACGTCCCTGTTTCATAGGATTTCAGAGCAAAATTCTCCAGCCAGCCTAGACATTGCTTTGCTTTGAATTCTGGGAGTTGAAAACAAGGCTGGCATTGATCTGAATCATAGACTTTAGACCTATGCTGTCATGGCACTCAAGGTAGCAATGGCTCTCCAACAATTTCATTTAGCTGGAACAGTTTCTGCTACTTCTTAAGTACTTTCTATCTTTTCCAGGTCTTCTGTCAACATTTTGCAAAGGCCTTGGATGGTCTGCCTTTCTTCCTCTTCCTTTTAGGTGGCATGCAGTACATAGCCTTAGGAGGCCATTGGTTTAACAATGGAACTAGCAAAGCATACCCTGTGTACCATTATAATGACATGGAGATTTTCCATAAAATAAATCTGTCCTTAAGTCAGGTCAACTAACTAAGGCGGCTCACAGGATAGCATGATACACCTACTTAAGATAAGAGATAGTACCGTATATAGCTTAAGACAGGGGTGAAATTCAACATTCTGACAGGTTTTGGAGAACCCGTAGTGGAAATTTTGAGTAGTTCGGAGAACTAGCAAATACCCCCTCTGGTTGGCCCCAGAGTAGGGTGGGAATGGAGATTTTGTAATATCCTTCCCCCAGGAGTGGGGAGGGAATAGAGATTTTGCAGTATCCTTCCGCTGCCACACCCACCAAGCCATGCCCACAGAACCAATAGTAAAAAAAATTGAATTTTGCCATTGGCAAAATTGTGTGTTTCTCACAACCTGAAGAGCTCTTTGCCTCTTTTTCTCAAATGCTGTGAGTGAGCATCTGTTAGTCTGTTTTCAAGGCTAACTCTAAGTTGAGGGCTGACATATCAATCATCTAATTTAATGCTTCTTCCCACCAACACATGCTCCTCTGGCACTTTGTGTACATAATTATTTTTATTTTATTCTTTCACATCCCCTTTCAATCACTCTCTTGATATATTAATCTAATACTTTTCAATCCAGATCTCATGCTTTGTAGTTGTTTTTTCATTGTATTTTCTTTCATTTCTTTCTTTTTTTTCCATGTGCATTTCCCCCTCAAGGTTCACTGTTGATAATGTCTAATTCTATAAAAAATGGTTTATTTCCCCAGATGCACACCAAAAAGATATCATTCTCATTTTTCTTGTTTTTCTAAATGGCCTAATCTCTTTTTTTTACTCTCTCATCTTGTTTCTCTCCATCCAGTCATGTTACCTAACAGAATATTTTTCCTCCAGGTATCATTCATCCACAGTCTTGTACAATTTTGCCCCAAACTTGTATCCAGTTCTTCTATAGTTATCGTTCACTGAGATATAAAATGCAACTTGCCTGATCAAACTGACCCAGCAGGAAAATGCTTTTTTTTTCCCATGAGAAAACTGAATAAGCTTCCCTATGCAAACGATCTGATTCTTGTGAGGAGAGTCATGAAGAAAGTTGGTGAAATGCTAGGCTTCAGTTGGCCCATTGCAGCCACACCACGCCCATCACAGTTCTACATCCACAGAACCGGTAGTATAAAAAATGGAATTTCACCACTGGCTCTATGCCACCACGACCATTTCTATTTTGGTTGTTCCATTACTAGATGGTACTTCAATTTTCAGAGATGGCATACTTCTAAATCCAGAAGAAAGCTCTTGTTCCTCTGCTTGTAAATTTTCAGGATCCCTTGGGCAGACATTGGAAACAAAATGGAAATTTCACCGGAAAGTTGGAAACAATACATAGGTCACCCCAGAAGTAAGGCCCACAGGGTTCAAAGGAAAAACAAGAGGCCACCCAAGTATCCATGCAACCAGAGAGTTTACTGGGTAACTTTCCTTAGGGAATGAGAACTAATTAAACTGAACTAAGATAAATTAAATTAAGCACAGAATTCATAAATTGATTAATTCCTCTTATTTAATAACTCTATCATCTATCTATCATCTATCTATCTATCTATCATCTATCTATCTATCTATCATCTATCTATCTATCTATCTATCTATCTATCTATCTATCTATCTATCTATCTATCATCATCTATCTATGGTGTCTGTCTGTCTGTCTGTCTGTCTGTCATATTGGTGTCTGAATTCTTACAAAAGTGTTAAAACAAAAGCCTAAAAGATTATTTAGTCTATTATCCTATAATCTATGGATTTTTACAGGAGCTTCTGGGATGATTGGTGTTCCAGATGAAAAAAGCTAATCTAGAGAAAAAGCAGAATATAAATGTAACAGCAAAGAAACTTTTGGTTAATTCAGTGAAGATTTTTTTTTTAGTAATACTGTTACTGTTCATGTCAAGCAAGAATTTAGTGAAATATTTTATTTGTAGCCTCTTTGCCTCTCTCTTATGCTTTTTCATGGGTTAGATCTGTTGTGCTCTTCCCGCTTTCTCAAGATGCCCCTAGCATGACATCATTTGGCTTCTACAGCTTGGAGGTGAGATACTTTGCAGCTATTATCTAGAATAAACAGCTCAAGATAAATAAGCTGGAGGAAGCAATAACATTAAAGTTGTTTCCTTTCTTAATTTCTCAGTTGAATGAGCTAAGTCCTCAGGGCAAAATCAAAACCAAGTGAAAGCAAGTCTTCACAAACCAGCACATTATTAATGCATATGAACTTGTTTCAGGATGAATAAATAAAGGACAGTTGGTAGAGATTTCATCTAGTTGTCAGGCAAGAAGACAAGGCTAACCTTACCACTCTAAAAATGGGGAAGAATGAACTGGTAGTACACTGGCTCAGGACACAAATCTTTGGTATTTCCAGAATAATCTGAATACCACTATTGATCACTCTACATACTGTTAATATAGAATCAGAATAATGATCAGGCTTAATCAAATAATGCAATCTTAATCTAATGATTCCTCAGTACTTGGTTTTCATCTCTAAAAAAATATGTCCATGTCTAGTTTAATCTATGGAATTTAGCTACTTCACTGCAGAAAAATTTCTGCAGAGAGAGAAAAGGGTAAATAATGTATGAAAATGGCTCCATTTTCAATTATCTAACAATAAAATTTGAAATTTAACACAAATCACATTTCATTTGTTTTTACTTAACAAAGTTTTTATTATCCTGCCCTTTTGACTCTAGAAGTAACTCAAGGTGAGCGGGGCTGAGAGAGAGTCACTGGCCCAAAATCACTCAGCCGGCTTTTATGCCTAAGGCAGAACTAGAACTCAGAATCTTGGCTTCTAGGCCAGCACTTTAACCACTACACCACATTCCTATCTAATTGCTGGAAGTCTGAACAAATGCAAGACTTTGATTACAGTGACTGAGCAGCAATTCATGCAGTTGTTTAGTTTTATCACAGGAAGCCAAAGTTATACGAAGTATTTATCCTATTAGAATTAAATCAGGGTACACATTTTACACAATTTCTGTTCGCATCTCTCCCAAGAAGTTTAGAATGGGACAAATGATATTTTAAGCAAACCACTTTATTACTGGGGAGGTATTTATGAATTAGAGGGTATTCCTAAGAGTAGCTTAATACACATACTTCTGTTTTTGTGGAAGTATAGCATAAAACAACCAATCCCCCTCAATTGGGGGCAAATTAAATTAAAAGGTGAGGAGTTAATAGGAAGTGCCTTTTAAAGATTTCCCAACCTATAAGGGGAACAAATTTCACCCACCGCCTTAACCCACCTTTGTTTTCCCTGCAGTGCGTAAGGAACGAGTGCGTGTGTAGGGAGTGTGTGTTAGCAGCTGGGTGCTGTTTACATACACGGCCCCACGTGGCACCTTGAAGGACGGACTGCCATAGAGAATAGCAGTCCAGGTGTTCTCGTTACAGCATTTTGGCGATCTTCCGCGGGGCTTAAAGATCAAAGGGAAACAGCCTCCTACAGATCCACCCGGGCGTTGGGCTCCACCGGCCGTTCCCCTTTCTTAAGAGCTCAGCGTCAGGAAAACCTGATCCCAAAGGGAGCCACTTATATGGGCTTCCCTTGCCTCCCCTCCCTTCCCGTCTGCCGTCTGCCTCCCGCACGGCTTGCCTTGCAAGGGGGAAGGGGCTCAGGCCGTAGGTGGTGGCTCTCGTGGCTTTTGTTTCACTCCTACGAAGGCCGGGCTTGTTCGTCAGCGATCTAACGGAGTAAGAGACGAATACCTCAGTAAGATAATGAATGAAGTGAGGGGCAACGCTGAAGCCAATGGAGGGAAGGAAGAATAGCGTGGCAAAAGAAAGCAAAGGTTATCTATGGAGATTCTCAGTCATCCAGGTCAGTTGTCCCAAAGGCGCTTTTTCAAGAGGCAATTGGAGCACAAAACTACTTCTTGAAAAAGAAAAAAAACACCTTTGGGAACGGAAAGGTTATTGCTATTGCTGTCCCCAATAGCAATAGGCGCTTTAGGTACAATCCCTAAACAGCCAAAGCACTACTTGAATCACATCAGCGTTGACAAATTCACCACCAGTCAATTGGAAAAGGAAGCTTTGCTCCCAACGGCTTACAACCCACGAGGGTACCTCTAATACACGCCATCAAACATCCGCATCTGCTTGGACTCAAGAGTTGGATTTTAAAAAAAATGCCAATTGCAGTCTGAACATCTGGATGACCAACCATAATATAATAACAATGGCCCCGGTCCATTTTCAAGCTTGGGCTTTGCAGAGCCTCCCTAATGTCATTTTGGGGGGCTGTGGGCGATCGCCAGGGATGGGTGGTGGGGGAATTGACCGTCATTGACTCCTCGCGAGGCGGCTGCCCGGAGGAAAGGTCTGGCTTCGCTTTCCTTTGTGTGCGAGTGAGGCTTGGAGCAGCGTAGGCGACAAGCTATAAGCTGCTGACAGGGGCCCTTCTTAATTAAATTTGAAAAACGGCCTATATAAGAAGGCTTGGGAGCCAGTCAGGCGATGGGCTCTGGGCCTGAGCAACCGCCACAGGCTAGCACTACCACCCACAGCCCTGATCCCATGACATGTGCACGGATTAAGGAGAAATCCCTCTGCCCTGAGTTTGCCTTAACCCCTTCGGCTTTCCAAGAACGGCTTGCTGCAGACGGGATCCTGGCAACTGGAAGATGGTTTTTAATTGATAGGTTGATTGACATTTTGCGGCCTAAAGAGGATCCTTTAAAGGACATGGGCATGCATTTGAAAACAGCAGTTTCATTCAAATCGTAAGTGCTGGAGCAGGGGCAGTACAATGAAGGAAAGTGGGTTTTTTTAAAAAAAGGATTATTTTTTAATAGAAAAGCAAAGTTGAGGATCTCTTAAGGGCCTTTTCTGACTATGATTTAAATTGCTTATCCAGCAATGATCCTTGAGTCAAACAAAAGGATTGATTTGCCCCCCCCCCCCCCATTTCATTTCCAGTCATTTATTTAGTGGCCTCCCTGTCGAAGGGTAATGCCCTGATTTGTGAATTTGGCCCTTACTATAGGCCAGGGGTGTCAAACTTGGGAACTTTAAGACTTGGGGACTTCAATTCCCAGAATTGAAACCCACAAGTCTTAAAGTTCTCAAGTTTGGACACCCCTGCTATTGACAAAGTGACTCCCCCCCCTTTGATATTGAGGCCATCTTTCAGCTGATCATGGGCCATCAGGGGGAAAAATCCATTCACTGGGACATTTCAACCCGAAAGGAAAAGAAGTGATTTTAAGTGGCTTTGCTTGGGCTTCTCTGAACTAAGTTTGTCTGCCCTTCCCACACCACATTGTCATTTTCCCAACAAAAAAAAGAATTAATACACACAAAAAGAAACCTGGACAGAAATACATACAGAGAAGAGGACAGAACACGATTGTGCAATTAACTAGGCCCTGTAGCACTTCAACTGGTGAGCAATCTTTCTTCCTTTCTTTTAACTTGGGAGACTTAGAGGGAAGTACATGGCAAATGGCATTTTCTGGACATAGCAATGATGAAAAACAGGGCTGCTGCATCTGAATGCTACCTTAGTGGCAATTTGGAGGACCTTTAAAGTGAAATACCACAAACAATTCTCCATTTTCCTTTCGGAAATAAAAGATTGGAAGCTGGCTCTCCTCTACCTTGTTGGGAGCCTGGAAAGAAGTTGGTGAAAGAAGAGAAAGATAAAAGGAATTTGGAAAATAAAGTAATGGAGAGGACAGAAGCTGGGAGAGAAATGATTTCTGCTCACACAACAGATTAACCACGTAACTGCCTTTCAGATTTTGGTTAAGAAACAATGTGCGTTTTCATATCTTGAAGCCATAGTGGAATAATGATAGCTAAAAGGAGAGAAAGATTATTTTTATATGACTACCCTTATAGCAGATCAGAATTTCCAACTATTCCCTCTTGCAGGCATGACCCAGTCATTTCTAGAGGGCAGGAATGCATGATGTAATTCTCAGCTTATTCCTAGCTAACCTGCCCAGGTTGTCTGGTTTCACATGTAAAACAGTGTTTTTTGTCTTGTTCTAGCTGCATTTGTTGTCTGGTTCACATCCTGTGTTTTAAGTTCTTGTCAGAATACCCTTTTACTCCAAATGGCAGCAGCAGCTTGCAGGCGGAAGCTAGGAAGTTCCCTTCTCTATGATGGCTAGTTGTTGCCTTCCATTTCTTTTCTTTTCTTTTCTTTTCTTTTCTTTTCTTTTCTTTTCTTTGTTTCTTTTCTTTTCTTTTCTGTGGAATGATGAAGTTCTAGCACATCTTCAGGATTCCAGGTTGAAAAGACCTTAACTTCAGCATAAAATCTGAGTTATCATCGTTGACCTTTATAGTACTCTTCCTTCCACAGAGGTCTAGAGCTATAAAAACAATCCACAGAAAGAACAATTTGATAAAAACAACAAAGCAAGTTCTCAAAAAAACAATGAGAGCACAGTTACAATGGAGTCCATTTTAAAAGGCAGTTTAAAAATTGGCTTGCTTCAATATCATTTGCCACTTTGCAGAAGGTTAGGTGATTGACTATGTCCTGTATGATATATAAATGAAACCACGCCCCCTCCCCAAAGCAGTGTAAGGTCAGTGCTGCAGAGAAGGCCTGTCTATTGTTGGCTTCATTGACACTCAAACCATCCCTCAGTTGATCTTAGTACACACATTCTGCGCAGAGATCGTGTCGTATTCAGCAGGTTCTGACCGGTTTGGGAGAACCGGTAGTGGAAATTTTGAGTAGTTTGGAGAACTGGTAAATATCACTTCTGACTGGCCCCGCCCCCATCTATTCTCTGCCTCCCGAGTCCCAGCTGATCGGGGGGGGGGGAATGGGGATTTTGCAGTAAACTTCCCCTGCCACGCCCACCAAGCCATGCCCACAGAAACGCTAGTAAAATTTTTTGAATTCCACCACTGGTTCTGCGGCTTTGGGAGAGGTGGTCTTTTAATACAAGGCCCTAAGACCAGCCAAGATTACTATTCTTTCCCTGTTTTAGGTTTATGAAGGAATCAACATGAAAAGACCTGAAAGTTTGACCCATTTCCCTTTTTATTTTATTTATTTATTTATTCTTCGCATTTCTAAACCGCCCCCTCTCCCAAAAAGGGACTCGGGGCGGTGTACAGTCCACACACATAACAAATAGTAAGTACAAATATAAATATAAATACAAATATACATATACACATGGAGGAGGTTAAAAATTAAAAGAACTGTATAGAAGAATAAAATATGGCTCTAAAAGCCCTAAAATCACTTTGATTTAAAACAATGCCCTTAAAATAACCAGTTGAGAGTATACTCCAGGAGGTAGCAGTTGTAACAATTATAATTATGCCAGGCCAGCTAATCGAAACAGGTGAGTCTTCAATTTTTGTCGGAAGGAGCGGAAGTCCATGGTGGTTCTAATGTCGGGGGGGAGGTCATTCCAGAGGGTTGGGCCCATCACAGAGAAGGCCCTACTCCTTGGCGCCGCCCGCTGGCATTGACTAGTGGACGGCACCTGGAGAAGGCCCTCCCTGTGAGAGCGGATTGGCCGCAGGGATGTATGTGGGAGGATGCGATCCCGCAAGTAACTAGGTCCTGTGCCATGGAGCGCTTTAAAGATAGTAATCAAGACCTTGAAACGCACCCCAAAAACCACAGGTAGCCAGTGCAGCTCGCGCAGGAGCGGTGTTACGTGGGAATATCTAGACCTTCCCATAACAACCCGCGCGGCCGCGTTCTGGACTAGCTGCAGTCTCCGGGCGCGTCCCAAGGGAAGCCCCATGTAGAGAGCATTACAGTAGTCTAGGCGAGACGTCACCAGCGCATGAGTGACTGTGCGTAGGGCATCCCGGTCCAATAGGGGGCGCAATTGGCGCACCAGGCGCCAATTTGTTGCTTTTGGAGGCCAAACAAACAAAATCATTATAGTTCCCATCTTCTTCCTACCAACCAGAAAAGTTGATCAGCTCCTGGTAACGAATATAAAGGGCCGCTGTCCCAGGATACTTTTAAACTGCTTTTCTGAAGAAATGTGCTTCATCGTCTTTTTGAATTTAGTAGAAATAAGCATCAGATATATGAGAAATAAGAAATAACCATTCTTCCTTTGGATAGGTCTAATGATAGTAAGTATGAAGAGCCTTCTGTAATTTATGGGGCAGCATGTGATTCTTGAATAAGGCGCAGCTGAAGGCCTGTCATATGATAGCATATATTCTGTGATATTTGTGGCTCGATTGCATGTTGAATCCTAGCAAAACCAAGTTCATGTTTGCCCTATTTTCTGTTAAACTAGTTGTTTGAGATTGAGTGGAATGGTATGAGCAACAGGGCAAAGCCTAAAATGAAAGAACTGCATTGTTCCTGTTGTTGTCGTCGTTGAATAGTGAAGTTCTTTCCAATTCTGTTGACCCTGTGGACATGTTTTCATGAAAACTGTCAATAGTAACTGTTTTTTTGAGTTCTGTAAGATCATCCTTCATATCATCAGTGACAATATTTACCCATCACTTCTATTGAGAAGTGAGGGCTTCCTACCAACTGCCTTGAAAGAGGCGGTGGTGAGGCCCTTGCTCAAGAGGCCTTCACTGGACCCAATGGAGCTGGCTAATTATCGTCCAGTCTCCAACCTTCCCTTTTTAGCGAAGGTTGTTGAGAATGTGGTGGCACAGCAATTTCCACGACACCTTGACGAATCCGAATATTTAGACCCACGCCAGTCTGGCTTCCGACCCGGGCACAGCACAGAGACAGCCTTGGTCGTGCTGGTTGATGATCTCTGGAGGGCCAGAGATAGAGGTTGTTCCTCTATCCTGGTCCTATTAGACCTCTCAGTGGCTTTTGATACCATCGACCATGGTATCCTATTGCGCCGGCTGGAGGGGATGGGAGTCGGAGGCACCGTTTTACGGTGGTTCGGCTCCTACCTCTCCGACCGGTCGCAATGTGTGTTGACGGGGGGGGGGGGGGCAGAGGTCGACCCTGAGGTCACTCACTTGTGGGGTGCCACAGGGGTCGGTCCTCTCGCCCCTCCTGTTCAACACATATGTGAAGCCGCTGGGAGAGATCATCCGTGGTTTTGGGGTTGAATACCATCTGTACGCTGATGATACTCAGCTGTACGTTTCAACCCCAAATCACCCCAGCGAGGCTGTCGAAGTGATGTCCCGGTGTTTGGAAGCCGTCGGGGTCTGGATGGGGGACAACAGACTCAAACTCAACCCCTCCAAGACTGAGTGGCTGTGGCTACCGGCACCTCGGTTCAGTCAGCTGACTCCAACGCTGGCCATAGGGGGCGAACAACTGCCCCCTGTGGAACGGGCGCGCAATTTGGGCATCCTCCTTGATGCCCGGCTGTCAATGGACGACCATGTGGCAGCCGTGGCTAGGGGGGCGTTCCACCAGGTTCGCCTGGTGCGCCAATTGCGCCCCCTTCTGGACCGGGATGCCCTACGCACGGTCACTCATGCACTGGTGACGTCTCGCCTGGACTACTGTAATGCTCTCTACATGGGGCTTCCCTTGGGACGCGCACGAAGACTGCAGCTAGTCCAGAACGCAGCCGCGCGGGCAGTCATGGGGAGTACTAGGTACTCCCACGTAACACCGCTCCTGCGCGAGCTGCACTGGCTACCTGTGGTCTTTTGGGTGCGTTTCAAGGTTTTGACCACCATCTTTAAAGCGCTCCATGGCATAGGGCCTAGTTACCTGCGGGATCGCATCCTCCCACATACATCCCTGCGGCCAATTCGCTCTCACAGGGAGGGGCTTCTCCTGGTGCCGTCCACTAGGCAATGCCAACGGGCGACACCAAGGAGTAGGGCCTTCTCTGTGATGGGCCCAACCCTCTGGAATGACCTCCCCCCCGACATTAGAACCACCACTGACTTCCTCTCCTTCCGGCAGAAACTGAAGACTCACCTGTTCCGACTGGCTGGTCTGGCATAATTCTTAACGTCTACCTCCTGGCATATATTTCCTACTGGTTTTTTAGGGGACTTAATTTTATAAGACACTGGGGTTTTAAACTTTGTATATTTTAAATTATTTATTTAGCAATTACAGTTCTGTCTATTTTATCCTCCTCTTATTTATGTATTTATCCATTTAATAATTTTTAATTGTTATTATGTATGATGTTTTTGATATGGACTGTACACCGCCCCGAGTCCCTTTTGGGAGAGGGGGCGGTCTAGAAGTGCTAATTAAATTAAATTAAATTAAATTAAATTAAATTATTGGTTTTTTAAAAATTGCATTTGGTTTTTCCAAATATCAGGGTCTTCTCCAATGACATCTGCTTATGCTGATGCATTACATGTCCAATACTTTCATGATTATTGCTTCCAGTTTCTAGTTTCTTCTAGTTTTATTTCATTTAGCATTAGTTTCGTTGTGGCTATGGTGCAACCTATTCTTCCTCTCTTATTAGAAATTACAATTACAACAATAAAAGCCAATTAAAAAGCTGCAGAAAAACAAGAAAAAAAAAAGAATATAGGCAGAGAATCGCTATGTTCATTATTAAAATATTTTGCTTCATTCTGTATTTGTAAGTCAAGCTTGAGACTTTATTTGTAGTAGTTAGTTTTCTCTGGTATCCAGTTTTTAAAATCTTACTTTATTATTTTAAAAAAAATAGTTAAAAAGCGTTTGTTTTTATTCCGTTTCACTGCACTTTCAGGTTTTTTTTGCATTCCTCTCTTTTACTTTGTTCTTTCCACTTTGTATGAGCTTGTGTTTGCTTTTATGTTTTAAAACTTTTAATACATTCTATTTTAAAAAGTAATTAATTCCTAAATCTTGCATCAAATTTATCATGACCCCTAGTCTTCTTGCAGTTTTCTAAACACTCTTTGGTTTGCCATTTCATGGAGGCAATGCCTGGGAGATGTGCTTTGGCGCAACAGGCTTAGCAACCCACGTTGCCCCTTCATGTGGCATGTTAGGATATGCAAAATGGAACATTTTCTGCATGATTCCTGGGGGGGGGGCTGGGGGGGACATGAGGAGGGTGGGGGAAAGACTCCTGTGGAAAAATAACTATCTTGACTCACTCTGTCTGCTTCCAACCTTGGCTGGATTAATTAGTGGTGTTGGCAGAAGGAACTACAATACTACACAGAGTCTGCCTCCAAAGAGAGGCTGAGAGAATGGGAAAAATAGCCTTTCATCGTTAGTCCGTCATAATTTTCCCCTCAGGGTCAAGCTGAACGCCTATGTGTGCGTGGGTGGGTGGTGGATGGAGTGAAAATTTTTTTTTGTTTAACTAGCATAAAGAAGAAGCTGAACTTGCTTGGAATTATGGGGTAGAGGAAGGATACAGGGACACACTCAAACCGCACACACATTTATGAATAGACACACAACTCTCCCGCACACATACGCAGAGAAACACAAATATACTACCAGATGAAAATGAGGGTAACCTAAAATGTAGATTGAGAAATCTCTGATTGCTCCTATTGAGTGATTTGTCTGGATTTTTTTCAGCACACGCTTGATAGTCTCAACTTTGGTCTTATGCATAGTTCATTGGCAGCAAACCTGTTTCACGCACAACATCCAAAGTATGAGCTAGTCTAGTGCCACTGGAGTGTTCATTATAGTATATGGTAGCTTTTTTTTAACTACACACACACACACACACACACAAACACAAACACACACACACACACACAGAGTTGAACCTATCCTGACTTTTGTAATTCCAAGAAATTTGTTTTAATTAAACTACCAAAACAAACTAGAAAAATCAAATTTCCTACACCCCAATCCAGCTCATTCTTTGTGGTATTAAACAAAACAAAACTTCAGCCCTCCTATCATGTGGAGATGTTCATGACCACTTGTGCTGATGCAGACATGGCTGACCCTTTTGCCTATTTAGTTGAGAAGGAGAATAATGCACAGGGTGTGATTTTAGGAGTGCAGATCTTATACAATCACTTCCTTTCTGAAAGTGTCACAGTCTGTCTACCATTATTTTTATTACTATTATGTATATATCCTGTTTTTGTACAACTCACAATGCTCCCACCTCCTCCTTACTCCACAACAACAATCCTGTTGAGGTCGCTTGGGCTGAGGGAGAATAACTAGATCAATGTGCGAGCCATTTTTCTAGGTAAGAGAAGACTAGACCTTACAGTCTTCTTGTTTCTAATCTAGCACCTTAACTACTACACCAAATTTAAGTTTTCTCTGCATGTGTGTACCACCTTGCATGGTATCTGTTGTACAGGTGGACCACCTTTGAAAAATATGCTCCTCTATTTGCATTTCTCAGGAAACATCTCTGTCTTAATCAAAAGAAAATCTCTGATTCTGAAAAAATGTAACTCCCACTTGGACGGCCAATTTCATGGGTCTAGAAATGAGGATACTATTTCTCAAGCAGAGTCTGAAGCAAATATCTAATGGAAAATTAAGTACTTCTTCATTTGCAACCCTCCCTCTTTTTCTAAATGGGGTTCACCAGTTAACCTGTTTTGATTGTACTTTTATCATACTCTCGATTTAAGATGCATCCATGACACACCATTTTGATGATTTGTGTGTTTAGATTACAGCATAGGTGAAAGTTCAGGACAAGGGAAGCTGGAATTTCCATTGGGCTCAACCAGTGCTAAAAAGCTGGTGCCCCCTTCCAAGTGCATAAGTATGTGATCATTCTCTGAAGCTCACCAGTGGTAGCTGAACAGATGAAGTGGCCCCACTGAAAAGCCATGCATTTGGAGGTGAGCCAAGATGGCTATGGGAAGGTCTGCCTACAATGACTGATTTAGCAGTGGTCAGAGAAGAATGTCCATTTATAAACATCCAGTGGGAAAACTACAATTTCTTAACCTCAGTTTCCCTTCTTTTTGTCTGCATCCATCCATCCATCTCACCTAAATGATTCTGGGTAGTTTTGCAGTAAGAGCCATCATCTGAATGTTATTAAAAAGGATAAGGCTTCTACGTAGTAACCACAGAAAAAGCTAATTTAAAACAGTGGGAGTACAAATTCTACGTGATGTTAAAATCTCTAGTCTCCTTCATCTTTATTTATTTATCAAATTCATATGACCATCCATCTCACAAAAAGATGAAATACATCTCTCAAGCTGAAAGTGTTAACACATTTTCATTAGGTCAATACAGTCTTGAAAATTAGTGCATGAAAGTTACTGGACAATTTTTCCAGCTTCCCATTTTTATTAAACTGCCAACCCAGATATTTCTATACATCCATCCAGTTTGACATGCTTTTCTCTAGTCTATGAAACGGCACAATAATATGGCATATGGTATAATTTGCTACCTCATACCTTGCTTGCTTGCTGTGACATGAAGACAACTTGCTAACTTTTTAAGGGTTATCTTTTCATGAGGTCACTCTTATCTCTTCTCCAGCCCACTGTAAAGGCACCCTGAAATAGTCTTTAGTTCTACAAGATGTGGGGACAGCTTAAGAGACAGAGTTCTCAGTTTATATGCAATGGTTGTGGAAGAATCTTCGGGGAGTTGAAAATTCAACAAGTGTTTGAAATGAATCAGACTGAACCTGACAGATATTATCTTTGAGCAGTAAACCTCTGCTGATCAACTTTATCAGGTAGCTTCTATCTAACTCACAGAGGATCTGCAGATTTCCCTTCTCAGACACAAGATTCTACTAGAGCCTTGTAGATAAGGAACTCACTTAATGCCTGACAGTTTGCAAACCACCAGGTAGCATTATGCAACAGATACCTAATACTGTACCTGAACAAAATTTCCATGGAAGAACACCACTTTAACACTGAATCAGATAAATACAAGACTAGAAAAGCTCAGCTACGTGGTGAAAATGAGAAGAAGGATGTGTCATGAGGATCTGTCCTTCAAGAATGCCTGGAGCTGATATTAGTGGGATGTGTGGATGTGCTCTTAAATTTTTCTTTGTTGTTGAAAGAAGCAGAGGTCCCCTCCCCCCACTGATTAACAGATGGATATGAATGCAGAAACTTGAACCAGGCAATTCCTTAATTTTCATAGGCAATTTTACTCCTCACTCAATTTGCTGGCATGTGCTATTTGTCAGTACTTCAAAAGAATGGCTTTTCAAGCGCTTTGCCAGAACCTTGAAATTAAGTTATCAGTAGGCTTAAATAAACTCCTTATTACTTTGTATTCTACTTTTTCCTTTAGTCTTTTTAAATGAATGACGCGATTCAGAAATGGACAGTGGTTCTCAAAACGTTGGTATCATAAATTTCCCAATCACCCTTCTAAAGAAACTAGATCCCATCATGATAAAAACAAATGTCCATTTTCCCTTAAGAAGGACACCCGTATATATTTATAGTCATTTTGCTGTAAATTTATCATTTACATAAATTTGTCATTCACACTGAATTCTAAAAGTTTAGTTAAAATTCAGTAACTTACCCATTTTCCATCCATATTGTGTCTGAGTCCTCTTTGTGATATGTGTACTGCTTGATTGAGGCCCTCAGTTCTAAGTCATGCTTTTTCTAACACTGTATTGTGCCTGTCTCCTTGTCTGCAAATCTGAAAGAAAACAATTCAAATTCTTCACAGAAGGACATTAACATAGGGTCAAAATGTGCTAAATACCCTCATTTAAATATTGTTAACTTTGAGATAAAGTTTCTTTCAAAATTATACGTTAGCATTTTTGCTAATTAATTTTCCAGTTTCAACAAAACCTGTCTCAGAAAAAGGTGTACATCGCGTGTGCCAATTGCTTTGAATGTTTCTCAAAAACAGGTCAGTATATTTTCTACCTATTTTCTGAAACTCAAAGGGAAGAAAAAGATGAGTGGTAAAGTGAAAGCAATACAGAATGTTGTAAATAATAACGTTCTGATCATCATTACAATTCTATGTGCTACATCTTTTAGTTTCAGTGAGACAAAACTCTGACTCACAGATACATGCTAGGAATGACTGCTGTTGGCCAAATGGCACATGATGTGCATGGTTTTTCATCAGGAGCTTAATTTTTCTATTTAAATAACAGCTTTGGAGGTGTGAGGGATCAGAACTAAGACTATGCCAAGTTATGAAACCTCCATTTTTTCTTCATTGCAATCTTGACACAAATCTTTCCTGAAGCTGTTATTTATAATAAGAGGAAGGATTATTTTTGCACTGATCACATAGGATTCTGGCAAGGCAATCTCTCAAATTCATAGAAGGAGATAAAGAGATTTTAAAGTCAACATCCAATCACCTCACTAGAATTTGGATTCTTCTGATGTATTCCATCAGGGTTCCTGTTTAAGAAAAAAAAAATCTTCAGCCTCGGGGCCAAGCTTTGCCATATGTCCATTTACGTGGTTTCAGAAGTCCACAGTCTGAGGACTTAGGGCCATGTGCACAGACCCTTTCCTCTGGAAAGCTTAGAGGTTGTTCACAGAGCTCTTACAAAACTTAGCATTAACTGTAATCCTCAATGTAACTGAAGAAGAAGATAGCCACAGGAAATCAGCAAGGATAATTACATTTAAATGAACTTACAATTATAGCAATGAAATCAACTCTAATTTGTATTCTGATCCCTCTCACTTTCTTTTCACAATCCCACCTACTTTTACAAGGGTCATTCTTGGTACAGGACCCAAAGGTCAAGTGTGAAACTCAACTTAAAAAGGGTTACATACTCCTGGTCCATTTGGTAATTCCTTATGGCAGACTTCCCCCATCTGAATGATGAACCATTCAGATATGTTGAGATTGAACCTCCAGAATTCCTATTTCTGTAAGCTTGTTCGAGAAGAGTGTTTTAAGGATGCTTTCCCAATCTGATAGTCTCCAGATATACAGTTTTACAAATTTCATCCCAAGTGGTAAAAGGAAGGGAGGGAGGGAGGGAGGGAGGGAGAAACTTATTTCCTGCTGAAAACCTTCACTTCCATGCCTTCACTTTTACTCTCAACTAGGGGTGGGATTCTACCAGTTTGGATCAGTTCAGGTGAACTGGTAGCTCTGAAGATCAGCTGGGAGCGAACCGGTTTGCCCTGACGATCAGATGGGCCCACCTGCGCTATTTTCCTACCTATATCTTCTCAGCTGACTCGTGCGACAGAGCAGATTGCTGCACGAATCAGCTGTGTTACTCCTCCGAAGAAACCTGGAAGTGAAGATTTCTTCGAACTGCACACACGCATGCAAATTGCACGATCACTGAACCGTTTGTTAAACCGGGAGGATCCCACCACTGCTCTTAACCCAAGTCCAAGTCCAAATTGCAGTCAGAAATATTAAAGGTCATGCCTAAACTCAGATTTATGAACAGGGAAGGAGAAAGGTCTCCAACTTCTTTTTTTTAATGTATAGTTTGGTGCCTCTGAGTCATTGTTGACTCCTGGTGAGTGCCTAGATAAGTCCTTGCATTTTTCTTGCCAAGATTTCAGAAGTGACTTGCCATTGCTTCCTTCTTAGGGCTGAGAGAGAGGAACTGGCCCAAGGGAAACCATCTAACTTTATGTTTAAGGCAGAACTAGAACACATGGTCTCCCAGTTTCTAGCCTGACACCTTAACTACTGCACCAAACTGACTCTCTCATATTGAGTTAAAAGAATGTAAATGGGTGCACACCTATACTGTTCCATATTAGTTAAAGTATTAAAGGAAACGTACGCAGTGCGGTGGCTCAGTGGCTAAGACACTGAGTTTGTCGATCAGAAAGGTCGGCAGTTCAGTGGTTTGAATCCCTAGTGCTGTGTAACAGAGTGAGCTCCTGTTACTTGTCCCAGCTTCTGCCAACCTAGCAGTCTGAAAGCATGTAAACATGCAAGTAGAAAAAACCTTTGGTGGGAAGGTAACAGCGTTCCATGAGCCTTCGGCATTTAGTCATGCCGGCCACATAACCACGGAGTTGTCTTCGGACAGCGCTGGCTCTTCGGCTTTGAAACGGAGATGAGCACCGCCGCCTAGAGTCGGGAACGACTAGCATATGTATATGTGCGAGGAGAACTTTTACCTTAGCTATACACCAAAATTATTTTGATCAAATTGATATTTTACAAGTAATCCACGATTTATGACATTTGTTTAACAACAGTTCAGAGTTATGACAGCCTCGGAAAAAGAAACTTACCACCTGTCCTTGAAGTTATGACCGTAGTACCACTCTTGTGGTCATATGACTGCAATTTGGATGTTTGGCAACCAGCTCATATTTATGATGGCTGAGGCATCTTGTGCTCACGTGATCATAAGTTGAGACCCTTCACATCCAGTTTTCAAACAAAGTCAATTGGGGAAGCTAGATTCATTTAACTACTGTATGATTCATTTAACAACGACTTGCTTAATGACCATAGTAAGGTACTTAATTACTTCAGTAAAAAATGTTGTAACATCACATCCAGTCACATGATGATTCATTTAACAACCACATTGCTTAGTGAGTCTTAATGAAAGAGGTCTTAACTTTCAAAATAGGTTATAAAAATGTATCCTCCTTGGAACAGAAAAAAGCATTTCCCCCTCTTTAATACCTTCCTTCACAGAGGATGAAGGTAATGTGAATGGCCTTTGAATCTCATTCTGGGACTACACTCCAAAATTATAGGTTTACCAAGGTAGAAAAAGTCAAAAATAGATGTAATTTAAATAAAAAAAATGACAATAGGTTTCTCCTCCTGCACACTTAAATATTTTCTGGTTCTGACACATTCAAAAATTACAGTTAGGTTTTGAGTTTTGGAAGAGCCTTGAGGCTCATACCCAAGGATTTTGTAGCCTTTTATTTTGTAACCCTGGCTGAGAATTGGATACGCTCTGTTTTATATTGAGGCCCACCAGGCTTCTTCTCTCCCTGGAGGACAGAAGAAGTCATGATGGCAGCTATGATCATGTGACAAAATTGATCCCATTCAAATTGAACAGGTTCACAGGCATCATCTTGACTTTTTCTTAGCTTGCCCTGCAGAAACCTCTGAATATCACAAAGACACAGCAAAAAGGCTCCCATTTGTCTCCCCAACTACACAAGCTGTTGGGTGAACTCTTCACAGTTATCTATCCTTGTGCTCAGTGGTGGGATTCAAATTTTTTTACTACCAGTTCTGTGAGTGTGGCTTGGTGGGTATGGCAGGGGAAGGATACTGCAAAATCCCC